>NW_027555847.1:321129843-322329843 GCF_003287225.1 Phascolarctos cinereus
TTAAGTGTCTGAGGTCAGATTTAAACTTAGCTTTTCCTGACTCCAGGTGTGTTGCTCTATCCACTGTTCCACCTAGCTGCCTCTCTTTATACATGTACACACACATAAAGGTTGAAAAAGGAAGGAAATACTACAGGGTAGTTATCTTTAAAAGAGAGGGAGAAATTGTATTATGAAAAATGTTTCTTATTTTGAATGAAAAGTACATTCAAGTATTCTGTGAAGTATTTATTGATTAGCCTTTCAAGTCTGGGAAAGAATGTCTAGGGAGTTTTAAAATCTAACATTCCAGCTCAAAAAGCAGGGTCTTGCTACCGGTCACTTTGGTGGGTTTTGCCATTTTTCCACTTGAGCTTATTATCTGTTGGACCCAAAGCACCCAGTTGCTCTCCTGATATTTCCCAAGCTATTCTTTTAACTGAAAAATATGACAGCATCGAATTACCTTCGGATTTTCATCTGGGAAGTATCCACTAATAGCCTTTGCTAAAACTCAAGATCAACTCTCTTAAAAGAATGGGCCGTACTATGGATTATGTCAAATACACTGAAGTTGTGTCTCCTGAAGCAACTGTCCTGTTTACTGTGTTGTTACTGTTTACTGTTTACCTTAAGACTAAATGGCTGCTAAATCATCATGGAGGTGCACACCAAAGATTCCCATTGGGACAACTCTCTCTTTCCCACCTTGTTGTACTGGAGTAAGGGCACAATTACTCCAGTAAACCTTAGGGTGGGGAGAGTTCCAGTGGCCTACTCTTTCCCACCCAGTCCGACATGAAGCCATGAGCACGTGGCCCTGCTATAGCTTCTGTTTTGTTGAGTCTTTCCCTTCCTGCCTTGGGTGAAGGAGGTAGACACGGATTCTAGGCCTGTGCATTCTGAAAAGTAGGAAGAGCATCAGGGGTCAGGAACTGGAGTCCATAACAGAATTTGCCAGCAAGTGAGCCCGATAAGGAGTGACCTGTTTGGTCCTGCACAGCAGTGGACTGATGGCAGACAAAGGGGAGTGAATCATCCATTAGAAAGGAGGAATTCGAAAGTTAACTTGGTGGAGTGAATGCTTTGTATCGGCAATTTTACATTTAAGCCTACTCTTCCTAGGAACTGTGTTACAAGGGAAACTGTCTCCGGTTCAGGGGGGATATTTGTACTCTGGTCCTTATTATACTTTTCAGTAAATGTCCCTTTCCTAAAAGATGACTAATGTTAATTATTTAAATGATATTAGGGCCCTAATCACTGGGTTAATTACTATTATAAGGGAGATATTAAATCTAACTGGACTTGGATATTGGGAAGAACACATCAGAATAGGGGTTCCAGTTGATAGCATCAGAAAGATATCCAGTTCTTCAGGGGTGACCCTAGGACACTGAGGTGGGAGGAGGAGATGTGACCAGCCCTCTGGGAAACTAGATTCATAAGTGTGAGTGGCAGTTGGAGAAGGGCCCCTAGAGATTATATAGGGAGGGAGAGGGCTAGCAGCCAGGGAGGTCAGGAAATGCTTCAAGTAGAAGGTAAAACTCAGGCTGAGTGCTGAAGGAAACCAGAAACTACAAAAGGCAAAAGGGAAGAAGGAGGGCATTTTCTGTACAGAGGATAGCCAGTACAAAGAAACAGAAAATGGGAAATGGAGTATGAGGGACAAGAAGTAGGCTGGGATGACTGTTGTTAGTTGTTACTCTTCACGATCCCATTTTGGGGTTTTCTCGGCAAAGATGCTGGGGTGGTGTGCCATTTTTTTCTCCAGCTCATTTTACATATTGACGAAACTGAGGCAAACAGGGTTAAGTGACTTGACTAAGGTCACACAGCTAGTTAGTATCTGAGACCAGATTTGAACTCCGGTCTATCCACTATGCCACCTAGCAGTATGTTAGTCTACAGCACTGAGGGCAGTAATGTGTAAGGAGAAAGACAGCACCAGAAGAAAGAAGGTAGTCTTGGGTTCCATGATGCAACAGAACTGGCCACATCTGCTGTTAGAGGGGCTATACCATCAAGTACTATCTGCAGTCTTTCAGGGTCATCATGTGGAATCCCCCATACCCCTAGCTTAAAAGTCTGTAGGCACTGAGCTTACTGAGCTCAGCAAATTGCTACAAGCACTTGGAACCTCTCAGATCCACACTCTTGACTGGCCCTCTTCCCAGGTTCAATGATTGATTGCTTCAGCCCAGGGCTCTGAAGCCCCTGGGGCCTATTGCTGCCTTGTTGTCCCAATGTTTTTGCTTTGCTGTGTTATACAGATGTGGGCATTTGCCTCTGGCTCATTTGGACTCTATTTTGATTATCCTATGGCTGATCTCTTTGTCCAGACCCCACCATTTTCCTTCAGACAAGCCCCAGCCCCTACCTGTATCTGCTGGCTGGTCCTCAACCTATACTATTAAGGCCTGAGAAATAATGGTGGAAAATGTTGGAATTGGACTCAGGGCCAACTCCAGGGTTGAACTCCCAGTTTTAATGACTCCCTGCGGGCAAGTCGTTTTAGGTATCTGGGCCTCAGTTTCATCATCTATAAAATGAGGGAGGTGGATTATTTGATCTCCAAGCTCCTATCCATGTCTAAATCCTAGAGGCAGCTAGGTGGCCCAGGGGAGAAAGTGCTAGACACGGAGGCAGTCACACCTGAGTCCAAATACTGCCCAGACACTTATTAGCTATGTGACCTTGGGCAAGTAACTTAACCTGTCTGCTTTACTTTTCTTCTCTGTAAAATGGGGATAATAATAGTATCTACCTTCCAGGATTGTCCTGAGGAAAAAATAAGAGAATATTTGTAAATTTAGGATTAGTGCTTACTAACAGCAACTATTTATAAAGAGCTTAGTAACCTTAAAGCACTAAATGGTGAGGAGGAAGAGGAAATGGCAGAGGAAGAAGAGGAATAAGAGGAGGAGGAAAAGGAGGAGGAGCCTCTGACTTCAGTTGGCACCATGAAAGACTCTTACCCATCCCACATGAGGTGCCCTTTTCTGGCTCCCACTCAGAGATGAACACAGTCCAGACGGACCAAGCTAGGCCCTGGAGGATTAGTCAATCAACCAGTATTTATGAATTGTTTACCATGTACCAGGCACGGGGAATACAAAGATAAAAACAGCATAGTCCCTGCCCTCAGGAAGCTTACATTCTCTTGGGAAAGACATCATGTACGTGAATAAGTATAGAAGAAATAAATACATTGTAAGTGTTTTGGAGGAGGGTACTAGCAACCTGGGGAGGGGCTTGGGTCAGGAAAGGCCTCAGGGAGTCAGAAGAACACAGACCTTGCCCACTCTGTCACCCAGAAGCCTGGAGTTTCTATTGCATGAATGCTGCCGACATTACCCTCGGCAGAGTGAGGGCCGGCTGAAATAAGTAGTGCAGTAAGCACTTAAGAAAGATTTGAATGATTCAGCTTATAGTTTATGAAAATTGATTTCAATTCATTCTTTTGGATCAGGGTCTGATGTTTTGAGAAACAAGATACTTTCCTCTCTGCTCTTCTAATTCAACACGTTTGTCAAGTACCTTATGCATACAGAGCACTGTTTTCCCAAACGAGTCTGCTAAAACACAAACTTCAAAAATCTGAAAATCTTATATCCTATTAATTATATTTATTAGTTATACTATTGTTATATATTTATTATATTATATATAAGATTATGTTATAATATATATTTATTATGTTATACTCTAATATGTGATGCTAATTACACCACAGGTGACGCAGTACATAGAGCACTGGGCCTGGAGTCAGGAAGATCTGAGGTCAAATCTGGCCTCAGATACTTCCTAGCTGTGTGACCCTGGGCAAGTCACTTAACCCTGTTTGCCTCAATTTCCTCAGCTGTAAAATAAGCTGGAGAAGGAAATGGCAAACCCCTCCAGTATCTACTAAGAAAATCCCAAATGGGGTCATGAAGAGCTGGACAGAGCTGAAAAATGAGTGAGCAACATATGAATGCACACTGATCTCTCATAGGATAAAGTAGAAAGGTTCATTTAGTCTCTTCCAGTCACAGAGAGAAGATGCTACACCATTTTCTCCAAACACAATGAGTCTATAAAGGAAAAAAAAAACAAGGGACATGTGTGGTCACTGAGGATATTTCAGATGAAGAAATAACAATGTTCCCTCATTACAGTCTAAAGCAGTTGCATTTGTGGACTCCAGAGGCCCATCACAAAGCAGATTGCCTGCATCCATTGAAAGCCATTCTGGCATGAGAAATTTCTGCTGGATAAAGCAAAACAGATGTGAGAGAGGGAAGATTAAACTTGGTTATGAGCACACCCAGACTTCCAGAAAATATGGATATTCCAGCACCTATCGTTTTGATGTGATTCTAACATGCATCTAAAAGTTTAACTAGCCAGTGTAGCTAAAACCTCGAGATAGTAAATGGAAACACTGAAGTAATTACTGCTGCAGAGGACAAACTTTAACAGTGAATTTTTTTTGCAGGTGAATTTTTTCAGTTGGAAAAGCATGCATATTTCAATAGAGACAGGTAGAAAGAGTGCCAGAACTGGACTCAGCAAGATGTGAGTTCAAATCTTGGCTCAGACACTTATTAGTTCTATGATGTTGGGCAAGTCATTCAGACTCCCTCAACCTCAGTTCCCTAATCTATAAAATGGGGACAATGATAGCAACTGTCTCTCGGGGTAGTTGTGAAGATCAGGTGAAATAATATAGAAAATGCTTTGTGATCCATAAAGCATTACATGTTGTTGTTGTTTAGCTGTGCCTGACTCTCCATGACCCCTTTTGGGATTTTCTTGGCAAAGCAACTGGAGTGTTTGCCATTTCCTTCTCTAGCTCATTTTATAGATGAGGAACTGAAGCAAACAGGGTGAAGTGACTTGCCCAGGGTCACACACTAGGAAGTGTCTGAAGCCAGATTTGTATTCAGGAAGACGAGTCTTCCTGATTTCAGGCCTGGTGCTCTATCCACTGCACTACCTACCTGCCCTTAAAGCACTATAGAAATGCTAGCTATTATTATTATATCTATACCTTTAGTGGAAATTAAAAAGCCATTGTTTTTGGTCAGATGCTGCCTGAAAAATCCAGATTCATATTTACCTGTCCAAACAGTTCAAGTGAACCAACCTTTCTCATATTATGTCAAACCATGTAAGAGTTTATAACTGCTCTAATAAATGTGTCACTCAAAGACATTTTGGTCTTTTTGTTATTCTGTTGTCCTGGTTGATTTAGGACCAAACTGCCTTGGAACCACAAAAGTACTCATAAGTTAAGACAGCCAAGGTTTCAGTCAATTAATAACCAGTCAAGTATTTACTGACTGAAAGCAGGTGGGTGCTATGCACAGCCAGCTGGCACCACAGTGCACAGAATGTTGGGCCCAGAGTTGGGAAGACCTGAGTTCAAATCTGGCTTCAGACACTTACTAGCTGTGTGACCCTGGTCAAGTCACCTAATCCTGTTTGCCTCAGTTTCCTCCTCTGTAAAATGATCTGGAGAAGGAAATGGCAAACCACTCCAGTATCTCTGCCAAGAAAACCCCAAATGGGGTCACAAAGAGTTGGACACGAATGAATAAGCGCTATGGACAATACACCCAGGAGAGGCAGCCAGTACCAGGCAGCAGAATGAGCCCATTAAAGAACAATGACTTTGGACAGAGGATCTCAATTCAAATCCTAACCTAGATATTTTCCTACCAATGTGACCTTAGACAAATCATTTAACTCCCAAGTCTTCAGTTTATATAAGATTCCCCACAAGCTATAAGTCCTGAATTACTTCTGATCAGATTTAACAGATAAGTAACATCCTGGCTGTCCGTGGAAGGCTGCTGCACCAGCAGGATGCACTGATCCATACGGTATCAGATGATGTGGTTTCTGAATGACCTACTAATGAGCCTTCAGTCATCCTTGCATGGGAAAGGGAAGGAGAGAGGCCAGAGTTAGGGTGGGAGTGGGTCAACATTACCAACATCTACAATGGAGACTCTGTTCCCTGACTTGTGGCAACTCCACTATTTACCGTGGGAACTTGTGAAGCAGCAAACGTATGAATGTGATTCCCTGTTAGTGATAAGGAAGAAGAAGTCAACAGCAGAGAATGTGGAAAGTAGCTTTGTCCAGAGCCCAAGCAGCTGAAGACCATGTAGCATAGATGGGCACCCCAGTTCAGGTACTAGAGGGCACAAATGTTAACAGTATGGTGTCCAGGGTCATTCAGCCCTCTGATGCTTTGGGGGTTGGGCTAAAGATAGAAACTGAAGATGTGGAGATGCCAGAAGGGGAAGGCTGGGTTGAGGTCTCCTATCCCTAGGATGTAGCTGTTTGGGACTATCCAGGCATGATTTCAATGTGCAAGGGTGGTACCTTTGACATTTAGTCCACTGGCAGAGAGAGCTCTACCTCCCATCTTAAAGGAATTCCTAGGCAATGCTTTTTCTTCCTTGCCCCTCTGCTCCTATACCACAGGACTTGTACGGCTCTGGCCACAAACTCCTGAGATAGCTTCATAACAAGTAGAGCTTGAGTCCAGAGTCATCAGGAAGGAGAGTCATTTGGTGTGTTCAAGAAAAGATTTTCAGATGTAGGGACAAATTTTTTTTAGCAGACTGCCAGCCTTGAAGGTTGGGGTAGGAAATCAGAGACCTTGGAATGTTAGGTGATTAGAGACCTCTGAAAAGGGAACGGATCAAGAAATGATGAGTTGGTTTTTAGGAATCCACAGCGGCAGTTTAGTAAAAAGTCATGGAAAGAACTTGTATAAATTGATGCAGAATGAAATAAGCAGAATCAGGAGAACAATTTATACTGTGACACTAAAATTATAAAAATAAAACATTTTCAGGGTTTTTATGAACAGACGCAGAATAAAGTGAGCAGAACAGGGAGAACAATTTCTACAGAGACAACACTGTAAAAGCAAACAACTTTCAAAGCTATGAGAACTGGAATCAATACAGTGACCATTCAAGAGTCCAGAGGACGATGATGAAACATGTTAGCCATGATAGAGAGGTTATGGATGTAGAATGCAGAATGAGACAGATGTTTTTGTGTATACAGTTTGGGGGAATTTGTTTGTTTGACTTAACTTGTTACAAGAAGTTTCATTTCCCCCCCCCCCCCAGGCTGGAGAGTAAGAAAGAAAAGAGATTTCTGTTCATTTTAAAAAAAAACAATAGAGGTGATTCAGAAGTAGAATGTTGTATGCGCTTTCAGAAGAGGTCACAGTATTATTAGTTTAACTTAACTGTTGTACCTTGTTACAAGAAACCTCTCATGTAGATAGATAGAGGGCACAGGGTGAGTTGAAGATTAAGGGGTCTTATCTGGAGAATAAAATTAAGGGATGAGGGAGGATTATACTTGGAGAAGAAGAAAGGGAGAGGTAGAATGGGGTGAATTATCTCACAAAAAAAATACAGAAAAGAAAAAGCTCTTACAGTGGAGGGGAAACTTATTCTCATAGGATTTGGCTTAAGGAGGGAATAACATACACATTCAATTGAGTATGGAAATCTGTCTTATCCTACAGGAAAATAGGGGGAGAAGAGGACAAGAGAGCAGGGGGATGATAGAGAGGAGGGCAGATTGGGAAAGGGGGTAATCAGAAGTAAGTACTTCTGAGGAGGGACAGGGTCAAAAGAAAGAATAGAATAAATGGGAGGGCAGGATAGGATTAAGGGAAATAGAGTTAGTTTTTCACAACATATCTACTATGGAAGTGTTTTGCATAACTGCACATGTATAACCTATATGGAGTTGCTTGCCTTTTCAATGAGGGTGGGTGGGGAGGGAGGAAGAGAGAAAATCTGAAACCTAAAGTTTTAGAAACATATGTTTAAAAAAAATGTTTTCACATGCTACTGGGAAATAAGAAATACAGGAAATGGTGTACAGAAGTCTATCCTGCCCTACAGGAAAATAGAAGGGGAAGGGGATAAGAGAAGTGGGGGGGAAGAGATAGAAGAGAGGACAGACTAGGGGAAGGGATATTCAGAATGCATGCCATCTTGAGGAGGGGGGAGGGGGGAGATGGGGTGAAAATTTGGGGCTCAGAAACTTGTGGAAGTGAATGTTGAAAACTAAAAATAAATAAATTTATATTAAAAAAAAAGAAACCTCTCATGAAGAAGGAGTTGCTCCCACCACAGTGGGTCTCTTCAGGTGCAGATTCTCAGAATGATTGAATTTCTGAGAGCAAAGGGGACAGACAGCAGGATCATGTTCACAGTGCAATTGTGACTCCTGATAGTATTGGATTAGAGACCATGCTTGGAGGAGGGACAGAAGCTGGTGCAAGCAGAATGTGAGTGGGGGTCAGTCCGTGACAGAGAAATGATTAGCTTACTGGAGAAAGCAAATCAGTGCACCTCTGTGACCTCTCTTGAATTAGTGTCCTACATACCATTTTCCCCTCTTCCCTCTCACTTTGCAGAATGCTTGAAGGGCTATTTTGTTCACTATCATTGCCTGTAACACTGTTCCTAACACCCTAGCTGAACATAGGCTGAAGTAAACAAATGTTTTTGGAGACAATGGATCACAACAGGCAACTGTGCTTCCCACAGTGTTAGTATCTTTTCCTCAGGATTGTCACTACTGGCAATAATATCAAATGATAATTCATATTCATATAACACTTAATTAGCTTATAAAGCACTTTTCCTAACAACAACCACATATAGGCAGGAAGGAACATGGCATATCTGAGTGGAGGGTTTGTGCTGGGAATAGAGTATCAGCATTTGCTTCGTTCTCTTGGCATTTTTTTTTTAAATCATGGTAACTGGTTGCCAATAAAAATCTTTGATTTGATGATCTCATTCGCTCCCATGGATACAATGGCCACTCTTTGTAAACAAATCTCAGATCTCCATATCCAGTCCTAATCTCTCCCCTGTGTTCTAGTACTGTATTATTCACTGCCTCTTGGACACTGGCAACTAGATGTTCCCACAGGTATCTCAAAAAATGTGTCAAAACCAGAACCTTCCCTCCAAACTCACACCTCTTTGTAACTTCCTTGTTTTGCTAAGGTCATCATTACCCTTCTGGTCATCCAGGCTAGTAACTTAGGTATCATCCTTGACTCTTCCTTCCTCCCTTACTTCTCACACATTAATCTGTTGCCAAGTCTTATTAATTCTTCCTCCATAATAAATCTAATTCTATTTCAAAAGTTTCCTCATTAGTCTCTCTGCCTCCAGTTTCTTTGTTCTTTTTCTTCCTTTTTTATTTATTTTAATTTATCAACAATCACTTCCATAAGCTTTTGAGTTTTAAATCTTTCTCCTCTTCCCTCTCTCCTTCCCTTCCTCCCCAAGATGGTGCACAATCTGATGTAGGCTATACATATACCTTCCTATTATACATATTTTCACATTAGTGATATTGTAAGGAAGAATCAGAACAAATAGCAGGAACCACAAGAAAGAGAAAACAAGACAAAACAGAAGAGAAAAATAGCAAACAGTATGCTTCGATCTGCATTCAAATTCCATAGCTCTTTCTTTGGATGTGGACAGCATTTTCCATCATGAGCCCTTTGAAGATGTCTTAGACGCTTGCACTGCTGAAAAGGGCTAAGTCTGTCAATGTTAGTCATTGCGCAATGTGTCTGCCTCCAGTTTCTTAAAAGAAAAATTGCAAAGTATTAACAGCCACATGAAATATTATTGCAAATTACTACTAATAAAAGAAATCAAATCAAAACAACTCTGAGGTTTTACCTTACACCTTGCAAATTGGCAGATGACTAAAGACTGGTATCGTCAGTGTTAGATATAGCAATACACTATTGAAGAGAGCTGTGAATTGGTCCAACTATTCTGGAAAGCAATCTGGAATTAACAGACTCAGACGGTTTACTCCTAGGCATATACCCCAAGGAGGTCAATGACAAAAAGTGAGGTCCCATATACATCAAAAAATTTACAGCAAAACTTTTAAAAGTAGAAAATAACTGCAAATAAACAGAAGCCCAATAGCTGGGGACAATTTAAAGAAGTTGTGCTATAGGAACATAATGTAATATTTCTATGCTATCAGAAATACAGTACAGAGATCCACTGGAAGACTTACATGAACTAATTAATAATGCAAAGTGAAGTAATCTGAACCAAAAAAACAGTATGAAAATATGACAAGGTAAAAATTCTGCAGCTACGAAAGAGTTGGAACCAAATGCAGTGAAATTACAACAAACACGTTTTGTCTCAAAGAAGAGATAGGAGAAGACAACTCCCTTCCTTCTTTTCAGAGGTGTGGTGCTATGGACATGGAACACTGCGTATAATGTCAGACTTTAAAAAATATGTTGTTTAGTGTTAAACATTTTTCCTTTTTTAATTTTTTGTCATAAGGGATGGCTCTCTGGAACAGGTAGGAGGAAAGGTACATAGTGAAATGTAGATGATGTAAAAACAAAAAATATCAATAAAATTACTTTCTAAAAGGTAAATAGAAATCACAAACACTGTACCAAAAAAATGTCTCCCAGAACTTGGAGAACACAGCCCAGTGCTGGAAAGCTCAATTGTGGTCACACTTTTTCGAGGCCCAGAACTGTGCTTTCATTTATATAGGTAAATTCCCAGGGAGGTTTCTCTACCAATAGAGAGGGGTTGCCTGAAGCACTGAGAAGTTAACTGAGGGTCATACAGTTAGTTTATGACAGAGGCGGGACTTCAAACCAGGTCTTAACTCCTATCCACTATACTATGCTGCCTCTCCTATTCATATTAGGGAAAGTACAGTGGAATAAGCCTTCATACATAGCCTACTATGTGCCAGGCACTTTACAAATATTATCTCAACCCTGTGAGGTAGGGGCTATTATTATCCCCATTTTACAGTCAAGGAAACTGAGGCTAACAGAGATGAAGTGACTTGCCAGGAAATGTCTGAGGTGGGATTTGAACTCAGGTCTTCCTGACTCCAGACCCACCACTTTACCCACTGTTCTACCTCGCTGCCCACTGCTTAAGAAATATAATCCCCACTATGTACCTGGCACATTAACCTCTTAGGTCTCAGTGTTCTCATCTGTAAAATGGTACTGGTATCACCTGCCCCATAGTGTGACTTGAGAAAAGTGTTTACAAACTCCACAAATATGAATCATCATCATCATCGTCATTATTACTATTATTGTGATGGCTCAGACACTGGACAGCCCCTTTCTGTTTCTCAGTCCTTTGTTGTCAGGAATACTCAGGAGAAAGAGCCCCTCCTTGGGCACCTAGGGGCTGTGAGAGCTTGCTAATTCTAAGCTACCTTTGATACACAATTCTACAGAGGAATCCACGAAGATGGCTCACAAGGAGATGATCCTGATGGCAATCACAGGCTCTTAACAGAAAACAAAACCCAAACACTAACAATCTCACCAGTTCTCTGACTCTGCTGGAAGGCACAAGTCTGCTGACCCTGTGGATTCTGGGTCTGGAATGTCTTACAGGTGCAGCCAGACAGAGACACAGTTGATGAGACCCACTGGGTATAAATGACCTGTTTGTTAATAGGGCTAAAACAATTCCAGGGTTGGTTTGATTATGGAGGCACAACCACAGAGACGTTCTGATGTAGTTTAGACCTTTTCCCATTGCATAATGGGAAAAGCCCCAGGTTTGGAGTCAAAAGACTTGAGATCCAATCCTAGCTTTGTCGTTTACTAATTACGTTGCCAGGCTGGACCTTTTTCTCCTCTCCAAAGTGATACAGTTGGACTAGGTGAACTCTCTAAGCTCCCTTCCAACTTGAACATGCTATGGTCACTTTTTTAAAAAAATCAGTGTATTATTCAATTCTTTCAAACATATAGTTTTAAGTTTCAGCAACACCCTAAAAATATAGGCAAGGACTTAGAAAATCCTTAGCATACCTATCAGTAGTTCATTTTTAATGAACTCTTTTTGTCCTCACATAGAAAGATCATAATATGAACTTTACAAAATCTCTAACTGAAGGTGAGGTATTTATTATCATTATTTTTGTTTGAGTGTGGGGAAGGGAGGTGCAGATCTATGATTTCTTCAGTATAAGAAATTCTAGTTTCTTCTACCAGTGCAGATCCACAGTTCATCAGTAACTTACCGTCTTAGAAGGTTGTCTGGGGACACTGAGATGTTAAGTGACTTGCCCAGGGTTATACAGTTAGTGTCAGAAGCTACGCTTGAACTCAGGTCGTCCTGACTCTAGCACCTCACAGTTCCTCATATACAGGAGATGCTTTCTAGATGCTTGTTGATTCACTGAAGGTAGGCCCACTATCCATTATGACATGCTTCTCCTCCTCCTCCTCCTCCTCCTCCTCCTCCTCCTCCTTCTTACCAAAAACTACCTCTAAACAATAAAAAAAAGTACCTTGCACATCCTCAGTGTGCCTCTTCTTAGATTTTCAAGCATTTAAGATGGGCGGAATGGAGGAGACAGAAAAACAGAGGAAGAAGACAGAGAACAGAGAAGGGAACGGGAGGAGGTTTTCCTAATTTTCTTCTGATTTAAACAACATATGAAGTCTTTTTTGAAATTGTTTTCAGCAAATTAAATAACAGCATCATGGTGACTGATCAGAACTAGCACAACATTACCTCCATGAAAAACATTCCTGGAATACAGCCCATTTAAAAAGAATTGGATCAACTGATGCATTATCTAAAGAAATCCAATCTTTGCATTCAGAAGCATTCTCTTTTAGTTTTTGGCATGAATGATGACATTTCTTCCAAATTTTTAAGAATTACACAGTGCTTTCCTCCTAATAGTCCTGTAAGGTAGAGCATCTGAATAGTATTATACCCAATTTCATAATAAGAATTAGAGAGAAGTTAAGTGATTTGTCCTAGGGTCACAGGGCATGTGTTAAGAGTTAGAATTGGAACCCCAATCTACTGACTCCAAGTGATTCCGTACAGAATGAAAGGTACATTTTGCTCGATATAATATTTTCATTTACCTTGTGGGTCTTTTACTATTTTGCTGATGTGTAATACAATCAGACATGCTAGCAAACTCACCATCTTTGAAGGAAAATATATACAAGGAAGAAAAAGAATTGTTCATTGTTAATGAAAGGCTTCAGCACATGAATTCAGTAATCAGATGCCAGTTGGAGACTGTATGCTTTTTAAACAATATATTCACTTAAACAATTCAAGCTGAAATTAAACAACTCAGTGTATGCATCTCAGCTATGAACGATCTATTTTTATGTTCACATGTATAATTCATTATGAAAGGTCCTAAAAATCAGCCTAATTTAAAAAAAAAAAAGAACTGTTCTCTGGTTTCAGAGGAATGATCAACTGAGGGATGTAGAACTTATCCTCTCCATCACAGAGGAAAGCCCTCGACTGAGAGTTGGAAGGCCTAGGGTCAAGTCCTGGTTCTGTTCTTGACTTAAGGAAAGTCATTTACCTTCTGGGCTACATTTTTCAGACCGGTAACATGAGGTAATCAAGCTAGGATAATACTAGCCCCTTTTATTGTTGTTGATGTTTGTCCCTTGTTTTGGAGAGGACCAACAACATCACGAGATGATGTCTCAACTTGTGCGTGAACTGGATTTAGGTGAGGTGGAGTTGCTTGAAGTTGTCAGCTTCATTCTCTCTTCCAGAGTTATGGAAGTCCAATGGCAAGACAAAAGTCAAAATGACTGGCAATGGCCTAATTTGCAGCGGATGACCTTGGTGTCTTCCATGTCTGTCCAAGCTCTAAGTGCTCTGTAGCACCTGCTTCAGCCACCTTCATGGCCACTGGAACACATTGTTCTCGTCTGGCCATTCCTCTGGGAAAGTCTTCATATGCTTGGGGTAGACACTCCCCTAATTCACCGACATATATGAGGCCTGTTGCTTACCCTCAGTCTCATTTAGCCTGTCTGCCAAGATGGTTTACCAGAGTGTGGCTGGTGCACATGCTACAACTCCTTGAAGCCACAGGTGAGAGTTGAGTTTCAGGTAGACATCAGGTAGATGAACAAACAGCTCTAAAAAGGACTCAGCAAGCCCTCACGCCAGAGGTGCTAATTCACCTCAAACACCCCATACACTCACACAGTCATCACTTTTAGGACAACATTAAATTGCAACAGTCTCTCATTGGAAAGAACCATTTCCTAGAACTTTAGAATTGAAAGAGATGCCCCCTCTTCATGTAACGTATCTATGTAAATCCAGCACAGTGCCTTGTACATAGTACACATTTTAAAAATCCTTCTTAAATTCTCCCATTAGTAAGTTCCTCCTAGAGCCTCCATTTTGTTTTAACATGTCATTGGGGAGAAAATAAAATATCATATGTTATAAAAATAATAAAAAGCTAACACTATATTAAAGTATATATCCACTAAGTAAGGTTTGCTTATTAAGAAGATAGTTTCACTTCCTAGTTTCATGGACAGAGAAGACCTCTAAGGGTATCAAGAAATGGGCCTGATTCCATCAAACTTGCTCTCAGACTCATAGAATCATATTATATTAGACTTGGAAGAGATCTTGGAGCTCATCTTGTCTGACCTCTCTCATTTTATAGATATAGAAACACACCCAGAAAGAGGAACTAACTTATCCAAGGTCACGTGGTTAATAAATGGTAGAAATGAAACCCGAACCCAAGCCTCCAGCCTCCCACACCTCTATATCAAGGGCTGTGCACTGCCATCAGTTAAAATAAATAAGCATTAACTCCCAATGCATGGATATTCACTTATTTATAAATCATATACATGGATTATCATACTGATAATGTGCATTGTAAAACTCACACAAAAAAGAAATTAAAATGAATTAGATAATGATGTAATTATATTTGATCCTAGACCCAATGGAGAACCAATGGAGTTTATATAGTAGAAGAATGATATGATCAGACTAGGGTGGCACTTTAGGAAAATCATGTTGGCAGTTGTGTGAATGACAGATGGCAGAAGAGAGACATTTGAAGTAAAGACACCAATTAGGAGGCTATTACAATAGTCTAGGCAAGAGGGGATGAAGACCTGAGCGAGGTGGTGGCTGTGTAAGTGGAGAGAAGGGAATGTATATGTGAGATGTTGTGGATGTAGAAATGACAAGATTTAGCAACTGGTTTGATGTGGTGGGTGAGGAAGAGTGAGGGTTATCTGGGTGACTGAAAGGGTGGTGGTACCCTTGTAGAAGTAGAGAAGATTACTGGAGGGATGGAAGAATGTAATAAGATCAGCAATTCAAATTACAATCTATCCATGCCTCTCTCATCCTCTGAGACTCCCTCTGTGGCAGCCAAAACAAAGGAGGAGTGGGGAGGCTCTTATCCATAGATCACTGCATTGGAGCATAAGGTCCACCCAAGGAGAGGTGCCTGTCACAGACACCAGGTGATAGGGTACATTATGTGTGTGAAATACTTTTCCCAGTGGTACCTGTGATGCTATGGATGTCCAGGTAATGATTAAGTAATTATTGCCCCGAGGCACTGAGGTCTTGCTCAGAATAACTGGGAGTTTGAGTGCTTGGACAGCAGATGGAGAGGGCAAGGTGGGAGAGTAAGGCCAGTTTTGGAGACAAACCTCATATTTAGCTATTTCATGGAGGGTGGGATAGTATTCAGCTTCCTACTCCTCAAATGGGTAACCACACATCCCAGGAGGTCACAACACAGGCTCCCACTTAGGAGACCCCTGATCTTCACCACATTGCTTCTTCCTGAAGACTGATTTTTCAACTTACTGTTTATCATCATTTGTCTCTCCGGGACCCAGATGCTGTTGGTCTACAGAGGAAGTGGCAGGCATAGTATTTATGCTAATACTCCTCTTAATTAACTTAGAAAACAGAGAGGTGACTGCACATAAAGTGTTATTCTAAGGGGGATATCTTTGTCTTGTTCTATATTTCCACAGAGTAATGAATAAGAGGAAATGGGTCAACATCATTGGACAGATTATTTAGACATAATGAAGAACTCTTGTCAATAATGATTATAAAATAATGAAACAAGATATCAGTTGTGGAATTCCCGTGCCTGGACATCTTCAGAAATGGGTAAACAACAATCATAGAGGGTTAATGAGTTGATTTAACCAGAGGCAGAAATTTGAGTCAAAAGATGTCCTGAGGTCTGATGATTCTATGGCTATCTCTTCTTCATTTGTTTCTCAATTGTGCCTGATTCTTTGTGACCCCATTTTGAGGTTTTCTTGGCAGACACTGGAGTGGTTTGCCATTTCCTTTTCTAGCTCATTTTACAGATGGAAAAATTGAGGCAAACAGAGTTAAGTGACTTGCCCAGGGTCACAGGGTTAGGAAGTGTCTGAGCCTAGATTTGAACTCAGGAAAATGAGTCTTCCTGATTTCAAGGCCAGAACTTTATCTACTGTGCCACCTAACTGCCATGGTTATTATTATGCTGTGCCAAAACATACAGTAGAAACCCATTATTGCAGCCATGCTGAGGCCTAGTATTTCAGCATCATTTCCACTGCCCCCAACTAGGGCTTGGAAAGCTACCCTTAAGCAAAAAACAAAATTGGTACAGACTGAAGCCTTCACTTATCTTTGCTGTTCCCAGTCTAAGTGGTGAGACAGCAACAGCCAGTCATTTAGAGCTTACAAAACGGATTCCCCACTGACCCAAGAAGCAGAAGCTTTCCATTTATCTGCACTTTTCTACTCTAGCTGATCATGCTCAACACTCTTCCCAGACCCATTCTCTCTCTCTCCCTCTCTGTCTGACTCTATGTCTCTGTCTCTCTCCCTCCTTCTTTCCTTCCACCCTTTCCCCCCAAGCTTCTCTCTCTCTCTCTCTCTCTCCTCTCTCTCTCTCTCTCTCTCTCTCTCTCTCTCTTTTAAATTAATGTTCTCAACATTAACCCCCTGAGTTCCAAATCTTTCTTTTCATCCTTTTATCTGGGTCTTTACAACTTACCATATAAACATCTATGTTTGTTTTAAAATCATTCCTGACCCATGTTTCCTTCTTACTTTGTTCCAGTTAATTAACATATTATCAATCAATCAACATGCAATTGTGTATCATATGTTAGGTCTAAGTGAAGTAGAATATAAGCTCCCTGAGGGAAGGGCCTATTTTTACTTTTGTTTAATCTAGAGCTTTGTACCCACTAGATAGTTATATTTGTTAAATTGAATTGCCTAAAAAAAAGCATTAAAAACTTAAAACTGCATTAAGCCTTTTGGGTCACCCTGCACAGCAGACACAGAGCTTGATATTGAAATTACCTTATGAGGCGAGCGTGATCTTACAACAATAATATCATAAAAGGGTTTTGGTGCACTGTGATATCTCTTAGAACACTGTCAAGTTCCTTACAGTTAAGGCTTTGTCTCTAAAATTAGTAAAGATTAGTTCCAGAATATTTCCACTTATTATTCCAGGCTTTCCAGCAATGACTTTGCCAGCAATGATTTTCCCACTGTAGTTAAATGTGTATGGAATGATGGAATTTTTCTCTTTTCTCATCTCATGTTTCTTCAATTTGTTGTATACCAAGTACTGATGCCATTACAGTAACTGTCTCTTTGTAGAGTTGGGAAGACCTAAGAGCAAAAGTAGATTCTGGATGTGCTTGGCCTGGCACAGGGGAAGACGGTGAATGTGTATTTGTTTTCTATTAATTTGTTTGTCATTTTCTACCATGATATATGGACCATTTACTTTCCCTGAAGAAAAAGGATGTGAAATGTCAGGGGCTTCTCTTGTTCTGCTATGGTAATGAATTATTGAAGAAATAAGAATTTTTGTTCCTTGAATATGGAAAGAGATATTTTGTGACCTTTTGCTGCTTTATGGTGATAATGAATTTTCTGACAAACTTGGAGACTTTGGGTTATTTTATTAAAATAAAAAGGTTTGTGGAATATCTTTGACCTGGACTTTTAGTAAATTAATCAAATAGAAATTCTGGAAATATTGATGAGGCTGGTCTTTAGCCAGACTTTGTAATTTATTACTGTCACTGAGATAGTAAGCAATCCTAAACAACATAAAAACATACAATTAACTACAGATTCAGATTCCCTGGACTATTTTTTTGTGGGGTGGAAAATGCTATGCTTCCTAAGAAAACTTCCTCATATCGGGTCATTCTCTCCCTGCTAAAATTCTACCTATTCTTCAAGTTCCAGTTCTTTAGTTGCCCGCTCCTTATTGAAGCCTTCCTTAATTGTGCCCTAGTCAGAAGTGATTTCTTTCTTTTCATCATTCTTCTCCTATTCAATTTTGTACTACAGTTATTTGTCTACATGTTTCATCTCCTCTGCTAGGCCGCAAGCTCCTTGAGGTTAAGGTCTATGCCTTATTCATTTTTATAGGTTTCAGGGAGTAAGGTGTTATTAAATGTCTGGACTCAACTGAATTAGGGATATTTTTAGTCTGGTTACACGTGGATGTTTCATACCTACTTATACTCTGAGAGGATTAGAGGATCACCATAGACTTCTAGATATTGAGATGAAAAAGGCCTTGGGATTGTCTAGCCCAGTCCCTTCATTTTATAGGTGAGGGAATAGATCCATGGAGATGAACTGATTTGTCCTAAGTAGTAAATAGAGAGGAAACTGCAGAGTTGAGATTTGAACTCAGTTCAAATCTCTGACTCTGACTCCAAATCCGATGATTTTTCCCCACTATACGAGGAATCCTTGAAAAATGTACCTGAGTATACTTACAGCATTAGAAATAATGACAGACACAATTTTTTTTTGGGGGGGGAAGGGAAGGGGTGTGTAAGAGGGAGGGAAAGAATAGGTTTCTCCTTTGCAATATTAATTATAACTTACTCTGGATTTTAAACAAATTAAATTTGCTGACCACTGAAACTTTAGGTATGTTTTATTATTTTTTTGTTGTTCAAATTAAGTATATGAATAATGAGTAGGAATGATGAAT
Source organism: Phascolarctos cinereus (assembly GCF_003287225.1). NCBI lineage: Eukaryota > Metazoa > Chordata > Mammalia > Diprotodontia > Phascolarctidae > Phascolarctos > Phascolarctos cinereus. Next base: position 321,148,726 of record NW_027555847.1, read on the forward strand.
ACAGTCACCTGGATTTGATATGGTGTGTGGTCAAGTTGGATGAGATGGGTCTATGACCTTGACAGTATAGTAAGTGGTTAATTCAATGTTGGCCTCATGCTTTCTCATCAGTCAGAGGTCAAGATGTCCTAAAGCAAGTGAAGTTAATCCCTCAGAGGCTCACACAGTGGATAATTTTGATCCCCTAGGCACCAGAGTGACATAGCTCTCTTTGTAGACAGTGATTTTCCTTCCTGGGGCCATACATACCCTTTACTCAATGTGAATTCAAAGAGAAGTGAAAGAAAGAGGAGGAAGGGGAGGTGATTGTGAGAGGGAAGGGAGGGGAGGATAAAAGAGGAGAGAGACCAAAAAAGGTCATAGTCCACAGTTTATGAGGGATACCAGTGCAAACTCCAGGAATATTGAGCATGACATTTTTAGAAGGCTGCATTTTCTTTCCAAATATTGAAATAACTAGATAAAGAATAAAATATGTGGGAGTTAGCTCTCTGTGTTCTAGAATCTTCTTTTATTGCAAGAACAATAATAATATGTCCTGAGGAAAGGGATGGATCTCTTTCAGAAAGCCTCCTGCCCCCTTCATCTATAATCCTGTTACTGATACAATACTACCACTCACCAACACATTATCAAAAAGGAAGAGTTTTCTTTCTCACCTGCACACCATGGGTACATTTTCAATTCCATCCCCACTCTGCATCCTTCTATCTTTAGCCTCTAGAAAGGCTAAGCCTTAAAAAATGTGGCTACCAGGGATGGTGAGACTTCTGTTGTTTAGTTAGGAAGATTAAGTACATTATCGACTGTTTACAAAGCTCTTTACTCAAAACACAATAGGGTAGCTGATAATGGAGGAGGAGGCAAGGGAAGCAGTGTGGTGCAGTGGAAAATGCTGTATTTGAGTTCAGAGACACTGGGTTCAAATCCCTACTCTGTTATCTCTCGACTCTGCCCTCCCTGGGCATTGCTTTTGTCTGCTCTACAATGGGGGGCTGGGTCAGACAGCCTCTAAGGTCCCTACCAGCTTTAAATCGGTGATCTTGTAAACACATATCATTATCTACATCTTACAAAGGAGACAGACATAAAGGAGTTAACTGTTTAGGGATAGGGAACCAGAACCATGCTTTCATTGGCACAGGGAACTCCCAGGTAAAGAAACTTCCTTTACCAAAGAAGGCTATCCAGTGACTTATCCAGAGTCACAGGCAATATGTGTGACAGGTGGGTCTTGAAACCAAATCTTCCTGGTTTTGAGGTCAGTTCACTACCCATTATGGAATGCTGCCTGACTTCCACAGGCACCAGGTGAAGAAACAGCAGGGCTGGGACGCAATTTCAACCCAATTCAAAAAATACTTGTTAAGGGCTTAATTGAATGACACCTGCTAGATTGTGGAGAACCTAGCTTCCCTCTCTCTAAACTTTTCACTATAATGTTTACAGTGTTTTTAAAAAGTTGTCTGTTTTTAAACATTTGTGATAAATCTTCACTTTAAACTTGGAGGATTAAGTGCTTTGGAGTAGTACTTTTTGTGTTTTATTTTTTCTCCAAATTCATTATTTATTTAAAACTTTTTTTTAAATTTTGAATTCCAAATTCTTTCCCTCCAGCTACTCCTCCATCCCCTGAGAAGGCAAGCAGTATAATATCAATATACACATTAAATTATGCAAAAACATATTTCCATATTAGCCATGTCTCAAAAAAAGCAAGGAAAATAAAAGCAAAAATTATATTTCAATTTGCACTAAGGGTTCATCAGCTAAGTCTTTCACATTTGATCATTATTACAATATTGCTGTTATGATATACAATGATCTTTGGAGTAGAATTGTAAAGGGTCAGATCTCACAGTTCCTTCATACTGGTTGGTGGTTACTGGTGAGCACCGAAGAGGTATGGATGGAGTTATGGTTCCTCAAAACTTTATTATTGATTATTAACTATTATTAACATTGACTTCTATCCTCTTTTCCTAATTGGCTCCTCTTTTCCATGAATACTTGTCATCCACCTATTCTCTTATCATCATTGCCTCTCACCCACTAAACCAGCTCTTGACCTTTGAGAGGGAAAACTAGATATAAGATACTGTCCCTTTAAGAATTGTTGCTGAGTTAAGTCCACTTTGCTCTGAGGAAACTTACTCTGAGAGACAGAATCTGACTGAGCTCTTAGACAAACAGTTGATAATAATGGGGATTATAACAGTGCCTACCTCCCAGGATTTTTGTGAGAATCAATAGAGATAATATTTGTAAAGGGCTTAGCACAGTGCTTGGCCTATAATAGGCACTATATAAATGATAACTATGATTATTGTTATTGTTATTATTAAATGTGAGAAGCTGGTATGTATTGGAGAGATGTACACCAGAATTACTGTATGATTAAGGAACAAATATAATTAAGGAACAAATATAGATCTGAATTCAGAAAGATAAAAGGAGAGAGAGAAGTGAAAAGATTCCAGAAGTAAATAAGATTTCAGTTATGTCTGAAGATGGGAATAATAGCTATTATGGTTTTTGATGAGCCCAGTTGAGCAGAAGGACAGATTCAAAGTAGAGATTGAAAGAAGTTATTGGGCAGATCAACTACTCTGGATAAATAGTAGTGCCCACTGAGGTGTTGGTCAAGCAAACACTGCTGATCAACTAAATTTAGAAGCAGCAGCAGCAGCAGCATCTAATCACTACATAAGCTATATCCATCAAGGAACTTTTAAGGGATAGTTCCTGAGATGGAAGGGATACTAAAGTTTATAGTTCCACAGTTGTGAGTTACCCAAAACAAGTGGATTTTCCTCACTTATTTTCCTCTTTGGCAGATGTTCGTTTTAATTCAATTTTATTTTATTTGAAGTTCCAAGTTCTCTCCATTCCATTTTCCTCTCCCCCACCCATTAAGAAAGCAAGAAAAACAAACAAACAAAAAACACCCTGCTACAAATATGTAAAGTCAAGCAAAACAAATCCCCACATTAGTCTTTGGTAGTTTGGAGTTTGTCCACTCTCCTTCATAGATATTAAATGTACTGGCAAAAGCGTGTGACTTAGATTTAGGTGTGCATTGTTAAGTATTTATTTGCTTTAATAATGAGTATTTGTGACATAATTTTCATTTGCCTTGGTGTTAAGCAAATAGTTATGTTTAAGATATGAATGCCATTATTGTGAGTAACTTGTGTTAAGCAGAAGTACATGAATGGGGGTTCAAGAGATTGAGTGGTAAGTAGGTAAGTAGTATATTCCTTCACAACAGGGAGAGGTACATTCCCTCACAATCCCAAGAACCCTGACAGAATTAAGTATAATTATGTGGTGGTCCTTCTCTGGAAATCTAGACCTGCCAGTTGTGAGAGCAGGTTGGAATAATCTAGTCAGCTCAGAGAAGGGTGTATGTGGCTACATGTCCATGTGAGAGGTATGAGAAGTTACACGGTAGGTGGCCATGTTACACATAATATACCTGTTACACACAACTTTTAGCTGAGAATCTCAGCATTTCTGGAATGGAAAAAAAAACAAAAAGAAAACTGTTACTTTTTTTTTTCAGCAACACAGAAATCCTGCTTTTTTCATTTCATTTCTTCCTATAGACAGTGTGTGGGAAATGTGAAAAAACTGGCAAAATATTTGAATAATACTGACCTAGAAGTTCCACCTATCACAGCTTGTTTACTTGAGATTCCTACATCATCCTTTTAATTCATATGATCAACTCAATGATTTGTTCTTGAAAAAAACGAGAAAGATTAACAGATTAATCAAAGTCCAATGAAGACTGGGAGCTTTCCAAGGGTAGGCACTTCATTAATCAATTAGCAGCCTTGAGTAAAAGATACCACAGATCATTTAGACGTTCTTGATGAACAATTCAGAATTAAAGCAAGCATTTTTTCTTACTCATTCACTTCTGATACTGAAAGTGAAGCTGTCTATGTAGGGATATAGGATTTCAGGAGTCCACAAAAGCAGACCATCTAAGTGATGGCTGTGTGGTTGGGAATATAGTTGGTTTAGCAGTTGGGAAATTTAAGCTCAAATCCAGTTGGTTTTTAATTCAGCTGAATCACCAGAACTTGATGACACGCCACTAGGCTGTCTAAAAGAAAGCAGATCATGCACGATGGAAGAGCTGACGTCACCCTCACAGCTGCCAAACCATCAACGACTTGAAATGTTTTTTTTTTAAGGGAAAATGTAAAATTATGAAAAATGTCTAATTCTTACATTTATCAAAACTCTTCCAAATTATCTAAATGTCTAATAATTTGATGCATGTTCCTTTACATTTCCTGCCTTTAACATATTCATTTATAAGGAATGCTGTTCACTTTACCTCGATGCAGGGCTACTAGTGCTATTTGAAATTTGGTTGAATGATTAAAAAACTCATGATAATTTGAAAATGTTGCTGTTTAATTAAAAAAAAAAGAAGTGAAGGGATAGCTAGTAGTGGATAGAGCATCGGCCCTGAAGTCAGGAAGACCTGAGTTCAAATGTGGCCTCAGACTAAACACATGACACTTACTAGAGCTGTGTGACCCTGGGTAAATCACTTAACCCCAATTGCCTAAAAAGAAAAAAAGAAGAAGGAGAAGAAGTGAAAAGGCTAGATGTGTTCTCATCTCTGGCTTTTAGATACTAAATTTAAAAACAACAACAAACCATGTCTTGCTTTTAACATTATCAAAGCTATACCTGCTCAGGAGAAACAAATATTTATCAACTGTGAAATTCTTCTAAATTTTGTGTGTGTGTGTGTGTGTGTGTGTGTGTGTGTGTGTGTGTGTGTGTGTTAACTACAAAACATGCTTAGGCTTTGGATAAGAAAAAACGGAGGTCAAGGTTTTACTTATTTTCTCCGCGTATCTCTCTGTTTCTGTCTCTGCTTCTTTCTCTGTGTCTCTGTATCTCTGTCTCTTCCTCTCTCCTTTCTTCTAAATTAGATTTTTGACAACTTCAAATCTCTTTATGGGAAACATGTCAAGTTAAGTCAAGTCAACTATGTGCCAGGCACTGTGCTAAGACTGGGGATACAAAAAACAATCTTTGTTCTCAAGGAGCTCAGTCTAATAGACAAGAGAACATGTAAACAGCTATGTACAAACACGATATATTTCTGATAAACGGGGGTGTAGACACAAAGGAAGTCTCTAAGAGTAGGAGGATGGGAAGGCTTCTTTCAGAAGGTGAGACTTTAGCTGAGACTTGAAGGAAGCCAGGGAAACCAGGAAGTGGGGATGAGGACGGAGGACATTCCAGGCATGACGGACAGCCAGTGACAATGCTCAGAGCAGGGAGATGGAGGGTCTTGTATGAGGAGGGGCAAGAAGGCCAGCGTCCCTGCAGCATAGAGTGTGTGGGGGGGAGTAGGGTGTAAGAAGATTGTAAAGGTGTGGGAGCAGGTTGTGAAGGGCTTCAGACGCAAAACAAAGGATTTTATATTTGTTCCTAGGGGTAAGAGGAAACCACTGGAGCTCACTGAATAGGGGAGTGACTCAGTCAGCCAGATGTTTACTTTCTACCTTGCTGCACCCTTTTGAACCTCTTCATCATCCTCCAAACTTTTCAGCCTCCTTTTGTGTGTTGTCTTCCTCCATTAGATTATAAGCTACTTGAGGGCAGGGACTGTCTTTTTGCCTTTCTTTCTTTTCTTTCTTTTTTTTGCTGTAGGCAATGGAGTTAAGTGACTTGCCCAGCTAGTAAGTGATGTGTGTCTGAGGCAGGATTTGAACTCAGGTCCTCCTGAATTCAGGGCTGGTGCTCTATCCACTGTGCCACCCAACTGTCCCTTTGCCTTTCTTTCTATCCTTAGTGCATAGCACAGTGCCTGGCACATAGTAGGTACTTAAATGTTTGTTGAATGACTGTTTGTATACCAAAATAAGGAAAGACAACCTAGCATCTAGGAAAGTAGGGAGATCAAAGGCAAGGTGAAATAAGTGAGTGGATTTCATTAGGATCCTGTCTCACAAATAAGCAGTTTGCTGCAGGAGTTAACCAAAAGGTTATTCCATAAAAAATAATACCAAAAAGAATGTAACATTGAATCTCTTGCTTCAAGCATGTAGATCTAAGAGAATTTTTCAGTGGTCTGCAGAGGATGCGCTTTGTTTGTGTTCCTGCTAGTACCATGTAATACCTATCTTTGAACAAAGTACAAGTTACATCCTGGGGAGGAAGATGAAAGGGCTGGAGGAATGCTTGTCTTTTCTCAGCTATCAGGAAGAATAGTCTTCCTTGCAAAACATGCTTCTGTGAGGTCCAGGGAATATTTACAGCTAGCTATGCAATACTCCCTTGTCATGGTGAAGAGACTTGGGCAGCTCAATGAAACTATGAACTATGCCACTCAGAGTTATCCAAGATGGACAGGTCATAGTGGAAAGTTCTGACAAAAGGTAATAATCCAGTGGAGAAGGAAATGGTAAACTACTCCAGCATCTTTACCAAGAAAACCCCATGGACAGTATTAAAATGCTAAAAGATATGACATGGGAAGATGAGTCCCTCGGGTCAGAAGGTGTCCCATACACTACTAGAAAGGGTAGAGGACAACTGCAAATAGCACTGGTACTAATGAACTGGCAGGACCAAAACTGAATGGATGCTCAGCTGTCGATGTGTCTGGTGACTACTGGAAAGCTGATGCTATAAAAATCATAGGAACCTGGAATGTAAGATCTATGAAGCAAGGTAAGCTGGATGTGGTCAAAGAAGAGATGGGAAGATTAAACATCCGCATCTTAAATGGATGGGAATGGGTGAATGTAAATCAAGAGATCATTATATATAGTGCTGTAGGCAAAAATCCATTATTAAAAATAGGGTAATCCTTGTAGTCAATAAAAGGAGGAGAAAAGCAGTACTGGGGTATAATCTCAAAAACAAAAGAATGATATCTGTTCAAATCCATGGCAAACCTTCACCATCACAGTAATACAAGTCTATGCTCCAACCACTGATGTTGAAGAGGTCGAAGTTGATCAGCTACAACATCATCTAGAAATAACACCAAAAAAAAAAAAAAGATGTCACATTCATCACAGGTAACTGGAAGCTAAAGCAGGAAATGAAAAGATAATTGGAATAACAGGCAAGTTTGGCCTTGAAGTACAAAATGAAGCAGGGCAGAGATTAATAGAGTTTTGTGAAGACAACTCAGTGGTCATTCGTAGCAAACACTCTTTTTAAACAATCCCAAAAGTGACTTTACACGTGGACATCACCAGATGGTCAATACAGAAATCAGATTGGTTAAATACTTTGCAGCCAAAAGTGGAGAAGCTCTATGTAGTCAGAACAAGACCTGGAGCTGACTGTGACTCAGATCATGAGCTTCTCATTGCAAAATTTGTACTTAAATTGAAGAAAGTAGGGAAAACCATCAGGCCATATAATTATGAACTAAATAATATCCCTTATGAATACAAAGTGGAAGTGATGAATAGATTTAAGGGATTATATCTAGAACACAGAGTACCTGAAGAACTATGGACAGAGGTTCACAATGTTGTACAAGAGGCAGCAACAAAAAACATCCCAAAGAAAAAGAAGAACAAGAAAGCAAACTGGCTGTCTGATGAAGACAAAGAACTAAGGAAAGGAGGGAAGCAAAAGGTAAAGGAGAAAGGGAAAGATATACCCAACTGAATGCAGAATTCCAGAGAATAGTAAGGAGAGATAAGAAGGTTTTTGTTTTTAAATGAGCAATGTAACCCTTTGACCCAGCAATACTATTTCTAGATCTGTATCCCAAGGAGATCATAAAAACGGGAAAAGGATTCACGTGTACAAAAAATATTTATAGCATCTCTTTTTGTGGTGGCAAAGAACTGGAAATTGAGGAGATGTCCGTCAGCTGGGGAATGACTGAACAAGTTGTGGTATATGAACATAATGGAATACTATTGTGCTGTAAGAAATGATGAGCAGGCAGACTTCAGAAAAACCTGGAAAGACTTATATGAACTGATGCTGAGCGAAGTGAGCAGAAGCAGGAGAACATTGTATACAGTAACAGCCACATTGTGTAATGCCTAACTTTGATAGACTTAACTCTTCTCAGCAATGTAAGGATCTAAGACAATTCCAAAAGACTCACGATGGAAAATGCTATCCACATCCAGAGAAACAACTTTGGAGTCTGAATGCAGATGGAAACATATTATTTGTTCTCTTTTTCTTTTGTCGTTTTGTTTCTTCTTTCTTGTGGTTCCTCCCATTTGTTCTAATTCTTTTTTACATTATGACTAACGTGAAAATATGTGTAATATGAATGTATAAATACAGCCTATATTATATCGCACAACATCTTGGGGAGGGGGAGAAATTTTAAGAATCAAAAACTTACGGAAGTGAATGTTGAAAACCAAAAATAAATTAATTTTAAAAAATAAAATAAAATAAATGAGCAATGCAAAGAAATACAAGAAAACAACAGAATGGGAAAGAGACCTCTTCAGGAAAACTGGAATAATAAAGGGAATGCTTCATGCAAAAACAGGCATGATAAAAGACAAAAATTATGGGAACTTAGCAGAAGTAGAAGAGATTAAGAAGAGGTGGCAAAAATATATAGAACTATTCAAGAAAGATTTTAATATCACCATGAAGGTGTGGTTACTAACCTAGGACCATATATCCTGAGAGTGAAGTCAAGTGGGTTAAGATCCACTTGAAGGGAGCACTACTAATGATAAGGCTAATGGAGATGATGGAATTCTAGCTGAACTATTTAAAATCCTAAAAGATGACATTGTTGTTAAAATGCTGCAATCAACGTGCCAGTAACTTTGGAAAACTCAACAGTGGCCACTGGATCAGAAAAGGTGTCAGTTTATGTCCTAATCCTAAAGAAGGTCAATGCCAAAGAATGTTCAAAATATTAAACAATTACATTCATTTCACAAGACAGCAAGGTTATATCTAAGACTCTGCAAGCTAGGTTTCAGCATTATGTGAACTGAGAATTACCAAAAGAGCAGGCTGGTTTTCAAGAGGCAGAGGAACCCCAGAAACCAAATTACCAACATTTGGTAACTGAAACTATGGAGAAAGAGAACGCAAGGGAGTTCCAGAAAACTTTTCTTCTTTTACTTTTGCTTCACTTACTAGACTAAAGCCTTTGACTGTGTGGATCACAACAAATTGTGAAAGTCCTCAAAAACATGGGACTACCAGATCATCTTACTTCTCTCTTGAGGCACCTGTATGTTGGTCAAAAAGCAACAGTTAGAACTGAATATGGAACAATTGTTCCAGGTTGGGAAAGTATGACAAGGCTGTGCACTGCACTGTCACTTTATTTATTTAATTTATATGTAGAATACACTGTATGAAATGCCAGGCTGGACAAATCAAAAGCCAGAATTAAGACTGCTGGGAGATGTATCAACAATCTCAGATATGCAGATGATACCACTCTCATAGCAGACAGTGAAGAAAAATTAAGCCTCTTGATGAAAGTAAAAGAGGAGAGTGTAAAAGCTGGCTTGAAGCTTAATATTAAAAATAAATGGAGATCATGCCACCTGGTCCTATTACTTCCTAGCAAACAAAAGAAACAGAAATGGAAGCAGTGTCAGATTTTATATTCTTGGGCTCAAAGATCATGGCAGATGGTGACTGCAGCTATGAAATTAAAAGATGCTTGCCTTTGGAAAGGAAGCTATGGCAAATCTGGACAGCATACTAAAAAGCAGAAACATCACTTTGACAACAAAGTTCCATATAGTCAAAGCTATGATTTTTCCAATAGTCATGTATGGCTGTGAGAGTTGGACTATCAGGAAAGCTGAATGCCACAGAATCATGCTTTCAAACTATGGTGTTAGAGAAGGGTTTTAAGAGTTCCTTGGACAGCAAGGAAATCAAATCAATCACTACTTAAAGAAATTAACTCTATTCACTGGAAGGACAGATATGGAATACTTTGGCCACATAATGAATAGACAGGATTCACTGGAAAAGACCTTGATGTTGGAAAAGATTGAGGGCAAAAGGAAAAGGGGTTGGCAGAGGATGAAATAGTGTCATGGAAGCAATGAATATAAGCTTGGACAGATTTCAGGAGATAATAGAGGATAAATGGATCTGGCATGCTATGGTCCATGGGGTCATGAAGAGTCAGACATGACAGAATGACTGAACACAACCACCACCACATAACACTGCTGGTATGAGGTTCTTGCTATTTGGGGAGTGTGTGTGAGGGGAAGCAGCTACCTGTGATCTAAGAAATAATAATGTGGACCTACAGGTGCCATAAGGTAAGAAATTATCCAGTCATGGTCAGAGGAAGAAGAAGAGAACAGCTGGGATTGATGACTCCTTGCTGAAGGATTCTGAAGCAATTATTTGTGAACCCAACATATACAACAGTGAGGTCTTACTCTCCTTTGGGGCATGAATCCAGATCATAACCACCAAAAGTTTCCTGAGAACTATTATATCTTATGGCCTCTATTGAATAGTGGTAAATCATTGGTGAGTGAGCAGGAAAACAAAAGATATCACCAAAGGAACCTAGAAAGCCTGGCTAATGTTTATAAAATTCTAAGGAAAAACCTAAAGATCTTAGGAGCACAAGTATCATCTTCATCACTATAGTTGACTGAAGGTAGAGGATTCAGAAGAGAAAGACAGACATGGGAAGTGAACATGGGCTAAGAAGGTGGTATCTGGGAACAGATTTAGAATTTTGGACCAAATCCTAAAATACCATGTAGAAATGGTGCAATTTTGGCAAGGGATGGCGTGTACCTAATAAAGGCTAATTCAAATACATTTACTTGAAGTCGTTTGAATATCAAGAGTTCTCAGGGCAGGTAAGGGGCACAATGGGTAAAAGCACTGGCCCTGGAGTCAGAAGGACTTGAGTCCAGCCTCAGATTCTTATTATCTGTGTGACCCTGGGCAAGTCACTTAACCCTGACTGCCTCAGGGGAAAGAAATTCTCCCAATAAAAAAAAAAAGGAAATGGACAAAGAAAATTATCCACACAGATATGATCACCCAGATACAAAGAGTAGCTGGTGTAATATACTAAGGTTAGCAAAGAGCAGGACCAGTAATTCCCGGGAGATAATGGCTAAAAAAAGAGTCAATAACAAAACCTATGGTCTTCCATGTCTCTGTGCAAATGCACAAAGAACAGAATAAATAGAGGTAAAGGGGGGAAATTTGACCTCATGTATGGTGGTACCCAGAGTCTGGAAACATGACCTCAAGTATCACAGTTCATGTAAACTACCTTGAATAAATGTAAACAGCACGAAGCTCCAACTATCCCATGGGTGAACCTGGGCAACCCCTGGCACTGTGCCTTTTTTGTTCTGTTTCTATATAATACCTGGCCTGGCCTGAGGGTGGGAAGGCAATCTACCATTCTGTCCTCCTGCCACCACAGGACTAAGTCTTGTGAGTAAACTCTCCCAATTAGCCCTAATAAAACCTATTTACCACCAAGCTGGCATGGGCTCCTCTTTCTTCAGTATCTCAGTATTCTCCCAGAGTGTCTGTGTCCCTACAATTGATACGTCAGGACAAAATAGACCGGGCTCCTTACAATTGGTGTAACTGAAATTGAGGACATGTCCCTCAACTGGGGAATGGCTAAACAAGTTGTGGTATATGAATGTAATGGAATACTATTCTTCTATAAGAAATGATGAGTAGGCAGATTTCAGAAAAACCTGAAAAGACTTACATGAACTGATGCTGAGTGAAGTGAGCAGAACCAGGAGTACATTGTACATAGAAACAGCCCCGTTCTATGAGGATCAACTTAGCTCTTCTCAACAATACAATGATTCAAGACAATTCCAAAATACTAATGATGGAAAATGCCATCCATGTCCAGAGAAAGAACTGATGTAGTATGAATGAAGATCGAAGCACACTATTCTCACTTTGATTTTTGTTTTTTCCTTCTCATGGTTTTTCCCTTTTGTTCTGATTCTTCTTTCACAACATGACCAATGTGGAAATATGTTTAACATGATTGTACGTGTACAGCCTATATCAAATTGCTTGCCATCTTGGGGAAGGGGAGGGAGAAAAATTTGGAACTCAAAATCTTATAAAAGTGAATGTTGAAAACTATCTTTACATGTAAGCGGAAAAAACAAAATACTATTTACATTGAAAACAAAACAAAACCAAACCACAATTGGTGTAGCTGGCAGTATAGTGTGCTCCCCTACAAATCTTGTGTCCTTATACCTCCAAGATGTCATCAAGATATGTTAGGATGTTTCTCATGATTAGAATATGGCTCTAGAAATACACACATTATTTTAAAAGAACAGAATAGCTTAAAGGGAAGAAATAGCATTGTGCAATGGAAGATATACTCTTTTGAGGAAAATCAAGAATCTGATAGGTGCAAAGAGGATACGGAGAGAGGAGGGAAAGGAAGCGGGATGGGGACCTTTGTAACATATATGCATTGAGGTGGGTTTTACTGAAGGATGGATGAGTTCAACAGGTGAAGGAGGAAAGAGAAGGGGAAAGAGAAGATATGAGAGCATAGTATGTATTCAAAGACAGAGAACTGTCCAGTTTCTCTATAGCAAAGAGTACACGTGGCTATGGAGAAGTATAAGGATAGGGACTGGAACTCTGATTTCACTGGTATAGGGAACTCACAAGTGGTGAAACCTCTTCTACTAATATACGTCAGTCCATGTGGTTGAATATATAAAAACACTGTATTTGTTAGTTCAAAATGTCACTTCAAAATCTCTCAACAAAAAATCTTTCACTCATATGTCAAAGTTATGAAAGATTCCTTGAAAGATAACAATGGACATAGCCTAGCCCTGCTTTACTGCCTTTTGGTTATTAATATAAGGCAAGCCATCAAACAAAGAGATAAATGTTCACCAAGGTGTTCACTACTGTTTGGGAGGAGGTTCAGCACACAGTTCACATTGTAGAGGGATCCCTCCAGACCATCAAAGATGCCTCTGTCTGTCTGATAAAGCCTATGGACCCCTTCTCACAATAAATTTTTTTAAAAAAATGAATAAAATAAAATACATAGAGTTACTAGAAACCAATCGTATTGAAATAGTTGTAACTTTTAAAAAATTATTCTTAATTCTTGTTTATTTTTATTTTATTCTTAACCTTAGGTTAAGAACCCCTGATCTAGATGGTGAGGTGCTCCAGATATTCTTATATGAAGATGACATTGTGCTAATTACATCAAGCCCTCTGTAGACCTTTCTAAATGAGATCTATAATTATTCCAGAAAATTTGACGTAAGTACCCACATAAGAAAAACCAAGTGAATGAAGAATGTCTATGACCCAGGTAATGAGAGAGTTGGATACACAAGCTATAGAGCTCTTTCCTCAGTGTCTATATCCATATTAGAGGGACACTGCAAGTGGACAGTGAGCCAGGCCCCCAGACTGAATAGGAAGCACAGAGTGGCTAAATTGCCTTTGGGAAAATGCCAATTTCAAAGAAAACAACCCCAAACTTTTTTATGAATGAAAGGCCCATTGACACTAATGCTTGTTCAGTGATGGTGTATGTGTATGACTGTGCATGCCATGATATTAGTTTCCAAAGCACTGAAGTGAGGTTCACTCAACAGAGAGGTGCATGATGGGTGTGAGGAGGCTGAAGCATGCTACACACCAGGAGAAACACAAGACAGGCAGTACAAAAGAGATCACCCAAGAAAAGTATGATATAAAACAGAGATGGGCCTTTGTTAGGAAGGGTAATCAGTGGAGAGGCCGCCTGATCTACTAATAGCCTCATGACGCCAAGAGAATTCAAGGAAGCTCCCCATCACTTTGAGTGGATGCCTTGTGTCAAGCTTTTGGGAAGGCGTAGACAAGCATTGAATAGGGTGGGCAGGCATGGATGGACTGTGATCTGCACCATTGTTGTAAATACATACATCCATCACATCATATATTCATCGGAATACTGAAGTTTTGAAAGCAGTAGCCTGCTCTGAATCTATGGTTAAAGCACGCGAACTCTATGGAATTCAAAGAAAAATAAGCCCATGGTCAGTTGTGTCTTCTTGGAGCATTCATATGAGAGTAATCCTGGAGAAGACATTTATATGAACTGATGCAAAGTGAAGTGAGCAGCCTCAGGAAAATGACAAGGACCACAACATTGGGAAGACAACTGACGCTGAACAATATAAGAACTCTGGTGAACCCAGTGATCAACAAAGATTCCATGAAGAAGCATGATATTCAGTATAACCTATATAAGATGGCCTACCTGTCTCAGGGAAGGGGAGGGGAGGAGAGGGAGGGATAGAATTTGGTACTCAAAACTTAAAAACACCCCAGATGTTAAAAAATTGTTTTAACATCTAATTGGGGAAAAAAATAAAATGTTAAAAAAAAAGAAGCATGATACCCTCTTCCTCACACAGAAGTGATGGACTCAGCATGAAGATACACACACACACACACACACACACACACACACACACAAAACACACACAGCCAACCAATGTGGGAATTTGTTTGGCTTGACAATATATTTTTGTTACAAGGGTTTGTCTATTTTTTAACCAGGGGAGAGGAGTTGGGAGAGAAAGGGGACTACTAAAATGCTGCCAAAAAAGAGAAAAAAAGGTCACTGAAGCATCTTTTCAAATGCACAAAAGGGAAAAGAAGGAAGGCCAGGAGGAAATACAGTCAAGAAGGATAGCTTTGAAAGTTGAATCTATTATATAATTAAAAGGAAAAGCAAGTTGTATGTAAATAGTTTCATTCATAACTTTCTTTATCAGTTTTACTTTATATGTAGAATTGCTAATTTATTTGGTGCTTATTAAATTGTGGATTTAAAAATTAATTTTTTCATTAGTTCAAATAAGTACTTAATTTTTTTTCTTACATGAACTGATGCAAAGCAAAGTAAGCAGAACCAGAAAAAAGAATATAAAATACCTTCAACAATGTAAATGTAAAGAACAGTGACTACAAAATAATCAAAACTGAATGTTACATAATTATAAAGAACAAGCTTGATCTTGAAGAAGAGATATAAGAAGATACCTCATCCCCACTTCTCTACAGTGGTGGTAAATGGGGAGGAGTCCACCTTTGTAAAGCATTGTATTGTTTTGGGTTTTTTTGCTAGGAATGGGGTTAAGTGACTTGCCCAGGGTCACACAGCTAGTAAGTGTCAAGTGTCTGAGGCCAGAGTTGAACTCAGGTCCTCCTGACTCCAGGGCTGGTGCTCTATCCACTACAACACCTAGCTGCCCCTTTATAAAGCACTGTAATATTTTTATTCTTTTTACTTAATTTTTCTCCTTTCTCACTTTAGAAAAAATTCTTTCTTATATGATATGGTTCTCTGAGAGAGGAGGGGAGGGATACAAAAAGGAATCCAGATGGTGTAAAAAGCAAAAGATAATAACAAAAATCTAATTGAAAAATTAAATTGAAAAAGAAAAAGTGGTCCCACGAAAAATAAAGGAACTTTGTGAAGGGGATGTTAAATGTAACCATAAAGAATACCATGGGAGTTCAAAAAGGCAAGTGGCCCACTGCCAAACACCCTATTTATTTCTTGACCCCTAGAGATTGGTTTAAGATTAATCCCAGGAGCTCCAGCATTGCTGTAAGTCAAAAAGGATCACAGATTCTGTTTTCTGAACCCTGTGAAGCCTAGAGAAAAATCAGTTAGCTATATTTCTCCAAAGAGAAAATGAGGGCAGTGGGATTTGCCAACTCTGTGTCTCCTACGCTTCTGGTAAGAATTAATTAGGGTTTTAAAAAGTACTGTGGATATGGTTTAGTTTGTATATTTACCCAGGATGAAAGCTGATATACTACTATGGGGTGTTAATATTAAAGGTTCATTATGTCTTACTTGAGGCAGTGTATAAAGACTGTACAGTGTATAAAGTGGAGTCGTTGGTATATGAGGCATGTGGGACCATCTTCAAATCAAAAGGACTTCATTTCAAAATAACATTTAGTATTCCCTATAGTATACAGAGAAGAAGAAAAGCCTTTGAAAATGAAAATGAAAAATCTGACTGCAGATTTTGTTACTGAGGTCATGTGACAACTGGCACCAAGGAAGCTCTGTATACACTCAAAGGTATGGCAGTGAAAATATGGAAGCTGACATTAATTTGATGTTACCTTCACGATGGGCTGTCAAATGAAGCACTGGTAGGCTAGAAAAAGAAAACTTAACCAAGAAAGTGAGAGTTTCAATGCTAATAGGGTGAAAACAAAAGCAGTGATATAACTTTGGATTCAACAGGCTAGCTTCTTTAGCACAGATGGCCAGGCTTTGTTGGGGGTTAAAAAAAAAAATTACTGTGAGGTTGCGGAAGGGCCTCAGAATGACTGTCTTGCAAATAGCAGCTTCCATCCTGATACAAAGATGGATTGTATACAGAACTAGCATGGATAGTTATACCATAGGGACTAATTGCCAACACCAAGTACCGCTTTAAACAAGATGATAAAACAAGAGTCCTGGCTGTCCTAAATACAAGGAGGTGCGGGTGAGGGAGAAGTGTGCAAGCAATAACAGCAGAAAGAATTTGCCATGCTTCTGACCTAACAGAGCACTAACCCTAGTATCAGGGCTGATCTTATTCACAGGTGAAAGACAAAGTGGTTTGCTGATAGGGTATGATGAGCTCTCTGGACTCACCTTTTCCACTGATGACTGGACTTTGGAGACTAGTCGTAATCGTTCTCCCAGATGGATAGATATTTACAAGCTATGTGACCCTGATCATATAGTCACTTAACCTCTGGAGAGGATAATAATGGCACCTAGTCTCCCATGGTGATGTGAGGTTCAAATGGGAGAATGTATGTAAAGTTCTTTCCAAGCCTCTATACTCTCAGTTGTTGCTACTATTCTTTTAATCAACTGAGGGAAGGGTAAGTTTTTTGGGGTTGGGAGGGAGATCCTAGACTTATGATTTCATTAGCATGGGAAACTGCAAATATGGAAACTCCCTCCACCACTGCATACTGATAATAGGTCTATAAGTTACAGTCTAGAGACATTGTTTCCAAAATTGTTTGACTGAACCCCACCCCCACCTCTCCATCAGAAAGAGATTTTCCCAATAACATATTCATAACTGCTGTGGGGTGTGTGTGCCTAGGTCCTAATCAGGTTATAACTGCCCTGAGCATCTGATACCAGGTGAATAATAACAACAACGTTTATATCGTGCTCATTACGTACCAGGCACTATGCTAGGTATTTTATACTTATTACTTGATCCTCACAACAGCTCTGGGAGGTAGGTGCTATCACCATGTCCGTTCTACAGATAAGGAAACTGAGGCAAACATGGATTAAGTGACTTGATCAGGGTAATACAGCTAGTAAGTGTCTAAGGTCACATATGAGCTCAGGTCTTCCTGAAACCAGACTGGGTGCTCTGTCCACTGTGCCACCTAGCTGAAACAAAAGAATGGCAGCTTTCATGCAGATGGTGGGTGCACAGTGAGAGTACTGAGGAGTAAGAGTAGGTATGGTTGTGTTGGAGACAAGCCCCATTCTTGTTTCATCTTCCCATCTTCTTATTGATTGATCATGCAGATGGCCAATGGCATCCACTTTGGAGACCAAAGAGAATCTAGAGATTCCTAGCGGCAGCTGAGGGATAAAATACTGTATCTTATCATCGTATTAATACTCTAACTCAGACTAATTTCTGATCTCAGAAATATCAATATCTTTCATGAAAATGGGTCCAAAAAAAGGCTGGGAAAGGAAAAAAACGTAAGGGAACAGTTTCTCAGTATTCCCCAACATGATGGATTCTGATTTGAACTATAGATGAAGCCACTTCACCACAGAAAATAATGCACATGTAGACGAAGGAAAGGGAGGGGACCTCGTGCTTCCTCCCTATAATCAAAGGGTAAAAATAACTCCTCTTACAACCCTTAAAAAGAAAAGGCTTTTTAAATGAAATAGCAACTAAGCTGTATAGCCAATAAAGGCTTTGAAGCCCCAGTCATTGGCCTATATAAGTAAAATGTTAACATCTGTCAATGTCCTTCATCCTATAATCAGGCTACTACTAATGGGCTCTGAGTGTTATGCATGTGTAAAAGGGTATATTAATTAAACCGTTGCCTGTATAAGTAGATAAGAATTCTAATGATTCATGGAATGCTGGGCCTGGCCTTCCATCGTTAGTTTTGGCTTCAGACATAGGGTGGATCTATGATCTACAGGAGAGTTTTAGAGCCTACAAGGTACATGTAAGTGTTTGCTCTAAAATCAGTGGTTCTCAAACGTTTTTTGCTCATGGAACAGTATTATTCTTTGAGGGTGAGGAATCTTGGAGCATATGATGTTTAAAATGGCAACACTACTGGAGGGTTTCATGATTACAAGGGTAAGTTCCATACAATTTTGGGGGAGACCTTCATATGTACATTTAGTCACAAGTATAAGCTCTATACAATAAGGGGGCTCACACATGTACATGTGATTTCAAGTGTAAGTTCCATACAACTGGGAGCAGCCACTGCTCTCAATCAAAATGATGTTTTTGAATACACTTTTCAAAGTACCAGCGCTGCTGACTAAGATTGTGGAGAGGAGGGGAGCTGAGAGCGATAGCTGCCCCACACCTGAGGCCAGGCCTTATCTGTCAAGACCAAGTTGACCTAGTCTTCATATTCCTCTTCCCATTTTAGAAAAAGATGTGTGCTTCTGGACCACGGCACCTTTCTATTGTTTAGAATTGCTCAGGAAGCCTTTCTGCTCCAGTTTAATTTAACTGGCACTTATTAACTCCTAATGTGTTAGACCTTGTGTTAAGTAATACAAAGTATACAGACAACACTAAGGATACAGAGATTAAAATGAAATAATCCAGCTCTCAGGGAGCTGACATTCTACTTGGAGGTAAAGGGGAGGGGAAGGGTACAACATATATGTACACAGATAAACAAATATGAAATATAAAAATAATGTAATTTCGGGGAGAGGGAGCAACTAGGTAGTAAGATGGATAGAGTTTCAGGCCTGGAATAAGAAAAACTCATCTCCCTGAGTTCAAACCTGGCCTCAGACACTTACTAGTTGTGTGACCCTGGGCAAGTCACTTAGCCCTGTTTGCCTCAGTTTTCTAATCTGTAAAATTAAATGGAGAAGGAAATGGCAAACTACTCCAATGTCTTCACAAAGAAAAGCACAAATGAAGTCACAAAGAGTCAAACAAGACTGAACAACAAAACACTTTCAGGGGGGATCAGGAAAGTCATCTGGAAGGATATGACACATAAAGAGAAGTAAGTTATCATGTAAAATTTATCCCTCAGTTTCACACACAGTATTTCTCCCTCAAAATAAAAATGAAATTTAACAAGGTAGGGTCCAGTCTAGAGCCCACTTCTTGAAAAAGACACTGATAAGTTAGCTTGTTATAAGGAGAACTCTTACAGTCACATGGGACAGAAATCTTTGATTCTATACTTAAAAGGAAGGGGTAGAAAGGTATTGTGTGAACCAGGAATCGTAAAGACCTTTCAGATTCACCAGAGAACAAAGCTGAGGTCTAGTCAAAATTATCTTCCAAGCACAAAGTAAAGTACAAATATATCTAAGATCACAGTGTTAGCGCTGGAAGGGACCTTCATTAGACGGAGGAGGGACTAAAGCCCAAAGAGATTGTATCTTGCCCATCATCACAAAGGTAGCAAAAGACAGGGCTGAAATTCAATCTAAGTCCCTTTGACTGCAAATCTAGCCCTCCTTCCACTGTGCCATGATGTCTCTTTCTTTACAAAGGTGTAAAGAAAGTGAATGGTTATTGTATGAAAAGAGAGGGGGGTCAGCACTCCCTTTATCATGATGGAATAGTATAACACATACACAACAAAAATGGACAATTTCAATTATGTAAAACTAAAAAGGTTTTAAACAAATAAAATCAATTCAACAAAGAAAAGAAGGGAAATGGATAACTGGGAAAAAATCTGGGTAGCAAATTTGCCTGATAAAGGTCTCATTTCCACAACGTATAGGAAACTGGTTCACATTTGTAAGAGTAAGTGCCATTCTCCAATAAACAAATGGTCAATGGATACAAACAGGAGTTCTCAGGGGCAGAAATCCAATCAACAGCCATATGAAAAAATAATCTAAATCACTAACTATTAAAGCAATGTAAATTAAAGCAACTCTGTAGTTCCACCTTACACCTATTAGATTGGCAAAATTGACAAAAAAAAAAAAGAAAATGACAATTATTAGAGGGACTATGGGGAAAAAACACATTAATGCAATATAGAGTGAGAACATAGATAGCTGAAATCTACAGATAATCACACAACCTTAATGTAGCTAATGTTATTATTTAAACCCTTCCTACTCAACCCAACCTTTTATCAAAACTGTTCATAAGTTACCCAAATGGAGTCATCAGAATTTCAACTCATCTTTCTGCCTTGTAATCAGAACCAGAATTAGGGGGACTTTGCATCTGACTGTTCCAATGGTACTTCAAGATGGAACTGTGTAATATTCCAGATGTTTTACACAGACACTATTAGCTCTTTTTTCCTGGAAAGTATGCTTCTCTCAATGCATCTCCAAGAGAATGTGTCCCAAAGTCTTCCCATGTTTCATGTCCCCCAGATGCTAGAATTGCTAGTTAATCTTCAAATTTTACTACCTCTGATGAAGGCATCAATTAATTACAAGCAAAATGAACAAAGGAAGACTACAGGAATGAGTAGAGGACATAGACAGCCTACCAACTTGGTATATTGGGTATTTCAGCTTCACGTGGTTAAATGGTGGTTTCCATTTCTAAAAACATTAGAATTTTAAAAATGAAGGTAATTCGCTCATTTGAATGTAAACATCCTTAAGGTTATTCCAATTTAGAAAAGTTCTTAGTCCATGGCAAGACAATGGGTAAGATTAGTGACACAAAAGTCAAGGCATGAAGCAAGGCATGTTTGACTAAATATTATAATCATTTCAATACTTCAAGGATCTCTGAGTTTATATCATCATCATCATCATCATCATCATCAATAACAGCTAACATTTATATAGCACTTTCTATGTGCCAGGTACTAGGCTAAGTGCTTTACAATTATTATTTTCCAACCCTGGAAGGGGAGGTGATATTATTATCTTCATTTTACAGATGAGGAAACCGAGGCAAACAGAGGTTAAGTGACTTGCCCAAGGTCACAAATCTAATAAGTGTCTGAGGCCAGACTTGAACTCTGGTGTTCCTGACTCCAGGCCCAGCACACTATCCACTGTGCTACCAGCCTGCTGTTTACATGTGATCTCCATTCCTCTACTAACACAGACTATGATTCTTCTACCCATAGGCTGGAGGTTATATGGCCAAAAAAGTCTTTCACATGGTGTCCATCCTTCTAAACATACATATGAAAATCCTTAGATTTTCTAAGGATTCCTTAGAACTAATCAGAATTGAGAAGCTCAAACTCCAGGGTTTTGTTTGTGGTATAAGATGGAAACCATGCATAGGTAATAGGATATATACATCATACAAAATTTAGTCGCAGCTTTTGATTAAAAAAAAAAAACAACCTTGTATGTGTGTGTGTGTATATACATACACACATACAATTTTTGTGATTGTGTTTCTATAGGAAAAAAAAATTTGTGTGATATACACAATACATATGTGTACATATATGTATATGTGTATATACATGTACACACATACGTGCGTGTGTGGCTCAGTGGACAGAGCACAGGGCCTAAAGTCAGGAAGACTTGAGCTCACTTACTAGCTGTGTGAGCCTGGGCAAGTCACTTAACCTTTGCCTTAATCCAGCGTAGAAAGAAATGGCAAACCAATCTAGTGTCTTTGCCAAGAAAATCCCATAGACAAAATTGGACATGCTATGGTCCACAGGGTCACAAAGAATCAGACATGACTGAAAAACGTGTATAAAAATTTTTAAATCAAAAGCTACCACTAAATTCTAAGGCAATATTCAAGGGTATATATTCCATTAAATGTATGCTATGTTTACTGGCAATATTTTCAAAAGGAAATTTCAGTTGCGGGTGTTATAAATGGAACCTGGGTTCCCCAGGGCCTAAAGGATTCCATGACAGGCAGTTAATAAAGGACATTAATCCCTGTAGATCACTACAGTATTGTGTATTTCTAAAATAGAAAACTACAACTGAATATCTTGCTTGGTGATCTCATCATTCCCATGTGGTCAACAATCATCTCTCTGCAGATGATTCCCATATCTATATAAATAGCCCTAATCTTTCTCCTCAGTTCTAGTCCCACATCTCCTAACAGCCTCTCAGACATCTCAAATTAAGATGTTCCATAGGCACCTTAAACTCAATCCTTAAACTCTGCCCCAAAGATAACTCATCTTTCCCCATCAACCCTTTCCTTCTTTGCAACTTTCCTGTTACTGTGCAGGGCATCACCATCCTTCCAGTCACCTCAATTCACAACCTTGACATCCTCCCGGACTCCCCACTAGCTTTCATCCCATATAACTGATTTTTTGACAACGTAAAAAGATTTACTTTCAAAACATCTCTCGTGAGGTGTCTCCTTTTCTCAGCTCGTGTAGTTCCTGCCTTCATCACCTTCACTTCTACCACTGCAATAGGCTGTTGGCGGGTTTCCTCATCTCCAGTCTCTCCTGGTTCCATCTAGCCTTTGCTCTGCTGTCCACATGATTTTTCTAAAGCACAAGTCTGACCATGTCACTCTTCTCTCTTTACCATTCCATCAACTCCAGTTGCTCCCTATTACATTCAGGATTAAATATAAAATCCTCTGCTTGGTATTTAAAGTCCTTCACAACCTGGATCCCACTTACCTATGCAGTTTTCTTATACTGTACTCCCCTCCATGCATTCTACAAGCTATACTGGCACACTTGTTCCTTGCACACAATATGCAGTCTACCGATTCTATGCATATATTATAATGGCTGGAATGCTGGAATGCTCTCTTTCCTCATCTCTGCCTCTGAGGTTCCCTGGCTTCCTTTAACACTCAGCTCAAATCTCTTCTGCAGAAGGCTTCTCCTGATCTCTCTCCTTCACTTCCCTCCCACCCCACTCCTGCCCACTACCAGTGCCTTCCCCATGAGATTACCTTCCGTTTAGACCCGGAAGGGATCTTTTGTTGTTGTTCAGTCATTTCAGACATGTCTGACTCTTTGTGACTTCATTTGGGGTTTTCTTGGCAGAGATATTGCAGTGATTTGCCATTTGCTTCTCCAATTCATTTTCCAGATGAGGAAACTGAGGCAAACGGGGTGAAGTGACTTGTCCAGGGTCACAGAGCTCATAAGCATCTGAGGCTGGATTTGAACTCAGGTCTTCCTGACTCTATCCGCTGTGCCATCTAGCTGCCCGACAACAAACAACAACAGCCTTCCATTTACACGGCATATATTTTGTCCATAGTTATTTGCACATTGTCTCTGCCATTAGAACGCAGCTCCTTGAAGGCAGGGGCTTTTTTTTGCCTCTCTTTGTATTCCCAGAGCTTCAGCACAATACCAAGCCCATGACATTTGCTGAATAAATGCCAGGTAGGAACTGCACATTTGGAATGGAAGTAGTGCTAAGTCTCACCACCTTGGAACCTGAGGCATGTGGTTAACTCACAATAGCTCCATGGTTTCCTGGACCCGACTCTTTCCATTTGGGTGCTTTGGAGGACTAGGAAGTAGGGTGTGCCAACTGTATTAGTCCTTGGCAATAATCTTTAGTGACCCCTAAAATGATTTCCATTCAGGGGAAAAGGGAGATGGACTTCAGCCTTGCAAAATGGGAAGCAGCCAAACCAGCCTCCTAATGATTCATTAATTAATTAGCGTGTACTCACATGGCGATATGTCTACATAGCCTGGGTCAATGTTATGCAGCAGCTCCGTCCGGGGGGAAGGGCTTCCTTCACTAGAAAAGAATTCATTGGGAAGCATTAATATCCTTTACAGAAGAGGCACACTCTCTTTGAATACTTCCATTTGTGGCCGTCATAGGAAATAACAAACCTGCCAGTCTGTGACTTGAACTTGAACCCCAAATTTGAAAGCTTCTGATTTCTTTAGGAAGCCTGATTTTACCTGGCCACTAACTCTTTATAAACATTTATACCACACTTACAGTATAGAATACATGATGAGGAAAAACAATGCTACCTTATAGCTTTCTCTAGTAAATAATACTGACTCTATAGAAATCTGAATATACTTCAGGAACACCTGCGATTTTACTAATGTGGACACTACCAACATCAATCCAGACCGCAAACTGAGTATCATCCTTTCTCATTTTCTATTGATCACACCCTTCCATAAAATCTCCATGGCGGATATACACAATGCCCTCCATTTAAGAGAGAGCTCGTCAGCCATCTATCTCTTCATTCCCTACTCAGTTGCACTCCTCTGGACTTCTCCGTCACACCTGTGACAACTACCTTCCTCACTCTCCTCCCCACCCTCCTTCTGCCTCCCTGCTTCCTTTTGTATTTTGTCTTCCCCAGTTAGATTATAAACTCTTTGAGGGTAGGAACTGTCTTTATTTATTTATTTGCTTTGTATTTGTATTCCCAGTGCTTAGCACTGTGCTTGGCTAATAGTAGGCACTTAATAAATGTTTACTGACAATGACTGAGGACCTCTGCATCTTTAATACATCAAGGATAAATTCATGTAGCCAATCCTTTATCTTACAAACTTACTAAGGAAACTAAGTGATGCAGTGGATAAATAACTGGATGTGAAGCCAGAAAGAACTCAGTTCAAACATTTTTTCCTCTGACATTTGCTAGTTGTGTGGCTCTGGACAAGTTCCTTAACTTCTCTGTGCCTCAGTTTCCTCAGATGTAAAATAAGGATAACTCCGGCACATACTTCACAGAGTTGTTGTGAAGAACAAATGAAATGAAATGCGTAACGTGCTATATGAATGATAGCTATTATCGCTACATGACCGTCTAACATCCTTTTCTGGTCATATGCAGCTACGTAGAGATAGCACTTCTGCTACTTCTCACATACAAGTCTTCTTTCCTTATTAATATTCTATAGCCTATTTACGCCTATTATATGTCCTTCCACAGACCTTTGGGGTATCTGTAATGTTGATTCTTCTGAGATCATAGTGTTCCACGATCTGCACCCATATAGCACGACCAGGAGAATTCTGGGTTAGATTTGTGATTGTGTTGGTATGGCGAACCCTGATGAGTAAACTCCGTCCACTAATAGAGACTGACACCTGTTCTGCATGCTGTGGTCCTAGAGGGTCACTTGGGGCACTGAAAAGTCCTATGAGTTGCTCTGAGTTATACTGCCAGTAGGTGTCAAATGCAGGACTGGAGCACAGGTCCTTCTGACTCAGAAGGCAGCTTGCTGTCCCCTATGTCACATTGCCTCTCAGGAGTCATACTGGTGTAAAACAGATGGTGTTTGGCAGAAGGGAGCAGCTTAGGATCACTGGAATTTTTAGAACAATTTCCCAAATGCAATCCAGCCTGCCTCCTTTCTCCTTTTCAGTTCTGGGCCCAGCTCATTGTTTATTGGCATAAGGACAAGGAGCTAAACCTATACATCATCAGGAAAATAAGTGACCAAGTCACTTTTCAGCTACAGAATACTCGGTAGGAAATGTAGTAATAGGATCTAGTGCCATTTACATTAAAGCCACAAATGGCCTTTCAAATAGATTGACACTAGGTCTCAAAATATGAATACTTAGAATGACTGGATCTCAGAGTTTGATGGGATCTTAGAGGTCACCTGGTCTAACAGCTACCTGAATAGGAGTCCCCTTTGTAACATATCTAACAAGGTGTCAACCAGCTTCTACTGAAAACCTTAAAGAAAGTGAATGAGAATCCACTACCTGCTGAGACTGCCCATTCAGATTGGTACCCAAATGTGCCTAATGGAATTTGGTCTAAAGGAATATGGATATTTTTGGTTTAAGTGCAGGGGTTTTTAATCTTTTTTTGTGTGTCATGAGACACCTTTGGCAGTCTGGTGGGGCTTAGGGATCCGTTCTCAGAATAATGTTTTTAAATGCATAAGATAATAATAACTAACACTTATATATCACTTAATGCACCTAGTGCTTTACAATCCTTAGCTCATTTGATCCTCATAACAATGCTGGGAGGCAGGTGTTATTATTATCCTCATTTTACAGATGCAGAAACTAAGGCAAACAGAGATTAAGTGACTTGCCCAGGATCACAAGGATTGTAAGTGTCCGAGGTTATATTTGAACTCAGGTCTTCTTGACTCCAGGCCCAGCGCTGGATGGAAATTAATTATCCTGAAATATAGTTATCAAAAAAAAGTTTTAAGTTCACAGATCCCAGGTTAAGAACCCTTATTCCAGTGCATATTCACTTGAAATAACTAATTTTACCCAAAAGTATTTATGTAAATATCTAAATAATTTTATAGGAAAAAATATGCATGTGCAAATGAAATCACAGACTATTACTACTGGTACCAGAACAGTATCTAGCATGGTGCCTGACACATAGTAGGCACTTAACAAATGCCTGTTGATTAACTGATTATTTGACTATATGGGCATTTAGAGGCAGAATATTACAAGGTGAAGAACAAAGGTTTTGTTCTATGAGGACTTGGATTCAAATCCCAGCTTTGCCACTTCTTATGAGACTTTGAATAAATTGCCTGACCTCCCTGGGACTCATTTTTCTCATCTGTAAAATGAGAATGCTTTCTAAAGTCCCTCCTTGCTCTAAACCTATCATACCTAATGCAACCCCTTTCCTTATCAATGAGAAAAATGAAGCCAATAGAACTTACATGACTTGCTCAATGTTGCATGGCTAATAAGTGACTCCTTTGGGAATATAACCCAAGTCTCCTAATTCTCAGATTAGTGCTCTTTCAACAAGTAAGGATACCACTAAAAGAATGTGAGTACTGGTAAGCTCAGCAGGAGCAAGAACTAAAACGTACAATTCCCTTTACACACTACAGCCCTCATCTGTAATTCAGGTCCCATCTAAGAGCTAAAGGCCCAGCAGAAGTGGACATTACAGAGAGCTCTTTACTTCAACCTCACAGTCAATTTCCCTTCTCCTTTCCCCTTCTTGGTTGGACTCTGATTATCCATCTCTACCACTTTGGGAGCACAGAAGGACCTGCATTCCAGTCCTGCATTTGACACACACTGGCAGTGTAACTCGGAACAAGTCATTGAAACTTTCAGTGCCCCAAGTGACCCTCCAAGACCACAGCATGCAGAACAGGTGCCAGTCTCTATCAGGAGAGGGACTTTACTCATCAAGGTTCCTCATACCAACATAATCACAAATCAGAGTCCCCTCTCTGTTAGGACCATTCCCCCTTTCCCAATGGTGATGGGCCAAACCTTTCCAGCCACTTCCCCCCTCCCCCATCTCTCTCTCACTCAGTCTCTCTGTCTCTCTGTCTGTCTGTCTGTCTGTCTGTCTGTCTGTCTGTCTGTCTCTCTCTCTCACACACACACACACACACACACACACACACAAGTATGCAAAGGAGTCACTAACTACAATTCTTCTGGTAAGATCTCAAGTCATTGCCTTCTGACCTGCTGTTGGAACCCTAAAGACACCTTGGTCTTGACACCTTCCCTGAACCAGAACCCTTAGAACCTTTCCATCCAGACTGCCAATGAGTCCTCCTATATGTGCTGTCTATATGTGCTATTAGAATTAGAACGGAAGCTCCTTGAGAGCAGAAACTGGTTCCTTTTTTTCCCCATTTGTATCCCCAGAACTTAGCGCAATGTTCAACATCTCTTGAGTTTGACAAATGCTTTTTCATTCATTAGAAAGTCAAGTAACCAGATAATTTTGCCAATGTAGACTCAACCTTATAGTTACAGTAGCAAATTATATAACTCTGGTCCTTTTACACCCTGTCTAGGTGTCATAAAACACTTTCTACTTTAACTCTATTTACAATACAGTGCAAAACAAAGGCTTTGATAGAAGATCCTTGGCAACAGTATAACTAGAGTAATCAGTGAGGATGTGAAAACATGTAGAAAGAAAGGACAAAGTACGATTCTCACTTTTCCAGTGATCCTGTTGCCACAGCCTTAGAATATTTATTTAACACTGACTTAAGGAAAAGCTAGGAGGAAGAAGGGCTAAAAGGATCCTTGACCAATAGGGGTGCTTGCTTAATTTCTTCTTCATTTTTCTGGAGTTGGAAGAAACAACGAAGGATTAGTGCGTGTGTGTGTGTGTGTGTGTGTGTGTGTGTGTGCGCGCGTGTGTGTGTGTATATATATGTATATATGTATATATATATGCATAGATAGATAGATAGATACAGCAGAGCTTTCTGGCATATGGCTAACAGTAACTGAGACTCAGACCCAGGTCAGGAACCCACAGATCTCAGACCAAGGGGGCAACAGTTAGACTTCCCTGGATCAGATCACTTTGGGAGTGCTGAAAGTTTGTCAGTCTCCATCCTGAGCTGCCCAGAAGTTCTGGAACAACACAACACTCAATATTCCAAGAAAGCAGTGACAGGACCAGCCCAGACCTTCTCCCCAGAAGGGCATACAGCTTGACCCTATCATTAAGGAGAAGTAGGCTAGAGGAATCAGCAGACAAATAAATAAAAAAGAATATCACAAAAAAGCTACTATGGCGGCACAGATGCTAAAGACACAGATCCAGAAGAAGAGAACGACTCCAAAACATCTATAAGCAAACCCTCAAAGCTTGGGCACAAATTCAACCATTAGTGTTGGAGGAGATGACGCAAATGTCTTTAAAAAGAGTTAAAAATATTTTTGTCAATGAAATTAGAGTGCTTGAAGAAAAAAAGAAAAAGAAATGAGAGCTATAGAAGAAAGAACTGGAAATGAAATTAACAGCATGGCACAAGATGTACAAAACCTTGCTTAAACAAATTCCCTGAAAATTAGAATGGACCAAATAGATGCTAATGACTCTGTGAGATAACCTGATCGATATCTGCACATTTCAGCTCTTTCATTAGTGGTACTGTTCACTATAATATAAGCATACACATAACATAAGACATACGCATGCCATTGCTAATTTGAATAGAGAGCTGTTAAATGAAAGTTATTTAGCAATAAATTTGAAAAGATCAGGCACGCATATTATGCATTCACTATACTTTTCTGTAAATCAGAGGAAACACAAACTTTGAAATAAGCAAACTGACGGATAGGAAATGACATTTCTAAATATCAAAGGTTACAGATGAGCCCGGCGACTAGCTTTTTGTCTGGACGAATTTCTCACAGGCAATCAAATTGTGATCCATGCTGGGGCTGAAGAAAATGATGTCTTAAGTCAAGCATGTCATGAGGTTGCTTTTTCAAATGTGCAAAACTGAAGGCTATTTTGATAAGGAAGTGGTCAGAAATATGATCCTGAAAAACCGAATATGTGGCAAGAGATGAAAAAAAGCCCCATAAAACAAAATATCCTTAGTAATTCCAGGTCATTAAGAGAGCAAGAAAAATAAATTTACATCAAAAAACTTGGATTTTTACCCAAGGTTCTTTTACACAACTGTATTTTTCTGATTTGCTTAAAATTCTTCAACAAGTCCCTGGACAGAATTGGCCATGTTTCTTCCTCCTTTGGTAAGTGAGGAAGGCTTACTTGAATTTTAGAAATATCCAAGGATAGGATTTTAAACAGTAGTCCACAGAGTGACATCTTTCTTGAATACCAACAGACAACATGACATTTGAAAGAAGAACATGGAGACAGAGCCAGATACACTGAAGAGCCATGCTGACTTAAAGGCATGAAAACATAATTTATGCACATGTCCCCTGTTTGTACCCACTAGTCAACTTTAGAATGTACCCCAGCCTTTAGATTTTTGCATACTACTAGGGTCTCCATCCTTATGGACTGTAAAAATTGGCCCCAACTTTCTTCCATAGCTAGAAGAGGGGTGACTCTACCCACTGGTGAAGAACAGAGATGCAGTTTGAGAGTCACCATAAGGCAAGTTTCTCTCCAGATAACTCCCCTGACAGGAACCCACTATGACGTGACTTGTCCTTCCTCCCTGGCCTGAAATCCCCTACTACTATGGTCACAACTTTGGAGAAGAGGAGAGAGAAGGGGAGAGGGATTTTTTAGTTACTTTTTATTACCACATCCGCATAGATTAAAAACATTAGCACAGATTAGAATCAAGAAACAGATAATTAATTGTCATCTTGGGAGGTATGGAGAGCCAAGATGAGCTATATGGTTCTATTTCATTTCAGGGGAGGTGAGGAATAGGGGGCGGGGGGGGTAGGAGAGTGTGATGTAATGGAAAAAGCATCAAATGTGGAATCAGAAAAGCCTATTTTGTCACTTATTAGCTTGTGCAAGTCATTTACCTACTTTGAGGTTCAATTTCCTAATCTGTTAGAATTATAACAGTTATTATATATAACAGTTTTATATATACATATAATTATATATAATATATATGCATATATTAGATATAACAGTTATCTGTTGAGTTATAATAAGTTAGGTTATAATAAGTCCTGCCCTATCTACTTCATAGAGCTACGGTGACAGTCAGATGATAACACAGTGAAAATTTTTTGTAAGTATAAATCACTCTAGCAGATAGGTAAGTGGTACCGTAGATAGAGTGCTTGGCCTGGAGTCAAGAAGACATGAGTTCAAATCGGACAGTAAAATTAAAGTAGTTGGGACGGGGGGAGGTGGGGAGGGGAAGAGTGCAGAGAGGGCTTCAGATTTAAACAAATCTAACCACCCATAAAGAGAAATAAGTTAAGGACCTGAATAGAATTTTAGAAAAGTAAGATATGATAGATCTATTGATTACTGAGTAGGACTAAATAGGAGTATACATATTTCTCAGCTGTGCACAGTACTTCTACAAAAATTGACCATATACTGGGGCATAAAATCTTCACAAACAAATGCATAAAATATATTAAATGCTGTGTGACCCTGGACAAGTCACAACCCCCCTCCAACTGCCTTGGGGGGGGGGAAATATATATATAAACACATCATTTACTGAACACAATGCAATAAAATTATATTCACTAAAGGACTATTGAAGAAAAGATTTTTTAAAATTGAAAAAAAATACTTAATCCTAAAGAACTGTTGGGCCAAAAAATAAATCATAGAAATGATAGATAATTTCACCAAAGATGATAACCATAATGAATTTTAGGGATGCTGCCAAAGCAGTCCTCTGGGGAAAATTTGTAACTCTAAACACTTTTGTCAATAAAAGTAAAAAAGAATAGATGAATGAACTGGGCATGTAACTAAAAAATTGGGAAACTAATTAATCAAACAACCCCAATTAAACACTAAAATAATTCTGAAATTCAAAGATGAGATTAATAAAATTGAAAGCAAAAAAGATCAATTGAATTAATAAATAAAACTGAGTTGGGTTTTTTGGAAGACAGTAATATAAATCAACTAATTTAATGTAAAAGAATAAAACCAAACTATTAGTATCAAAAATGAGAAAAGAAGAATTCAGAACAAATAAATAAGAAATAAAGGAAATTATTGGTGACTTGCAGGTTGTAGTTGTGGTTTGTCCTTCATTCTTGAAGAGGACCATGACATCAGGGAGATGATGACATGACCTGCAATTGACTTTGATTTGAGTAAGGGAGGGATATATTAAGTCATCAGCTTCACTTTCTCCTCCAGAGCCATCTGGCTCCAGTGGCCAGATATCAATCAGGATTAGTAGAGATGGCCCAGGATGCAGTGGGCCTTGGCCCTTTTAATTTAAGGTCTTTCCAGGTTCTCACTTTGAGTACAGCAGGACCCATTCTCTGAATAGGCCTCTTTAAGAAGTGAATCAAGGGTGCCCAATTGTTGGCCAATAAAATCGACAACTGAAGTGGATAAATATTTACAAAAGCAAAATATTCCCAGATCAACAGACACAGAAACAGATTTTTAATAATCCAATTTCAGAAAAAGTTAAACAAGCCACAAATGAACTCCAGAGGAAAAACATTCCAGGTGTATTTGCTAATGAATTTTATGAAACATTCAAAGAACAATTAGTTCTAATATTATGTAAACTGCTGGGGGGAAATAAAGGAAAAGAAGGGGCCTTGCCAAATTCTTTCTATGATACAAATATGGTCTTGATACCTAAGCCAAGGAGAATCAAAACAGGGAAATAAAATGATCAACTAATGCTCTGAATCAATATTGATGCAAAATGTTAAAATAAAATAATAACAAAGATGCTACAGAAACTATCAGAAAGGTTACACACTATGACCAGGTTGAATTAATGCCAGGACTAGAAGGTGAGTTTGATATTAGGAAAATCATCAATATAATGACCATATTAATAACAAAATCATGTATTTATGACAGCCCCTTGAGAGTAGGAACTGGGTTTTTTTGGTTGGTTTATTTTCTTTACATACCTACATGGGAAGATGATACTTGTAATTCTTAAAAACTGTACCACTAATAGTACAGTTAGAAAGAATATACATTGACAGAAGGTATAGGTATAAGGTGATTTTGAGGGATTGACATAAAAATTAATTAAAGGTGAGAAAGAGGAATACAATGTGTGCAGAAGGAAGGAAGAGGTAGAATGGGGTAAATCATTTCGCATGAACAGGTGCGACAAACCTATTACAGTGGAGGGGAAGATGAAAGGGTGGGTAATGAGCATCACTTTAATCTTACTCTGAGCAGTATTGGCTCGAAGAGGGAATAATATACACAATCTGTTGAATATAGAAATCTATCTTACCCAACAGGAAAGCAGGAGGGGAGGAGGTTAAGTAAGGGGGAATGGGGCTGACACAAAAGAGGGCAGACCAGGGGAGGCAGAACACAGAAGCAAAACGCTGTTGAAGAGAGAAAGGGTGAAAGGAGAACAGGAGAAAGAATAGGATGGAGGGAGATACACAGTTAGTAATCAAAACTGTGAAAGTGAATGGGACGAACTCTCCCATAAAACAGAAGCAGATAGCAAAATGGATCAAAAACCAGAATCCTATAATATGTTGTTTACAAGAAACACACTTGAAGCAGAGAGACACACACAGAGTAAAGATAAGAGGCTGGAGCAGAATCTATTATGCTTCAGCTGAAGTTAAAAAAAAAAGGGTAGGGGTAGCAATCTTGATCTCAGACAAAGCAAAAGCAAAAGCAGATCTAATTAAAAGAGATCAGGAAGGAAACCACATCTTGCTAAAAGGTACCATAGACAATGAGGTAATATCAATATTAAACATATATGCCCCAAGTGGTATAGCATCCAAATTCTTAAAGGAGAAGTTAAGTGAGTTACTGGCTCATGACCAAACAAGAAATAGAGAGCATTACAAAATGTAAAAGAAATAATTTTGATTGTATTAAATTGAAAAGGTTTTATACAAACAAAACCAATGCAACCAGGATTAGAAGGAAAGCAGAAAGCTGGGAAACAATTTTTATAGCAAGTGTGTCTAATAAAGGCCTCAAATCTCAAATATACAGAGAACTGAGTCAAATTTATAAGAATACAAGCCATTCCCCAATTGATAAATGGTCAAAGGATATTGAACAGGCAGTTTTCAGGTGAAGAAATCAAAGTTACCTATAGGCATATAAACACACGCTTTTGATTAAAGAAATGCAAATTAAAACAACTCTGAGGTACCACCTTATACCTATTAGATTAGATAATGTGACAAAAAAGGAAAATGATAAATGTTACAGAGGATGTGGGAAAATTGGGACACTAATGCTCTGCTGGTGGAGTTGTGAACTGATCCAACCATTCTGCAGAGTAATTTGGGCAACCAAACTGTACATACCCTTTGGTCCAGTAATATCACTACTATGTCTGTATCCCAAAGAGATCACAAAAAAGGAGAAAGGGCCTACATGTGCAAAAACATTTATAGCAGCCCTTTTCATGGTGGCAAAGCCGTGGTATATGAATGTAATGGAATCTATTGTGCAATAAGAAATGATGAACAGCAGGAAGATTGCAGAAAAACTTGGAAAGATTTATACAACCTGATGCAAAGAGAAATGAGCAGGAAAAGGAAAACATTGTACACAGTATCGACAACACTGTGTAATGGTCAATTATGAATGACTCAGCTCTTCTCAAAAATGCAAAGATCCAAGACAAGTACTAAGGACTCACGAAAGAAAATGCTATTATCTACATTCAGATAAAAAGCTGATGGACTCCGAATGCATATCAAAGCATATTTTTTCCCCTTACTTTATTCTTTTTTGTGTTTTTTTCCTTTTGATCTTTTTTTTTCTTTCACACCTGTGACTAATATGGAAATCATGTTTTATGTGATAGCACATGTATAACCTATATCAAATTGCCCACCATTTTAGGAAGAGGGGACGGAAAGAAGGAGGAAAATTTAGAACTCAAAGTCTTATAAAAATGAATGCTAACTGACTTGACATGTAATTGCAGGGAGGAATAAAATACTATTCAAAATTATTTAAAATTTTTAAAAGATATTTTAAAAAATAAAACAACATAACCACAGAATGTATATAATACTTGGGAATATACCTGCTGAGACACACATAGGAATGCACTTTTAAAACACTATGGAAATAAAGATAGACCTAAATAATTAGAGAGATATTAATTGCTCATAAGTATGCTGAGCCAATATAATAAAAATGACAATACTACCTAAATTAATTAACTTATTCAGTGCCACACCAATTCAACTACCAAAGAATTACTTTATAGAACTACAAAATATAATTATGAATTTCATCTGGAGGTAGAAAACATGAAGAACCTCAAGAGAAATAATGAAAAAAGTGGGAAGGAGGAGGGCCTCACAATACCAGATTGCAAACAACACTACAAAGAAGTAATCATCAAAGCACTTTGGTATTGATTAAGAAATAAAGACGTCCATCAATGGAATAAATTAGATATATAACAGTCAAAGCAAATAAACACAGTAGTAAAGTGTTTGAAAAATCCCCAAGCCCCGGTTACTTGGGTAAGAACTCACCATTCAACAAAATCTGATAGGAAAATTGGAAATCAGCTTGGCAGAAACTAAGTATAGACCAACATCTCACTCCATAAAGCAAGATACACACTGAATGGATACATGACTTAGACATAAAAGATGATGTGAAAAACCAATTACAGTTCATGACCAAACAAGGGATAGAAAGGATCACAGAAGATAAAACTGACAATTTTTGTTACATAAAACTGAAAAGTCTTTACACTAACAAAACCAATACAGCTAAAATTAGAAGGAAATCAGGTAACTAAGGAAAAAAAATCTTTATAGCAATTTTCTCTGATAAAGTTCTCTTTTCCAAGATTTTCAAATTTATAAAAATAAGAACCATCTCCCCAGTTAATAAGAGGTCAAATGATATGAACAAATAGATTTCAAGGGACTAAGCTATCAACAACTATAGGAAAAATAACCAAAATCCTAATAATTAGAGAAATGCAAATTAAAGCAACTCTGAGGTTGTACCTCATACTCAACAGATTTGCAAACCTGGGAACACTGAAGGAACTATGGGAAAATAAGCACATTAATGTGCTATTGGTGGAACTGCGAATTGGTCTAATCATTCTGGAAAGGAATTTGGAACTATACCAAAAAATTACTAAATTATGCATACCCTTTGACTCAGCCATATTACTACTAGGTCTATACCTCAAAGAGATCAAAGAAAGAAAAAAAACTCATAGATTTGTATAAACACATTTATAGCAATTCTTTTTGGGGTGGCAAAGAACTGGAAATCAAGGAAGCGCCTATCAATTGGGGAAAGGCTGAACAAAGTATAATTTATGAATATAATACTATTGTGTAGTAAGAAATGACTAAAGGAATGATTTCAGAGAAACCTGGATAGACTTATATGAACTGAGGCAAAGTGAAATGAGCAAAACCATAAGGACAATTCACACAATAACAATACTGTAAAAACAAACAACTTTGAAAGGTTTAAGAACTCTGATCAACACAATGCCTATGATTCCAGAGGACTGATGAGAACCATGTTATTACCCATTTCTGTACACTAAAGATGCAGAATGAGACATTTTGGGGAATGGCCAATGTAGTGATTTGTTTTGACTATGAATATTTGTTACAAGGGTTTTGTTATTCGTTTTCTTTTTGGTGGGGAAAGGGGGACATGGGAGACACAGATAAATGCTTATTTTTAAAAGTCTGAAAAATAAATCTAGAGTATAGTTCCAATTCTCTTTAAGAAAAAAAAAAAGAAACCTAGCTTAAACTGTGTGGGTGGAGCCTTAGGCTACTGCTCTCACTATACCTTCAAACCTTATCTCAAAGCCTTCTATGTCAGTCAGATATATTAGCTTTTCAGAAGTATTTAAAATAGTCTTTGAACAGCTCATTCAAAGATCGCAAATTGCCTTCTAATCCCAAAATAAAACTGCCTTTTTTCCTAGTTTTCATGGTCCTTGACCTCTCTGCAGCACCTGAGAAATGCCAAACCTTTCTTCCTGACACAGCTTTCACGAACTACTCTCAAATGTCAGGAAAACCTGGGTCCCTGCCCTGCCCCTTGACACATACTGGGTGTGTGATTCCCAAAGACTAGACTTAAGAGAAAGGGCTGACCTGAATCAGTAGAGGGAATTTCCTTATCTGAAGTTCCCTACACCAATGGTATTACAGGTCCAGAACTTATCCTGGTCTATCTGAAGTCTCCTTTTTCTATTTCTTTCATGGGCTCCTCACTCACTTTCTATCCCCTTTAGATTGCTGACCACAAAGTTTCATCCTAGATGGCTCTGTGTATGTGTATGCCTGTCTGTCTCTCTCCCCTTGCCTTCTCCCTTCTTTCTCTGTTTGTCTTTCTTCCCTTGCTCACTCCCCCTGCCAAGCTCATTTACTTCCACAGCTTCAACTGACCTCTTCAGGTACATGACTCCTAAAATCTTAACGACTTCTGACCTGACTTCTCTTCTAGATCAGCATTTCCAATGGTTCATATGACATAGAGTATAAGGCTATTATGCCATTACTTCAAACCCAATATATACAAACCAAAATTCATAATCTATTCCCACCTAAATTTTTTATTCCTTCTGACTTTGCTATTTCTGTCCATGGTACCATCCTTTAGGAAGTGAAGCTTTGGTGCTACCCTTGAACTCTTCTCTCTCACCTTCCCCACTCAACTGGTTACCAGTAATGATAAAAACTCACAACTCTATAGTGCTTTAAAGTTTACAAAGCTTATTTCTTTTACAACAGCCATGGAGGTAGGCAGTGCAAAACACCATTATACTCGTTGTATAGATGGAGAAACTGAGACTCAGAGGTGAAATGACTTGCCCAAGATCAAATAACTGGCAAGACATAATAGTTTTACATATTTTTATAATATGTATATATTTACAATTTTATTACAACTTACAATTAAAATAATTTTGTACACATACACATTCTCTCTCTCTATCTATCTATATAGATAGATAGATAAAGAGAGAGAGAGAGAGAATGCATGTGTGTCTAATGGTGTGGTAGCCATCTCTAGGGGTGGAGAGAAAAAAAACAAATTTACATGATAATTTTGTTGTATATTTCTCTCTCTCTCTCTCTCTCTCTCTCTCCATATATATATATATATATATATATATATACACACACACACACATACAGACACAGAGAGAGAGAGAATATATGTATGTCTAATGGTAGCCATCTCCAGGGTGAGAGGGCAAGGGAGAAAAAAAAATGTACATGATAATTTTGTTGTATATTTGAAAGGAATAGCAAGTTGTGCATAGTATATTTGCAGTTTCATAGGTAATCATCTTTTTTTTATTGTACTATTATGAAAATGCTTGTTTTATTTCATAAATTAAAAGCGGAAAAAAATCCAAGTCTCTATCACCTATCTCATGCTGTGTCTCAAATTTCAAATTTACCTTCCAAGTCTTGTTGATTCTAACTCCACAATATCTGCACCATCTGCCCCCTCCTCTCTATTCCCACAGTCGCCAACTTAGAATAGGTCCTCCTTCTTGCTCATTGAGAGAAATAAAACAGCCTCTCATCAGATCTTCCCACCTCTATTTCCCTACTCCAGTCCATCTTCATATAATGGCCAGACTAATCTTTCTTATGCATGGATCTGGTTGCATTATCACACCTCTATTCAATAATCTTCAGGGTTTCCTTACTGCTCACCAAATAAGGTTCAAACTCCTTTGCCTGGCATTCAAGACCCTTCACAACTTGGTGCCACCCTGCTTTTCCTACCTTATCTCCCCCCCACACTCTGTAGTCTCCAGTCAAATTAAACAGTCCACAAGTGTCCTCTGTTTTCTTGTCTTCGTGACTTTTCTCACACTGTAGCCTATGCCTGAAACAGCTTCCCGCTCTTCTCTTTGCCAAAGAATTCCTACTTCATTCTTTAAACCTTTACTCAAATAAGACCTCCACCAAGAAAACTTCTCTAATCACTAGGCTCCTTTCAGACCTCACACAACCCTTTGTTTAGGACCTTTCAAAGGCCTTAAAGCTATCTAAATTTCTTATCTTCCCACCAGACCCTAAGCTCCCTGGGACTTCTTTTTAATCTCCCCCAGTACTGAGCTCTACACAGAGGCAGGCTGAATTGAACTGAACTGAGTCAGACATTGAGACAAGGCCTCAGATGCTGACTTGATTCTTTATTAGGCCAACTACAAGGCCGAGTCTATCCTAGTAAAAAGCCGGGAGATAACTATCTCCCCTTGACTGCTTTGCTCCAGTGGTCCGGCTAAGTAGGTCAAAGGCTTCAGCAGATGCTGTTGTGTCCAAGGAATGGCCACTTTAAAGCAAATTCCAATCGTAAGGATATTCTTTTCAGACACTTGTATTTTTTTCGCATAATAACATTAGCTTACACTTTTAAACTTTGAAACTTGTTTTTACATATACTCATAATATCCCTATGAGGTAGGTAACACAAATATTATTTTCCCTATTTTAAAGGGGATTCAGCAGTACACCTGTATCCCAAGTTTGTGACTTAGAGAATGGAGAAAGTAAAGGTTGAATCAGGACTCATATACCTCGCTGGCAGGTCTCCCTTCTCACCTCAAAAATTTCAACCCAGGTCCTTAGAGTTCCCTGTCTAGTACTCTATCTGCTACCCCATGCTGGCTCTTACTAAAGTAATAAAATAATTTATAAAGTAATTCTAAGAAAATCAAATTTAATTGATTTGGAAAGTACCCCCAAGTGGTCAATAAAATTCTATTTAATTATCCTATTTTCCTGACATCATTCCATTCCCACACCCCTTTTTTTTAAACAACCCAGTGAAAGTCTACACATTCAGTATATCTAGTTAATCTAACTTACGATCATAGAATTTCAGAGTTGGAAGGTACCTTAGAGGTCAACTAGGTCAACCTTGTCATTTACCAATGATGAAACTGAGGCTCGGGGAAGTGAAATGACCTATCAATGATCATATATGTAGTAAGTGATAGAACTGAAATTTGAACCTAGTCCCAGCAGCAGTGTGTTTTCCATTACACCATCCTGCATACTTGGCAGAGCTAAGTTTAACCAGAAACTGTCTTCATTTGTGATATGATAGAAAAGAAAATCTTTTCCTCTTCCACAAAGTCCATGTATAATTCTTTTTAAACTTACATTCAGAAAGATGGAGGGTTTTTTCCCCCATTTTTACACTTTACTTTTATTGATGTATTTTGTTTTGCATTGCAGACATAAACAGATTACTCCACCTTCACGAGAGGTCTCTAGTAAAAAAGGTACAACAGTTCAGTAAAATAAGCAATACAGTGACCTTGTCTGAAAGTTCAAACAACATTTCAAGATCTATAACTCTCCCCATCTCTCTATTTTTAATTAATGGACATCTATTTTCTTTCCCTTGCAACCTGGATCCCATTGGGGGAAAAAAAAGAAAATAATTTCTTGTAACAAATATGCATAGTCAAGCAATACAAATTCCTCAATGGCTACATACTACACACACACACACACACACACACACACACACACACACACACACACACACACATACACACACATAAATACACACATAGAGAGATCTAATGAGAGTGACAGACATATACCTCATTCCATACTCTAAGTCCATCCATCACCTGTCTGTCATATATAGCATGTTTCATTACTGCTCCTCTAGAATTATAAATGATCATATTGATTTTAGTTCTTAAAATTTTCAAAGCTGTTTTTGCAATGTTGTGGTCATATAAATTGTTCTACTGATTCCACTCACTTTATCCTGCAACAGTTTATAAAAGTCATCAAAATTATTAATTTTTTGTAATACTGATATTAAAAATAAATTATTTTTTCTGGTTCTGCTCACTTCACTCTGTATCAATTCATCCAAGATGAAATTATCTCTTTCCTCACTCTAAAAAATATGTACATATCCCTCCTCCACCCACTGAGAAGGCAAGTAAAATTATACCAATTATACATGTGAAATCATGCAAAACATATTTCCATATTAGCCACATGGCATGTAAAAGGCAAAAAAAAAAAAAAGGCAAGCAAATTATACTTCAATTTTCATTCAGAGTTCATCAATTCCCTCTCTGGAGATGGACAGCATTTTTTCATCATGAGTCCTTCAGAACTGTCTTGGATCATTGTATTGATTAGAGAAGCCAAGTCTTTCACCATTGATCATCATTACAACATGGCTGTCACTGCAGCACAATGATATCAAGGTTCTTCATGCTTCACTTTGTGTCAGTTCACATAGGTCTTGCCATGTTTTTTTTCCCCTGAAACCCCCCCCCCTTGATATTTCCCATAGAACAACAGTTCTCAATCACAATCACATGCCACAACTTGTTCAATGATTCCCCAATTGATAAGCATTCCCTCAATTCCCAATTCTTCGCCACCACAAAAAAAAAAGCTGCTATAAATACTCCTATACTTACAGGTCTTTTTTCTTTGATCACTTTGGGGCACAGATCTAATAATGCTATTGCTGGATCAAAGGGTATGCAATGCTTCTTAGCCTTTGGGGCATAGTTCCAAATTATTCTCCAGAATGATTCGATCAGTTCACAACTCCACCAACAATTCATTAGTGTACCTATTTTCCCTCATCCCTTCAAGCATCTATCATTT
Organism: Phascolarctos cinereus; assembly: GCF_003287225.1. NCBI lineage: Eukaryota > Metazoa > Chordata > Mammalia > Diprotodontia > Phascolarctidae > Phascolarctos > Phascolarctos cinereus. The sequence continues at coordinate 321,189,932 of NW_027555847.1, forward strand.
CTGACAGGTATGAGGTGGTACCTCAGAGTTGCTCAAATTTGCCCTTCTCTAATTGACAGTAATTTAGAGCATTCTTTCCTATGACTACAGAAAGCTTTGATTGCTTCTGGAAACTGCCTGTTCATATCCCATGACCATTAATAAATCGAGGAATGGCTCTTTTCTTTTTCTTTCTTTCTTTCTTTCTTTCTTTCTTTCTTTCTTTCTTTCTTTCTTTCTTTCTTTCTTTCTTTCTTTCTTTCTTTCTCTCTCTCTCTCTCTCTCTCTCTCTCTCTCTCTCCCTCCCTCCCTCCCTCCCTCCCTCCCTCCCTCCCTTCCTTCCTTCCTTCCTTCCTTCCTTTTTGGTGAGGCAACTGGGGTTAAGTGACTTGCCCAGGGTCACACAGCTAGTAAGTGTCAAGTGTCTGAGGTCGGATTTGAACTTAGGTCCTCCCGACTCCAAGGCCAGAGCTCTACCCACTGCACCACCTGGCTGCCGCTGGCTCTTATTTTTCCAAATTTGACTCAGTTTCCTTTATATTTGAGAAATGAAGCCTTTATCTGAGAAACTTGCTGCAAAAATTTTTGATATTACTTCATTGTCTATAGTACCTTTTAGCAAAATATGGCTTCCCTGATTATCTCTTAATTAGTTCAGTTTTCATTTTCGCTTTGTCTGAGATCATGAATGCTACCCCTTCCTTTTTTACTTTAGCCAAAGCATAATAGATTCTGCTTCAGCCCTGTATTTTAAATATTTGTGTGTCTTTCTTTTTCAACATATTGTTGGATTCTGGCTTCTAATGCATTCTGCTATCTGTTTCCATTTTATGGGTGAGCTTGTCCCACTACCATTCACAATGCATCCCTCTTTCTTACCCCATCATTTATTTTTTTTAGATCATCACCCATATCCATATGACTTACACCCATACCCTCTGCCTATACAGACTCTTTCTAGCTTCCCTAATAATAATAACCTTTTTAGGAGTTACATGTATTATTTTCTCATATAGGAATGTAAACAGTTTATTCTTATTGAATCCTTATGACTTCCCTGTCATGTTTCTTTTTTATACTTAAAAATCTTGTGTTTGAATGTCAATTTTTACATTTTCTTCTATTTTTCATTCTTTTGACTTTTTAAATTTTTTTGATGTCTCATGGAGTCATTAGCTTCCACTTACCCAATTCTAATTTTTACGGAATTATTTTCCTCAGTGAGCTTTTGTACCTCCTTTTCCATTTGGTCAATTCTGCCTTTTAAGGAGTTCTTTTCTTCAACGAATTTTTGTGTTTCTTTTCAGAAATTGGGCCAATTGTTTTTTTTAAGATGTCTCTTTTACCAAGCTGTTAACTCTTTTTTCATAATTTTCTTGCATCACTCACATTTCTTTTCCCATTTTTTCCTCTCCCATTTTTATCTCCTTCTTTAACTCTTCCAGGAATTCTTGTTTGGCTTGGGTACAATTAGCATTTTTCTGTGAGGCTTTGTTTGTAGCTGTTTTCACACTGTTGTCTTCTTCTGAGTTTATATTTTGATCTTCCCTGCCATCATTGTAACTTTTTATGGTCAAATTCTCTTCTTGTTGTTTGCTCATTTTTTTTCTAGCCTATTTCTTAACTCTGAACTTTTATCTTACAGCTGATCTCTGCTTCCCTCGGGATGGAGAGGCACTGCCACATCTTTTAGGCTTTTTTGTGCTCCTTTTTTCACAGCTGGGGGTCTGCAAATTTTTGGTGCTTCTCTGATGGTATAATGCAGGGAGAGATGTTGTAACTGCTCTACTGGTCTGTGCTTTTGTCTTTACCCATGAAGGACCCATGCTCCCTTGTCAGTACTATCACTCCTCTTGGCCCTGGAACTGTGACTGGGTCCCCTGATCTCTTGTATCCACAAGCACCAGTGCTCCTTTTTGTCTTGAAACTGTGACCCAGAACTGCTTATGAGCAAGGGAGTTGCTAATCAGCATCAGCTGCCCCTGGTGCTAGCAAAGGGTCCCTTGTAATCTCCTTCTGACCAGTCTTCTTGTCTAACCCTCTTACTGCCTCTGGGCTGAGAGCTCCATAAGCTGCTGCCAACGCTGCCACCACCGCAGCAGACGCAAAGGCCCGCGGCTGGTGCTGCACAGCATGTGCTCTGGGCAGGCACCCATCCCAGTGTCACACACCTCTTCTGTTGACCTCCTAAGTTGTCTTGGACTGGAAAACTGTCTCTGACCTTTTATTGGCTCTGCCCCTATAAAAGCTGATTTGAGAAGTTAATTGTAAAGTTGTTTAGAGGGGAATGTTGGGAGAGTCCAGCTAGGTCACTGCCTGTACTCCACCATCTTGCCTCCACCTCCTCCTTCCTCACTTCCTAACAGCATGATAGTATTCCATCACACTCTGATATTACAACTTATTTAGCCATTCCTCTTTTTTTTGGTGAGGCAATCAGGGTTAAGTGACTTGCCCAGGGTCACAAAGCTAGTAAGTATCAAGTTTCTGAGACTGGATTTGAACTCAGGTCCTCCTGACTGCAAGGCCAGAGCTCTATCCACTGTGCCACCTAGCTGCCCCATCATTCCTTTACTGATGGGTATCCAGAGAGATAATTAAATATTCATAGATAACAGTGTTTTCTTACAATGTTCTCCCCCCTCCATTGCTAATACTTTAAAAAGAAAGCCAATTGTAAGCCAAGACAAAAAAAGAAAACAAAGTACTAAACCACTACCCCACAAGTCTGTATTCAATGCAAGCCACAGACAAAGACATTCTGCCACAAACGGCTGTTAACAAAAGGCCTAATCGTGGTTTTCCATTCAGGACCTCCTAAAGGCAAACCTATCTACCCAGACCTAGCCTGGAAAAATAAGACCACAGATTTAGAGTGAAAGGGTACCGTAAAGGCCATCTAGTCCAATCCTCTCATTATACAAATAAGGAAATGTAGACAGGAGAGGTTAAGTGACTTGTCTAAGGTCACACCAAGAGTAAGTAGTAGAAACAAGACATGAACTACGTCTCCTGACTTCAAAGCCAGTATTCTTTCTACCATATCATACTGCCTATGAAGGAAAGGGTTTTTTTTTCTCCAGGATAATATTTCTTAGTCTAGTCTTAATTTGCTCCAAACTTCACAGTTTATAGATTCAAGAGGGGAAAAAATCCAGGAGTCACTGATCAGTGACTTGCATTTGATTCTGATGTGCTAAAAATATTTTCTAAAAGTCTACAGTTTTAGACACTGAGATCACAGCCCTATCAGTTTAAAATTTTTTTTTTTCCAATTTTTTGACTTTCATTTTCCAAATAGTTGAGGGGTGGGGCAGGGAAACACTTTCCATAAATAAATAAATGTTCATTAAGTTCCATCCTTCTTGTGTCACTTATGCCTGGCCATTTGTCCAGTGATGACACACCATGGGAGGGGACATTACATTTAGTTTCACAGAAATGTCACTGGCTATATTTTTTTTGGGGAAAATATTTTTCAAAAAATTTCTGTGATTATATAGTAAGAGACAGAAAAAAATGCTTGATAATCAAAAAAAAAGTTATTTGAAAAAATTCAAAGAGTTTAAATAGACATTAATAGATCATTTTCCACTATAGATTCCAAAACAGACTTGATGAAGAAAATAAAATCCTATCGGGTCTATGCTGGTGTGGGTTGGTATGAGTGATATAGGTTTCCATGTCCTGGCTTCTGGCTCTGTAAATTTAGACAAGGCATTAATCTTGATGAACATCATCTGTTTCCCTCATGTATAAAATGGAAATAATAATATTTGTACTATCTATCTCATAGGGTTGTTGTGAGGATATGCAAGGAATATCATAGCCTCTTCCTGAACCTTGATCTACATGCTAGGTCCAAGCTCCCTGACCCCAATTTCTGGTTCAGTTTGATTTAGATACAAAACCTATGTAAGTCCACTCTGCTTCATCCTTGTTGGATGCTAAACTCCATCCGGGACCCCATCAAACTGCCCGTATCCATCTACCCTGACCACCCCTCCACTGTGTGAATGTATCGACACACAGCTTCAACAAGATTGCTTGCTTTACTTTCTCTCTAACTGCTCCCATCTTGTTTGGCATTTTTCCAGGTGTGCTCGGCCTGTCAGTTATGTCAGTTCTTCCCTTCGAAGCATGAGCAGTCGTCCAGAGAAATGACTAAATATTCAGCAGCTGCAGCCACACTTACAGCCCAAGCTTTTGACTTAGGGAATGTAGAAAGTGAGGGCTGAATCAGAAACCATGTGTCCTCATGGCAGGGTACCCTCCTTCTTCCTAACACCGGGGCCGTGACTAGAGTCCTCTACTGAACAGCATTTTTCACCGGGCAAAATAAATGGCAGATAAAGGAGATCGCTGCCTCTCCCCATATGGGACTTTGTATTTCAAACCTTTCTAAGTGTGTTAAGACAAGATCAACCAAAATAATAAAAGTAAAATGCTCTGTAAAATCTAAAGCATTATACAAATATGAATTGTTCTTATTTCATGGACCTGTGGTTTCATAGGTACAGATGCCCTTTCTACTGATAAGAATTGTAACTCCTCTTTAATTTAGTAACAAGTCTTCATCAGTGGCTGAAGCTAGATATCATCCCCTATAGCCAACCTGGGCAGCTAGGTGATGCATTGTGAATCAAGTAGTAAAAATACTATTATCCAGGCACTTAATAAATGCTTATTGATAATCAGTCACAATTTTACCCACAAAAATTCAAGTCAATAAATATTTATTAACCACCTACTACATGCAAGGCACTATGCTAGGCAGTGGGCAGGGGTGGAAGGGGGTGGTACAAAACAGTTCCTGTCCTGAAGAAGTTTACATTCAATTTGGGGAAAACAACATATGCAAAGAAAATTAAAGGAAAAATATGTACAAAGTAATTTCCAGGGATAGGGTACATGTCTAATATGAAGGCTAGTTTGTTAACCACAGAACAGGGATCTGACCAGGCATTAAGGCAGGCTAGAATAGGGCTGGATAGGGGAACAGGAGGGATGGGGCTGACAAGCACAGGCATGAGGGAGCAGGAAGTGGTGTTTAGGAAAGGGAGCTTCAGTCTAGGCAGCTCCCACCCTGAAACATGAGGAATCTAAGTGGAACCCACCAGGCAATCAATTCTTATGGCAGATTAAGAATCCCTAAACAAGACTTGGAAAGTTGGATTTGGTGGAAAGGTAGGGGAGGACTAATTGCAATGCATATCCCTGATCTTCACATCAGAGTGATGCTTGCTTCCAACTTGACACTGAAATATTAATGACTACTTTGGGTATCAATTAGCTCCAATTAGCCAATTAGCTCCAGACCCATCTAACTGAGCCATCATCTTACCCACGTTTCTCCTTTTCCACAAAAAGGGTATGATTATTTTTGTCCAACATTTTGCTAATATCCAGGAAAACTGTTATTATCTACATCAGTGGTAACACACTCAAATAGAAATGGGGGCCACTAATCCATAAGTAAAGATCCCTGGGGAGCACACATTTTTTTCAGCTGAAACTAAATTTTTAATTTAAAAAAATTATTTTTAATTTATGGAACAAAAGAAGTATTTCCATAACACAGTACAATAAAAAAGATTATTGCACATAAAACTACAAATCTGTGATGTACAACTTGCTATTCCCTCCAAATACACAACAAAGTTATCATGTAAATTATTTTCTTTTTTTTTCTTCTCCCTCCCCCAGCCCTAGGTATGGCTATAGTTTTAAAATGTGATACTATCTAAGCTTTATCATTTTATTTATCTTGCTAAATATTTCCCAATTGCATTTTCATCTGGTTCAGATGGCACTTTGGAGTGCTCTATAAGGGATCCCTGATGACCAGTATAGTAACCCAGTCAGAACAGGAAAGAAAGTGAGTCTGGCCAGGAGATCATGTATGTCCTCCACTCCGCAAACCTCAAAGTGCTATCTAAAATGTCAGCTGTTATTATTTATGTATGTGAGTCTCATCTTACTTGAGCTAAACTGTTCTTAGAGAACTGACTATTACATAGGGAATACTTGTGTAATTTAATGTTACCTGATAGTCTTCCACACATCAAAGCCATCTAGTGGTTTCGTGCTGTTTGCATGTCCGCCAGCGAGGTTGACTAGAGTAGGCAGCCAGTCAGAAATGTGCATGAGTTCCCAGTTTTGCACTCCCTTCTGTCTCAGTAAGGGGCTGGCTACGAAGCCCACTCCTCGAATTCCGCCTTCCCACAGTGACCATTTTCTTCCTCTGAGTGGCCAGTTGTTGCCCCCGGCCAAAGTCTGTCCGCCATTGTCTGGAACAAAATTAGATATGTATATAAAGGCCACGTTAGCATACACAGAGGTGATGACATCTTCAATTCTCCAGTGATTTGAGGCCATTGTAAGAAGGTAATTCAGTAATAGCAAATCCTCAAGATGAATCGATGTCTCAAAGTAGTGGATTTTGTGTCAGAATTATTAATAGACTTTTGTATAGCCTAAAACCCGTAGGCTATGGATGTTGAAGGGTGATGTATAGATGAAAAGACTAAGTCCAAGTCACTGTTTAGGGAACTATGGCTCCCAATAAGAGAGCTGAGAAGATTGTCTGGTTTACTCTTGGCTATATTTGTTGTCTTCCTAATTTCTGTTGATGTATTTGTTTTTATATCATCTGTATTTCTGAATAGATGCCTCTGTACGTCCTAACCAGGAAGCTATCCCTTTTAACAAAGAATAAAAAAAAAGAGGGGAAAAAAGTAATTCAGCAAAATTAACCAACATATCAATTAAATCAGGCTGTCTGGTTTTTGCTGATTTACTGCAAAATTCAAAACTAAATGGATGTTCCAGAACTCTCACAGTAATCTGAGATGATTAAGTGTGTAAACTAAGGATTTCTTCAATGGGCTATATTAATCTATAGGCAGCTAGGTGATGAAGTGGATAGAGTGCCAGGCCTGGAGTCAGGAAGACTCAAGTTCAAATCCAGCCTCAGACAATTACTTGTTGGGAGACCCTAAGCCAGTCACTTCACCCTGTTTGCCTCAGTTTCCTTCTCTGTAAAATGAAGTGGAGAAGAAAATGGCAAACCATTTCTGTATCTTTGCCAAGAAAACCCAAAATAGGGTCATGAAGAGTTAGACATGACTGCAATGAGTGAACAACAACAGACATTAAACAGGAAAAAAAAAATACCATGCTCAAGGCAGATTGACAAGCTGGGCTTGTCTTGGATAGTGTTGGGGATTCGTGCTATTTATTTTCCTAAATGTTCTTTGTAATCTTTTTTTTTGTAATGTAAACATATTTTATTTTGTGCATTTGAAATATTCTGAGATGGGGTCCATAGGCTTAACCCAACTGCCAAAGGGGTCCATGACACAAAAGAACTCTTGTTCTACAAAGAGCCCAATCTATACCATGCCCAAGGGAAATTTCATGAGTACTCCATGAAAGGAAAAAGGACTTTCAGCAGCTGGGAGCTAAGAGTTACCCCTTTGTCCTGTGTGCTCTCTAAGCTTGAGTCCATTTTCTTCTAGAGCCTGTATGTGCTGGTGAGAGAGCAAATCACAGACTTTTGAGGGGATTATTTTGTACCAACTGTTCTTACTATACCACATGACTAAATAACCCAATATAAAACTAAATTAAGTCTGATTGACTAATTGATACCAACTGATTATCATAGGAGGAAGCCCACCAGTTGGGCTTGTAAATTATAGTATTAGGGGAAAAAAACCTAGCACCTCCAATTCCTTAGAGCCAGCCTTAGAACTCACAGGGAAATTTAGCTGCTTCCCTCTTGGGACCCAACCAGTCAGAGTGAATGGAATACTATTGTGACATAAGAAATGATGAGCTAGATGCTCTCAGAAAAACCTGGAGATACTTACATGAACTGATGCAAAGAGAAATGAGCAGAATCAGAACATTGCACACAGTAACAGCAATAGTGTAAGATCATCAATTGTGAATGACTTAGCTCTTCTCAGCAATACAATGAATCAAGACAGTTCCGAAAGACTCATGATGAAAAATGTTATGCATGCCTAGAGAAAGAACTGATGTCGTCTGGATACAGATCAAAGCATACTTTTTAAACTTTATTTTCTTGGGGTTTTTTTTGTAACGTGACTAATATGGAAATAGATTTTACATGACTACACATGCATAACCTATATCAAATAGCTTGCCTTCTCAATGTGGGAGGGGTTGGAGAGGGAGGGAGAGAATTTGGAACTCAATTTTTAAAATGAATATTGAAAATCGTTTTTGCTTGTAATTGGGGGAAAATAAAATATTAAATAACCCCCCCCCAAAAAAAAAAAACCTGGTCTGGTATTTTATAGAAGACCTACATGGCAAGAACAGGTCTTATTAGCCAATAACAATAAACCCCTTTTGCAGCATCACTCCATTTCATCTAACAGTTTTCAAGGGCTTCTCAAACCAAGTCTAATGCTCTTGTTTGATGATTGATGAAAGTAAGGATGTCTAGGCCTTGTTCACTTCTACTTCATAATTTTAAGTGGGATTGGGTGATTCATTGATTGGTTAAACAGACCACCACTTATGAGCCCATGAAATGGTCAAAGTAAGCCTCACAGACATAGAGTAAGTTCTGTGCCAACAGACTATGTGCCTCTACTTTCCCAAGGAAATTAAAAATTTTCCCAGATTCTCAGAGAAAACTGTTTAAAAACCAACTCTGACAATTAAGCTATCTTTAGGACATTCAGGGCAAACCCCTGTGTTAGATGGAATGGAGTAAAAGACACAATTTCTTCTCCTTATTTGAATTTACAATCCAGAAAAGACAAAAGTAATATGAATGTACAGAAACACTGAAAATATATAAACATAGAAAACTAACTTTGGCTACATATGGTGCAAAATATAGGTAACATTCCCTTACAATGAACTCCACTGGGACTTCCAGAACATTTTGTAATAATGGAAATTAGGTAAATTGAATACATTGCTAGAAAGCACATGTCAAGTAAAAATGCTTTTAATTCAGAGGAGAAAAAAACGAGGTGTCAGGCACACATTACCCCATTTCCTTTCCTTCTCTCAATCCCTGAATCTTGTTTTCTTTGGCAGAGAGCTCAAAAGTTTCAGTGGATTTCGTTTAAGTGGGTGGGTTTTTTGCAAAAGGAAGATCGGTTGAAGGGTCATTGAAGCTCATGAGCTGCCAAGATCGGTCAGTTCCACCTCCTTGACATCTCTCACATCCATCTCCTTTTCTCTCCTCACAAAGCCACCCTTCATAAATTCTTACCTGGATGACTTAAATAGCCAATTAATTAATTTACTAATTAATTCTTATTAGTCTCTCCCTCCTCCAATCCTTCCTCCACACAGCTACTACACTGATACTCTTAAAATATAGCACTATTCATGTCACTCCCTTCCTCAAGAAGTTCCCTGTTGACTCTTGGGCAGAGTACAAACCCCGCCGGCATTTAAAAGCTCATCACAATATGGCTCCAGCTGAATTTTACATTATTTCCCCTCACACATTCTATGCTCCAGTCAATGTAGTCTATTTGTTGCTCACTCTATATGACCTTCCCTCTCTCATCTCCATGCCTTTGTACAGGTTGCCTGCCATACCCAGAATACTCTCTCTCCTCTCTTCAGCCTTCTACAATACTTAGGTTCTTTCGAGGTTCAGCTCGTTTTCCTCATTCCTCCAACTTTTTGTGTCCCCCTCAATCACTCTGTCTTTCGTTTGTATATATATGTTCTGTGTTCACTTATGTGAATATTGCATCCTTCTAGTAGAATGTAAGCTCCTTGAGGGCAGGGACAATTTCACTTTTGTCTCTCTTATCAACCCCAGTCCCTAGCACCTTTCCTGTAACACAGTAGGTTCAATAAGTGCTTGTCGATTGGTTGATTGAAAGGAAAGAGATTAAATAGCTCATCTACAACTCATCTTAACTATCTTCTCTCAAATAACAATGAAAATAACACTGAATCATTATACACAGTGGTTGCTACATGAATGGAACCCAGAAGAAACACTTGCCAATCAGTTGCTTCTATTATGGTATTCCACTCAGACGTCAGAATAGTGTAGTACGAGAGAAAGAGTTTTGGATTTTAAGTCAGAAGACCTGGGCTTGAATCCTAGTTCTTCAACTTACTAATTGTGGGAACCTGACCAAGTCACTCAATTTTTTTTTTCTGGGTCTTAGTCTCCTCATGAGAATGAGTTGGGCTAGGTGGCCTCTGAGATTTCTTACAGCCCTAAATCTATGATCTTATGATCCTATGAAGTTACTCAATTCCCCTGAGCCTCAGTTTTCTCATCTATAAGATGAGGGAGTTTGACTAGTGATCCCTAAAGTCCTTTCAGCTCTAAATCCCAAGGAGGAAAGTGGAATTTCTCACTTGACTACTTTAATCAACCTAGGGCAAAAACTGGTTACACTGATATAGAAAATTAATCCCATTTCAAACAATGCTTTCTCTCCCCCTTTTCCCTTTTTCTAATTTCCTACTTAACAGAAGTTATTTTTGCTTTGGTGGTCAAAGTTTCATTTTTAAGAGGTATTTTTCCCTGTTTCATTTCCAAATGAAATTGTTAAGGGAAAGCTGCAAGTCAAAATGAGATGACTTTCCTGGCAAAGGAAATCCAGAGAATGGAGCCTTTTAACAATGTTTTGACCAAAGAAAAACCTAGTTATAAAAAGTTTGGCATTTCTATATGTAATGTCAAAACAAAGGAATGGTTAGAGAATGCAAAATGTACATAATTCATTATTCATTACATCAATACTTCAAGGATCCATGATTTCATTTAAGTACTCCTTCTACCGAGGCCCTCCTTAGTACACAGATTAATGAGTTGCTGCAGCCAAAAGAATTCATCAACCTATGGCCAATACTCTAGTGATAAGCCTCTCTGAACTTAGTCTTAGGTTACAGACATAACACACAAAGGCTTTCCCACAACAACAAGAATAACTTCTATCTGTGAGAGCTGTAGTCTAATGGCATTGCCTTTCAGAACCCAAGGTCACTTGTTAAAGAGTTTGGAAGAGGACGGAAGGACATATTTGGAAATGAAGATGACAATAAAGGACTGACAGTGCACAACAATTAGGGGATAGCTTAACCAACTATAGTATATAAATGTAATAGAATATTATTTTATTGTAAGACAGGATGGAAGGGGTATTTTCAGAAAAACTTGAGAAAACTTGTATGAAATGCTGCAGAGTAAAGTGGGCAGAACTAGAACAACTTAGACATTATAATGACAAACTACTTTGGAAGACTTAACTCTGATCAATGTGATGACCAAACACAATTCCAGTGGGCCTATAATGAAGCCAACTTTCCACCTCCTGGCAGGGAGCAATGACCTCAAGGTGTAGAATGAGACCTACATTGTTTCTTGGCCTTTTGATCTTAATCTGGTGAAGATATTTCAAAATGAGACCTACAATTTTGGACATGGCCAATGTTGGAATTTGTTTTGTTCGACTATGCATTTTTGTTACATGGGTTTTCTTTTGTCTTTTCTAGTAGGGTAAGAGGAGGTAAGGAGAGAAAATAAATTCTTGGTAATTGCAATGAACAAAGAATAAAAGGAAATGAGAGTGATGCGAAAACAAAATATTTTTTTAAAGGAGAAAAAATAAGAATCCACGGTCACTTCCATGCTAGAGTAAAGCATCAGAAGAACACCTGAATGGAGGTTATTATTTATTATTAATTAAAATTTCCTCTCCAAAATTCCATGTCTCAAACACCAATTGATCAATGATCTCATGAAGTTAAAAAGACATGTCAGTTATTACTTTTCTTGTTCCCAACCAGCAAAAACCAAGATGAGATGACGATAACTGGGTTCACCCACAAAGGAATCTAGCTGGGAAGTGGAACTATCCTGAGTCTTCAGATCAAACCTTCTGCCATCCTCCACCCAAGACTCATGCAGAGAGCCCTCCTACTGGATGGCATATGGCATCAAGAAAAGAAACACAAGATTCCTGAATTGACTTTCCTAATCACTGCGGAAGTTGTTCCTACAATAACAATAACATTGAGAAGACAAACAGCTTTGCAAGACATAAGTACTCTGATCTACACAACTCTTAACCATAATTCCAGAGAGTTGATGGTTAAGTATACTACCCAAATCCTGATGGAGAGGTGATATACTAAGGCTGTGGACCTGGACATGGACATGGACAACTATGACCCTGTCATACTATTACTAGGCCTATACCCCAATGATATCAAAGAAAGAAGAAAAAGATCCATATGCTTATTCAAAAATATTTTTAGTAACTCTTTTCATGGTAGCCAAAAATCAGAAACTAAAAATGTGTCCTCGTATTAGGGAATGGCCAAGCAAATGGTGACATACACATATACTTAAAGTAATATTATTGCGCCATAAGAAATTATAAAATAGACAACTTTAGAGGAAACTGGGCAGACATTTATGAACTGGAACAAAATGAGTACCAGAAGAATTTATACAATGACAACATTATAGAGAAAAACAACATGAAATATTTTAGAATTCTAATTAATGCAGTGATAAGACACGAGTCCAAAAGAATAAATACGAAACATGCCACCCACCTCCTGAGAGGGAGGTAATGAGCTAAAGTGCACAAAAAGATATACATTTTCAGATATGGCTAATATGGGAATTTCTTTCACTAGACTATGTAGACAGTTATTAAAAGATTTGTTTTCAGGTTTGTTAAATGTGCTCAGTAGGTTGGTGGGGGAGTGGAGTGGAAGGACAGATTAATTTTTTTGTAACAAAAGAACTTCTGTCCTTTGAAGCTTTTACCAATCCCTTCCTTAAAATACTAGTGCCTTCCTTCTTGAACTATCTTGTATTATCTACTTAGTATTTCTTTGTGTTTATTATGTCTCTATTAGTACATATACTTATTATATTCCTCCATTAGAATATACATACTGGTATTCCCAGTATGTATCACAGTGTGTGGAATGTGGTAGGCACTTCATAAATGCTTACTGATTGACTGATAGTTTGATTATCGAATGCATGAATGGATAGGTGGAGGGGTGGAATAATGTACTGGAAACAGATTTCTCTTGCTTCATATTTGTGCTTGGTACTGTCAATGATATTCTTTGGTCTTGCCTTTAAGGACTATATTCTGTGTTCAAATACTCTATGGTCTCTGGGATAATGTGAGGGTGGGCCCTGGGACCCTGACAAGGAGTAAGGCAAGCCAAAGTCACAAGCACCAGAACCGTAGCTCCCATGGAAGTCCCTGTGATGTATAAGAGAATTGCCTATAGGCACCTAAGGACAGAATTTGGTCCCGGTGTGGAAGGTGGCTATTCTCGGAGCACTCACTCAGCTATGTTCCATTGACCCCAAAAGACCACTTGACATAAAACAAAATTCATAGGCTCAAAAACAAAATACAAATGCAAAGCAGAAATGCTCTAACCCAGTTACTCGTGAAACTTGAAATTAGATTAACTAGCGTAGACATAGCCTAGCACAGCTGTTTGCTATGTGGGGAGGGAAGAAAAAAAATTTATATGACAATTTTGTTGTATTTTTTTAAAGGAATAGTAGGTTATGCATAGTAGATTTGCAGTTTCATATATAATCATCTTTTTTATTGTACTACATTATGGAAATGCTTGTTTTAGTCCATATTTTTTTTTAAAAGAGCTACTTGCTTTAGGAAAAAAAATAACCCTAATAATGAGAACCTATGGGTGCCCTCTTCTCCTCCCAGCCAGATAATTTATGTATACTTTTTAATCATATATACACACATAATTGTGAGTTTCCCTCATTATTATTATTTTGAATGGTTCCACTAAGTTTCCATGACTTTAAGTAAAGTACATCAGTTAACAATGGAAGAGGTGCAAGAGCCTTGACCTCTGATCCAAGTTAAACATCACAAAAAAAGAATATTTATTCAAGGATGACCCAGGAAGATGTTTCTGCAGCCCTCTATTTCAGCAGCATGCAAATTCCTGCCTGGCCATGCCAGAATAAGTCATAACAAGCAGGTCAGATCAATGCTTTGACCCTCTGGTCCACAGTGGGACACTAATCCAACTTCACAAACTGATTGAAGGCAGCAGCAAAGAGTTCCTGCTGAGATGGGAGAAAGCGGGAGGGCTGATGTAATGAAACTGGCAGCCAGATCCCACGTAACTGATGTTACCACCAGAGTCTGAGATAAAGAAAGATGGATACAAGGAAAAGAGCAAAACTAAGACGACAAGAAGATAAGAAAGGATTGTAAATAGTTACAGCAAAAGATTCTCCAACTTTAACAAGGCCAACTTTACTGCGTATAATGGTCAGATGCCAATGGGATTCATTTCATATCTACTTGAACATTTATTAGGGATGAAAAAGGCTTGAAAGACCATTTTCCTTGACAGACTGAAAACATTTGGCTTCACAAATTCAGCACAGAGCAGGAATCTGGGAGACAACAGTGATCATGCTAGCCTCTGTGTCACTATGCTTGTGAACAAGGGTTCAGGCTACAGAGGATGGCATGTTTAGAGACTGTTGGATGGCAGCTGTGACAGCAACATGAAGAGGCTGGAGACTGTTATATTTTTGTCTGGGTCTTTTCAATGTCTAGCATGGTGCCTAGCACACAGTAGGCACTTACTAAATGTCGGCTGACTGGACAGAAGCTGCTATCATGAAAGAGCCTCTGACGATGTGATGCTGTTGTTTTGGTTTTCCATAAGCTACCATCCCCTGGCCTAAAGACTTAGCACCCCAAATAGCCTGTTTTTGTTTCACCCATATTCTTAAGCAAAATCTGTCCACTATTCTCCTCATAAATCTGGCTGAGGCAAGGAGTTTGCTGTTTTTGCTGATGAAGCTGCTTTTCTAACAAACTACAAATACTTTCCACAGAGGAAAGTCTTCCCATTTGTCTACCCAAGATTTTCCTTTTCTTCCAATTGAAATCCCCTCAGAGACCCAGAAAGCTTTTTATTTTATCCAGCTGTGTCTATCCTTCAACACTGCCAATACAGAGCACAATCACAGCTAACATTTATACATCACCTTAAGATCTGCAAAGTGCTTTATGTACATTATCTCATTAGATCTTTGCATAAACCCTAAGAGTCCAATGTTATTATTATCCCCATTTTACAAAAGGGAAACTAAGGCAAGTTACATAGTCTGAAATCAAACAGCTAATAAGTGTCTGAGGCAGGATTTCAACTCAGTTCTTCTTGACTCGAGCCCTGTGCTCTATCCTCTCTAGGCAAAGGGAAAGAATGACCAGATAAGGAAGTTCAAAAGGTAGTTGAAAATAACACCAGCAGAGGAGTGGAAATATTATTCAAAAGTAACACTTGTATGATAAAAGCACTGAGGGAAATGGAAAAGAAAAATGTTTACACAGAATCCAAGATAAGGATTTTGGTGCACCATTTTAAAATAGGGGTCCCTTTCAAGGAAAGCTCATATTCCCTACTGAAGTAAGATATCCTACAATAATGGCTATTCACTGAATCCCAGCAGAGTCTATAAGGTGTGGCAGGTTAAAGATTATCAAAGTTTTGATCATCTGAGCATATCAATTCATTAAACAATGTAATTATTTAATAATTTAGTAAGTAATTGTAAGTAAATTAAATAATTTATTAAATATAATAATTCATTAAGTAACTGCCCAAGAAATGGCCCAGATCCCCTCAGCTTAGGCCTGTACCTCAAATACAGGGAGTGAAAGACTTTTATATATTAAAAACAATTAATCAAGTAAAACCAATTAATTAAAAGGAAACAATACAACATGATGGTTGTTGAGTTTCAGTCATGTCCAACTCTCTGACCCCACTTGGGGTTTTCTTGGCAAAGATACTGGAGTGGTCTGCCATTTCCTTCTCCAGTTCATTTTACAGATGAGGAAACTGAGATAAACATGATGAAGTGATTTGCCCAGGGTCACACAGCTAATAAGTGTCTGAAGGTCGATTTGAACTCAGAAAGAAGAGTCTGCTTGAAACAACCCCAGTGCTCTTTCCACTGCGCCACCTAGCTACCCTGTAATAACAACATTAGGTAATCTGATTTCTAATTGGAGGATAGATTAGGAACTTTCCAAGTTGGGAGGGAAAGAGTGAACAGGTATGATTCCCCGAAATCAGAAATAGAGGTGTCCCATTCCCCTCAAGTGTCTGTAAACAATCAAAGAACACTGAAACAATAACTGATCAGTATGGGGGTCAGTTTTCAGATAAGACATATGTGCTTTAGATGTATAATCGTGAGAAAACTCCTTGAGGCGCTTATCTTAGGCTCTGACTAGGTTTCTGGTCAGCATAACCCAGGTCCTTAGTTAAGGGTCTCTAAGCAGTAGGTAGGGAACCTAGCCATGCAGGGCTAGGTTCAAACAATGCAATAAGGTTTTCTCCCAATTCCCACAATTGAACAAAGTTTTCTCAGAAGATAAAAGTTGGACTAGACTAAACCCATAATTGAATAGAAAGGGAACTGAACTAGCTCCAGAACTGAGTCACAAGTTAAAGTCAGTGTGGTTCTTCCCAAAATTAACCATTCACTATCCTAATCCCTCAGTCATTTCATTTTTTACCCACCACAAGAGCTCCTGGTGAGCAATAGCCATAGCTGTCATGAAATGTGAAGCCCTCCCCAAACTCTTAACCTTCCTGCCAATTCTCCCTTTCCCTTCTCACCTCTTGGCCAGACTGTGAACACTTACCCTCACCCCTGCCAGAGGAAATCCAGAATTCTCATTCCATATCCCTTAGGCCCAATGATCCCCTCCTTTTCAATCCATCCATCAATCAATCAACCAACATTTATTAAGAGCCTGCTATGTGCCAAGCACTATGCTAAGTGCTTCTCAGTGATGGTGGGCTGGTCTTCTCTAGGATCCCTGTATGGCAGACACTCTGATGCACCCTGAAGACTCTTGCGCCTTGCCATCTGCCCTACTGTGGCATTCTTAGGACCGCCCCAACTTTCCTACATATTCTGTTTCTCCCACTTAGAGAGAAAGCTCCTTGAAAGCAGTGACTGTTTTCCTTTTCTATTCGTATCCCCAGCACTTTAATATACTGCTTGGTACATAGCAACTAGTGTTTAATAAATGCTTTTTTCATTCATTCATTGAGAATGCATGTTAAATGTTTTAGATTTATCCTTAGTAGAAATATTTTACTTGCACTAGAAATATTTTATTGCTTGGGAAGGAGGCAGGGAGATTTTGTAGGGTTACATGGAGGAATCAATAAACAAAACAGCACAGGCAATTCAATTTCCTCAGAGTTTCCCTCTGAAGCTTTGCCAGATGCTAAATGTTCTCACTAGGGCAGTGTCTATGTTTAATGGTGGGACAAACATACAAAAGTCACAAATTTTTATTGGCACAAATCTCTTTGAAGAACAGTGGAAAACATAGATAGCTAATGGCAGTAACTCTAATAATTAAACAACTTGTCTCATTTATCCAAGTATCATGTTGTCTGTTAAAAGAAATTATCATTTAATCCAAATACTGAATGAATACTTTCAAATGGTTTAAGAGAAATGTTTAGTTCAGTTTTGCAGATTACATTTGTCCAATGGCCAACGATATGTGAAGAATTCTCTTTTTCCCCTTCCTTCCGCCATCAAACTGAGAACACCTACCCGTGCTACAATTCCTATGGTTCCCGGTATTATCTATCGGTTGTAGCCATTCATGTCTGATATAGTCAAGAGCATCCTTTGTGAATAGGGGTCAGAGTAGGTATGCGTGTGAGTGTGAAGTCGTGGTAAGATTATATGTGAGGTGTAAGCGGGGGTGTGGGGTGTGCTAGTAAATTACCAAATTTAACGGGAATGGGTACATGACATACTTTTAAATTTAATCTCAATTATTAGCATTTTCTCCATCACCTTCTTAAGCCTAACTAATCAACAAAACAATAAATCAAGCTCTGATTTGTACTATTTCCTGATTTTTAGGTTGTTAAGGCTCACACTGAAAATTTAACAACCAGCTCTCCCTCTAGTTGAAGCTAGATCCAGCACATCCCCAGATGTAAAGTGGACACAGGATAATAGTAAGTATTCTGATTAGATTACTGCTTAGGGTCTACTTCTTATGACTTGGGGCAAAGGAGAGACTTTCAGCTGGGACCTTGGTCTCCCCAAACGCGGCAATGCCCCTAAATGCCTGAGTATGGTTATGGCCCTAACTCTCCTCTAATACAGAGCTAACCTTAGACTATGTAAAGTTATTTTGTCCTACAATAAATGATCCCAGATTTCTGTACCTATATGTATTTATATATAATTGTTATGCCTTTTCAATGAACAATAGCTAGCATTTATATACTGCTTTAGAGTTTGCAAAACATTTTACATGTTATGTCATTTAATCCTCACAACAACCCTGAGAAGTAGGTACAATTATCATTTCCATCTTATAGATGAGGAAAATGAGCTCGAGAGAGCTTTAGTGACTTGCCCAGGGTCACAGGGCTAAGTATCTGAGGCAGGATTTGAGTCGTAAAGTATGTACATTTTAGTGATTATGAGCAGATTTTGTAACAGCCGTTTTGGTACTCAAAGTACCTAGTTCTTGGCAGGGTTCTAGATCTCTGAGGTTACTAGTTAAATAACATCCAAATAAGTGGGGAGTTATTGTATAGTTAACATCAGTAAGACCTACTAAAATGTTTTATAACCACTGGCCCTGTCTTCACTGCCATACCAAAACTAATACTCACTTCTTTCCCCCTCCATACTGCTCCCCAACACCATCCTATACATTTATCATCTTTATAGATAAACTGGACTAAAAGGATGACTTGTTAAAACAACTAGCTCCATATTTTCTCCTGGCATTAAAAATGACTTTGCATAATGCATGTGAAAAGTATGGGTTTAATATAACTACACTGGCAGGGTAGCTCAAGTCAGAAGGCATTGTATGATTGTGCTCTGCAAGATCTTTAGGTCTTAGAGAATTGAATTGAAATGGTAGGCTAGCCCAGAAGGAAATCAGGCATTTGCCCAGTTATTTGTGGGCTAAACTCTACAGTGGGGGGTAGGAGATGGTGGTTCTGGATGAGGTGAGCAAGAAAGAAGGGTGTGAAGCCCTGGGGACCTCAGCCTGGCATTATAAGAACTTGCACCATCTACTCCATGAAGGTTATAGAATCTTACCAGTTTAATCTACATTTCAAAGCATTAAGGGGGTGAATCTAAGTACAACAGATGTGATTTCTCTAGACAAAGCATTCTGAATATGTTATCCTGTTTTCTCTTTTGTAAAAATTCAGAGTTTCTAGGACAAACTATACCCATTGTTCTCCTCTTCCCCCTTTTCAAAGAAAATCACTAGGTTTCATTAAAAAGAGTGAGTAGCTTTTCTTCAGGTCAAGATGTGTCCTGTTCTCCTATCTATTTCCATACTCAATTTTTCATCTGGGATCCTTGTGATAAACTGGTCTAATACACATCTGTCTGGCACCTGAAACAAGCACAAACTTGTTAGGAGAATTTTTTAAACTTCTTTTAAACTTAACAAAAATAATAATTCTATTGTCTCTTATTCAATTTTTGGAGGGAAGCTTAAATGGGGAATCAAGTAGAAAATGACTTCAAACTAGCTAAGTGAAAACATGAATCTTTTCCACACCTCTGGCAGTTGTTAACTCTATCAGATGCATCTAATCCAATATGAGACATGCATGTGTGATTTTTACAAGCAGCAGACATCAGAGGCTCAAGTTTCTGGCACTGATTTTTTTTTTTACACATCTGAGTTAATCCTGGTGTGGAATAAAAAAGTACCCTCACTTTGTGGAGGGACATAAAGTCCGAGCAATCAATGAGGACAAGGAATGAGCAAACATTTATTAAGTATGTCCTATATACCCAGCACGGTGAGAAATTGTTGTTGTTGAGTCATTTCAGTCCTGTCTGACTCTTCGTGACCCCATTTGGGGTTTTCTTGGCAAAGATACTGGAGTGGTTTGCCATTTCCTTCTCCAGCTCATTTTACAGGTGAGGAAACTGAGGCAAACAGAGTTAAGTGGCTTGCCCAGGGTCACACAGCTAGCAAGCGTCTGAGGCTAGATTTGAACTAAAAAAGATGAATCTTCCTGACTTTAGGCTGGGTGCTCTATGCATATGGTGCCACCCATAAGAAGCATGAGAAATCAATGAAAATTAAAGCAGTCAAAGAATCCTTCAAGCAAGAAATGGACCCTTAGCTGGGCCTTGAAGGATGGGTAAGGTTTAGATAGGGAGGATGGCATTCCAAGCCAGATGGAGAAACAACATAAACAGATTTGTTTTTATATTTACAATATCTTGGAGTTGGTTTTACATATTTTCATTAAGAGCTGAGCTTTTCATTTAAAGAAAAATGCCATTTCCTAAGAGCATTTGACCTCTATAAACCCTTAACTCGTCAAGCTGATGCTGCCCAACTCCCAGCCCCAGCTAAATATTTCATTGTAAGACAAATAGCTTGCAATAAGTCGTCTTCAAGAGAGGACTAGAGGGCACAGTTAGAGCAGAGGGAGTCACCGGATCTACCCTGGGGAGATTTGAATTTCAACAGCCTCAAATCTTAATAATTGTTGTAACTCAGCTGCCTGCTGGCTTGGCTTGTATGTTTGCATTAAGCAAAGGCATTCGGAAGTTTATTTTTAATATCATACTTGGGATTATTCCTATGCTCACAAAAGCAGAATCATTGTTCTCCAATAGTTCCTATGATCTTTGAAATTTAACTGGGGCCTACAATGAACTTAGGTTTTACCGTCATTATTGGAAGATAACAAAGGAAGCCTCGATGCTAACAGTTTCACAGATGGTATGCATAAGCATCAAAGGTTCCAAGTCTATTCTGAATTTATGCTTCCAGCTGCATGGAAAATACCTGTACTGGTGACTCAAGCTGCCTGGATATCAACTTTTAAATCACAGTAAATTTTTTTAAAATGTTTTTTTAAATGCTTTAACACATACAGAAACTGCAAACAACTTCTGCCTGATTTGGGGTTCATCTGCTACTGTAAATTCCAAAGTTGAGGCATAATGAAAGGATTCAGGTCATTTAACCTTTCTGGGCCTCAGTTTCTTTATCTGTAAAATGAGGGGGCTGAGCTCGATCAATCAACCAAATAAACATTTGAGATGAGCCATACTATGCACCAAGCACAGTTCTAGGGACAGGGGAAACAAAGATAAAAATGAAACACTTCCTGCCCTCAAGGAGCTTACATTCTATTGGAAATATAACATGTATACATAAAAATAAATATAAAATATATACAGAGCAGATATAAAGTCATAGTGTGGGGGCAGGGCACTAATAGCTTCCAGGGTCAAAAATAGACTTGCATATAGTAGATGACAACGTGATTAGGCAACCTCACCAGTTCCTACTTCTCTTTGAAGCTACAGAATAATCTACTTAAGAAAAAAAAAAGTAGATCACTCTAATTTTTAAATATGGAAAACAGATAACTAACAACGACCTCAAAAACATTTTCCAGTTCTAAATCTATGATTCTATAACTTCTATTATAACTGTGAGAGCATACAAGAATAATACCTCATGTTTGCATTAGGATATACAATTTTTATCCTTTTGGTTATTCATTCAATAAATATTTATTGATCACTTACTGTGTGCAAAGCACTATACATAAAATTCAGGCCTCTCTCTCAAGAAATTTACAGTCTGTGTTCAGAACATACTGTTTAAAACACCTTCACATATGCAATCTCATTTGGTCTTCCCCAAAATTCTGTAAAAGAGGTGAAAATTTTGAGCTCCATTTAACAGATAAAGAAACTGAGGTTCACAGAACCTATATGACTTGCTGACTCACCCACACATGTACCTGATTCCAAGGTCAGTATTTTTTTTTTTTCATTGAGGCAGCTAGGTGGAACAGTGGATAGAGCATGAGACCTAGAGTCAGGAGGATATGAGTTCAAATGTGATCTTAGACGCTTACTAGTGGTAAGACTAGACTGAGAACCTCTTTTTTGCCTCAGTTTCCTCCTTTGTAAAACAGTGGCAATAAAAGCATTTGCCTCCCAGGACTGTTGTAAATATAAAATACCTTACTTTATAAATGCTAGCTGTTACTATTATGCTGGGCACCTGGGTGGCACCACAGTGAATTGAATACCGGGGCCTGGAGTTAGGAAGACTCATTTTGAGTTCAAATTTGACCTCAAACACTTACTAGTTGTGTGACTCTGGGCAAGTCACTTAACTCTGTTTGCCTCAGTTTCCTCATCTGTAAAATGAGCTGGAGAAGAAAATGGCAAACCGCTCCAGTATCTTTGCCAGGAAAACCCCAAATGGGGTCATGAAGTCGGACACAACCAAAACAACTGAATAACAACAAACTATTATTCTACTATACTGTATTGCCTCAAGAAGATCCAGGGATCAAGAGGCCAACATAACAGGCATGTTGTTTACTTCCTATTAAAGAAGCATTGCTTTGGTATGGTGTTCCCAAGATCACAGCACCAAAGCTGGAAGAAACCTCAGAAGCCATCCAGCCCAACCCCTTCATTTTACAAGTAAAGAAACTGAGTCTCAGAGTTTAAGTGGATTGTTCAAAGTCACACAAGCAGTCAGCATAAGCAGTGGGTTTTGACCCCAGGTCTTCTGATTCCAAAGCTCAGATTTCTACTGCACTCAATTGTTGTAGGGTGTTAGGTGGGTTTCTTTTCTTTTCTTTTTTGCTTTTAGTAGAGTTTTTTCCCCTTCTTTTGGACTAAAGGGTGTTCACTTCCAAGGATGCAGCTTTGCCAAACCATCGGGGGTCACATGCACATGGCAGGGATGAGTGATCTAATCAGTGCACATGGGTGCTTTTCATGGTTTAGTCTGGGAACAGTTTTCTGCTGTAAAAATCCTTGTGTCTCTCAACCCAGGACCCCTTCCCCCTCTGGCCCTTCCCCCCCTTGCTTTGCTAGAGGTGGATTGCTGCTGTGACTGAATTCTATCGCTTATCTAACACAAAATAAACAGAACAATCTGGAGCTAATTTAAATGGTTTACCATATCAGGATACAGCTGGGAAAGATTTTAAGAAAAAGGCTCAATGTGAACAATAGCACTGTGAAGGCCTAACAGGCAGAGAGCACAGGAAGGCCGTTTCAGACAGCCTGGCAGACAGCTGTCAGCCACTCCAATAACAATCCCCGCAGCCAATGAAAATTGGCCAGAGTCTGAGCTCCCAACCCAGCCTGGGACAGCAACAATGAAAACAAGGGATTAGAATGAGTTCTGAGTTAATGACTGGAGTGTCATGGTCATCAGTATCCTAGGAGGCTACAGCTGTGCTCCAGTCCAATAACCATGCAGGAGGAGGGGTGAATGGGAAACAGCACTCTGATTTCTACATAACCTGAACTGGGACTTTTCTGTTCCCCTCCCCCTGTTTTTAAAATGAGAATGCATACATGCTGGCTCTCTACTCACTTGTGATTCAGGCAAAAGCACAGAGGCGAAAGAACATCTGTTTTTGACATCATTTTCTCCTATTCTGCAAAGAGAGTGCTTAGGTTTGTAAGGCTTTGTGGAATTTGGCCAGACCCTGAATTTCCTGGTGTGGCTCTGGAGGTAAAAGTGCCACATGTGAAGGTTTCAGGGAGCTGAAGGAGAGCACTCACCCCATCAAAGAAGGCAGACCCTTTATAAAGACACTCGAGAACCCCAAACTAACCCATCTGAACTAAATCAATGTTGAGACCTAGAGCTGGAGATTTTAACTTGGGGCATACAGACTTGTTTTTATTTTCTTTTAATAGTTTGATAACTGCATTTTGGTACAATTTATTTCCTTTGTAATACTATGTACTTTATACATTTAAAAACATTATTCTGAGAAAAGGTCCATGACATAAAAAAGGTTAAGAACCCCTGTCCTAGTAGCAGGGTGGTGGAAGGATCAGGCATCATACCAGGTTCTAGCCCCATCTTAATTAGCTCTATGACCTCAGGCAAGTAGGGCATCCCAAATCTCTTAGGTTTCCCAGGCAGGTTGGATAGACTGAATTCCCGAGATCCTTTCCACCTCTACGACCTACTACTTTTCATTTAATTTCTTGCATTGTACGGAAGTACCAACTTTTCTCATGCGAGAAGTGTGCCATAGATAAAAGGGGAAAGGAACAGGCATTTATATAGTACCTACTATATGTCAGGCACTATGCTATGTGCTTTACAAATATCATCTTATTTTACAAATATTTCATTTCACAACAATCCTTTGAGACAGGTGCTATTATTATGCCCATTTTATAGTTGAAGAAATTAAGTGAAACAGAAGTTAAGTGACTTGCCCAGGGTCACAAAGCTAGTAAGTGTCTGAAATTGGATTTGAACTCAGATCTTGGTAGATGGTATTATTATCTCCATTTTCCAGTAAGGAAACTGAGGCAAACAGAGGTTTAACGACTTATCCAGGGTCACACAGCTAGTAAGTGTCTGAAGCTAGATTTGAACTCAGGTCTTCTGGACTCCAGACCCAGTGCTGTAACCATTGTGCCACCTAGCTACCTCGTATGCACAATAAACTTTGGATTGGGTGATTTCTACAAAACATTTAATTGTTAAAATTACCAGCACACTAAACAGAGATCAGGCCAGCCTTCTGAAAGCAAAAAAGAGTTTACTTAAGAAGTCAATGTTATAAAACAACAATACTTGATATTCACAATACTTTGAAGCTTGTAAAGTGCTTTATATACATTCCAGTGCAAGGGATAGAGTACTGAACCTGGAGTCAGAGGTCCTAGGTTTAAATGGTGGTGTGTCACCTGTGTGCCTTTGGACAAAGCCCTTAACCTCGTCGAGGTTCAATTTCATCATCTATAAAAAAGTGGAGACTGAATAGATCAGCAGTTCTCAAACTTGTTGGTTTTTTTAAGCTCTTTTAAACTCATAAAAATTGTTGAAGACCCCAGAGTCTTTTATTTATGTGAGTTATATCTATTAATATTTGTTGAATTCAAAATTAAAACACTTTAGTATTATTATGAAAACAGTCTCGAATTCATAGTTACCCAGAAAGGATCTTGGACCAGACTTTGAGAACCTCTGGACTAGATAAACTCTCAGGCCCCTTCCAGCTCTAAAGCTATTATCCTATGATCTCATATTTTCAAAGGGGAAAAAAGTTGGAAGGGACAGTTTCCTTCCCTTTCAAAGCCATAGCATCATCTCTATTTCTAGATTAGTCTATGCAGTTTTGGATGGCTGCCTCAAAAAAAAAAATTGGCACCAAAGAAAACTGTGTAGGAAGAGACAATGTGTTAGGCATTGGACTTCTCTAGAGATCCTCTCTTCTTGTCCAAGTGAACTAGATCTACTCAGTGGTTATTTTTTTAAAAATTTTATTTATTTAACCAAGTGAGTTATTCATTCTTTAGAAAGCAGAGAATGCAAAACTGATAAAATCTCAGTCTAGAGAGAGGGGATTAACTCACTTCCAAGTGACTTGGATTAACAGTGGTACTTGCTTCCTTAAAGGTAAAATTGCTCTTTACCTGAAGAGGCTGGTGTAGTAAATTCATATCTCTGTGCCCTCTCTTGTTCAGACAGTGAGAAGAGATGAATCATGCAAGTGACTCCCACCCAGATGTCCAGATCCAGCCCTCTACCATGTCCTGAGCTCCATACCTATATCACCAATTACGCACTGCACATTTAAAACCAAAGGTCCCAGAGGCATCTTCAAATCAATATGACTGAAACAGAACTCATCTTTTCCCCACAACATATCCCTCTTTCTAACTTCCCTACTTTTGTCAAGGACACCACCCTCCTTCTTGTTAGTAATCTTGATTCATGAACCTAGAGTCTTTCTCAGCCTCTCACTCTTCCTCGAGCCCTTGCAGGTGCCAAATCTTACTGTGTGCCTACAACGTCTCTCACATTCATCCCCTTATTTTAACTCAGAGGGCCACCCCTCTATTTCAGAGGCTCACCCTCTTCCATTTAGAGTGTTCTGATACCCTTCTAATTGGTTTCACTATCTCCAGTTTCTTCCTTCTCCAATCCATCCTCTCTCCACAGCTGCTAAGGGGACATTCCTAAATCACATGGGGGACCTTGTCACTCTCCTGATAAAAAAGCTCCAAGAGTTTCCTCCTACTTTCAGGACAAAATATAAACTTTTCTGTTTGACACCTAAAGCCCTTCACAGTTTGACTTCCAACCTGCTCTTCCAGGCTTATTGTACAATGATCTCCTTCATGTATGTTACAGTACAGCCAAATGGGTCTCTTACATTCCTCCAATGTAAGAAGTCCCTTTAAGATCCTTTTCATCTGGCATAACTCAGTGATGAAAAGCGCAAAAAAATTTTTTTCATGTAAAGGAAAATATATTTACTCTCAAAGAAAGTAAGATACTGCTACTGTAATAGATGCACATTTTGATATCTAAAAGGATTAGAAAATGGTTTTAATAAAAACTGCCAACATATATATATATACATATATATATATATATATGAAAAACATATTTCAGATGTTATTTGAGCAATTTTAGACACGGTGGTATAAATATAAAAACTCAGGTCACTTTGTAAATGAGATAGAATGATGCTTCACTGGTGTATGAACAATTTTATGTTTTTTGAAAGAGGTGGAGAAAGAATATTTATCTGTTGCAAATTAAAGAAATATGGGTATAAACAATTTCAAGGACACCAAAAAACATATTGGACCATGATGAAGTTAGACTTTCAAGGCATTATGGTACCCTAGAGTATTTGAATAATTATTTTTATGACTAAAAAGGATATTTGGAGTCTGAATCGTGATTTTAAAAGAACTATTGCAAAGTGAAAATTTGGGAAGTAGTAACTTCTTAAATAAAAAGCAGGTCACTGAACTCTCATTTAAGTCATTTAAGTAGATGGTTATTGAGCATAGAAAACTGACAGAACAATCTGACATGGGAACCTGGGAGGAAGAACTGAACACACTGCAGGAGGGCTGCAAGTTGCTCTCTTGGAGCTGTGGATGTTAGAAGCGGTCAGCAGCCTGAAGGCTTCTGCTGAGTAACCGCGACCTGACTGGTCTCAAAGGAAACTGACTTCATTGACCAAGAGCTTCAGTTATGACTTATTGGCCTTCAACACCACCAAAAGCTGGAGAGAGGTGAAGCTTTTCCTAAGGGCCTATGGATCTCTAACTTGAACAGGAAAATCAGAGGAAGCTCTGCAGTTTGTGTGCCTTAGTGAGGCTGGCTGGGTGTGTTTGCCTGGCTTAAAGAATTGACCTGTGGGGCAGCTAGGCAGTGCAGTGGATAGGGCACTGGCTCTGGAGTCAGAAGGACCTGAGTTCAAATCCAGTCTCAACACTTAATCACTTGATACTTAACTAGCTGTGTGACTTTGGGCAAGTCACTTAACCCCAACTGCCCCCCCCAAAAAAAACCCCAAAACAAACAAACAAAAATCGACCTGAGCTGTGTGGCTGTGAAATCTGTTCTGACTGGATGATGTAATGTGCAAAGGATAGATGAGGCTTACCCAGCTGAAGAGTAACTAACAGTCAAGCAGTGAGCAAGACATGTAGTGCTGATGCTCCTGAGTGGATGGAGAATGTCCAAACCTGCAGTCCAGGGTTCGAGTTGCCCTAAGCATATGGGTTTTCCTTCACTATATACTTTCCTATCATGTTCCTGTAAACACATCATAGATGAGGAAACAGGTCCTGAGAGATTGGATTACAAGGTCACACAGAGAATAGAACCTTGATTTGCAATCAGGTCCTGTGACTCAAATTCATCACTTTTCACTATTATATTATGAGCAACACCATAACATGGTCACTTTTCTACAACCTCATAGCTGTCTCACCACTACTTCTCAGGTGTTTAGTAAATGGTTACTGAAATCAATTGAATGCACCTTGAGATGGTGACAGCTTTTCTGACTGCTGTGTTCCACTGCAGACTTATATTGAGTTTGTAGTTCACAAAGCCCTCCATATTTTTTCCATCAAAGTTATTGCTAGCCATACTTTCCTCATCCTGTACTTGTTTACTTGACTTTGTTCCAATCCAAGCATAGAACTTTACATTTACCCATGTATAATTTCATTTTATTTGAATTCATCCATTACTTTTATTAATGCACTGCTTTAGAGTTGGAAGAGATCTTAGGATCATCTAGTTCAATTTCCATATTTTGCAGATGAAGAAAATGAGGTGCAGAGCAGTTACATAAGTTGTCCAAAGTCATTCAGATAATAAGTAGTCAAATAAAGTTCAGGCCCAAGTCCTAGGACTCAACACTTTTGATTGTACCACATGCCTGTTGATATGTTCTGTGGATCATGTCTAATATCTAATATGTTAGTTACCTCTTACCAACTTGGTACTATCTACACATTTTATAAGCATGCTATCTATGCCTTCATTGGGGGGAAAAATGCTGACTAATTCAGGACTAACGACAGGTCCCTGGGGTGTTCTCCTATAGACCTCAATCCAAAGAACTGTTGATCTTGCTATTAATGACCACTCTTTGAGTTCAGTCATTATGAGGCAGTTAACCTGATCAATGAGATAAGAATTGGTCACAGGAATGGCTTGTCTTTGTGGAAATTAACTAGAAGTACAATCCATTGTCCCTTAAGAGGGCAGACTTGAGAAAGGTTTAGTAAATGTAGATGAACTCACTGAGTAATTCAATGAGGTACAGTACGTTTCTTAGCTTCTGGGATGTAGTTTACTACCTCCATGTTACTGAAAGTGAATTTGAATTATGGTGTATTATTATGCCTACTGTCTAATCACTATTTTTTTTTCTATTCACGTTACTAACGAATGAACCAAGCCTATACAAAGTAAAAAGAGAAATATTTTCTGGGAAAACAAACACACATAGCTGCCATTATAACTTCAGTAGTTAACAGCATAAGAAATGAGTCAGGTAACTCTACTCCATCAGCTATGCTGCCAGTCCTGGTAAGTACAACACCAGTGACATCTGTCATCTGGCCAGTACTATCATGTAGCCAAAAAAGAGGTCTTTGGAGAACAATGTGAAGGGAAGGGGGCAGACAGGAATTTCCCCAATTACCTGGCTAAAAGTAGCTATACTACAGGGAATGTAATATTTTTCTTGAAAACCACTTAAGTTGCTGTTGTGCAGTTCTGTTTCTCATTAAAGGCAAACTACTCATCAAAATAATGATTTTTTTGGCCACTTCTTCTCTAAGAATAATATTTTCAAAGGAAAGTGAATTTATCATTTTGGTCAACTAAACACTATTATTTGTCCATGTAGACATGGCCAGAGAAATGAGGCAGCATGGTGTTATGCATGGCCAAAGTGACAGACTTGGAGTAAGAAAGACCTTGGCTTAATACCCAAACCAGACACTTGCTAATTTTCTGAGCCTGGGCAAGTCACTTAACCTTTCCGGGCCTCATTTTCTTCACCTACACAAAGAACAAGTTAGACTGTATGACCTCTAAGGTCCCTTCTAGCATTAAATCTATGATCTTAGAATACTTCATGGCCCACTTCACATTAGGACTGTTGAACAAGCGTCTCTAGTTTTCTTGGTATTCCTATCCTATGGTACAATAAAGTCAATAATTGTTAAATATTTCACATATGTAGCGATTTTGATATTGTACTCAAAT
The DNA here is from genome assembly GCF_003287225.1 of Phascolarctos cinereus. Lineage (NCBI taxonomy): Eukaryota > Metazoa > Chordata > Mammalia > Diprotodontia > Phascolarctidae > Phascolarctos > Phascolarctos cinereus. The sequence continues at coordinate 321,219,574 of NW_027555847.1, forward strand.
ATAAAATAGCTGAAAATATTAATTTATTTTACATTATTGAATTAGAGCCTCTTGAACTTGATATTCAAATTTACACAAAGAATCTGATCTACGAAGCTAAAAAAAGTAATGTCCAAAATGACAACCCGTAGAACAATCATCTCCTCTCTAAATACATCTAAGAGTGAATACGCAGCAAAATGTCAAAGTAAGGTATTCAAACAATTGTTAACAATTGCATCTATGGTAAATATGAGTATAAAAGCCATTAGATTTCTACGTGACTGTTGGACTGTGTTGAAAGTCTAGCCTTTCACAAGAGACAATTAATGCTAAAATAAGGATCTTGTTTTTCTGAAACAAATGGTTGTAGTCTGAAAAAATAAATATGGCAAGTACCTTTTTTTAGATAGAGAAACAAAGTTTCAGGGCTAACCAAAACATGCAACAAACCCTTAAAATCTCTTTGTTAATCCTTATTATCATAATTGAGCTGCCCACAAAATGTAGGACTAAATGACGTCTGGAGTTCCTACCAACTCTATGATTCTATGAGCAATACCATATCATGGTCACTTTTGTCCAATCTCACAAGTTGCCTCACCATTCTTAGCACTGTGAGTTTCTTTATTTCTCAACTTTTTTGGTTAATTTCCCCAAATCCTTTATCAAGCTTTTAACTATTCTCATCAATCCAATTACTGCTTCCATTTGGTCTAGTCAATGTTTAGTCTAATATACGTATGTATATAACAACCCTCACAAAAACCCTGGGAATTGCAATTTTTTCTAGCTTGGGAAGAAAGAAAGCTAACACAAGACCAGGATTGGAGGGCAAGGTTTTTCCCAGAAGGGCTGTTTTGAGGCTCTCTAAAGGAAAGAAAAAAAGACAGAAGTGTCCAGGACTCTCCCCCCAACACACACACACACACACACACACACACATACATACACACAGAGTAGCAGTGGGACAGTGATATATGCAGTGTCCTTACGCAAATCCATGCCTACAGAGACCATGAGACGTCTCTCTTAAAATGGATAGATGGAGTGGTATATGATGGTAGACATGGGACAGCTCTTAGAGCCATCCAGAGGAGAGTGATCTCTCCTAGGCAGGGCTGGGATCTCACAGACACATCTAGCCTACTGTAAGACAGCTTTGTTTGTTCATTTGTTTGTTTGTTTGTTTTGGGGGGAGTTGGAATGGGGGGTGTGTGTGTGTGTGTGTGTGTGTGTGTGTGTTTTGTTTTGTTTTTGCTTTCTGCCTTTTGGCATAAGCACAAGCTATTCCATAACTACATTTCCACGAGCACAATCACTACAAATTAGGCCCATTTTAAAATCTACCCTATTGGACTCAAGTCTGAACTACTGACTAAGGGTTACACACACACACAGAGCAAATATATTTTCTCTTAGTGCTGAAGACTATTCGATTGAGAACTCCTGATAAAAAAGAGGAAACTCCCTCTACCAACAAAAATCCTAATTTATTAGCAATTTATAATTTCCTGGGGGTACCAAGAAGTTAAGGAACTTGCCCAAGGCCACCTAACCAATATGTCTGTGGCAAGACTCGAACTCAGGTCTTCCTGGCTCTGAGACCAGCTCTCTATCCATTCGGTCGCACTATACCTCTCTCTCTCTCTCTCTTTCTTTTGCTCTCCCTGTCTCCTTTCTCCCTTCCTCTCCCTTCTCCTTCATGTATATACACACACAGAGTCTTCGTGCAGTTTTTAGCTATTAAAGTTTAAAACACTTAAATACAGAGATGCAAACACATAAATACTTGAAGAATCTCCAATTTCACCAGTATAGAAGAATCTTTCCTGGGTGTGAGAACTTGCTCCAGCAGAGCAGATCACAGCCCATCCACGACTTAGTAAAGAAGTCTTAAGGAACTGCCTGAGGCCCACAGTCATAACGCAACATGCCCAGGATCCCATACGCTTCTCACACAGCTATTGTGTGTCTGACGTAGGCTTTGAACTGAAGCTCTTTCTTACTTTAAGCTCAGTAGTCTCACCCTATGCCATGGTACCTCCGAAAACATGAATGTGCAATACAAACATAACATGAGAAATAAATTATGAAGACAAAACTAATGATGCCAAATAGTTGTAAACCTATGTCTTAAGAGATTAAGATGACACCTGTACCAATACATTCATGCTCAAGCTCCCCTCCTATTCCATTTGTTGAGAGCATGTGTATGCAGATTGGAAAAGGTCTAGCTCAATTCTGGCAAATACTTTCTCTTTTGTTTTATCAATACCTAGCTTTCACATTTCAATCTATTTGGGTTTTGTTTCTTATTTTCTTAGACATCTCCTCAAGCTATCTGGTAATTATTTGACCAGCTACTATCTCTGCTTCAGCAGAAATGAATCATCCGCCCAATTAAAACTAACAAAAATATATCTTGACAACCTTTCTGGGTCTCTAGAGCCTACCCATCAATTGTGGTTTTAGAGCCGTGATGATACAGCAGTAACTTGTTCTGTAGGATGAATTCAGCTAAAGAATACGCTCAACGATTATGATAATAGATTACAATTCATAGGAACATAAGATTTAGAACTGGTAGGATCTTAGAGATGATCTATTTCCATCATCTCATTTTGTAGATGAGGCTCCTGAGGCCCCTAAAATTAACAGGACTGGCCTAGGATTACATCAACAAAGAGGAGTAAAATAAAATCTGCATGTACAGTGACACCTTACAGTTTATAATATGCTTTACATAACTTATCCCAATTGATTAGTTCGATTAAATAGATAGCATATTATCATCCTCATATAACAAGCGAGAACATTGAGGCTCGGAGAATTGATGTGACTGGCCCAGGAGCACACAGCTAGTATGTAACAAAGCCAGGGCTCAAACCAGTTTCCCCAAATCCAAATTCAGTGTACTGTATTTTAAACTTTGACTTCTACTAATATTCCTAAAGCCTACATACTGAGGGTCATGATTAATGAAACACAGCTTCAAAGTATCAGTGCTATGCTAACTTTACACAGAGAATGGACAGAAAATGAGAAAACATTAAGGCAGGTTTTGAAATTTATGTCTTTCTATAAATTTCTATCTCAGCACTTTAACGTTTACAAAGCACTTTATATTTCTTATCTCATTTAATACTCATCACAATCCTGTGAGGTAGAGTCTATTATTACTCCCATTTTACAGATGAGGAAACTGTGGGTCACACAGCTAGTAAGCATCTGAGGTATTCCTGATTCCAAGTACAGGGCTATAACCACCAAGTCGCCTGCAGAAATCATGGTCTAGTCCAAAATAACAACATTTAATAACTCTAATCTTCAATATCTACTGGCTCCTTCCTTGCTTCCTACAAACATGCCCATGTCTTCTCCATCCTTAAAAAAATGCTTGCTTAATCCTGCTCTCTCTGGTAGGAGTATCCTACATTTCTCCTCCCTTTCTCAGCTAAATTCCTTAAAAAGATTATATGTGATCAGTCCCTCCACTTCCCCTCATCTCACTTTTCTAAACCATCTGCAGTCTGGCTTCCAACCTCATCATTCAACTGAAGCTGGTCTTTCCAAAGTCACCACTGAACTTTAAAGGCCAAATCTTAAGGTCTTTTCTCAGTCCTAACTCTTCTTGACTTCTCTTCAGCCTTTGACACTGCTAATCTAATCCCCCTCCTCTCCGGGATGCTCCCTCCTCTCTAGGTTTTGTGACACTTCCTCTTTCCTAGTACTCCTCTTGACCACTCCTCATTTATCATTTGCTAGTTCTTCATCCAGGTCATACTCACTAGCCGTGAGGGTTCCCCAAGGCCTCCATCTCTTCTCCCTCTATACTATCTTATTTGGTGATCTTATCAGGTAATATGGATTCAATTTTCATCTCTATGCAAATGATTCTCAGATCTATCTAACCATCTATCTATCTATCTATCTATCTATCTATCTATCTATCTATCTATCCATCCATCCATCTATCTTTATCTATACCTATCTACATATTTGCATATCTATATCTATTTTTATATATCTATATCTATCTATTTACATATCTATATCTATATCTATCTGCTTATCTATCTATCTATCCAGCCTTAACCTATCTCCTGAACACCAGTTTCAGTTTTCCAACTGCCTCTTGTACATCTCAAACTGGGTATCCAGTTTGAGCACCTCACACTGAACAAATCCAAAATAAAACTCATTTTATTACCCCTGAAATACTCCCTGCTTCCAAACTTTCCTATTACTGTCCAGGGCCCCACCATTATCCTAGTCACCCAGGCTCACAGCCAAAATGTCATCCTTGACTCCTCTTTTATATTCTCCACATATCCAAGCTATCTCCAAATCCTGTTATTTCTACATTTACAGTATCTTCTCCCTATTTATACAGCCACCACCCTGGTTGAGGAGCTTAGCCACTCATGCCTAGACTACTGCAACAACCTTCTGGTTTGTCCCTCTTCTTCACATTTCTCTCCACTCCATTCAGCTGCCAAAGTGATCCTCCTAAAGTGTAGCTCCGACCACTACCTAATGTACTCCAAAGGCTCCCTACTACTTTCAGGATCAAATATAAAGTCCTCTGCTCAGATCTGAAAGTCCTTCATAACATGACCCCTTTCTACTTCTTACCGTATTCTCCTCTCTGCATACTCCATGATCCAACAACATTGACCTTCATGCTGTTCTTCACACTCCTTTTCCCAAATACATGCCCTTTCCCTGGCTGTCCCCCAAGCCTGATATTAAGTACATAGCAGGTACTTAATAAATGCTTGCTTACATTCCCCCCTTCCCCTCCCCTATCACACCTTTTCTCCTAGGATTTCAAGATGAGATTTGTGGCTAGCGCTACACCTCCTCTCCTACATAGGAGCATAGTTGGCCTTGATTATTACTCTATCAATTAAGAAGAAAATTAAGGCACTGAGTTCCTAATACTGACTTCCAGGGAGGCCCATAACTTGTTTCCCTCTTGCTGCTGAGCCAAAAAGAGCACAACCCTAGAGTTCATAAGGCCAAGTTTGTCATTCAAAGGAAAGTGAAGAATTGATGCCTCAATAACACCACCCACATCAAAAGTACAAGATTATTCAGCTAATGAGAGCATGCAAACCCCAGCCCAGCTCTTCTGGGCTTTCTGTCATCACTAATGTCCTGCCACTTGCTCTTCTGGGTAAAGAGAGTATGCCTTTACATCAGGTTTCATTTATAGAAACAAACCAAATGGGCCAGGAATAGGAATGCAGCTCTATTGTAGCACCTACCTTCTATCCCCATATTATAAATGAAGAAATGGGGGCAAATGGAGGTCATATAATTTATAAGCATCCAAGGCCAGATTTGAGTTAGGTTTTCCTAACTCCTTGCCCAGCACCTTATCCATTATACCTAACACTAGCTGCCTCTACCTCCACTACTGACATTCAGAAGACTTTAGCAATGGGAATACAACTGCAATTTTTTTTAACATAAGTGAAAAAAAAGCCCATTTTATACTATTTGTCTTTATAGGAAGGTCTTTTTTTTTCCTGGACATATGTTTTCATTGGAATAGAGAGTTCCTGTTGAAAAACTTCCTCTACCAAAGCAGCCCTTTCTTTGTAACTTAGAGTCCTAGAGAGGTGCCTGGGGTACTCCTGACTCGCAGACCAGCTTTTTACCCACTTGTCCCTTTCAGTAGTGAAGCAACTTTACTTGATGAGGACTATAGCTGTGGAGGATTGTAAAGTCCTCCCCCTTAGAGAAGGGCTGTACTGAGTAGTCGTCAATGTGCTGATCTCAGACTTAGAAGATCTCGGTTTGAGACCTGGCTCCCTGATACTTGCTAGCTGTGTGACCTGGGACAAGTCATTCAGACTCCCTAAGACTCAGCTTCCTCATCTATAAAATGGGTATATTATTGGATTATAAATATTATTATATTTGTACCCTCTACCTCACAGATTGCTGCAAGAAATGTGTTCTTTTAACCTCAAAATGCAACAAAAATGAGTGGCTTGCAAAAATCCTGAAAGTCTAGTTCAGTGTAGTCAACCAGTCAATAAGCATTTGTTAAATGTGCTCAGTGCTGGGAATACAAAAATAAAATGGAGATGCTACCCTTGGCCTGGGGAAGTTTACATTCTACTAACCATTTCTCTAAAAGGTAGTGTGGGATAGTGTGTAGACAGCCCATCTTGGAGTCAGAAGAACCTAGGTCCAAATCCTAGCTTTGATACATCCTAGCTGTGTGACTTTGACCAAGCCCCCTGATATCTCAGGATGCCCAGGCAACCTGCTAAGACTACAAGTGACTGACTAGTAACTGATCCACATTGGTGAAGGGAGTTTTCAGACAGGGAGTTCCCTACATCAATGAAAGCACAAGTCTGGACCAAATCCATGTATCTATAAAGACATGACTTGAGAAGGATTCTTAGAAAGCTGTCATGGGGGACAGCTAGGTGGTGCAGTGGATAGAGCACCACCCCTGAATTCAGAAGGACCTGAGTTCAAATCTGGCCTCAGACACATAACACTTACTAGCTGTGTGACCCTGGGCAAGTCACTTAACCCCATTGCCTAGCCAAAAAAAAAAAAGAAAAGAAAAAAGAAAGCTGTCATGGAACTTAATATGTGCTTTTGTATGACAATTAAAATATTTTGAGATTTTTTTCTTAATATGTTTTCTAAAAAATATATGAGAATAACAGGTTTCAAAATAATTTGTTAAATTAAGCAATTCACAAGAAATATTTAGAGAGTCAAAACATTTTTTTCCCTGAAAGGTCACTACAAAGTAGTTATCTAATTTGGAAAAGCCTCTCAATTTCATATGTAATTGCAAATTAAAACCATAAAATGTGTTAATTAGCTTCCCATCCACTACTGTAGAACTTTTATAAGATTACAGTGTCTGGTCATTCTTAATTCTTTGTCCTACTGCTGCTCTAAACTTCCATACCTAAGGCTATGTCTGCGTGACACTATATTTAGTCAAAAAAGACCAGCCAATTCAATAGAAAAAAAAAAGGAGTAAAATCAATTTTCTGGTATTCTTGTAGGGAAAAAAAGCTGATTTCCCCCCTGGTATTGTAGCAGGCCTAATTTCAAAGATGAAAAATAAGGAGAATAAGGAGTCCCATTCTCTAATTCCTGGTCAGAGGAAGGGCCTACTGTAAGATTATGTAGGTAGACATGACTAATGTGAAAATATGTTTAATATGAGTGTATATGTAGAGCCTATATTAGACTGCACGCTGTCTTGAGGAGGGAGACATGGAGGGGAAGAAAATTTAGAACTCAAAATCTTATGGAAGTGAATGATGAAAACTAAAAATTAATTTTAAAAAATTTAACATAAATAAATAAATAAAAAGACTAGGCAGGTAGGTACTTCAAGGATTTAGCATGCAGGGAAGCGTGTCTTCCCTGTCTTAGCATTATCACGCTGTTATCAAAGCTATTTTCCTCAAGCACAGATCTGACTGTATCACTCTCCTGCTCCTTATTGCCTTTAAGAAAAAAAAAAAATAAAGACTCCTCTGTATAGCTTTTAAAGTCTTTCAGAGATAGACAGAGACAGAGACAAGGGAGGGAGAGAGAGAGAGAGAGAGAGAGAGAGAGAGAGAGAGAGAGAGAGAGAGAGAGAGAGAGAGAGAGAGAGAGAGAGAGAGATGGGGCAGGGGCAGAAGGCACTTTTGGACATCCTGAGCTGGATGTCCTGTAGACATCTTAAACTCAACTACATGTTGCTAATATCAAGGTAATGGAACTCATTTTCTTTTCATCAAAACATCCCCTCTTCTCAGCTTTGTTGCTACTGCTCAGAGCACCCAGGCTCATAACTTGCTGTTGTATTTGAGGCCTCTCTCATACTCATCCTACATATCCAGGTAGCTAGGTAGCACAGTGGCCTGGGATCAGCAAGACCTAAATTCAAACTCAGTCTCAGACACTTATGAGCTATGTGATCACGGGCAAGTCACTTAACCTTTGTTTGCTTCAGGGTCCTCATCTGTAAAACAGGGATAATCTGTAAAATGGGGGGGCAACTAGATGGTACAGTAGATAGAGCACCAGGCTTAGAGTCAAATCTGAGTAAAAATCTGGCCTCAGACATTTACTAGCTATGTGACCCTGGGCAAGTCATTTAACTCCTATTTGCCTCAGTTCTTCATCTGTAAAATGGGGGCACACTGGAGAAGGAAATGGCAAACCACTGCAGTATCTTTGCCAAGAAAACCCCATATGGGATCATAAAGAGTCAAACACGACTGAATGACTAAACAAAAAAAGCACCCACCTCTAAGGGTTGTTCTGATAATCAAATGAGATAATAATTATAAATCACTTGGTCTGACACCCGGTACGTAGTAAGCACTATATAAATGTTAGCTATTACTATCCAATTTGTTGTCAAGTCTTGCCATTTTTACCTCCACAGATCTTACACATATCCCCTTCTTTCCCCTCACACATCCACCACTGTAAAACAGGCTTCCATCACTCTAGCCTGAGCCACTGCAACACCTTTTACTTTTTCTCCCTGCCTCAAATCTCTTCCAGCTCTAATCAATCCTCCATTCAGCTGCCAAAGCAACTTTCCTAAAATTGAGGTTTGACCCTGTCAGTCCTCTTATTCAGTAAACTCCAGTGGCTCCCTATTACCTTCAGGATCAATGGAAAGTCCTCTGTTTGGCATTTAAAGCACTTCACAACCTGACATTTTCTCACCTGTCTGACCCTGTAATTTACTTCTTTACACTCTGTGATGCAGTTACACCGGACTGACTATTTGCTGTTCCTTCTGCACAACACTCCATCTCCACGTGCCTTTTTGCACTAGCTGCCCTCTATGCCTACAATGCTCTCCCCTTTCCTCTCTACCTCCTGGCCTCCTTCAAGTCTCAGTTCAAATCCCACCTTCTGCAGGATGCCTTTCCTGACTCCTTTCCCCTCCCTTCCCTCTGAAATCACCCTCCTTTGCATGATATATATCTTGTACATGCATAGTTTTTGCATGTTGCCTCTTCTCGTGAGAATGGGAGGTCCTTGAAGGCAGGGACCACGTTTTTGCCTTTCTTTGTATCCTCAGAATTTAGCACAGCACCTGGTACGTTGTGAGTGCTGAATAAAGTTTGCTACTGATTGACTGTGATATACGTTTGGATGGTCAACCAGTAGAGCTGGTCCATCAGTGCATGTACTTTAGACAAATACTAGAGAGGGACAGTGACTGAGGGCTCAGAATTGAATGGAAACACAAAGAAGAAGGCAGACTAGACTGCCTGAAGGAAACTGGATGATGCTTTTAATGACGTCAAGTTTCTCTCTGAAACAAAAGCACATCTTTTTTTAATATCAATAGTATTCCAGTGATGCCATAAGATTTCAAGTCATGGAATACCACAGTCCCTGAAAAACTTAATTGTTATTCAGTCAAAGGACAAAGGAGAGGCACATGGTGGGCATAAGTGGGCTACAGCATATTATCAATGATTCATTTGGATAAACTTCATAAAGAATATAATAATGATAATAATAGCTTATATTTATATTATTTGATCCTCACAACAGCCTGATAAAATAGGTACTATTCTTATCCTCCAACATCAGCAGGATGGTTATATATCAGGACTAAGAGATAAAAAATGGAAAATCCACATGATCCAATGGGACCCATTGCTACTTATCTATAATGGAAGTTCCAGAACAGCTTCCACCCTCTACTCAGATACCATGACTGGCCAGCTTAAAGGATCAACATTGAAAGACCCAGCAAATTCTGGGTGATCCCATGTCACCCTGCCACCCAAGGCTGTGTGTACTGGAGAGGGCATCAGAGATAACTGGCCAGTGAGTCAGGAAGAACGGCCCACTCAGACAGGAGGTGCCCTGACACTTTCTCTTCTCTAATGCTTCTCCTTGGAAGTATGAGAGAGGGCACCTTTCCCCTTCCGGAAGAAATCAAAAGTTGCTCACATGTTCCTACCAACTAACACATATGCTGGTTTAGGTGAGCTCAGGCTTGGATCCCAGATCCTTAACTGTGTCTTCTGATTTTTGTTTCTTTCTAAGCACCTTCTTTCAAAGATACTTGAGAAGAATGCTTTCAGCCATGAAATGGGCAGAACCAGGGGGACATTGTACACAGTAACAGCCACAGTGTGTGATGACTGACTTTGATAGACTTGGCTCTTCTCAGCAATTAAGACAATTCCAAAAGACTCATGATGCTATCCACATCCATAGAAAAAAACTATGAAGTCTGAATGCATATGGAAGCATACTATTTGCTCTCCTTTTCCTTTGCTGTTTTGTTTTATTGCTTCATTCTCATGGTTCCTCCCATCAGTTCTAATTCTTCTTTTATATCATGACTAATGGGAAATATGCTTAACATAAATGTAAAAGTAGAGTCTATATCACTGTCTTGAGGAGGGGGAAGGAGAGGAAGGAGGAGAAAATTTAAAACTCAAAATCAATGCTGAAAACTAAAAATAAACAAATTAATTATTTTCAGCCCTGAAGGCAAAATTGGGAAGTTCAGGAGGCCTGGAACACCTAGGTTCCTTAATCGGTGCCAGTTGTATTTCTGGAAGGTCCCTCTGCAGCTACTATAGGGCTTTTTGGAGAAGATGACCTCCAACAAGAAGATGAGTCCAAGATATGACCTAGAGAAATTTTTGGACAGCACAGAATCAATATAAAGGCAAAATGTGGACTCAGCAATCCCACAAAATCCTCCATGTTCTGTTGTTTTAAGTTGCAGCCTCTTAGGAAATCATAATAGTAGTCATAAATTCTTGCTGCTAATTGCTTAAGCTTTTGTTAATCCGTTCTTTTAAGTCTTTTAGGTTTTATTTTGTGTAGAGGAAACAAATAGCTGTCCTATACCTGATATATATTATACACGGAGTACCTTTCTACTTCCTTGAGAGAAGACCCTAGACATAAGCTAAGCTAAACTTTAAGTAATTCTTCCTGGGGCTCTAATAGTGTGTGTATAAAGAGTCAGACAGTACAAAAACAAACCTGTCTCTTTAGAGATCAGACTCCTCTGGAACTGAACCAAGTCCTTCTGCGTGGGTTTAGAGCTGACAGAGACCCCTTAGCAGGAAAGGAGGAGTGCCCTAGCTCCACTGGCCCAGCAGTGGCTGTTTGCTGTTACATATACAACATCAAGTAATTGAGAGAAAGAAGCCCAGCATGCGGGATGTACTTTCTGTAGCACACAGAAGATTATGGACATTAGTCACAGAGGGTGAAAGAGTACAGATGGGTTGAAATCTCTACTGTTGGAGGCAAGAACCACATAGATGACATCAGAGATCCATATTTCCTGGAAAATACCACTAATAATACCAACACACACACACACACACACACACACACACACACACACACACATATACATATACACACATAGAAAGATAGATAGATAGATAGATAGATAGATAGATAGATAGATAGATAGATAGGTAGATAGATAGATAGATAGATAAATAAGCCAGTAGGTAGGTACAGATTTAGTTAGCAGAAGAGAACTAGGGAGCTGACTGGAGCTGACTTCATAAAGAAAGGCAACAGCTCTGGCTGCTGCTGCTGCTATTTGGATCTGGACTAGTCTAAGTCAGCTCTTATTTAAGAGTATAGCTCTGGGGCACTCAGCTATGTCTAATCTTTACATACGACACATGAGTAAGAATTAGGGACAGCTACGTAGCACAGTAGATGGAACCCTGGGCCTAGAGTCAAGAAGGCCTAAATTAAAATCTTTTTTTCTTTAAAAAAATTAAGTTTTCATTGATATTTTGTGTTTCTTATATCACCACAGTTATCCCAAGTAATCCTTCCCCAACCTCTTCCAGAGAGCCAAATAGTATTTTTATTTTTTAAATTTAAAAGTAGCTGTATATTCTTTAAAAAAAATTTATTATTTATTGTTTTTTAACCATTCTTTTCTTTTTCAATTTTGAATTCTAAAAAGGCAAGCAAATGATATCAATTACACAGACGAAATCACTCAAAACATATTTCTACATTAGCCATGTTGCAAAAAAAAAATTTAAAAAGCAAAAAAAGTGAGAAAATTATATTTCAGAGTTTATCAGTTCTTTCTTGGGAGGTGGACAGCATTTTTCTATCACGAGTTCTTTGGAATTGTCTTGGATCACTATATTTATCAGGGTAGCCAAGTCTTTCACAGTTGATCATCATTACAACATCACTGTTACCATACATAATGATCTCCTTGTTCTTCTCACTTCACTTTGCATCAATTCATTTGGTCTTGCCATGTCTTTTTTTTCCCTGAAACCACTCCCCCCCATCATTTCCCATGCCACAGAAAGAGCTGCTATAAATATTTTTGTACATATAGGTCCTTTTCCTTTTTTCTTTGATCTCTTTGTGGGTACACATCAGTAATGATATTACTGGATCAAAGGGTATGCAGTTTTATAGCCCATTGGGTATAGTTCCAAATTGTTCTCCAGAATGTTTGGACTAGTTCAGAACTCCACCAACAGTTAATTAGTGTACCTATTTTCCCTCATCTCCTTCAGCATTTGTCATTTCTGATAGGTGAGGTGGCATCTTGGAGATGTTTTCATTTGCATTTCTCTAATCAATAGTGACTTGGAGCATTTTATATGACTATAGATAGCTTTTATTTCTTCTTCTGAAAACCGCCTATTCATATCCTTTGATCATTTATCAATTGGAGAATAGCTCTTATTTTTCCAAATTTGACTCAGTTCTTTATATATTTGAGAAATTAAGCCTTTATCAAAAAAACTTGTTTTTTTTCCTTTCTTTTTTTATTAATTTATTTTGATTTATCAACAATCACTTCCATAAGCTTTTGAGTTTTAAATTTTTGTCCTCCTCCCTCCCCAAAATGGCACGCAATCTGACACAGGCTATGCATATGCATTCCTATTAAATATATTTTCACATTAATCATGTTGTAAGGAAGACTTAGAACCAATAGAGGGAACCACAAGAAAGAGGAAACAAAACTGAACAGAAGAAAAAAAATAGCAAATAGTATGCTTCGATCTGCATTCAAACTCCATAGTTCTTTCTTTGGATGTGGATAACATTTTCTATCATGAGGCCTTTGGAGATGTCTTAGATCCTTATATTGCTGAAAAGGGCTAAGTCTATCAAAGTTAGTCATCGCACACCGTGGCTGTTCCTATGTACAACATTCTCCTTGTTCTACTCACTTCACTTAGCATCAAGTCTTTCCAGGTTTTTCTGAAGTCTGCCTGCTCATTATTTCTTATAGCACAATAGTATTCCATTACATTCATCTACCACAACTTGCTCAGCCATTCCCCAACTGATGGGCATCCCTTCAACAGAGAAACTTATTATAAAAACAGTTGGTACTACTTAGTTGTCTGTACCGCCTTTTAGCAAAATGTAGTTTCCCTGGTTATCTCTTAATTAGGTCTCTTCTTACTTTTGCTTTGTCTGAGATCATAAGAGCTACCCCTCCCTATTTACTTCAATGAAGTATAACAGATTCTGCCTCGGCCTTTTATTTTAACTCGATTTGAGTCTTTCTGCTTCAAATGTATCTTTTGTAAACAATATATTGTTGGATTCTGGTTTCTAATCCATTCTTCTATATGCTTCCATTTTGTGGATGAGCTCATTCCATTCACATTCATAGTTATGATCGCTATGTATTTTTTTCCATCTTATCTTCTTCTGTTTATCCTTCTTTCTCTCTTTTTACCCTGTCCCTCCACAAAAGTCTATTTTGCTTTGTACCACTGCCTCCCTTAATTCACCTTTGCTTTTATCATTCACCATTCCAATATGTCTTATCCCCTTCCCCTTCTATTTTCCTATTGGGTAAGACAGATACCCATCTCTTTAAACCAATGCCAAGGAGAGTGAGGTTCAAGCATTGCCACTACCTTCCCCCATTTTCCTCCACTATAAAAGCTATGTGCCAAAAAATTTTTCCCCATTCTACTTTCCCCAGTGCCTCTCTTTTTCACCCCTTCTTGTTTTAAAAATCATCCCAACATAATCAATTCACATTCTTGCTCTCTATGTGGACTTCTTCTAACTGCCCTAATAATGATAAAGTTCCTTGGAGTTACATATATCACCTTCCCAAATAGGAATGCAAATAGTTTAACTTCATTGAATCCCTTATGACTACTCTTTCATATTTACCTTTTTATGCTTCTCTTGAATGTCAAATTTCCTATTCAGCTCAGTGGTTTTTTTTTTCATTGAGAATGCTTAAAAGTCCTCTGTTTCATTATATATCCATTTTTCCCCCTGAAGGATTATATTCAGTTTAGCTGGGTAGGTTATTCTTGGTATTCCTTTGCCTTCCGGAATATCATATTCCAAGCCCTCTGCTCCTTTAATGCAGAAGCTGCTAAATCTTACCGTTTCTTTGTGGATGCTTGTAACAATTTCTTCTTGACCTGGGAGGTCTGGAATTTAGCTAAAGTATTCTGGGAGTTTTCATTTTAGGATGTCTTTCAGGAGTTGATCAGTGGATTCTTTCAATTTCTATTTTATTCTCTGGGTCTAAGATATCAGGGCAGTTTTCCTCTATAATTTCTTGAAAAATGGTATCTAGGCTCTTTTTTTCATCATGGCTTTCAGGTAGTCCAGTAATTTTTAAATTATGTCTTAAATTATTAAATCATTATAATTATATATTATAAAATGTAATAAACATATAAAATATATTACAAAATACACATTACATATTGTTAATAACTCTCTTAAATTATCTATTATCCTGGTCAGTAGTTTTTCTGATGAAATGTTTTACATTTTTTCCATTTTTTTCATTCTATTACGTTTGTTTCATTTATTTTATGTCTCCTGGAGTCATTAGGTTCCACTTTTTAAGGAATTATTGTCTTCAATGAATTTTTGTACCTCTTTTTCCATTTGACCAATTCTGCTTTTTAAGAAGTCCTTTTCTTCAATGAATTTTTGTGCCTCTCTTACCATTAGGCCAATTCTATTTTTAAGATGCTATTTTCTTCAGTATTTTTTGTGCCTCTTTTATCAAGCTGTTAATTCTCTTTTCATAATTTTCTTGCATCACTCTCATTTATTTTTCCAATTTTTCCTCTACCATACTAATCTTTCTTTAACTCTTCTAGGAATTCTTGTTAGGCTTGGGTCCAATTGGCATTTTTCTTTGAGGCTTTGGTTGTAGCTGTTGCCACATTGTTGTCTTCCACTGAGTTTATTTCTTGGTCTTCCCTACCACTATAATAATTTTTTATTGTCAAGTTCTTTTTTTTGGTTGTTGTTGTTTGCTCATTTTTCTAGTCTATTTCTTGACTTTGAACTTTATGTTAAAATTGGGCTCTGCATGGGGAAGCACTGTCCCAGGTATCAGACTTTTTTGTGCTGCTGTTTTCAGAGCTAGCTCTGGGGTCTGCACGTTCTTGTGTTTCCAATGTGGTGGTTGCAGAGAGAGGTGTGGTCACTGCTCTCCTAGGCTGTACTCTGGTTTTTACATAGGAAGGGCCCTTGCTCCCCTGTAGCCACGAGTGCTAGGACTTCTCTTGGGTCTAGCATTATGATCAGGGCCCCTGCTCCCTGGTGACAGGCTACAAGCTCCTCTCCCCCCGCAAACTGCAACCCAGAACTGTTTATCAGCAATAGAGTGCCCAATTAGTGCCAGCAAATAGTCCCCTGTAATCCCTATCTGACCAGCTGCTGGACTCTATTACGATCTCTGAGCTGAGAGCTCCCAAAGCTGCTGCTGCTGTGCTGTTACAGCTAGCTCCAAGGCCCACCACTGGTGTCACCACTGCATGCATTGTGCTCTGGGCCTGCGCCTACTAGCTGCCTTATTCTAGGCAAGTCACTTAACAATGTTTGCCTTACTTTCCTCATCTGTAAAATGGGGATAATAACAGCACCTACCTCTCAAGGTTGTATGAGCTGTAAAGCACTTTAGCATAGCACCTGGCATATAACAGGAGCTATATAAATGTTAGTTATTACTATTATAATTACTTTTAAGAAATGATTACCAGATTTGGTAACATGCTTCTACACTTCAATGTTGAAGCAATTCCCCTATCTCGCACATCCCTGAACACATGCTACTCCTTCCCCCTCCCCCACTTTCAATTACAGCTTATTCTTGTACCCATGCTACTCAAGAGAACTTTTAATTTCAGGCTCTTCTAAGATCCCAATATGTCTTCATGCTTGAGAATGAGCCATTTTCTTCATTTATGAAACTTATACAATCAAGCTACACGTTCATAAACACGCACAAAGGAAGTCTTGGCATATAGCTGCATAAACATACATACACTCACTAAAGCGATCAACTGATTAAGTCTGTGAGTTTACATTCAGGCAAATTTGTATAGAATTCAATTTGAAGAGAAATAGAATACAACCCATTATTCCTCTTAGTTTGATCCTTGTAAACAAAATATCTGGACTTCATATAGAAGTATTCTCTACAGATTTTTAAAATGCCAAACAAAACACAGGCTTTCATTCCCTTCCAAAAACGATTGCTCCGTAAACGAACATTCCCTACACTATCTGTTCCCAAACTAGTAGATTGTTAGTGTTGGACTGTTACTTTCAGAAGTGGTTTCATGGCAGGGCTCTGAGGAGGTCCTTCCCGAAGGAAGGAACGTCTGTGGCCTAATGGAATGGCTCTGGAGTGGACTAGAATGCCTCGCTTAGGTGCTCCCCTCCTGGCCAGGGGTTCCTCTATGCCCTTCCCAGGACACCTCCTTTGCCACACACTGAGTCCTATCCACTTGCTTCCTGACTGGTTGCTTGGCTGTTTTCCTTTGCTCTCGAAGACGACCAAAATGACATCGCTACGTTAGAGTCAAGTTACGACACGTCCGACTGTGGCTGGTGAGACCAACGGGAGCTCAGAATGCTCTACCGCAGGTCAGGCAGGTCAGGCACAAATAGTCCATGGGAACATTTAGAGTAGATTTCCTAAATTTGCGCATCTCGCACACCTCCATGCACCAAAAGTAAGCATCATTAGTCTCCACTCCCAGCTTCTACCTTCATCCAAATAGCTGGCTGAGGAGTCAGCAGACTGTGGAAGGATCTTAGCAGGTACATTTCTTTGGGTCAGTGACAAAGAAACACATCAGAACCTCCAGGAAGCAAAAACAGCCTGAGAGCCATTACATGACTAAAGATAGCTGGAAAAGCAAAGAAAAACTAGTAATGCCTCTCCAGTAACACAGCTGTATGGGCTTAGACACATCTTTTCCCCCTTCTGAGTCTCAATTTCCTCACCTATGAAAATCAGCCAGGTATATTAACTCTAAAGTTATTTCTCACTTAAAAGCTCTATGATTCTATTATGTTCCCTGTTAATTATTAAGGAATGAGGAAGAGGATGGGGGTCAGCAACAGACATAGAGGAGGGCAAGTAAGAAGGCTGGAGTCAGAACAGCATATATATGTATATATACATATATGAGTCAGAACAGTATATATATGTGTATATATATGTGCATATATATGTATTTATGTATGTATATGTGTGTGTGTGTATACATACATATATATGTGTGTGTGTGTATATACATATACACACACACACACACATATCACCTCTGAAGCCAAAGCAAGAGAGAGCATCCAGTAGAAGGGGGTGTTAAAAGCTTCACAAAAGTCCAGAAGGATGAGGGCTGAAAATGGTCACTGAATTGGCAATTAAGACAGTTTTATTTGAGTGGTGGGAGTGGAAACCATGGTTTCAAGTCTCATGACACAGCTCCTCTGGATATGCGCCAGCTTACCATCATCCTTCTAAAAACGCAGTAGCCACAACAAAGCACAACCTTGTAAATGTAGTCTGGCCAGGGCAAGATACAACAAGACCCTCCCCTACCTCTTTTGAGGCATTATACTTCTGTTAATATGACCTAATGTGGAATTTGTACTTTTTTTGACTGTCCTACACACTTATATTGAGTTTACTACCTACTAACCCTTCCAGTTCTTTTTCACATACTGCTATTTACTCACATCACCTCTCCCTGTACTTTTTAAAAATTTAATTTTTTTTGTTCGATTTTAAGTTTTAAGCTCTCTCCCTCCCTCCCACCCACTCCCTACACTAAAGGCACCATTTGACATATATGCGTCTGTGTGTGTAAAAACATACTACGCTTACTGCTATTTATCAGTTCTTCCTCTGGAGGTGGATAGCATCTTCCTCCATATGTACTTTGTAGTGGATCTGAATATTTATCATACTCAGAATAGCTTAGTCATCCATTATTCTTTGAACAATATTGTTGCTGTATCCAACATTTTCTTAATTCTGTTCATTTCACTTTTCATTATTTTGTGCAAGTCTTTCCATGTTTTTCTAAAATCAACCTGCTCATCATTCCTTACAGCACAGTAGCAGTCCATCACAATCATATATCACAACTTGTTTAGCCATTCCCCAATTGATAAGCATCCCCTCAGTTTCCAATTCTTTGCCACCACAAAGAGAGATGCTATAAATATTTTAGGACACATAATTTCTTTTCCTTTTTCCCTGATCACCTTCAGAAACAGATCCTATTGCTAGGTCAGAGGGTATACATATTTTATAACTCTTTGTGCATAATTCAGATTGCTCTCCAAAATGGCTAAATGATTCTATAATTCTACCAACAGTGTATTAATGTCCCAATTCTTCCACATAACTCCAACATTTGTCATTTTCCCCTTCTATCATTTTAGCCAATCTGATAGGTGTGAGATGATATCTCAAAGCTTTTTTAATTTGTATTTCTCTAATCAATAATGATTTAGAGCATTTTTATATGACTATAGATAGCTTTGATTTCTGCAGATGGTTTTTTAAGCTTGATTTATATCTATTTTTTATAAATTTCACATTCGTAGACTCAATCCATCTTATTAGATATCTATCCAATCAAGGTATTTTTGGATCTCAATTCTGTAATTAAGTATATCTGTCATCCTTCCCAGCTTTCACAGTAACCACAGGTTTGATAAGCACATTGATAAGAACAATGTAACTAATATGGTTAGCACCAGTAGCATTAAGATTGGGAGGTATCAGCCACATAGGCTAGTTCAGGGGTGGGGAACCTACAGCCTTCATGCTACATGTGGCCCTCTAGATCCTTCTGTGAAGTTTGGATTCAGTCAAAGGGCTACACTTGAGGACCTAGAGGGCCACATGTGGCCTCGAGGCCACAGATTCCCCACCTCTGAGCTAGTTCTTTTTGAAAAAAGTAAAAAAATCATTCTCATGACTTAATTGGTCCAGGGAATAAAGACTCAAATTGCTAACATAACTTCTTGGTCACCTAAGGCCTGTAAACCCAGAGCACAAGTAATAAGAACTTTGTTAGTTAACAACATTCCATTGCCATGCAAGTCAATACACCCTTCTAACTAGGTATACTCTCATTGCAAATGCGTAGGTGAGAAGAGATGTGCCTAAGTGAACCAATATAACATCCTTACTGAATATCCTTTCTGTGCTATTGTTAAGCAAAGTTCTTTTGTTAAATGTCATATGGTCTGCAAGTGTTTCATTTCATTCCATCTTGAGCCTGAACCCACCAGACTCATCTGTGTCAGGCCTGGCCTAGAACACTCGTCAATTAAATCTTCATTCCAGTCACTGGAAGAAATGTTGAACAGAACAGGGCAAAGAATGGAGGCACAGAACAACAGAAATTTAGGGCTGGAAAGGATTTCAGAAGAGCCAGCTGGTCTTTCCTGAACAAGAACTCCCTCTACAACTCTGGGAAATGTTCATATAGAATCTACTTGAAAATCAATAAGGAAAAATTTACTACTTCCCAAGGACATCTATTCTACTTTTGGAAAAGTCCAATTGTTATACAGTTTTTGTTTATATTAAAACCAAAATTTGTCTCTCTTCAACTTGAATCACTCCTAGTTCTGCATTTTGGAGGTTGAGCAGAGTTAGTTCAGACTTCCTTCTGCATAATGTTGCTTTGAATGCTGAAGACAGCTATCATGCTTCTCCTCTGCCCCCAAGTTTTCTCTTTTCCAGGCTAACCACCCCCAGTTTGTTCAGCTGATCTTTCTGGAGCATGCTCTCCAGCCCTCCTGCTACCCTCCTCGAGACAGGTACCATCTTGTTCCTCCCAAAACATGACACCCAGAACTTAAAACAAAACTCCAGGCATGGTCTAATCAGGACCAAATACAGTAGAACTATCACATCCCTGGTTCTGACCATCTTTTAATTTACTTAATTATTCAGTCTACGAGTGCTTTGACTTTTTCGCTGCACTATTCAGCCATTCAGCTTATAGCGCATAAAACCCTCAGATTTTTTTTTTAAGGAACTCTCATCTAGCCATTCCTCCTTCAAGCTATACTAATTAAGTTGGGTTTTTTTGTACCCAAGTGTAGGCATTTATACTTTTCCTTATTAAAATTCATTTTATTAGCCCTGGCCCATCAGTCTACCCTGTCAAAATCTTTTGGGCTACTAACTCTGTCATATAGGGTATTAGCTATTCCCTCTCACCATGTCCTCTCCCTCCCTGGTCCCCAGTTTGCTGTCATCTGAAAATTCAGTAAGCATGCCAGTAGTACCTTCATCCAAGCATAGGGACACAGAAAGATGTCTGGAATATTCTAATGGGAAACTCCCCTCCAACTTGTCATTGTTCGATTAATCAAGATTCTTTTGATATGGTTGCTTTGTGACTATAGTCACTATGCTATCATCCAGCCCATGTCTTTCTACTCTGTTCACAAGGCTATCATAAGAAATGTTGTCAAATGCTTTGCTGAAATTAAGATATACACATGGCACTTTGCTGATCTAGAAACTTTCTGAAGAGAAGGTGAAGTTACTTTGGCAGGATCTGTTCTTAGTGAAATCATACCAATGTTTAGTGATCACCACTTTCTTTTCTAAAGACTCATAAGCCTTCATATAATAACCCGACTTACTGAGAAAAAAGTTTCAAGTTTGTTGGCCCAAAAGTTTGCGAGCGATTTTTTTGAAAACAAAAATACTTACCCAGCCTTAGTCCTACAAATCACTTTTGTTCTCGTGATTCCTCAAAGATTACTAACAGTGGTTCAACAATTACACCCATGAGTCCTTTCAATATCCAGCAACATAATTCATCTGGGTCTGGTGTACTCTAACTTCTCATTTATCTTGAGTTCCAGTTGTTCATCAACTTTATTTTGTCTTTGCCAATCTCTTCCATGCCTTCCTTCAATATAGTTTTAAAAGCCCTTTTCTGTCGTCTCTAAAGGTTTTTTTTTTAATGAACAGAATTATAATGTTTTTTGGGGGGTAATTAATCCTGTTACATGTCTTTGCTAGGTGGCACAGTGGGTAGAGTACCAGGCCTCAAGTCAAGAAGACTCATCTCCATGAATTCAAATCAGGCCTCAGACACTTACTAGCTATGTGACCCTGGGCAAGTCACTTAACCCACCACCCTGTTTGCCTCAGTTCCTTCATTTATAAAATGAGCTGGAGAAGAAAACAGCAAACCACTTCAATATCTTTGCCAAGAAAATCCCAAATGAGGTCACAAAGGGTTGGGCATTACTGAAATGACTGAAGAAAAATATGCCTTTGTTTCCATTTTTGTATATCTTTTAAAATCTGATCTCCTCTACAGCCCTTATATAGCAACATCAATCTCTTTCAATACCCTCTTCTTACCTGTAAGAATGAATTTTTCAAAATTTATTTTATTTTTAATTTATGCAATAAAACAAGCTTTTTCATAACATAGTCCAATAAAAAAGATGATTGCACATGAAACTACAAATCTACTACGCACAACTTTCTATTCCTTTGAAATATACAACAAAATTGGGAGCAAGAATAAATTTTAATTGTCTTCAGAGTTTTTGTTCTCAAAGGCCTCATCACTTTTGAGCCAGTCTATTTTTTTTTAGATTTAGGCCAGAGAATCCGATCTACCTTTTTCTCTGAACTCTTTGGAACCCATTTTCCTAAGTCCTACAGCACATTTCAGACTGTGTCTATTGCTCCCTTCTTAATCCACTGACTTGTCTATTTTTATCAAGATGATGTGGTCACTTTCATCCCAGGTTCCCACCATTTCTATTTATAGGAATAAGCCTTTAACCATTCTCCCACCTATCCTGCTCCCCTCTCCGTTACCCTGCCTTTTGTCCCAGTTTAATCTTAATGCTCAATTCTGATGAAGTGACTCCCTTGCTCAAAAACCTTCGATGGCTTCCTACTGCCTACCAAATTCCTTAGAAAGCTTTCTATGCTCTGCTCTCAAGGGATCTTTCCTGACTTAGCTCCCACTATGCTCTGATCTAACTTGGGTTACTCACTGCCCCTTAATAACCTATTTCCATGTCTTTCTTCATACCATTCTTTCACTTGAAATGCCCCTCTCCCCTCCTCCACTTCCTCCTACTAAAATTATATTCATTTTCCAAAGCCCAATTCCAGTATCACCTCCCTCCTGAAGACTTCCAGATTTCCACATTCAAGAATGAAGGCCCTTTTCTGGAATATGATTGCACAGCTGGTTCCTGTCTTATGCCACCTGTTAGTATAGTTATTTGTGCACTCACCTATCTAATTAATTATGTGCCTTACAATTGTAAGCTCCTTAAGGAAAGAAATTGTGTCTTTTTCACTGTCATGGCCCTGCAGCCCTTCGCACAAGGACTTGCACGCTGGCTATCCAATAAATCTGCTGAATAAATGAATGAACAGTGTGCTAATAGACACAATTCTATCTGGTCTGTGAAGAAAGCAAAAACACCTCATGAACATGCTTATCAATGGGAACAACAACATAAGATTATTACAGAATTTCGGTCAGAGGGGATCTAGTAACCAAAGATCAGGTTTAAGAAATGAGGGTCTGTGTTCTAATACTGAACTAAGAGTAGCTGTACTTCTAACAATGTTATTTGCCTTCTCTACCCTCACTGTCACATACTTATCCCTTAGGGGGCATTCCCTGTTGGGAGAAGTCATCCCAGATGGGAATGAATAGGCATGTAGCCAGCACTGAACTTAGAGGCGCACCATCTGGAACGACGCGTCATCAGCTCAACCAAAAGTACGTGATGGGAACGCATGGGCCATTTTCTTCCGACCTCCCTCCCTGAGAGGTCAGGTAGTCCAACGACTACACAGACAGAGACCCAAGGGAAATGTATGGGGTGGTCATTCAAGACCGACTCAGCCACGGACCTTTGTTGCCCACCTGAGCCCGGCCTTTAATACCCTTCCTTTGCACAATCAACATTTATTAACAGGCACTCTGCTACGCACACGGGGAGACAAGGATAGAAAGGAAGCAGTCTCTGCCTAACTACCCAAAGGATTCCATTTCAGAGAACAATGGCAAATGGCTACATGGCCTTCCCTATTTAAACAGGACAGCAGGTGTTCTCCACGTGAAAGAAAACCCCTGTGTTCTCTGGATTCCAAAAGCCACACTTGGTCCCTCTTCCCCTCATGAGCTTCCCTCTTATGCTGTTGCCATTTACCTAGGTGGAAATGACAATGTTTGTTAACTGCGAGTGTTACATAATTTCCAAAACAGAAGCTAAAGTTATAACAATATATCATATTTATTAAAATTATTTCTTTTTAAGCATATATAAAACGGAGGGGGAAATAATAGCTGGTGGTATATTTTTTTCAGAATAGGAAAAATCAGACTCATAAACAGATTTCTGAATGCCAACGTCCTTCCTTAGAGAGATTCTGAAGCCTTAGTAAAAGCAGCTAAAGATTTGTGAACAATGATTACACAGTCTAGATTTCACTCTTAATACTAGTGTTCTTACCAAATCTTCAGAGTAGCTACTGCTATTCAGGACAAACAAAACAGCAAAGTGGGGTTATAATCTGTAGAGGCTATATGTATATGTATTTGTATATGTATGTGCATATGTATATACATATATGTGTGTATATGTATATGTGTATATGTGTGAAAATATATGTGTATATATGTCACGTATGTAAAAATATGTCAATATACACATACAGCACAGGGAAGCAGAAGAGGAAAAGATTTAAAGGTATAAAGTACATAAGTAAATATAGCAATCAGTCAGTTAACAGGCATCTACTAAGAACCTTCAATATAGCAGACATTGTTTAGGAGCTGGGGATGCATATACAGCAGATGAAACACTCCCTACTCACAAGTAGTGAATAACATAACAATCCTGCTATGTATGACAATGTATAATTGTCATAATACAAGGAATGGGAACTATAAACATTAGAAATTCTTGTTACAACTTTTGAGACCATATTTTCTTGTGATTTAATGGCCCAGTGGATACTGCACCAGGCCTGGAGTCAGGAAGACTCATCTTCCTGAGTTCAAATCTGGCTTCAGACATTTACTAAGTGGGTGAATCTGGGCAAGTCATTTAACCCCATTTGCCTCAGTTTCCTCATCTGTAAAATGAACTGGAAAAGGGGATGCAAACCATTCCAGCATCTTTGTCAAGGAAACTAAAAAAAAAAAAAAACAACTGAACAATAACATATGGCTGAGGGCTGGGAAAGAGGCCCTTTATATAATGCAGATATTTTATCTGCCTCACAACACAAGCTGTTTATCATCAGTCCATTTCAACCTCTCTTTAAGGGCCACTATTAAATACACGCACCACAGCAAATACACGACATCCTTTGGGAATAAGGCTCAAAACCATATTAGAGCCTTTTAAATAGTTATATGTGATTAGACAGGTAATTCACAGGGATTGTGGTTTGTAAGTTAGGCTTTGAGGAAAGAAGGCTTCTCAGTAAATGTGGTGTTGATTGAACCTTAATTCCTTTCTGGTATTTTATGCTGCTGTTACACTTTATGAGGCACTGGATTTTGGGCGCCTGTTGAAGCTGAAACGTTATAAAAATCTCTTATTTGTTATTTGGGATTTCTTTTTAATAATGGAGGCTCATTGTTAAGATGAATGGTAGAATAGGCAGGGAATCAGACCTAGAGTCCAGAGTCAGTTCTTTCATTAACTGTTTGACTTCAGTATATCATTTAATCACTTATTCTCTCTGAACCTCAATGTCTCTATCTGAATAATGAGGGGCTTTGACTAGATCCAGGTTCTGCCCTGGGCTCCATGGACCTCCAAGGGCTCTATGGATAGAATCCTGATGGTTATTGAATTTGGATGGGAAAAAATTTCATTTTTATTTTCGTTAGCCTCTAACTGAAATATGGCATTTCCTTTGATTATTAACATAGGCAACAAATATAACCCTGAGAAGAAGCCTGTAGTTTTCCCCGGACTGCCAAAGGGGTCCATGAAACAATCAGTACTCCTGGTCTAGACTTTCTTAAAGATCTCTAGGCTTCTGTCTCGGGGCCAAAGAACTGAAGACAAACTGAGAGGGTGGCAAGAGACAGATAGCAGGGGAAATGGACCCACTATGCCATAGCTAGGTGGCTCAGTGGATAGAGTGCTGACACTGGAGTTCGGAAGACCTGAGTTCAAATACTAACTCAGACCCTTTACTGGCTGTGTGACCCTGGGCAAGTCACTTAACCTGTTTGCCTCAGGTTCCTCATCTATAAAATAGAGGTTAATAATAGCACCTGCCTCTCAGGGTGTGGTAAGGAGCAAATGAAGTAATATTTGTAAAGTGCTTACAAACAAAAACCACAAAGGGCTGTACGAAATGCTGGTTGGCTATTGTTATCATGGTGCTTGAACGAAGAAAACTAATTGGGTTGGAGATCATGAGAGAAGAATGTACAGCCCCTGAATTCTAAAAAGGAAGGGAATTACCAACCACAAAAGCCTACAATGGTTTCTCTCTCTTTCTCTCTCTCTCTCTCTCTCTCTCTCTCTCTCTCTCTCTCTCTCTGTCCCTTTCCTCCCTCCCTCCCCCCTCTCTCTTTCAGAATAGGAAAAATTGGACTTATGAACAGCAATTTCTGAATGCCAAGTTTCATCCCTGAGCAAAATTTTATAGATAATTATAAATCTCCAAATAACCAAGTTTACAATGGAAGTAATTATAAAACCTGAAAGGTTGAGGTGAGAGTCACATGACATAGATGTGCTGCTCAGTCTTCAAATGATGAAAATACATGGTGGTAGAAGGAAGGGGAGGGGTGTAACTTTTCTAGGGCTGTTTCTTTTAACTGGTGTTTTCTTGACATTCTTGATTTGGTCCAATTAATGTTCTATATACTTATCAAAAGCCTCAAATGCTTCAGGAAACATGTCCTGGCGTCCTGGCTGCCTGGCTAGACGTCTCCAAGGACAACAGCTGCTTATTTATGTCTCCTCCTTTCTGAATCCTCATGTTTCTGGCACATGATCATCACAGTCCACAATTCTTTCTCATTTCCAATATTCAGTAAGATCCCCAGTTTATGGACCCAGGCTGTACACTAAGGCAGGGGATCACTGTTCCAACATTCAACCTAGTAACCCGCCTTGCTTAAAACTCTGAAATCAATTAGTGCTGCAAGTCCTGGGGAAACAGATTCAGCAAAGAGACTATCACCAAAGGAAAGGTAAAATAAGTTTCTGTGGGGAAAACAAATGTCATTGGTATTTCAGTCATACATAGCAGTAAAACTATTTCAATTTCTCTAGCATAAGAGCTGACATATAAAGTGCCAAGAATGTAATAATGAAACTTTCACAGCTTCCCAGCAATTCCATCCATAAATGGCTAATATGGGCATCTCGATCTTTTTTATTATTATTTGGGAAAAGAAAAAAGGACCCAGATCAATAACCCAATTCTTCGCTAGGGTACCGTGCACCCATCTATTATAAAAATGGCTTTCTAAACATTTTGTAAACAAATATATTAATCAGAGTGCTACAGAGTAGAATTTAGTAGCGTGATGATACCCCTAGGAAAAAGAGAAAGAAACATTGTTTTCATAGCTGATGTCCCCCATGAACAACAAAAGGGCATCTAGTACTCATACATATCCATGACATCACACTATAAGTACGAGTATTAAAGGAAGCAGCATCATAGAGGAGGGAAAACACTGAAACAGTCACATTTTTTAAAAAAAGCCTTCAAATCACAAATAATGAGAGAAATGCAAATTAAAATAATTGAGGTTTTACCTCACATGTCGGTGAAGATGATAAACAGTAACGGTCAATACTGGAAAGGCTGGGAGAAGACAAGCACAGGAATACACAAGTAGAGTTAGGTGTGGATCCAACCTCTGTTACTAAACCGTTCACAGCTTTCAACCCAGCAATCTCACTATTGGAAATATGCTTCAAGGAGATGAGAGAGAAAGGTCTCATGTACACAAAAACATACTTTTTATGGCAGCAAAAAACTGGAAACAAAATGATTGTCTATGTACAGAGGAATGGCTAGACAAACTGCAGTATGAGAATGTAACGTATTTATTATTCACCTGAAGAAACTAGGACTTCAGTAGTAACGTGACATAGTGGAGAGAAGACCAGCCTTAGAGTGAGGAAACAAGTCCTGGGTTTGAAACCTGTCTCTGACATATACCATCTGGGTTTATATTAACCTCACAGAATGCCAGACAATTCTCTTAAGACTGTAGATTACAGGAAAAGGGTTACTCTTCACCAGTGGAAGCAGTTTCCATACCAGACGTTCCATATACTAGGTCTAGGGGGAAAAAAATCACATGACAAATAGGAGAAATTCAGAGAAGCATGGGAACGAAACATTTATATGAAATGATGCAACAAGACAGAAGCACCAGAACAATACACACAATGACTGCAATAATATAAATGAAAACAATGCTAAAATGCTGTTCTAAACCATACTATACACACTGTTGGTAGACCTTTGAATTGGCCTAACCATTCTGGAAAGCAATTTGGAATTATTCTTTAAATAATGACTAAAACGTCTATACTCTTTTACCCAGAGATCCCTCTGCTAGGCATACACTCCAATGAGAGTGGAGGGAACAGATTTTGGCAACAAACATAATATAAAAACAAAAGGCATCAATAAAAGTAAGATTTTTTTTAAATGCTGCCCAACCCAGGTTACTTGTAATGATCCATTATGATTCATTCTCTCAACATAAAAAGGAGGGACTATGAGTGTGGGATGTTTCACATACTGCCAGATAGGGTTCTTTATTGGTTGGTTTTGTTCAAACAATTTCCTTTCCTACAAAAAAAAAAAGGATTTAATTGGGAGAGATGGGAATAAGCGTTCATATATCTCCTACTATCTGCCAGGCACTGGGCTAAGCACTTTACAAATATTACCTCATCTGATTCTCACAATGACCCTGGGGAGTAAATGCTATTATTATCCCCATTCTACAGTTGAGGAAACTGAGGCAGGCAGAGGTTAAGTGACTTGCCCAGGGTCACACAGCTAGTAAACGTCTGAGATCACATTTGAACTCAGGTCTTCCTGAATCCAGGTCTAATGCTCTATCCATGATGCCACCTAGCTGCTTTAATAAGGGAAAATATATTGGGAAATAACTGTAGAAAAATACATGGCATTAACAAATTTTAAAAAGAAAAAAGTCCTGGCCTGGGAATCAGGAGACATTGGTTCAAGGCCCTACTCTGTCACTAACTAGCTATTAGATAACTCATTAGATCACAGATTTAGAGTGATAATAATAATAATAATAGCTAACATTTATATAACTCATTATGTGCTAGGCACTGAGCTAAGCACTCTACAATTATTATCTCATTTGATCTTTACAACAACCCTGGGAGATAGATGCTATTATTATCCCCATTTTACAGCTAAGGCAACTGAGGTAAACAGAGGCTAGTTGACTTGCCCCAGGCCCCACAGCTAGTAAGTGTCTGAGGCTAGATTTGAATTCAGATCTTCCTGACTCCAGGTCCAATATTCTATCTATTACACCACCTAGAAGGGATGTTAAGGATCACCTGGTACAATTTTTGCATTTTAGAGAATAATAAACTGAGGCCCAGGGAGATAAAAGTGATTTTCACACAGTTATCAGGAGCAGGATTACAACTCAGGGACTCTAAATTCAGTGATCTTTCCAGTACTCCATAATATGCCTACATCTCATTTTCCCCATCTGAAAAATGGAAATAGTAATACCTAACCTACTTCCTTCACAGGGCTGTGGTAAGACTCAAAGGAGATTACAGATCTAAAGCAGGAAGGCACCTCAGGGACCATGTAATCCACTCCTCTCATTGGACAGAGAAGGAAACTGAGGCCAGGGAGATCCAGTGATTTTCCTAACATGATACAGTTACTATCAGAGGTGAGAGGTAAGTAAAAGTGGTTTAGATCCCACACTGTACAACATTAGGTAACAGAGTCTGAGAACTCAGCCTTCACTATTTAGCAAAGTTTTCTAACTTATCTTTAAAAAGCAAGAGTAACAATGAAGAACTGTGAATGACTTAGCTATTCTCAGCAATACAGTCATCCAAGACAATCCTAAAGGACTCATGACGAAACATGCTACACATCTCCAGAGAAAGAACTGATATTGTCTGAATACAGACTAAAGCATACTATCCTTCCTTCCTTCTTTCCTTCTTTCTTTCTTTTATTGAGTCTTCTTGTACAAAAGGACTAATATGGAAATGTTTTACATGACTGCACATGTATAAGCTATATTGGATTGTTTACTGTCTTTGGGAGGGGGGAAAAGAGGGAGGGAGGGACAGAATTTGGAACTCAAAATTTTTTTCTTAAATGTTAAAAATGGTTTAAACATGCAATTGGAGAAAAACCCAAAATATTATTTTTAAAAAGCAATAGTAAACATAATATGACATGCTTTCAGAACAGAACAGATAATTTTCATTTTTCCAGTATCTACTAACAGTGGTTTTGACCTAATGGTGGTACCACTAATTGTATCCTTAATTATAGTCTTTACTTGAGTAAAGAAAAGACTTTTACTTTTTTTTTTACTGTTCCTGAAAATTTTATGAAATTTTGTAAAATCCAATTCATTAGCTTTAGGGGCATTTTCATTATCTTGCCAAATTTACTATGATAAGAACAAAATCAATACATATACCATAAAGAGTTAAGCCACGCATTGACCCTAAGAGAGGCATTACTGTACCCTAGTCAAAGCACTGGGCTTAGATGCAGGAGACCTGAGTTTGAATCTCATCTTGGGTACTTACTAGCTGTGTGGCACTGGACATGACCTTTATCCTCTCAGACATTTGATTCTTACAACAACCCTATGAGGTGGGTGCTGTTAATATCCCCATTTTACAGATGAGAAAACTGAGGCAGAGGTTTAAGTTAAGAGACTTGCTCAGGGTCATACAAATCCAAGTCTGCATTTGAACTCAGGTCTTGCTGATTCCATGTCCAGGGCTCTCTCTACTGCGGTACCTAACAATATAACGGTATTCACACTACCACTTGCCAGGATTATTATGAGGAAAGTAGCAAAACTTAAAGTAGGATACAAATGTAAGTAGTTACTGTTATTACATCAACTCTGGTGATGTTTTACATGCCAGAGCTGATGTGGTTCACTGTGTGGAGAGGAAAGAATGAAGTTCATAGTGGATTCTGCAACCTTACCCATGACTTGTTACAACGATCAGTGAATGAGGCAACAGGAAGCTGTGTGGGCTTCATGATAGTGGACGATAAGGAACATGTTTGAGGGCATTAAAACAAGATAAGGGAGTCCTGACCAAACGTACTTCCTTAGAAGTCTGGAGAAGGAGCTTTTCATTCTGCAACCACAATCTGAATCCATCACACCCTGGCAAAACTACATCAATACAAGACAGATGAAGACAGGATTTAGAGCTCAAAAGGACTGCACAGAGCTTACAGTCTATTTTACAGAACATAAAATCATGTCTTTTCAGAGTTGGAAGGGACTTTGGCAGCCATCTAGAGCAGGGATCAGTAAATTTTAGGTCCAGCCCTCTCTGCTGTGGCCTGTTTTCTATGGTTGGCTAAGAATGGTTTGGGCTTTTTTATATTTTAAATACAATAAAACTTTATTTAAAA
Organism: Phascolarctos cinereus; assembly: GCF_003287225.1. NCBI lineage: Eukaryota > Metazoa > Chordata > Mammalia > Diprotodontia > Phascolarctidae > Phascolarctos > Phascolarctos cinereus. Next base: position 321,250,556 of record NW_027555847.1, read on the forward strand.
ATGCAAAAGCCATTCTTAGCTCAGTGGAGTTTGCCCACCCACTGATCTAAACTCTCAGAAAGAATGTTTGCTTCACCATGGCCAACAAGTGACCATATCCAGTCCCTGACCATTGAGGAAAGGTGTCCCACTCCCACCTGAGGCAGCCCTTTCCACTCTGGATAGAACACTGTTAGGATCTTTCCAATACAAAGCCTAATTTTCTTGTATAACTTGCATCCAATGCTCTAGGTTCTGCCATGGATGGCCAAAGACAAGAAGTCTGATACCTCCTCCACGAGACAGGCCTTCCAAAAATCTTCAACACAGCTATCATGTCTCTGCCATGGGGATCACTTCCCCAAAGGTTCTCATCATTTCTACCGTAGCAATCACTTCTTCCCTGTTAGAATCAGATCCAGAATCTAATTTCTCTCTTTCGGTACCTCCACCTTGTAAACAATAAAACTGAAGGCCAAGGTCACACAGGTAACCATACCCAGTTTCTCTGATTCCAAATCCAGGGCTCTTTTCCTTACTTAAAATAAGCCCAGGCCCTCAGTATCTTTGTTGATGCATTTATTTGTGTGTGGTATTAAGTTAGGCATCTTCAAAGTCCCACTCTGATGCCTCATCATGGCATTCTTTCGATTTTTTTCTTTTTGGGGCTAGGCAATGGGGTTAAGTGATTTGCCCAGGGTTACATAGCTAGTAACTTCACGGCATACTAAAAGACTATGTTAGCAGAGCCAGAGCTTTACAAAGTTCCATATAAGATAGGCTTCAAGAAAAGATGAGTCACACTTGTTGTCTGATGCAGAGTCTAGCTAAGTTTGGAGAGGCTCATCACCAGATTGGTGGCAGAAGGATGAATTTTTCAGCCAGAGCAACTCTTAAGACCACGTACTAAATTTATACAAAAGTTGAATTCTTCATTAGTAGAGAGAATAGGCTACAAGAGAGTAGGATAGTGTATCCTACAACACTGATGAAATTGCAGCTCTTTAAAGTTCATACAAAGAATGAGCATAAATAATAATTATTTTTAATAAACATAATAACTTTGCCATTCAAATGAATAGAGCCCTTCAGAGTAATCCCTTCAGAGGCTATATGCTAATTCCAATAATGCTATCATTGTTCAAGACATTTATGGAACTCCTTTGTTTAAAAATATCTACAGAATACTTTCATAAGCTACATAAAAATAAGACCCATTAATTTATAATTGTCATGTTGCTGTTTCAGTCATGTCCGACTCCTCGTGACCCCTTTTGAAGGTTTTCTTAGAAAAGATACTGGGGTGGTTTGCCATTTCCTTCTCCAGATTATTTCGCAGGTGAAGAATGGAGGCAAACACAACTAGTAACTGTTTGAGGCTGGATTTGAACTCAGAAAAATGAGTCTTCCTGACTCCAGGCCAGGTACTCCGCCCACTACTCTACCTAGCTGCCTCTAATAACTCTATGCAAATCAACTATCTAAAAAAAAATTTGGGGGGGGGAGTTAAGGCCCTCTGATAATGCAGGGCCTAGACTCATCTCTCATTTATACTCCTGGACAATTGCCGGGGCCAGTGAGAGATTAAGTTACTTGCTCAAGGTCACATAGCCAGTTTGTGACAGAGATGGGAACTTGAATAATAATAGCTAACATTTATATACTGCTTCCTATGGGCTACGGTACTAAGGTAAACACTTTATAATTATTATCTTATTTAATTCTCACAACAACCCTGGTGGGTAGATACCATTATTATCCCCATTTTACAGATGAAGAAATTGAGGCAAACAGCGGTTAAGTGACTTGCCCAGGATCACACAGTTAATGTGTCTGAGGCCAGATTTGAACTCAAGTCTTCCTAACTCCTGGCTCCAGCACTCCATCTACTGAGCCATTCAGCTGCCAAGTCTTCCTTGATTCAAGGCCATCTCTTTAGTCACTTCATCATGATGTCATGACAAAGATTTATGGGTTTAAATTGGAAGGTACTAGGAATAAAGTAGCATTTGATCATTTCTCACCAGGTTGCTATCTGGACTTTTCCACCACGTTCCAGAAACCTCTTCATCCTGGAAGATCAATCACTCTAGCCCTGAATCCATACCCTGGAAGTACCTGATACCCCTGGGCCCCTTCCCCTGACTGGATGGCTCCTCCAAGAACCTCTATTTAAGGAGGTTTTTTTACCTGGCTGCCCTTCATGTTCCCCATCGCTTTTCAACTTCCTTTTGTGTGTTGTATTCTCCCATTAAAACATAAGCTCTTTGAGGGCAGAGATTTACCCTTTGTGCTTAGTGTTCATATTCCCAGCCCTTAGCATAGGGTCTGGCACACAGCAATTGCTTAACAAAAGTGTTGATTGACTGATGGATCAACAAAGATGGCTTTCAATGTTCAGAGTCATAAGCTCCATGAAGACAGAGTTTAATTCTTACCAGTAAGTACCTAGTAAGGTGCTGTGTAAACCAATAAGTGCTGGAGCAAAATAATTTGCCCAATGATTAAGTCTCCTATGTAGGACTTTGACATGAATAAGAATTCAAGTACCTGATATAAAATGCTTTCCCCTGTTAGTTTCTAATGTAAAGATTCATGAAACTGACTTGTCCAGCTGTTGGTATGAGAGTTAAATATTTCCCAAAAGAAGACCCTACAAACGATAAAAGTGTTTGGGGAGGGGGTTAATAGAAAGAAGGTGGATTCTGAATATTTCTACAAGGAGAGAGGTTGACTAGATGTGGCCTATACTGAGAAAAAGGATGTTTTTTTAGAAAGAGATCATGGAGATTCTAGTGGTTGAGCACAAAACAAAATCTAGAAGGAATAAACCTGTGGTGCCAATAGTCTCAGAAATATTTACTTATTAAAAAACATGAGGTCAAGATTGTTCTACAGGAAAGGAACAAGCCTAGAAGGCAGAATTTCTGTACACAAAGTTTGGAAGGCCCTCTAGAAGAAACTTCCAAAGTCAGCAGGGGAAACAAATAGTGACTTTTTTTTTTACATTTTTATTATTTTTTAAGTCTGGTAAGGGAATTTCATGCTTATGAAAGCAAAGCACTAACAGCCCAGAAAGAGCGGGTTGCAAGCACTTAGCTTAAACATGCCTTTCTCAGGCGGTACAAGCAAGAAGAGTGAGCTGATAGAGAAAAATGTTCCTGGGAGAAGTTGTCCAGTGTCCTTCCTTAATTGACTGAGAGATGAAGCTAGCACTCAGAATCAAATTAAGAAGGACCACAGTCACTGCTTTATAAAAACCACCATGGATGGGAATAAAGGACTGAATTTTGGTGAAAAGAAGCCTTGGAAATTCTCTTCTTTTTGGCTCAACTCTCTTGTGGCAAATATATTCCACAAAAAAAAAATGGCAAAGTTACCAATGATTTCAATGGAGACACAGTCTCTTGGATTCTTTAGTGGCTAGAGGCTGGCTCACCCTCCCCCCCCACCTCTCTCTCTGTCTCAAAAATTTCATAAAGAAAAATCAATGAGCATTTCAATTTTGTAATCCTGGTGATTTGGGTCTGAACAATATAACATGCCTTTCTTTTCAACTAATAGGACAGGTGCCCTATTTGAAACTGGAGTCCACACTGCACATCCTCTGCCCATTATTAACAATGAAAGGCATTAGCAGAAACTCAGGGACAAAATTTATACTGCCTGCAATGCAATCCACTGTCTGTTCAGTAGAAATGAGCTGCTTTTGCACTCGCCCCTCCATCCCTCACTTTCTCTCTCTCTCTTTCCCTTCCCTATATTTTCCCCCTTCCTCTCTCCTCCCTCTCTCACTTCCTATCCCTGGCCCTTTCACTGCTCATTAACACTTCTATCAGAAGCTCAGCCAGAGAAAAGAAAGAGATAAAATTATCATCAGTCCATTTTACTGCCTCCTGGCAGCTAAAATAAAAGCTTACATAGGAGTTTGAGCCTCTCAAGACAAAATGAGTTTTGCATTATCTATGGAGGTTGCTGGCCTGTGCCTTCCCTGACCCCATTCTCAGGAATAAATGAAAGCTGATTGGCTATGCCCCAATGATGCCTGTGTCATAAAACAGCTTCCCTGGGAATCAAACAGAAGCATTGCATTTGGTTGGAAATCAAGTTGCTGCATTCTCCCAACGTGGAAGCTATGCACCAAGAGTCACGAAGAAAGCACTTTCTGTACTGTACCTGCATACAGATATTACCTAAATATTTATCACATATATTTGTGATTTAAAAAATGAAAGAGAACAATCCTCAACTGGGTGAGTCCAGTGGTGTTCCATCTGCCTGGAACAAAAACCATTTACTACCAAACCTTAGAGAATCTCTGATCCACCTTGCAAAGTAGTCCAATGCCAATCAACTGATACAGTAGGCCTCATTTTTTAGAAACTTGTTTGTGAGAGGGGTACCATATTTCTCATATGAAGAGAATACTACTCACAATTGATTCACATGCTTTAAATTGTCTCCTAAAAGGTGGTAGAGTTTACACTAATCATCTGCTACCCCTCACTTTATTTAATCATCTCACCTTTGCCTGGGATTACTGGGTACCATGTTGGAAGAGGGTTTTTATCCTGGAAAGTGAATTGGCTGGGATGAACTAAACTCAGATACTAGACTAAGTGATCTCATTTTTTAACCAACAAAATTTGACAACCAATCTATCAGCTAGGTGGCAAAGTGGATAGAGTACCAGGCCTGGAGTCAGGAAGATTCATCTTTCAGAGATCAAATATGGCCTCAGATGCTTATTAATTGTGGGACCCTGGCCAAGTCGCTTAATCCTGTTTGCCTCAATTCCTCATCTGTAAAAAGAGCTGGAGAAGGAAGTGCTGGATCACTCCAATATCTTTGCCAAGAAAACCCACATAGGGTCACAAAGAGCCAGACACAACTGAAATGACTTGATAAGAACAACAGCACTACCAGGTGCTAGGTGCTTGAAATACAAATACAAAAATGAAACAGGCCTTCCTTTCTCTCAAGGGGCTTACATTCTATTAGAAAATACAATACACACACATATCAGCACAAAATTTCAGGTCATGAAGGCACTTTTAAGCTGCAGAGTTCAGGAACAAGATAGTCTGTGAGCTGAACTTTGAATACAATATTTTATACTGTATTATCCTGGCTCTCTTCCAACCACGCATTCCAACTGCTTGTATCTTTTGCCAGCTCTTCTTTTTTTTCTCTACTAATTGTGAGTCTTCTCCAAAGCTCAGTCATTGGCCCTCTCATCTTTATTTGCCACATTCTCCCCCTGAAAGAATTCATTCATGTTTGTGACTTTTTGCTCTTCCTGAACTCTTTATTCCATTTTCCACTATTACATGTATGTATGTATTTATGTATTGTATGCTTGTGAAACCTGGACAGTCTACCAGCACCATGCCAGGAAACTGAACCACTTCCATCTGAATTGTCTTAAGAAGATTCTGAAGATCACCTCGAAAGATAAGGTACCAGACAATGACGTCCTTTCTGAAGCTGACCTGCCAAGCATTCAAATTGTATCTACTGCAGAGAGCACAACTCCAATAGACTGGCCAGGTTGTTCAAATATCAAACATATATTGCCTCAAAAGCTATTTTATGGAGAGCTCACACAAGGCAAGGGCTCATAAGCATGGAGGTCAGAAGAAGTGATACAAGGACACTCTCAAGGTCTCTCTGAAGAACTAGGAATCAATTGGGAGACATGATTTGCCACCCACCAGTCCAATGAATCACACAGTAAGTATTCAGTAAATAATCATAGTATCATGCCATATTGGTGGAAGAAAACTGGGAGATAATCTAGTATAACCCTCCCCCCAGCCCTTCCCATTTTAAGATGAGGTACCTGAAACTTTAAAAAAAGGTCAATGAAGGGAAAGGAGGAAAGAGGAAAAAGAGAATATGGACTTTTTGTGGCAGAAGAACTGACATCTATAAATTTCCAAGGAAAGGAAAGCCATCATCCGTTCCTTGAGTTTCACTGGCACTGAATTATAATCCTTTTAGTAACATATGTTTACTCAAAGCTATTCATGTCTGTACTCTGTCACTCACAAAACATTATTTTTTTAAACAATTATCCTTATCATTCAAAAAATACCATATCTACAGACAGTCACTTTTCTCCAAGAAGTAAACTGTGACATACATGATTACCTGGTTTAAGAAAGCTTGCTTGATGACTGTGTTGAGATTTATCCAGTATGCTGCGTGGGTGGGAAGGAACTAACAAACACCCCCACCCAGAAACATTCTATGGGAACCCTGTGATCATTTTAATGTATTTGTCAATATAAATTTGGGGGGGGGAAAGAAAGAAAGCAAAGAAAGCCAGATGATTATAACATTACAAATATCTCATCCTTTTGGGAAGTATATGGGCTTCCATTCACAAAAAAAAGGTGAAATATTTTTCCCCCAGTGCCATGAACATAGTCTGCATTTAATAAATATTTACTTAACTTAATTACTTAATGAGATGAAGACCTAGCAAAAGAAGCACTGGAATGGTGTTGTGAGAAGAACTCTTGATTTAGAGGACATCCTCAGTTATAATTCCAGCAACAATAAATACAGTACAGTGGAACAAATCCTAGAGTAGGAGTCAACCTGGATTCAGGTGTCTCTTCTGATATTATTAGCTATGTGACTCTGGCCAAGACAACTAACTGCTCATCTGTAAATTGGGGAAAATAATACCACCTTCTTGCCAGAGGTATTGTAAGAATTAGCTGAGATGATAAATGCAAATTGCTATATTATGATCAACTATAATTACTATTGTTATCATTTACTTCGTGTGTGTTCTTGAGCAAGTAATAATCACCCCTCTGGTCTTCAGTTTTCTCGTCTGCAAAATGAAGTGGCTCCACCAGATTAGGGGTTCTTCACCTTTCTTGTGTCACAGACCCCTCTGGTAGTCTAATGAAGCCTATATGTTCCTTTTCAGAATCGTGTTTGTTACCTACATCCATAACTGAAGCAAATGCTAAGTTTCAGTTACAGGTTAATGAAAGTAAAAAGACATAGAATATATATGTATATATATTTTCCCCCATCCAAGTTCACTGATACCTTAAAACCCACCCAAGGGGTCCAAGGACCCCAGGTTAAGAACCCCTAGACTAACTGACCCTAAAGGTCTGTTCTAGGGCCAATAATTTTCAGTGGAATTTGAGGGGCTCTCAACATTTAGCTTCTCTGGAGCATTTGGGGGAACTACAGAAGTCCAGGTCAAATCAGAAGTAAAACACAGACTGAACCTCTGCTTCTGCAATGTCACAGCAAGGCAGAAAGTCTTGTTAGGTCATCCATTAAGCGAAGTGAGAGAATGAAAAAGAAAACCCTCAGCTAGCAGTGTTCTGAAAATCAAAACAAAAAATCTGGAAAAATTAAAAAAAAAAGTAAGACAAGCCCTGGGGGATACAAAAGGGTATAACACAGGACAAAAAAAATCTGCTCTAGTTGGATGATGAACCCTGAAACCTGACTGTGACTGCATCATGACTAAGTCACTGAAGTCCAACTTAAATTCTTTCTTGGAGGCTTTCAATCAGAAGGCCAACCTGGAACTATGTTCACTTACATTGTGAAATGCTAATAATTACCAGAACCCTAGAGCAGCTAGGCGGAACAATGAATAGAGTGTAGGGCCTAGGGTCAGGAAGACTTGACTTCAAATTTAGCTTCAGACTCTGAGTAGCTGTGTGATCCTGGGCAAGTCACTTAACTCTGTTTGCCTCAGTTTCTTCCTCTGTACACTAAGCTGAAGAAGGAAAGGGCAAAGCACTCCAGTATCCTTGCCAACAAAACCCCAAATGGGGTCATGAAATGTTGGACATGACTGAGAATGACTGAACAACAATCAGAACCTTGGGTTCTACCTCATCATTTGGTAGAAAAGAACACTGCATGAGGAGTTAAGGATCTGGATTCAAAACCCAGTTCTGCAACACGCTTGCTATGTGAACTCTGGCAAATCACTTAACATATCTGAGCCTCAGTTTCTTCCTCTGTAAAATGAGGATACTCTTATTTGTAGTCTTTCTACCTGCCTCTAGGGGTTGCTATGAAGTAAGGCATGATAAGGTAAAGTATATAGGTGGTCAGGACCCTTTCATGTCCATGGTGAGGAAACTCTCTCCCAATGCAGTCCGGGGGGGGGGGGGGCGCGCGGCACGCGATTGAGAGGTTAAATGATTTGCTCAGGGTCAAGGAGCCAATGGCAGAGATGGGGCTTGGACCAAGGTCTTCCTAACATTCCTAAGTCAACCCAGTATTACAAGCCACTGAATGGTGCAATTGATAGAGCCCTGGATTTGAAATCAAGAATATCTGAGTTCGAATTCAGTCTTAGACACTTGTGTGTGACCCTGGACAAGGCACTGAACCTCTGCCTCAATTGCCTCAGCTGAAAAATGGTGAATAGTACTAAGACCTACCTTCCCGGGGTGCAATGAGGATAAAATGAGAGAGTATTGGTAAACTGTTCTGTAAACTTTAAAGTGCTATATAAATACACTGTTCCTCATATTAATATTATTGTTTTGGTTGTTTTTCCTAATGTGGATGTATAAGTAAAAAATATTTTAATTTGCTGTTAGTATGCTAGAAATAGAAAAATTCTCAAAGCAGGCAGAGGGTGGGAGGGTAAGTTGGGCTCTGTGGCAAACCTTCCTCATTAATCCTCTAAAACAGTTTGGGTTGAACTCTGCCTAGCAATTTCATGTATCCCCTCAAGAGGAGTTTGGATGTGATTTTTAAAATATATGATTAAAATGCATTTTGAATTTGCTTTAGAAAAGATAGCATTTGGGGCAATGTTGGCACTCACAGGCAGCACTTGACCTACAAGCTGGTTGTATTCCAAAAGGTTCTAAATTGGTTGTTTGGAATTCAAAATGCACTTTCCCCATAGAAACAGTTATAATACATTGAGGATTACAGGCCAGCCCATAAACGCCTATTTAACACATTGCTTGTGCACTTCAAAAGGTCCAGCCACAACTTCAGACTTCAGAACACTCCCTCCACCCACAGACATTGTAACCACCATCTTCATAAGATCCTTATAGTGTTCCCTTAGAGCTTTAGGTCCCTCATCTAGATAATAAGTGGGCTGGACCAGAAGATCTGTAAGGGGGAAAGAAGGAGGAGAAGGAAAAAGAGGAGAAGGAGAATCATAGTTTGAAAGACAATTAAAAATGTCTGACTGATGAGGAGTTTAACTAATCTTTGCAAACCAATTGCTGCTGTTCAGTCGTTTTCAGTCATGTCAGGGCTCTTCATGATCCCTCTTTGGATTGTCTTGGCAGAGATACTGGAGCGGTGTGCCATTTCCTTCTCCAGTTCATTTTACAGATGAGAAAACTGAGATCAACAGGGTGAAGTGACTTGCCCAAGGTCACACAGCTAATAAGTGTCTGAGGCTGCATTTGAACTCAGGAAGATTAGACTTCCTGACTATATTATGGCACCACCTAGCTGTCCTTATAGTAGCATACTTCAGGTTATAGCAATTACCTCTTGGTCTCAAGGAAGGCACTTTTGCCATAGGGTCTGGGATTGTGGGTTCCAAGGATTTCTGAATCTATGTGATAGTTACTATGTTCTCAGAGAAGAACAGCATGGAATAAAATGAGATGGGTGGGTTTTTTAAAATAACAATAACAACTAGTATTTATGTAGCACTTTAAGGTTTACAAAACACGTTACAAATATTATCTCGTTGTATCCCCAGAACAACCCTGGGAGGTAGGTGTTATTATCATTCCCATTTTACAGATGAGAAAACTAAGGCAGTCAGAGATCAAGAGACTAGACCAGGGTCGAGCAGGTAGGCAACATCTGAACCTGGGTCCTTCTGATGCCAGGCCCAGAACTCTGTTCACTGAGCCACCTGGCTGCCATAAACTGTGTTACAACCATAAGCCGACCTTTATATTTATAACAAGCTGTTACGTTTGCAAACAGAAAAACTATAGGTTCAAGGAACAAGTAGGTGGCAAGAAGACCTGAGTTCAAATCTGATCCCACACAGAGCTGTGTGACCCTGGGCAAATCACTTAACCCTGTTTACCTCAGTTTCCTCATTTGTCAAATGAACTGGAGAAGGAAATGGCAAACCACCTCAGTATCTTTGCCAAGAAAACCCCAATGGGGTCCTGAAGAGTCAGACACGACTGAAAATGACTAAAAAATAATAAACAACAAATGGGACACACTCTAAGACTGATTTAAGAGGCTTCATTTACTGATACAAAAAAGAAACTCATTTATCCACACAAAAAGCCAGAACAGATAGGAAAAGCACTGATTTTTCTAAGGGTCAGATTGCTTCATTCTTGGCATAGAGTCTCAAAAATGTTTTAAAAGGGTCTTGAACTCCATCTGCAAATTACATTAAGTACCTTTTAAAACTTAGGAGTTCTATGTGCTAACAGCCAGGTTTTGAAGAAACTCTAAGGAGGGATTGGAGGTGGCGAGAAAGGGACGGGGAGACAGGGGCACAGAGAAGGATTTATAATTTTTTTTTGCCCAGACATAAGGATGCAAGGACTCTGCAACTTTCTCCCTTAGAGACTTACCTGCGTCCCTGAAAAAATAACTAGTTTGACTAGGTTCATACAGCCAGTATATATATCAGGGGTGGCATCTGAACCCAGATCCTCCTGCCTGAGGCTTCACCAGGCTGCCTCTAAATGTCCATATAATTTATCATTTATGGCACCATTTGAGATTAGGTACACTTTTATGAGAGCTCAATTAACAAATATGAAAAGGTCTATAACTATTAATATAACAGGTTGGTTAAGACAAAGCCACTGGTATGGTCTTACATACACTGCTGTGGCCAGGACTATAACTGTAACCTTGGCCAGCCACCTTAAAAATGGTGAGCACACATTAATGCACTGTTGGTGGAGTTGTGAACTGATTCAATCATTCTGGAGCACAATTTGGAACTATACCCAAAGGGCTATAAAACTGTGCATATCCTTTCACCCAGCAAAGCCACTACTAGGTCTGTATCCCAAACAGGTCAAAGGAAAGGAAAATGATATGTGTACAAAAATTTTATAGCAGCTCTTTTTGTGGTGGTAAAAAACTGGAAATTGAGGGGATGCCCATCAGCTGGGGAATAGATGAATATGTTGTGGTGGTATATGACTGTGATGGAATTTTATTGTGCTATAAGAAATAACAAGCAGAATAATTTCAGAAAAACCTGGGAAGACTTATATGAACTAATGTAAAGTCAAGTGAGCAGAACAAGGAGAACACTGTACACAGTAACAGCAATGTTGTACAATGATCAACTATGAATGACCTAGCCATTCCCGGCAATACAAAGATCCAAGAAAATTTTGAAGAACTCATGATGAAAAAGCTATCCAACTCCAGAAGAACTGATGGAGTCTGAATGTAGATTGAGGCGTACTTTTTAAACTTACTTTATTGTTCTTGTGGTTTTTTGGGTTTGCATTTTCTTTTGCAACATGGCTAATATGGAAATGTTTTGCATGACTGCACATGATCTATACCAAATTGCTTGACTTCTAAAGGAGGAAACAGTGGAAGGATGGAGAGAATTTTTGTTTACATGTAATTGAGAAAAATAAAAATAGTGGTCACAAAGGAGCTGAGAAGATAATGTCAATGGAGCAGCATAAACAAATCACTATATTCATCTTATATATAGCTTGGTCATAACTGTTTGCATGTTGTCTGTCCCATTAGATTATGAGCTTTTTGAGGATGGGGACTGTTTTTTGCCTTTCACTTAGCAGAGTGCCTGGCACTATAGGAGCCACATAATAAATTTAATAATAAATTTAAGTAAGTTTACTGACTGACTGAAAATTCATAGTCAAGTGAAGTCAACAGGCATTTACTAAGCCTCTGCTATATGCCAGCCCTCGTGGTAAGTGCTAGGGATATGAAGAAAGCCAAAATGGTCCCTTCTCTCAAGGAACTCCCAGTCCAATAGGAGAGCAACATGCAAACAATTATGTACAAGCATAAAAGCACTTCTCCAGGCAAAGATCTAGAAACAAAGCAAGCATCCACTGACTGAGGAACCAATCACTCCACAAGTATTCATTAAGCTCCTGCTTTGAGCTAAGCACTTCACTGTGCCAGATGCAGGAAATGCAAAGACAAATATGAAAATCTCTACCCCCAAGGAGCTTACATTCTATCAGAGGAGACAACAAATACACACATACATTTACATTACACACATACACGTATAGGAAATAAATGCACAGTATACGATTATAATAGTCCATTAAATAAGACGTGACAGGTGTAAGGAATTTAAAGAAACAGGAAGATTTATATAAAATAATACAGAATGAAATAACACAATAAGAAGAACACTATGTATACAGTGATGACAATAGTAAAAAGAATACTAAAAGAAAATCATACTATGAGGAACTGCAATACCCAATCTTGTTCCTGGAAACAACAACAGACAATGAAATATATCTGCCTCTTCTGAAAGGGACTACAGGGACAGAATATAGCCAATCACCGGATATAGCCAATGTATTAGTGGTGGGGTTTTTTAAAAAAAATTTTATTCTTTGCTACAATGCAGGGATGGGATGGGTAGGTACATATTTAGAACCAAATTCTACGTAAAAAGAAAAGGCATCAATAAAACTTTTTTTAAAAAAAAGATCTCCTTGCCCCCCATTTTATAGAAGAGTAACTGATTTGGGGGTGGGAGGAGAAGAGGAAAAAGAATGATATGCCCAAGGTCACACAACCAGCTAGTTATCAGCAGAGATGGCTCGGAACCCAAATCATGTCCTATCGGAGGCAAGTCCTGAGTGTCGTCTCTGCTAAAGACGGTATATTATATTTGTACTGACAGGCCTCTAACAACAAGCAATAGTGACTGAATCTGTTCATTGTCATTTGTCTGTCAGAGTGATATTTCTCAGGCTTGTCGGTTTGTAATGGAGAGGCGGAAGCAAGACAGCCAAGTTTCCTGGGCTTCTTTTTGCCTATTGCCTGAAATGAGCACATCATCAAGCAGCATGTCATAGAGTGCAGAGATCCAACCTCAGACCTAGGAAGGGCTGAGTTCAAGTCCTAACTTTGACACAATACTTTTGGCCGTGTGATCTTGAAGAAGTCATCTGAATTTTTCAGTGCCCTAGGCATTGTTGGTAGAGGGAGTTTTCTTCTTGGAAATTCATTCCATCCATGAAATCCATAGGTTCAGTCTCACTCTGCCCCTACCCCCCCTCCAATTCCCCCACCCACACACAAAAGGATGCGCAGAGAGACCTCCCCCAACTGAAATGGGAAGTTTAGGAATTCCCCATTTGCAGGCAAGAGATTGGGCTTTAAATCAAATTTACTTCTGGATGCCCAAATCCTCATTAAGTATCCCTTTCTCATACTTTCAGCACTGGCCACCTCAGGCCCCCAGAGGCTAGAGGGTGGAAGAAGTCAGAGGAGGGCCCAGGGTATCCATGGGAAAAAAATAATCCAATGGGACATCACACAGTCTCCCAAAATATTCCCCTGCAAACACTCCTCTCCTCCACCCCTTTTGCCTCTTCCTTCCACAAAATGTGAGCACGACACGAAGAAGCAGAATATATTCCACGGTTTTCTGTACATAATGGTTTCAACATTTGTTTGTTTGGAAACTGGGCCTCCAACATAAACAGTGTTTCTATGCCTGTAAAGAAAATCTGCCTGAAACAGACTAAGAAGGCTGGAAAAAATGAATCTCTTTTCCTACAATTCGCCAAATCGAGCAGGGCTAATCACTCTGGATTTCAATCACAGTATTAATTCCACCTCAGGTGGCTTAAATTGTCAATTAACATAGTAAAAATCATCCTGGAAAGAACTGCAACCTTAGCTTCTCCTGACAGCCTTATCTAAGTGCAAGTGAAACTGATTATTTTGGAAAATTGCTATTAAAAATACATGCTCACTTTATAAAGATGACCAGGATCATTATCCTGTAACATTCCATAAATTTTTCAAACACCCCATTTTACTGCCTTCTCCTCAACATTCTTGGCTCAGGCCTTCCAGTGATAACTCTGGACATAAGCACTAGTCACTTACGGATTGAGCTGTTAGCCCTCTTTGGTATACAGAGGGTCAGAATCTGTCTCATTGGTTTAGGGATAAATATCATAACTTTCGAGAGTGCATTGTGTATTCAGTCGTTTTCAGTCATGTCGGACTTTCATTTGGGGTTTTCTTGGCAAAGACACTGGAGTGGTGTGCCATTTCCTTCTCCAGCTCATTTGACAGATGAAGAAACAAGCAAACAGGATGAAGTGACTTACCCTGGGTCACATAGTTAGTAAGTGTCTGAGGCCAGATTTGAACTCACAAAGGTGATGAGTCTTCTCGATTATAGGCCTCCATCCAATGTACCACTTACCTGCCCCGACTTTTGAATACCAGCAATTGAACCAATGCTTGCATATGGTCTAAAATGTGTGATTCTTAATCTCATCTGTGACCACTAACCACTTCTGTGCATTCCTCAAGGCCCTATCTTGGACCTTCTTTTCCCTCTATACTATTTCATTTGGTGATCTCATCAGCTCCCATTGATTCAATTACCATCTCTATGCAGATGATATTTCTCCTCATCACCTCCCCTCTTCCTAACTTCCCTATGACTATGGAAGGGACCACTATCCTGCCAGTCATCCAGGCTCATTATCCAGATGTCCTCATTTATTCTTCACTCTCTCTCATCCTCCATATCCAATCAGTTGCTAAGTCCTGTCTTTCTATGTTTGCACATATCTCATGTGTTCCCCCGATCACCTCTCACACTACCATCTCCTACCACTCTGACAGGCTGTCATCACTACACATGTGGACTGATAGTTTTCTGCTTGGTGGCCCTGCCTCAAGTCTCTCCCCAGCCTAGTACATCCTCCACTCATCTGTTAAAGCGATTTTCCTAACATGCAGCTCTGACCATGTCATCTTCCATGCAATAACTCCACTGGTTCCCTATTACCTGTTGGGTCAAATATAGAATTCTCTATCTGGCTTTTAAAGCCCTGCATAACCTGGCCCTCCTCTGCTTCTCCAGGCTTACAGCTTACTCCCTTTCATGTACTGTACAATCCAGCATCACTGGCTTCCTTATTTTTCCTTGAACAAAACACCCTATTCTCCCAGCTCCATTCACTGGCTGGCTGTCCCCCATGCCTGGAATTCTCTCCCTCCTCCTCTCAGCCTCCCAGCTTCCCTAGACTCTGTCAAGTTTCAGCTAAAATCCCACCTTCTGCACAAAGCCTTTCCTGGCCCCCCTTGTTACTAGTGGCTTCCCTTTGTTGATTACCTCCAAGTTACACCACTCTATCTTGTTTGTACATAGCTGTTTGCATGCTATCTCCCTCAATAGATTGTGAGCTCCTAGCAGAGGCCAGTTTTTTGTTTTTTCTTTTTCCTTTCTTTGCATCTCTAGTGCTTAACACAAGGCATTGCACACAGCAGACACTTAATAATAGCTGTTATCTTGACACTCCCTTTCTGTACATAGAGATCGTTAGTCTGCATTGATGATGGGATTCCCCACACCGAACAAGTCAAGAATCCATTAGAGTATAGAACTTGACTTTGGCCCTTCTTTTATTAGAATTGTATGGCTTCCTAACATCAGCAAACCACAAAGATTTCAGCCTCTAGCTCATTTGAGATTATATCTAGGTCTCAGCCAGGCAGAAACAAAGACCCTCATTAAAATGTCAACAAATATGTGTTCCTGATGATTTTTCATATCACAGCCCAAAGTGTATATACACTGGCTCCATCTAATAAGTAATAGAAGTAGACTGAGTCAGGATAAAAGGACCTATTTCCTCCCCTTTCTCTGCAATTTTATACATCCTTCTTTTTGTACCATGTTTCCTTTTGGTCAACTGAAGACCACAGAAAACACAAAGGCTATAAAAAGAAATGAGAATATGCCTCACCATGCACTAATTAATTACACAGCTAAATCCAAACAGTGCCTAGTCACACTAAGGTAGTAGTATCACATAGTGGATAGACAACACCTGGGTTCAAATTTTTCCTCTGATTCTTATTAGCTGTGTGACCAAGAGAAAATCACTCAAGCACAATGAGTCACAGTTTCCTTACCTGTAAAATAGGGATAACAATAGCGGCAAAACCTAACTCACAGGGTTGTAACAAGATAGTGTACATAAAGTACTTTGCAAACTTTTAAAAAGTAAAAAAACATACACATATGCATGTGCATATATAATTATATAAACATCATTAATTTATGTATAGCCAGGTAGAATTATCTTCCTTTTCTTTCAAGAACATGTCAAAACATCCTGACATCTGAAAGAGGAAAAAAATAATTCTGTTTCCTTCTTCAGGAACATCTTTCTATCTTTTGCTATCATGCCTCTACCATTGCAGTTGAAATCTATTTTAATAAGGAACCACTAAATGTTCCACTTTGTCTTCATTCACTTTATTGAACGCTACGTCCTGGCTTCTGGATGAAGATGATTTTATATCAGACAGACTTACCTGTGGAAAAGATGAACACTGTGTTATTCCACATCCCATACTTGTTCAGGGCTCTCGTGACATTTCCCACAGCTTCATCCATAAGGGTCACCATTCCTGCATAAAGACGCCTCTTCTCATCTTGGATAAAGTCATATAGCTGCAGATATTCCTCAGGGACCTGAAGGGGCTCATGGACAGACTGTAGGGCGAGGTACAGAAACAGAGGCTGGAAAAGAATTATACCAATCTGTTAAGAGAGCAGCCAAGTGGGAAATGTCACCGAGTAAGCAGACCTGCATTTATCAACTAATTAGAGTAATAATTGCCATCTCTCCACCTTCTCCTCTCCCCAATCCCAACCCTAACTCCCAATCAGACTGTTTTCCCATATTGCTGTAAGCATCAGAATTAGCTGTCTACTTTGGAAGCAGGAGTTTGGCTTTCTCTACTACCCTATCATATGAGAAAATGAATATATGAATTTCAATAGTTTGCATCAAATGTTCTACCAATTTGATTCCTGAGAGCTGAGAAATAAATTAATAAATTGACTCTTTCTTTCCATTTCACACTAATCTTAGTAGTGTTCTAAATCAGCTGTGCCTTCATCTTCCTTTCTCCTCACCTTCTAATGTAACTCTTACCTGTCACCATATTCATTGTGCTCCAGTAGAACCTTTTGCCTACTGGGCTAATAAAACTCTTTCAGGCAAAGACTTCAAAATCTGAAAGATTTCAAAGTATGAACCTCATTCTTCCACTGAAGAAATCAGGCACTTAAGCTACATAGAAAATTAGTGTCAGAAACTTATAAGGTGACTTACTAGTCTAATTCACTGGATTTGGTTGTTCAGTCATTTTTTCAGTGGTGTTCAACTAAGTGAACCCATTTGGGATTTTCTTGGCAAAGAGACTTGAGTAGTTTGCCATTTTCTTCTCCAGTTCATATGACAGATGAGGAAACTGAGGCAAACAGGGTTAGGTGACATGCCCAGAGTCACACAGCTATTAAGTGTCTAAGCCGGATTTGAACTCAGGAAGATGAGTCTTCCTGACTCCAGGCCTGGCGCTCTATCCACCTAGCCACTTAGCTGTCCACTGGATTATTACCACTACCCTATATTTCTCCCTCTGAATTTATATAAATTCATATAAATTATTCATATCTAAACAAATAAAGCTCCCCCCCCCAATACTAGCTGTATTAGAATCAATATCTACCAGGGCTCCTACTTCCTAACGTGGGTTTAGGTAAAGGAAACAAAGACATTCTTGGGGGAAGGGGAGGGGAAAACATGGCTCAAGCTGGGCCTCCCCTGACATGGCTTTGGTGGCCTCTGGCTGTGTTGAGTGGATTCCTGGTTTACATAGGGGGATATGAAGCCCAACCCACATGGCACTGGGGTCCCTATGACCTGGTGGCTGCCTGAAGACCCCATGAATCATCACACCCTGGCCTTCTGAACAGATACTTCTCAGTAAGGAGACATGGGCAATACAATCGATAGACGTGCCACTGCATCCTTGTTGCCTGTTCTTGCTACATTAAGGAAAAGTAAAATTCCTTTTGTTAACTATTCCATGACTTACAGGTGCCTCCTTTTGTCCCAACATTGAATCAGAACTAACAGATGCCATTGTCGGGCTTGTCCCTAACACTAGCTGATACACGTATAAACTCCTCCCTGCCATTCTTTCGTCTTCTCTCTCCACTGATCTCTCATTTCATCTAGGGAACAGAGAGAGGAAATCCTTCCACCTCAGCAATTTCTAGTCTTAGAGGGTTGTTTGATGCATTGAAAAATTAAGTAATTTCTCCAGAATAACACAGTTTACAGGCAAGACACGTCCTGTCCTACCTTTTTACAGGAGGGTTTTCTCAATCCCTCTTAATTCTAGCATCTTCCCTGTTATTTCCTATTTATCCTATATATAGCTTGTTGGTACATATTTATTTGTTTCTTGTCTCTCCCATGAGATTGTGAGCTCCCTGAGGGCAGGAATTATCTTTTGAATTTTTCTTTCTTTCTTTGTATCCCTAGCACTTAGCACAGTACCTGGCACACAGCAGGTGCTTAATAAATGCTTACTGGCTGACTGACTAGTTGACTGACCATGAAGGAGTTTAAGGGGGAGAGGAGACACAGGACTACTTCCTTGAGGGTCTGTAGTCTGGGGAATTTTACCAACATAGCTTATGTTCTGACATGCCTTGTGTTTAAAGGGCCCCCAAGTAGCCCCACTCCCAGAGCCCTGGAGCCCTTTCTTTGTTGTGATTACCTCTGTCTACACTCTTCCAGATCCAGGTGGCTTCTCAGAGCTCCCCCTTCTCTAGTTCCCTGTATCTTCTCCCTCTCACATCAGGATCTAGGTCCCTCTTCAAGTCTGTCTCCTGGACTAAGTGACTATTAAAGTTTGTCTAGAAGCACAACCTGTCCTTTTTCCTATCATGTTGCTTCCCTTCTGATTCACAGAGGGACTAATTTATGCCTCATAAAGAGATCACCCAGTGTGGCCTCATTTTTGCAGTTGGTTTAATATTTTTCTGTGCTCAGATCTGAGAAAGACCAACTCCCTTATAAGTAAGATGGAATAATAAAAGTGGTTACATTACATATCTCACAGAATTGTTGTGAAAAAGTGTTTTGTAAATCTTAAATAATGAATAATATTTACATTGCCCTTTAAAGTTTACAAAACATTTTATAGGCATGATCTCATCTCAGCCTCACAATAAACAAGGAAGATAGTTATCATAGATATTATAGACAGAAAAATAAACAAGTTCAGAGAAGTTACATGACTTGTCTCAGGCCATATAGCTAATGAATGGATTATACAATGTAATAGGAAAATCTCCAGATTTGAAGTCAGAGGACTTGGGTTCATTTTTTTTAAGACTCAGTCTCCCTCTCTCTCCTAGGCTGGAAGTACAGCTGCCATTCACAGGCCTGATCCCACAGTTGATGGGCATAGAAACTTTGACCTGCTCTATTTCTGACCTAAGCCAGTTTATATCTCCTTATACAGCTGTTTCCCCCCTCTCTGATTTGGGGGAACACCATAATGGTGCCAGACACTGCAGATATGGGGTTATATTGCAGTAATCCAGGTATAGGTGATGAAGGCCTGTACGAGAGTGGTGCGGAGTGTCAGAGGAGAGAAGGGGATGAGAGATGATGCAAAGGTGAAATTGACAGGCCTTGGAAACAACTTGGATATAGGGCAAGATGTCCAGGTGACCCCTAGATTGTGAGTCTGAGGGACTGAGAGGATGGTGCTGCCCTCTATAGTAAAAGGGAAAGTGCAAGGAGGGGAGTTAGGGGGAAAGATAAGGAGTTGTGCTTTGGAGATGGTGAGTTTAAGATGTCTAGAGGGCATTCAGTTCAAGATGACTCACACACAGCTGAAGATGTGAGATCAACAGAATATATGACTTTGGGCAAGTCTTGGAGCACATTTTCCTCATCCATAAAATGAGAAGCTTGGCCTAGATGGCCTCTACTGTCCCTTCTACCTCCAGTTCTTTATTCGTATGTCATATATTTCTTTTTTTTCCCCATATATTTCTATTACCACATTATCCACACATCTAATGAAAAATTACAACAATGTGTTTTCTGAGGAGCTTGGAACAAAATAAAAACAGTTACAAGACTGATTTGGGCATTGTCTATAATATAAAGCCAACATTTTAAATAAATTATATGTCAGAAAAGTTAACTTACACACAGTCTAGCCTCATTCATTTTTATTTTGGTGAATTCAGAATCTATGAAAATTTGAGCTCTAGGTTAGACTGAGGCATTTCTCTCATGAAAGTAAATTTACTTTTGTACCATCTTTGAAAAAAAAGGCCTAACATAACAAATTCATAATGTTAAAAAAGATTATAGGAGAAATTCTAAGCCTATTTAAGAGAATAAATTATTTTCAACTATTTGCATTAATTTTCTAATCATGCTTTTACACAAAGATATAGACGCTTATGTGTGTATATGTATGTATCTATACAAGTATAGAGAGACATGCACACATACATATACATGAAAGTAATAAAACTAGGTTTCTTCTTAAACATTCCATGGTCCATAATGTTCATATGTTTATACTGGCCTTCCCCTAAAGTTGTTCTGAATGAGCAAAGCTTGTACCTTACTGCATGTGTATCCTTGGGCAGCCAATCAATCCACTGACAAATATTTATTAAGCGCCTCCTGTGCTCCAAACACTGCCCTAGGTGCTGGAAATAAAGTACAAGGAAAGAAACAATTTCTAGGGCAGCTAGGTGGTACAGTGGATAGAGCACTGGCCCTGGATTCAGGAGGACCTGAGTTCAAATGTGGTCTCAGACACAATTCACTTACTAGCTGTGTGACTCTGGGCAAGTCATTTAACCCCATTGCCTTGCCAAAAAACAAAAAATAAAAAGAAACAATTCCTACTCAAAAGGAACTTACCTTATAATGGGGGAAACAAATACATGTAAAAATAATGCAGCATAAATATAAGGTGAAGAAATGCAAGTCTATACAAAGTAGTTAAATACAAGGTAGCTTTGGAGAGAGGGAACTAAGAGTTGGGAGAATGAGAAAAGGCTTGTTATAGAAGATAGTACTCGAGTTCAATGACTTTGCACAATGTGTCTCATTTAAATCCAATTCACACACAAGCCAAAACATCACCTTGTGATGTCATCGGTCTTCTTTGAAAACGAAGGATAAAAAACAACTACAACAAAGGAAGAGATGGACTCTGTGAGATAGAAGAAAGGAGGGAGTACCTTCCAGGCACATGGGAGGCCGAAGAAAAAGCACAAAGTTAACAGATGGAGTGCTCTGTGTGAAGAACAGAGGTCATTTTGGCTGAATCAAATGGTGGTGGAGGGAGAGTAATATCCCGTGAAACTGGAAATCTAGTTTAGGGCCAGATTGTGCAGGACTTAAAAAGCTAAATACAAGAATTTATATTTTATCTTTTAGGTGAAAAGAAGCCACTGGAGTTGGCTGAGTAGGGGAATAACATGGTCATATCTGTGTTTAAGGAAAATTATCTTGACAGCAATGTGTAAGATAGTCTGAAGTGCAGAGCAATTTGAGACCAATCACTTGAGACAAATCACCTGACCTCTCTTTGCCTTTGCTTCTGAAAGTCTAAAATGAAGGAGGTTGAATCAGATGACCTCTAAAGTCTCTTCCAGCTCTAAATCTGTGATTCTATGATCTAGAATGATAATAGTAATAATAATAGCTAGTATTTACATAGCTCCTACTGTGTGCCAGGTATTCTGCCAAGCACTTAACAATTTATTATCTCATTCAATCCTCACAACAACTCTGGGAGATAGGTGCTATTACTCTACTTTTTTTTTTTACAGTCAAGGCAGACAGAGGTTAAGTGACTTACACGAGGTCACATAGATAATAAGTGTGTGTGGTCAGATTTGAACTCAGATCTTCCAGACTTCAGGCCCACCGCCCTATCCACTGTACCACCTAGCTTGGTTTCTCATTATTTGTAAAGAAACAATGAGCCCTTTCCTACAAGATAACATCAAAGGTTAAAAAAGAAAATTATCTTCCTCTAAACAAAATAAAGCATTGTTGAAGGGTGACCCAAAAGAACATGATCCAAATGTCCTCTACCTTTTAGTGACTCAATGCACTTTAATTTAATAGGCAGCTCAACTTCACATACTCTCAGGAGAGTGTCCCTAGGAGGAGCAAGCTTGATCATTATGCCATCAAGTTCCCTGTGACCAATCTGCCACTTATGAAGAGGACTAAGGACAACGGCACCATGGTAGGTATTATGGATGTCAAGGCCAAGAAGCATCAGATCAAGCAGGTCTTAAAGAAGATGTATGATATCATGTGACCATGATGAAGACACTCATCTAGACCAACTAGGGCTGACCTGCTCCTGATTCAAATACTTTGGCTGTTGCCATTCAAAGTAGAATCTTCTAATCCACATCTAGTTACCTTGTAACACATGCAATAAACAGTTTTCTAGGAAGGAAGGGAGTGAAGAGGGAAGGAAGAGAGGAAAAGAGGAAGGGGGAAGAAAGGAAGGAAGGAAGGGACAATGGGAGGTAAGGAGAGAGGAAAGGAGGCAGGGAAAAAGGGAAAGAGTGAGAGAGGAAGGGAGGCAGGAAGAAAAGGAGAGAAGTAAGGGTAGAAAGGAAAGAAAGAGAGAAAAGAATAACGAAAGAAAGGAAGGAAGAAAGAAAGAAAGAAAAAGAAGAAAGAACATACCTTCTGAGCCGGATGGTTAGCAATAAGATCTATAGCTCTTTGCGTAAATATATTTGTTGAATATATATTTTTGTATCCTTCTGCAACATCTTCTCCATCCCTAAAATCAAGAGCACACCGGGTGACATTCAGGGCATCAATGTATACACAGCGTTTATGGGAGTAGTAATCTTCACTACCTAGGAGATACCCTGCAATAAGAATGGAAGATGAAAGCAGTCAGCACAGCATAAGACTCATTATACAAACGAATGTTTCAGCATCTAATCACCTAATGCAACTGATTACCCATGACAAGGCTAATCAGATGACAAGGCTAATGAGAGCAAGATTCTTTAACATCTCTATATTTGATACTATAAAGCATAAAAATTTCATTTGTGGTCCCAGTCTAACCTATGACCTCAGCAAGATCTGGAAAACAGTAGCTTAGCTGTTTTATAAGGCAAGTGATATCAGTAAAATACATAAAAACAGCTCAGAGATCACATGAAGTAAAGGGAATGATGGCTTAGACTTCTAAAGTTAGAAGGAAGCTCAGTGAACAGCTAGGGTTGGCATGATCTAGACATCTGGCTTTATTTGGAAGAGGCACATGAAATGGTTTTGTTCCTGATATCCTCAGACTGTCTGTGGTACTGGCTTCCCAGGAGCAGCCGAGTCATCCCTAGTCGGATGCTGACACCAGGTGGTGAAAGACACAAATCTTTCCTAATAAGGCCCCCTGGCCATTATGTAGAATACTCATAAAACTAACTCCAAAGCTGTATCTAAATTAGACTTTTCATATATTTAAATTCATCCAGGGAGTCAGATATCAACTGCCTGCCTGCCTGACTGCCCCATGTGCGGGGCTAAGAAATGGGAAGAGAAATGGGTACCCTCTTTCAATAATTCTGTAAATGAACATTTACAACCTCCTCTTACAACAGTAAAATGGACAACCTTGTTCTTTATTACAGGCGCCATCTACAGGCAGATCATGGCAAAGCCCCCTGAAGATAAGGGTAATAGAAAGAGCCTTCTCCCCAGTTCCAAATTCCCACTTTCTACAGTAAGAACCTCCCACATGATCATAAAAACAAAAGGATACTAAGCAAGTCTCTCAACATATCTCTGCACCTTAGTTCTCTTATCTGTAAAGCAAAGGGGATGGTTTAGATGTCCTCTTAGGGGCTTTCCAGCTCAACAACTCTTCCTGTGATTCTTTTCAAACAGTTCCCCATCCTCCATGATTCATCAAATCAGAGGCCCCTCATGTTAACAAATGCTTTGTTCTCTGGCTAAATGGTTTTTGTGTTGAACAATATCAGAGAGGCATAATGAGGCAAAGTAAAAAAAAAAAATTTAAAGCTAAAATAAAGGGAAAAAAAGGAACTGCGCAAAGTTCTCAAAATATTGTGCTTAAAAAAAATACATACACCCCCCAATCATTCCTTCATATGTCAAAGCACTAGAAACCTGAAGCATTTGCTTTAAATGACTTGATTTGCATTGAAGGAAGCAAAGTTCTTATAAAAATCATATTGTATTTGTTGGGGGTGGATCAGGTGTTAGAAGACTTGCAGGGGGTGGGGGAGGGATGGGAGGATAGGGAGGAGTATTCTATTTCTGTGCTGTACCAATGATTTATTATGTGACCTTGTGGAACTCACTTCAGCTTGTCCACCTGTAAACTTCAGACAATGGGATTATCATCTGGGGGAATCTATCCAGATGAGAGGTCTGGTACAAAGATGTTATATATGTGCCAAATATTAATATTGAAAAGATCCAATAAATAAGAGGACCAGAGAAATGACAGCTATTTGTTCACACATTTCTTTGTGCCGCTCCATTAATTTACAAATAGCTTAACCGCCAAACTGATTTCAAGTAATAAAATAATAATTATTATTATGAGCATACAGAGCTTTTTATCTTTACAGTGATTTACAAACACGAATTTATATTCTGAAAGCCATCAGCCCCTAAAAGTATGTTGTTACCTGTGCCTTTTTTGGAAACATAAAAAATGTTTTTGAACAATTCAATCCCTGACTTTAAAAAAAAAAACCATAACAGTCAACACATAATAATAATGCTAGCCATATGGCAGGAATATTTAGAGTATTATGGAAACATTGCAGAGGAGGAAATGTAAACCTGATTAGTTCTCCCTAACAATAAGGTACTGAAAAAAAGATTTTTAAAAATTTAAACACAATTAAGATTTTAATATAAATTTACTATTACAGGACTATTAGGCCATTTCTATTTAGGTCATTTCATACAATCATGGATTCAGAATTAGAAGGGACTCTAAAAGTGGTCCATACCAGTTCTTAACCTTTTTTTTATGTTGTGGACCCCTATGGCAGTCCAGTGAAGCCTATGGATTCCTAAGAATGTTTTTAAAAGCATAAAAGAAAATGCATAAGATTATAAAGGAAATCAATTATACTGATATGCAATTAACAAAGGAGACAAATTTTTTAAATTTAATGGATCCTAGGTTAAGGGCTCCTGATCTAGACCAACCCCTTCATTTCTCAGATGAGGAAACTGATGCCCAAAGGGGAAGAAACTCACTTGCCCAAGATTACTGAGGCAGTAAGTAGCAAAGCCAGGATTCAAACCCAGGTCTTCTGTCTCCAAATCCAATGTTCTTCCCATTTGCTTACACTACCCTCTGTTAGAGTTAGAAGGGCTTATGTTTCCACAGGTAGAATAATGCAGAGATTTAAAGAACAACAGCTCCAGGAAGTAGTACACTGTAGGTGGGCTCGGGCTTAGCCAATAAAAAGTAAGTTGATGGTTCCATAAAGACCCCAAAATCAAGATAAGGATCAAGCCAGCTCAGACCAGTTAGGGTCAACCTGAGGACACCTGAAAAATGTTAGTGCACCTGCTTAATGAGCTTCATTACTATTATCTGACACACCCTGCATAAAATTAGAGCCTCATTAACGAGTCATGGGACGTGTGACCAAGGGAGGGGGAACATACTTGAGCATATCAAGGGGAAACATGGAAGGAAAGGCGTAACCTGGGAAGGGATGGACCAATCCAGGCATGGGAGGTTTCGCACCCGAATTCAACTGCATAAAAGCACACTTGCCCTTGCACTCAGGGCCCACCCCTCCTGAAGAGGGGTGGAGCCTGCTTCTGGCCAGAAACGTCTAAATCCTCCGGACTTTCTTTATAATAAATTTTCTTGATACTAAATTTTTGGTGTCAAGCCTATTTCTAACACTTCCAAAAAGGACTGTCTTTGTAAACATCCCTGCCATTCATAGGAAACTTTTGAGTATTTCTCCTCTACCTTACCCAGGGAAAGAAATTCTATTTACTTTGAAAGCAAAAGATTACCCAGATGGGGAGAAGTCCACCAGGGGGAAAAGATTTTAGATCACTGACTCACATGATGACCAGCCATGATTCCAGAAGACCCATGATGAAACATGCCACCCACCTCCTAACAGAGAGATGTGGGATTCAGGGTATAGAACGAGATATACATTTTTTGGACGCGGCCAATGCAGGAATTTGTTTATGGATAGCATAATAAAGACTGATTCACTCAGCACTGACATTTCCAGTTATTTCATCTGATTTGAGTCGAGTGTGTTATTTACAGGGCTATAGTTGGACCAAACTGTAAAGAGCCATGCAGATTTCCATTACCAAAGAATGTATTGAATCCTCTGCGTGTTGGAAGACATTCTTTTCGGAACATGCCCAGGTGCCACTTTCCAACCATATGGGTGACATATCCAGCCTCCTGGAGAAGTTCAGGCAGCAGCTTTTCATCAAGGGGTATGCAGCTTGGTTGACAGGGCCAGATTATTTGATGCTGCAAACCGGTATGAATCTTAAAAGAACAAACATAAGATCAGGTATTAATGAAGCTGTAACTTGGCATATGAGAATATAGAGTGGCTGCCCAGAACCATGAATACAACACTAGACTTGTATTCCTATTCTTGTCCTAGAGTGACTTAAGCAATATACTCCTGAAATGGAGCTCATTGGCCTGATCAGACAAGAAAATGCATGTGGTTCACAGAAAGAACTACGGAGTCTTAATGCAGGTCCTATTTTCTCTCTCTTTTTTTGTTTTTTCTTTCTCATAGTTTTTCTCTTTTATTCTGATTCTTCTTTCACCAACATGACTAATGCGGAAATATGTTTAATATGATTGTACATGTATAGCCTATATCAGATTGCATGCCGTCTTGGACAGAGGGGAGGGGAGGAATGAGGAAAAATTGACAACTCAAATTCTTATAAAAGTAATGTTGAAAACTAAATATAAAGAAAAACAACAAAGAAACTGCACGTGCAAATGCTTTGTAAAAGAAAAACAAAACAACCTTTGCCTATACTTGTTATAAAGGATGTCTTATTTTGTGATGGTGGTGGTGTCTGTGGAGGGGGGAGGTGTTATAGGGCAAGGAATGATAGAGATACAGAAGAAAAGAACAATAAAAGCATTAATGGAATTTTAAAAAAATATACAGGAGAAAGAACTGTTCCCAGTTCTGAACAAATCATGGTATAGGAATGTAATGAAGTCCTATTGTGCTGTAAGAAATGATGAAGGCGATGGTTTTCAGAGAAGCCTTGAAAGACTTGTATGAACTGATGCAGAGTGAAGTGAGCAGAATCCTTTTATTCCTTTTAAATATATAATAAAGTTACCATGTGCATTTTTTTTCCTTTTGTCTTCCCCTCCCCCATCCTCGAGATGGCTACCATTAGACACAAATATGTATATGTGTGTGCGTGTGCGCGTGAGTAAAATAATTCTATACATATTTCTATCTATCAGTTCTTTCTCTGGATTCAGATAATGTCTTCTTTCATATGTCCTTTGTAATTAATTTGGGCATTTGTAACAGTCAAAATGACTTGGTCACTCAAAGTTGTTCTTAAAACAATATAACTGTTATTTCATGCAAGTCTACCCATGTTTTTTTAAGACCATCAAGCTCATCATTTCTTGTAGCACAGAGGTATTCTACCACAATCATATACAACTTGTTCAGCCATTCTCCAATTGATGGACATCCCCTCAATTTCTAGTTCTTTGCCACCATAAAGAGAGCTGCTATAAATATTTTAGAACACATAGGTTCTTTTCCTTTTTCCCTAATCACTTTCAGAAATAGACCTAGTAGTGGTATTTCTGGGTCAAAGGGTATAGCAGGAAGTGATTCTTGAGACTGGCAGTTGAGTTGGCTTCAGATGGAATATACAGCATGAAGCATTGGCTTCAATATGCTCCAAAACCCTTTCTGACTGTTACTACTATTATAATATTACTATGATTCAAAGACTGTAGAAATGATAGCAAGAACTATAACTTTCAGTTTAAGAGATATTCCTAGTGCTTCCCGGACTAGATTCACATCTCAGGTTACTCTTGCCATTCAGAAGTAGAAACTGAAACCTTATATTGTGGATCTTGAGTCCATCCTGTATGGGGATTGGTTGAAGGAACGGAAGGTATTTAGCCAGAAGTGGAGAAGACTCGGGAAAGAACATAATAGCTGTCTTTAGGTGTTTGATGAGCAGTCAATGTAAGAGAATTGAGATTAATTCTGTTTGACCTTAGTAGGTAGTATCAGGAACACTGGGTGGAAGTGGCAAAGGAGGAGGTTAAGTGGTTTAATCTTGATTTCAGTTAAGTGCATCCTCATAATTGAGTTGCCCATAAGTGGAAGGGGCTGGTTCAGAAGGCTCTGGATTTCTCCCCACTGGAGGTCTGCAAGCAGAGGCTGAATGACCACTTGGTGGGCATTTTGTAGCAGTGAGTTCTTTTTAAATATAGTTTGGATGACTAATATGGAAATATGTTTTGCATGACTATACATGTATAACCTATATCAAATTGCTTGCCTGCTCAGTGAGTGGTTTGGGGAGGGAGGGAGAGAATTTGGAACTCAAAATTTTGAAAACAAATGTTAAAAATTGTTTTT
Source organism: Phascolarctos cinereus (assembly GCF_003287225.1). NCBI lineage: Eukaryota > Metazoa > Chordata > Mammalia > Diprotodontia > Phascolarctidae > Phascolarctos > Phascolarctos cinereus. The sequence continues at coordinate 321,279,288 of NW_027555847.1, forward strand.
ACATATAATTATGGAAAAATAAGATGTTAAATAAATAATTTAAAAATATTTTTAAAAATATAGGTTGGACTATTTGGCCAAATCATTTTGACTGTTACAAATATCCAAATTAATTACAAAGGACATATGAAAGAAGACATTATCTGAATCCAGAGAAAGAACTGATAAATAGAAATATGTATAGAATTATTTTACCTACACACACAACACACACACACACACACACACACACATACATATTTGTGTCTAATGGTAGCCATCTCTAGGATGGGGGAAGGGATGAAAAAAGGAAAAAATGTACATGGTAACTTTATTACATATTTAAAAGGAATAACAAGTTGTATATAATAGATCTGCAGTTTCATGTGTAATCATCTTTTTTATCCTGCTACATTATGGAAATGCTTGTTTTATTCTATAAATTAAAAATAAATTTTAAAAAATTAATCTTTTCCTGGTCCCCTGGACCTAATCAAATTTGTCCTTCTGCTGAACCAACACTTAGTATTTCATTGAACATTTCATTTTTGTATTTCATTTATTATGCCTTATTTGTATATATCCGTGTCTTGCTGTTCCTATTAAACAAAGGCAAGGGACATATATCCTTCATGTTTATAGTCCCCTAGGAACTAACATGTAGGTAGTAGGGTCGTGGAATGGGAAGGGGGAGCAGGCAGGGTAGGAAGACTGACTCAGCTTTCCCCATCCAGTCTCCCTTTCTCTACATATTGAAGACAAAGAAAACTAGGTATGATTTCTGATGTGGGAAGAAAATTAGAAATGGCTGTGAGGCTGGAGGAACAGTAGGAAGAAGGAGCCATCCAGTTATCAGTAAGAGATTCTGGGCCCAAGAGCAAACTGGAATGAAAGCTGGTGTGAGAGGATAGGATTCCTTAAGGCTGGACTTATCTCTTCCACAGTGAAGAAAATATCACTTAACTGTGAGAGAAGCCAAGTGGAGAGTCCTTGTGGACTGCATGTAAGGACTGGGAGAATCCCCAAATCTCCAACACTGACAGGGATACAGTGTGGAGGGGGAAGAGCAGAGTTCTCCAAAGCCATAAATAGGAATTCTGGCATCTAGGATAAATTCAGTAAAGTAGGAAGGGGAGAAAAGGAAGAGGAAAGGCTAAGGTATCAATGAATGACTGATCCAAATAGATTAGAGAAAGAGATCCTGAGATCTGAAGATGTTGAGGAAAGAGGAGGCCAGGGCCTATGAAAGGGGCAAGGGCAAGGGGAGAGAAGACTTTAAATCATGTACTGAACAGCTTAGGAGACAAGGGAGAGTAATCTGGAGATCTATTGATGGTAGCAACACAGACCTAGACTGGATGGAATAAACTTTACCATCATTCAGAAAGATTTTTCAGTCAATTCTACACTCCCCCTCTTTCCTCACATGAACCCTTCCCTTCTCCCTTCAATCTTGTACTTCCCTTCTCTCCTGAGCCCACACTTCCCTTTGCTAATGCAGAAACCAAATAAACTCATTTTTCACCATTCTTAATGGTACCACATACAGCTTTGAATTAATTGTAGATGATGGTATAGGAATGAGGATAGATGCCTAAAGAAGACCATTAAGTCTCTTTTCCAGGAGAGCTTTAAAGCTGAAAGACAGATATCTTTCTTAAGGTGGGCAGTTTAAAGTAAGCCCTGTTTTGAGGCAAAAGGATAGACTCAATTCTAGAGGTCCTATATGGGATGAGATTCTGGATTTTTAACCTTCTAAGCATCCCTGGGATTGGTACATGGTAAGTGGTCAGCTGACTGGTACCTGAAGAATTTCTAGTTTTGTGGGCCCTCACAGGGCCTAGCAAAGCTTCAAGAGCCCTAGGGCTAAAAATATAGAAAAGAATCTAAGGTCATCTACACAACACAGTGAAGCACTGGGGTTGGCTCTGTCCTGGCTCTTCTTTTTTTCTCTCTGCTTCATCAGCTCTCCTGGGTTTAATTATCATCTTTATACTGATGATTTCTCTCCTGCTTCACCAACTGTCTTTTAGACATTTCAAAATGGAAATAATAAGATGAAACTCAGCCGTGTCTCAATTTTCTTAATTACAAAATGGGCATAACCATAGCACCTACCTCCCAAGGTTGCTGTAAGAATCAAAAGAGATGAATATTTATAAAGTATTTAGCACAGTGCCTGACACACAGTAAGTGCTATATAAATGCAGGCAGTTATCATTAATATGTCCAAAATAACACTCATTTTCATTTCCCTCAAACACACCCCTCTTTTACACTTTCCTGTCTCTACTGAGGCACCACAACCTTCTTCACAACCTTGGTACGTTCTCAACTTTTCAAGTTCCCTCACCCCAGACAGCCAGAAGTTGTCAAATGTTGTTAATTCTCCTTCCGAGTTTCTCTTGAAACCAGGCCCTTCTCTATTCACATGGCCACCACTCTAGCTCAGGCCCTCATTAGCTCTTTCCTGGACTACTGCAATAGCCTCCTACTTAGTGTGTCTGCCTAAAGGCTCTCCCCTCTCCAACTGATCTGTCACTAAATTGCCAAAGGAATTTTCGCAAGGCCCAGGTCTGACCATCTCACTCCCCTCCTCTAAAAGCTCCAGTGACTCACTGTGGTCTCTTGGATCCCTTCACAATCAAGCCCAACTGGGTCTGCAGCCTTCACTTTCTTACTTTGTACACACCCGAACAAGTAGTCTTGCTATTTCTTACACACCCTGCTCTGCCTCCCATCTCTGGGCCTTTGCCCTGGCCGTCCCCTCTGTGTGGGATACATTTCCTCTTCACCTCCACCTTTCAGGATCCCTTGATTCTTGAAAACAACTCATGTCATCTTCCAAGTGAAACCTTTCCTGGTCTGCCCAGCTGGTAACCACAACGATAATAATTAACTTATTATTTTTATTCTATAATTGTAGCAGCAGCCAGATGGCACAGGAGATAGAGCAGCTTTTCCTTATCTGCCCACGTAGTAACAACAACTATTATGAATATTGTTGTTATTTAAATGATTACTATTTTATTATTAATTTATTATTGTTGAATTAATAATTGACTTCATTATATGACATTATATTATAATACTATAACATATAAAATATATGATATAATACATATATACATACATATATGTGTGTGTGTATATATATGTATATATGTATATATATACATATATACACACACACACATATATACACACACACACACACACACATATACACACACACACACACACACACACATATATATATATATATATATAATTACAGCAACAACAAAGTGGCCCAGGAGATAGAACATTGGACCTGGGGTCAGAAAGACCTGAGTGCTAATTTGACCTCAGACCTTAGTAAGATATATGGCCCTGGGCAAGTAATAATAATAATAACATAGCTAGCATTTACATAGCCCTTTAAGATTTACAAAGCATTTTATACATACTTTATATATGTTATTTCATTTGATCTTCACAACCCTGTGAGGCAGATGCCATTATCTCCATTTTACAGAGGTGGAAACTAAAGCTCAGAGTGGTTAAGTGATTTGCCCAAGGTCACACAGCAAGTAAGTATCTGAGACAGGATTTGAACTCGGGTCTTCCTGACACCAAGTACAGCACTCTATCCACTGCAGCACCTAGCTATCTGTGATAGTGTCTTATTTCTTGCCTCCCCAAAAAATATACATATATACAATATATATAGATATAACATATATACAGCATATATCTAGATATTATATATCTATATCTGTGTGTGTCTATATCTATATCTATATCTCCACTGTCACAATCTAAGCTTATTGAGGACCAAGCCTATTCCATTTTTATCCACTAGTACCCAACAACACAAGTGCCCAGCCCAGTGATGGACTGTCCATCTACCGTCCGAGGGCTAGCCTGAAGAAGTCCAGAAGGACTCATCACTAGGTAGAAAGCAGGGTGATGAAATTTCTGGCTTTATTAATTCTCATAGTGAAATAGAGGGTGTGATCAGAGTCAGTGGAGGGAGCATCCTCATCAACGAAATCAGAGATCCTTGGAATAATGAGGTAAATATCCCTTCTAATAAGCCTGCCATCATTTCCTATTATTCTTTGACACAGATGTAATTTTCTGTTTCCACGTCCCAGTGCTCTAGTGATGAACACAATTTTGAGCATGTTGAAATAATGAAAAAAAAGATACACAGAGTTACATCAAAGGAGATTCTGATCAACCCGAAACCTGAAGGAGAACGCGCCCCCTCTTAATGACAGCCTTTTCTGACGATTTGCACAAGAGACACAGAAAAGAGTCACGAGTTCTATTGTGTCACAACGGGTGGCTAGATTCTAGTTACTCCTCTCATCAACTTCAATTTCTTTCCCCGGCAATAGTGAGATGAGAGTCTTTATTTTAGGTACTTTACAAACATTGTAAGAAATAAGTATCTGCATAACATTTGATCCATTTTCATTCATCAAACAAATATTTATTGAGCATCTACTTTGCAAAAGGCCCAGTACCTGTTTACATTTCAACAGGAGAGTGGATGGGAATAATAATAATAATTAATAATTTGCATCATGTTTTAAAGTATGCGGAGCATTTTACATATATTATCTCATTTGATCCTCATAACAACTCTGTGAGGTATTATAATCTCTATTTTGCAGATGAGGAAGCTGAGACTCAGAGATTAAATGACTTGCCTAGGGTCACATAGCTAATGTCTGAGGCAGGGTCTTCCTGGTCTTCCTGACTCCAAATCCAGTAGGATACCTACTACACCATCTAGCTACCTCAAAAAAGAAAAAAAAAAAAAACAAAGACAAAAGACGTGGGCACCTTAGATAACTGCCTTATAAGGACACCATTTTGGGGTTAGTATCACTAAGAGTTACTAATCCAAAACCAGAACCCAGGTGCCTTAAGTCTAAGTCTGATGTCCTAATTAGCCGTGTGGTAATTGGAAAGTCAATTCACCACTCTGGGTTTTAGTTTTCCCCTCACTCAAATGAATGGCAGAGACTACATGATCCCTAAGGTCCATCTCAGAACTTCAAGGACATTTACTGTCACTTTTGAAATGGAGCAGCCTTTTTATAGTAACCCCGCGTGGGGTTACTATATTTCTACTTGTGCCTTTCTCTGCAGTGGGGCTTTGGGTACCAGCTGAAGTTACAACACATTCAGATAGCTCTTTACAGTTTGCAAAGTCCTTCCTTCCAACCAAACTCTGAGGTAAACATGCAAGTTCTAATTATTACCTCATTTCACAAATTAGTAAATTTATTATGGGAATGGTTCTTATTGTTATAAAATTTGAATCAATTCATTGGGTATTATCAGCAAGTCAAAAAACATTAAGCACCTACTATGTGCCAGGCATAGTGTTAAATGCTGGGGATACAAAAAGAGGCAAATGACATTCCTTGCCCTCAAGGAGCTCACAATCCAACAGGAGAGACGAGAAGTAAACAAATACGTACAAACAAGCCATATGCAAGATAAAGAGGAAATAATCAAGAGAGGGAAGGCACTAAAATTAAGAGGGGTTGGGTAGGGTTTCCTTTAGAAAATGGCACTGAAGTTGGGACCTAAAGGAAGCTAGTAGTCAGAGATAAAGAAGGACAGCACTGGACAGCCAGAGAGAATGCCTAGAGCTGAGAGATGGAAATTCTTGTTTGTGGAACAGCCAGGAGGCCAATGTCACTGGATGGGGAGTAAGGTGTAAGAAGGCCAGAAAGGTAGGAGGGGATCAGGTTGTGGAGGGCTTTGAACACCAAACAGAGGATTTTGTATTTGATCCTTAGGGCAACAGACAGCATTGGAGTTTATTGAGCAGGGGGGTAACATGGTCAGAATAGCACTTTAGGAAAATTACTGGCGGCTGAATGGAGGATGGATTGGAATAGGGAGAGACTTGTCTAAGACAGGTGCGTAATAGTCCAGGTGTGAGGTGAGGAGGACCTGCACTGAAGGGTTGGCAGTGCCACAGGAGAGAAGGGGGTGTATTCAAGAGGTGAAATGCATAGGCCTTGGCAACAGCTTGGATATGGGGGATGGGGGCAGTGAGGAATCCAGGAAGACTCCTAGGTTGCGAGCCTGAAAGACTGGGAGAATGATGTTGCCCTTTACAGTAATAGGGAAGGTAGGAGCTGGGGAGAGTTTAAGGAGAAAGATGATGAGTTCAATTTTGGTCATAGTGAATTTAAGACATCTGAAAAGTAATTTGGAGATTCAAGACTAGAGGTCAGTAGAGAGATTAGGGCAGGACAGAAGATTTAAGAATCATCAGCATACAAATGGTAATGAAATTCATGGGAGCTGATGAGATTGCTAGGTGAAGTAACAGACAGAGAAGAAAAGAGGACCCAAGATAGAACCTTTATAGGAGAAATCTGCTGCAAAGATTTTTCCCAGTTTAACCATTTCCCTTTAATTTTAGCTGCACTGGTTTTGTTTATGCAAAAAAAATTTATAAAATCCAAATTGATTAATTGTCAAAGGATATGAACAGACAACTCTCAGGGGAAGAAATCCAAGCTATCTATAGCCATATGAAAAAAATGTTTCAAGCCATTAAAATTATAGAAATGCAATAAAAAAAATAAATGCTTGGTAACTTAAAAATTAAATCAAATTACCATTAAAAAGATGAAAAAAATTGGAAGACACTTACAGTTTATCTAATCCAACCCCTTCATTTCATAGATGGGGAAACTGAGGCCAAGAGAGATTCAAAGACTTACTTCAGGTCACACAGTAAGTAGCAGAGTTAGCTTTACCTAGGTCCTATAATTGCAAATCCATCAGTCTCTTCATCATATGAGGTATAGTTTGTGTCTGTCATAATTCTCAATGGATATGTAATTATAGTATCAGTAAATGGTTTTTTAATTTAAGTAAAGGAAACCCTGAAAAAAAGTTTACTACAAGAGAGGGGAAGAAGTACCTCCAAAACACCCCCCCCACCAGTCCCCAGACACTTCAATGATGCTTCTCCCCACACAGATCCTGGGCATTCTTGTGATGCAGGCCCACAAGGGGAAGGGGACTCTGGGAAAAGAGAGAAAGGCCACAGAACTCTACAGTGTGGCAGCCCTGGTCTCAGCACGGTAGCAAGTCTCATCAGGTGACGAGTTCTCCACAAGGGGAAGGAAACTGTACCCCTTGGTATTCCACGTTGCCACGTGGGGTGATAGCCCCAGCAACCTGATGCTAGCTCCCGGCTCTGGAGTTCCCCAAGGAGAACCTAAGACAGACCTTGCCCACACTGAGCATGCAGATGAGGATGTCAGAGGCCACCTTCTGTGAGCTGGGGAGAACCGTAGACAAGTGTCAGGGAAGATGTGACACAGCCATCAGAGACAGCCTCAAGAGGAAGCTCCATGGGACTCCTGTGAAAGGAGCTAGACTGTCACGGTCTGTAAGTGACTGAAGTTATATTTGTCTCCGCGGAAAAGTTTTCCCACCGGCTAGTGTTATTTTCCATGGGCTGTAAAGAAAATCAGTTATGTTTTCTGCCTAGTGAGGCTATGTGTTTATACAAGGAGTCAGTGATGGGTATCAGATACTGAAGTCCCCAGATTATCTGAATGGAAACAATCGGTCAGAGAAATTATTGCTGTTGTTCAGTAGTGTCCAAGTCTTTGTGACCCCATGGACCATAGCACACTAATATCGTCCAGGGGGGTTTCTTGGCAAAGACCTTGGAGTGGTTTGCCATTTCTTCTCAAGTGGATTAAGGCAAACAGAAGTGAAGTGTCTTGTCCAGGGTCATACAACTAGTAAGCGTCTGACTTCGTAACTCTAGGCCCAGTACTCTAACCACTGAGCCACCCAGCTGCTTCTAGAGAAATTAGAAGATCCCAAAAAACTTCTGACACAGCGCTCACAATTACAGAATATTTGAATTAGAAGGGATCTTACAGGCCTGAACTGGAATCTGTCTATAATATCACTCCCCCTCCCCAAGTAGCCATCCAGACCCCATTTAGAGACCTCTGAGAAGGAGGAACTTATCACCTCCTCAGGCAGCCCAAATTACTTTTAAATAACTCTAATTGATAGAAAGATTTTCCTGATGTTAAGCAGCAATTTATTTCTGGGCAACTATCCCCCAATCCTGTCCTCCTCCACATGACAGTTCTTCAAATACTTAAAAGATGTCCCTCATGTGCTCCTAAGTCTTCTCTTCTCCATATCAAACATGTCTAGAAAATGAGGATGAATGATACTGAGCAAATATCTCAATAATGTTTTAAGTCTTCCCCTGCCCCCCAAAAAACCCCATCTTACAACAGGAAAGAATGAAGGTGGACTGATTCATATTAAGATGTATATAACTTTTCATAACAAAAAATTAGTCTGACATCAGGGATTCTTAACGTAGCTAGGTGGTACAATAGAGCTCCAGGCCTGAAGTTAGAAAGACCTGAGTTCAAATCCCACACCAGATACTAGCAGTGTGACCATGTGTGAGTTACTTAACTTCTCGTTGCCTCAGTTTCCTTATGTGTAAAATGGAGATAATGGCACCTATCTCAAAGAGCCCCTGTTGAGGATCCAATGAGGTACTAACTGTATAGTATTTAGCACAGCGTCTGGCATGTAGTACGCACTATATACATGTTAGCCATTATCTTTATACGGAGAGGTATGACCTACTCGGTCATCACATTGCTGACCAAAGACCTCACTAGATATCATGGATTCAAACACTGATGGCTTGAACTTGACAGATTTACAGGTTGGAGCAGTTTTAACACAATCGCAATACCAGTGCAAAAAATAAAAACCAAAATTCTTTTAAATTTAAAAAGAAATTTTTCCAAAACATAAACCTGTTTCTGTTTTATTAGAGGCTTCCACGAAACAATTTTGACACAAACTCCGGCAAACTCCTGAATTTTTATTCCTTTTGGTGTCTTTCCAGACCCAACCTTTGTGAAATGATACCACCAATGATTTGATCGCACAACACTCTCCCATCCTTCCTAAAAGGGCTATGTGATACATACTTTTTAAAAAAAAAAAAAAGGTAAAGTAAAATTAAATTATTTTGAGAATTTCCTGAAACTTCTTGAAATAACTGAAGGCATATTAGAATGTCACAAAACCAGGGCTGGAAATCTCTGGTTCTGACACAGAATGGATGGGGGATTTTGTCAAGCCTGGAAGATCCATCATCTATAAATAACACAGATTTAAAAAAAAAAAAGAAAATGTACTAATCACAGACAGAATTTTGTCAAGCCTGGAAGATCCATCATCTATAAATAACACAGATTTAAAAAAAAAAAAGAAAATGTACTAATCACAGACAGAAAATTCATTCTAATCACTAGAAAGCAGAACCTTGTGATTTGGCTTCTCTTTAGTATTGGGTGGACAGCCAGGTGGTGAGGCTGCATCTCTCTTCATTATCTACAATAATATGGAACCTGTTTCTTTCATTTCTTGAAAATGTATTTGACAGGTATTTTTGTGATATTACAAGAAAAGCTGACATCAATGCCTGGCCAATGCTAGAAGCCTGTTTTTGGCCCTGCGGGGTCATTTCAACTAAGGTAGCTAAAAGCAGTTTCATGTAGAGTATGCATTTTCAAAGTCCTTAATGTGAATGTGAAAGGGAAAAATGTTGCTTCTCTTGCACTATCTATGCATGATCCACTTCTTCTAAGCAGACTTTCCTTGACCACTTTATTCACTTGACAAACATTTATTAAGGCCTTAATGTGTGCAAGACCCTGAGGTAGACCCTGGGGACATAAAGACACATATAGGACTTCCCCAGGGTAATAAAAGCCTGTACAGAATATGATAGACATAGCTGAAATTATTACAGTGTTTAATAATAATAATAATAATAATGGCTAGAATTTATATAACACCTTCAGATTTGCAAAGTACTTTACATAATGTATTATCTCATTTGATCCTCACAACTTCGAGGTAGATGCTATTACTATCATCCCCATTTTACAAATAGTGAAACTGAGGTTAAGCGACTTGCCCAGGAACACACAGCTAGCAAATGTTTGAAAAAGGATTTAAACACAGGTCTTTCTAACCTCAAAGTACAACACTCTACCCACTGCACAGTGTCAGGCACATAGTAAGCGCTATACAAATGTTAGCTATCATTTTTATATGGAAAGGTATGACCTACTCAGTCATCATATCACTGACCAAAGATCTCACTAGATATTGTGGATGCAGACTGATAACTCAGACTTAACAGATTGGAGTGGTTTTAACACATCTGCAAAAAAAATAAAATGCAAAAAATGAAAACCAAAAAATTTTTTAAATTTAAAAAGAATCTTTTCCAGAACATAAACTGGTTTTCCTCTGGCTAGCCTTATTTGGACTGAGAAGGGATCTCTCCCTTGATGTTTATTTGCCTATAATAATTGTGGAGCAAGGGGGCACTTGGGAGGAAAGCTGGAAAGAAAGACTCTCAGGCCTTAACCGCACACTTCTGGTAGTCTCCCCCTCATTCAGGTGCATGCCAGAGGCAGCTATAGATAGCCCAGGCACATTTTATCCCTTTGGGTTCTCTGAGTATTTCAGCATACCAGAAACATACTAAAATATCCTGTGAGAGTAAGAAAGACACTGTGAAATATATCACAATAAATGCAACCCTTCTCTTAATCTAAGAAACTCCATTTGAGCAGAAAGGGTACATCCAGCCAGTCAGACATCAGGAGAGCTGAAGTCATACCTTCCAATAAAGCCCATGCAGGCGGCAGTTCCTCCCGCCACAGTAACACAGAAGATTTGGAAAGTGGGCAACTCTACCACAGTCATCTCGCACATGAGAAAAGCTAGGCAGAAGGTTTCATGATCACAAAGCAAGTCAAGGAAGGAGCTAAGAACCAATCTGCTCCATGGTCCATGAGCTGGAAGACAGAACTGTAATCAAGTATCACTCCCTGTCCCAGCCTACCTCCCTCTTAAGGTTTATTTCCAGAGATGCCCAAGAGACAAACAAATCAATGGATGAGATCTGGGCTCCTCTTCAGCATTCCACAAAGTGGTCAGCTGCCCATAGCCCTGATGCCAAGAGCTACAGAACTTGCTTTATGGTCATTTGCAGGCCAGGTCTGCCATCTGGCATGGCCCTTCAGTGCTCATGCATCAGTGCTGGCTCGAATCACTGGCTGCTGGAAGGAGCTATTTATTTTTGGTTTTGATTAGTAAAGAGGGCAGGTAGCCAACTAAGCTGATGGAAGGGACATCTTTGGAGAAAAGAATAAGCAAGCCAGAAATTCTTTCAGTTCAGATACTTTCTTAAAAGTAGAAATCTTAAGTTGAACCCAAGGGAGAGAGGAAAGGAAATTCTAGCCATTGGAAGTGTGTGTGTGTGTGTGTGTGTGTGTGTGTGTGTGTGTGTGTGTGTGTGTGTTGAGAAGAAAGAATAAAAAAAAGAAAATTTGATGGGAGAAATAAAACCAAACATAACAAATGTTAAGTCATCTAGTTCAGAATGGAACATCTCATGCTTAAGAATAATTCTGTCAGAAATACAAACTGAGCTTTCAAGAAGCCATTGATAAACTTATATGTCATTAGAATCAGGGGGCAGCTAGGTGGTGCAGTAGATAGAATGCTGTGCTGGAGTCAGGTAAAAGACTCATCTTCCTGAGTTCAAAGCTAGCCTCCGATACTTACTAGCTGTGTGACCCTGGGCATGTCACTTAACCCTGCTTGCCTCAGTTTCTTCCTCTATAAAATCAGCTGGAGAAGGAAATGGCAAACCACTCCATCTTTGCCAAGATAACTGCAAATGGAATCACAAAGAGTCAGACATGACTGCATAACAAAAAGGGTTACAGGATTTTATAGTTCAAAGGAACCTGAGAGATGATCTAGTTCAAACTCCTCATTTTATAGATGAGGAAACTGAGGCCCAGAGGCATTAAATGCCCTGACCACACAATCTTATAGCTAATAAGAAGCAGATTAGGGATTTCATTCAGGTCTTCTGATTCCAAAGCCAGAATTCTTTCAACTATTCCATACTGTCTGTTTCTCTGGTTCAGATCACATATATTTTTAATAACTATTTCCTCAGAAAATACTTCTAGAAGCAGCTAGGTGGTGCAGCAGATAGAGCACTGGGCCTGGAACTAAGAAGTCCTGATTTCAAATCCGGCCTCAGACACATACTAACTATTTAACCCTAGGCAAATCACTTAACCCCTGTCTGCCTCAGTTTCCTCAACTGTAAAATGGGGATAATAACAGAACCTATCTCACAGGGTTGTAGTGAGGGGATCAAATTTGCAGTGCCAGGTATAGAATGATAAGTGCTTATTCCCTTTTCCACATCTCCAATAGCCACAGAGAAGGTCTTCACAATACAGAATACCCTCATCACCTCTGCCATCTGAGGAAATGACTCTTTTCCCCAGATATATTTATCAAGGATACTTGAATTACAGGCAACGAGAAGATAATTCAGAATGGGCAATACTAAGACCAGTGTTATCTCAAAGATAGGGAAGTATCTCAACTGAAAATTTCTATATCAAGATTTATGTGTTGTGTTCTTTGGGGCTTAAGATGAGGAACTACATGGGGACCAAAGATTTGTACATATCACCGACTCTGCAGGTGCTTTTTTTTTTCTTTAAAGGAAGATAGCAATCTATTGGAGGTACCTACTCTCTCTCTCCTTCCTCCTGTCCCTGGCTCCCCATTGCACTTTCTGCCCACTGTTGATGTTCTTTATGTAACCCACCATCCCCTTCCAGATCATTCCTTTCATGCTACTCCAAGTCCTCAGGCATGAGGAGATACTGAATCCCAAATAATTAAGGATCCCTTTGTCCACAACATGGAGAGTAAGACTTGGCAGAATGAGGGCTAGAGATGGAAAGTAGGAAGAGAGACGTTAAGGTGAAGGAAGGGAGATATGGGGATAAAACTCTTTCTGCTCCCACTCTTGTCTTGGGCTTGGAAGCAGTTCTTATAGGTGCATACTCCTAGAAAGCATTTCCTCACCAAGAACCTGCTTCAGGGTTGTCTGCAAATTCCTGACAATCTGTTATCTATTTACCAGCATTAGAAGATACTGTCAGGGGGATTTTTTATTTCCTTTCATTCCCCCAATTTTTTTTTTTATTAATTTTAACCTTACCTGACCAAGACGTGTCCCATGAGGTGTAAAATTTTACTTAAGGGTCTTAAACATTCTAGATAAGAAGCCAGAGGAAGAGTCTCAACTGTCCCTGACTCCTTGGCAACAGTCAGCCTATTTGTGAACCCTCTAAATGTAGTTTAATCTGTAACCTGACTTAATTTACCTACAGAGTTTGTTTGAGGAAGTTTGTTTCTTTAGGGGATATATAAGGTTGTGACTCTGTTTAACCAAGTTTGCTCAACTGTTATGACATTGAAGGAAGTATGGGATAATGGATCTATCTTCTCTTTAACTTTTATGGCCTAAGAAGCATATACAAAATTATACTGTGAATTATTTTTCTGTCACTCTGACGTAATTTTGCCTATAAGAAGCCTTGTCAGACTCCTCATGATTGTTCAGGTTTTCTCTGAGGCCTGAACCTATGTTTGAGCATAATAATAAAACTTAGGTTTTCAACTCCATAATTTCTGCATCGTGGTAAATATATATTTGGCAGTGGTTACCTACCATATGAACTCAGAGAGAGCTATTTCTCCCATGATAACATGCAGGCACTTTATTCCTTTCTTTACAGAAGTAGGCGGTGTAGAACACTGCATGCACTCTCAGACTTAGACTTGGTTGATGCCTTTGTTAGTTTGGCTGACCTGGTTTTTTCCCCCTCTCTGTTACAAGGAATGGCTCATGGGAGAAGGGAGGAGAGAGAGAGAGACATGTTTGGAAATGAAGTTGATACAAAAACACAAGTTATCAAAACCTATATAGACAGGAATAGAAGGAATAGAGAAAACTGGGGAAAAAACTTTCAAAGACAATCTCTCAGATAGAATGGGATTGGGTTGGAATATTGCTGTGGTATAGGAAATGACGAGCTGGTTGATTTAGAAAAACATGGAAAGACTTGGACTATCCACCTGCAGAGAAACAGATAACAAATAGAACTAAGCATAGTGTGCTCTTACATATATGTGTATGAGTGTATATGTGTTTATATGTGTATGTTTATGGATATCTATGTATATGTTTAATGTGTCTGTGTGTATGTACATAAACATATCTCTATGCTTAATTGTAGCCTTCTTGGCTGGAGAATGGGGGCAGGGGGAAAAATAAAGTACAACGTGCACAATGGAGAACAAAAGAAAACCTACAAGGAAACAAAGAAAAGCTAGATCGCTTTGAAAACAATGTGTAGTATTTATTACATAGATTTTCTTGAAAAGGAAATTTACTGCTTTGTATTGAATCCTCTCTTATGTTCTGCTGTGTACATGACAATGTTTTTTTTTCTCACTTTGTATTTAGTTCAAAATAGATTTAAAAACAAAAAAAACTCACAAGTTATCAATAAAATTAGTTTTTCAATGCAACAAGAAATGCAGGCTTGTATCCCTTAGGAATGGAGTCCCAGAGATATCTTTAATTCTTGTTTTTCTTCCTCCATGGGCTCTACCAAGTTCTGATGGGGATAGAAAACATAATCCCCATAGCCTAGACCCAAAATTATTTCCCTTTACCATTGCCGGGGAGTAGAAGAGCAAGAATTTTCAGTAAGGCCTAGCGTATCCACCACCGTTCATTTTATCCTCTTCCTTTCTCAAAAGGAATAAAGAAGATCAAAAAGAAGAGATGAAATGTCAACCGATGTCACCAGTCGTAAGTTTCAGTCAAAATGTGAGCTCATCGAGCAACTTGGTCACATGCTATAGAGTCCTAAGCACAATTTGAATGCTGTCTAAACATTAATGAATTTAAAACAAAAAACACCCAGATGCCTTCTCGAGACACAGAAATGAGGCTGGGGTCTCAAAAACTACACCAGGATAAAACCTGACAGGTCCTCCCCAGCTGAAAGGGCTTCAAAAACAGGCCCAATAACAGACTGTGTCATTCCAGGATCACCCTGGCTAAGCTGGTAAAGAATTATCACCAGACTGATCTCAAAGGGGTAAAGCTTTCAGCCACAGAAACTCTCCAAGATGGTCTAATAATAATAACAATTACCATATAAATAGTTTAATATTTAATAACTAATAATTTAATACTTAACAATAGTTAAATAATAGTAGTTAACGGTAGCTGAATAGCACTTACTACATTCCAGACACTATGCGAAGTGTTCACAACTATTTCCTCGATCCTCGAATGACAACCTGGAGAGGTGGTTGCTATTATTGTCCCTATTTGACAGATGAGGAAACTAAGTCAGAGATTAAGTGACTTATTCAGGGTCACACACTGATCCTGAGGTTGGATTTGAACTCAGATCTTTCTGACTCCAGGCCCAGTACTCAATCTACCGTGCTACTTGGCTGATCCTAAATCATTGGCACCTACTTCAGGGGAAGGAAATGCTCACTGTAATAAGAGTATAGATATTTGAACAACTAAAGTGTTGAAGTAAAGGAATTTGGGATGCCAGGGTATATGTACAGGAAACTGGTATGTTTTAAATAGATTTCTATTTGAATCAAGTATATCATCCATGTCAACTGAAAATAAGTTTTCATATTTTTTGGTAGTCTTTAAAGAAAAACAATTAAAATGGATTCCAGTTGGAATGCCAAAGTGTATGCACGAAGAATGCTAACCATAAGGAGCTAATTAGTGGCAGAGCCAAGAACTGGTCTTTTGATTCCCAGTTCTATGCTCTTTCCACATAGCATACATGTTGCAATGTGCATGGTATGTGGAAATGGGCATATTCAAGGAGTCTGAGGGATTAAGAGCCTCCATGTAAACTGTTATATTCAGATATATGCTCCTAGCATATGGTAAATGCCAGGTGAATATTAGCTAATCAATCTCATATGTAGTATGTGGTCTGTATTATTGAATTTCGAGATGTTAGGTTGACTTCCTGCCAGCAGATGGTGTAAGTGGCTATTAAAATGCACATGTGTCTAGGTCACAAATATTCATTTCACAACAGTCAACAACCATTTACCATGCGAGAAATCTGGTGAATTAGGAGAGAGAAAAAGCTTCGCTAAGGCATTTTTTTGTATTTATATCCCCAGTGACCAGTATGGTCCCCGGCACACAGTAAGTGCTTAAAAAATACTTATGGATTTGACATGTTGCCCATAACACAAACAGGTACAACCACATAAAGGGCATAAGTATGTTAGGAAGATGCAGAACAAAATGTGATGTAAAGTCCTAGGGAGAAGATTATCGTCAAAAAAGGGAAACAATGAGAGTTTCATGAAGGCGTCTCTCCTCTCCTCTTCTTTCCCCTTACCTGAGGGTGTTCTGCCCAAAGGAAAGTAAATTTTGATGACCAAAAGCTACTTAGTTAACTTGGGGTTTACTGACTAGATTTCTTTCTCAAAGACCAAGCCTTAAACCCAATTAACTCTGGATCTCACAGATTGGACAACAATGGGTCTCTGCCCAAGCACCACTTAATGGTTATTTTTTAGGCCCCCCTGGCTCAGAGTGAATGTAAACAATAACTATTTCTCTTTCGGCCAGCAATTCTGAGGGTCTTCCCCTCCCAGTTTGATTTTTTATTAATTAATTAATTCATTTATTTATTTTTATTAAAGGGGCCATCCCTTGACTCACTTCTTAAAAAGGCCTGTTCACTGAATGGGTGTTGCCTCACTCAAAGTGAGAACCTGAAAAGACCTTAGCTTAAAAGGGCCAAGGTCTCTCATTGCATCCTTGGCCATCTCCAGTCATCTTGATCAATATCCAGCCACTGGACCCATATGACTGTGGAGGAAAAAAGTGAGGCTGGTGACTTTACACAGCCCTCTTTCACTCAAATCAAAGTAAATTGCAAGTCATGTCATCATCCCCCGATGTCATGGTCCTCTTTGAGAATGAAGGACAAATCACAACAACCACAACCTGTAAGTTGAATTGTACAGGATGAGTAGGAATTCTGTAGGCAAAGAGATGAGAGGAAATGTTCCAATACAGCAGGGTTTCTGGACCTTTTTTGTGTCACGGACCCCTCTGGCAATATGCTTGAGCCTATGTACTTCCTCACAAAATCATATTTTCAATGCACAAAATAAAATAAATAAGATCATAAAGGAAACCAGTTTTACTGAAATACAGTGATGAAAATATTTTGTAAACATATTCATGGACTCCAGGTTATGAACTCCTGCAGGAAAGGCATACAAGCAGGGGTGCACAGAGTGTTTGTGGGGGCAGAGTTGCTCAGTTTAGCTGGAACATAGAGTGGAAGGAAGGTATAAGGCAGAAAGGCCAGGGTGTCACCAAACTGTTGAGCATCTTGAGTTCCAGCCAAAATTTGGCCTTACTTAGTAGCCAGAAGGGAGCCATTAAAGATTTTAAAGCATAAGAATGACATAACAAAATCTAAACATGAGACTGAATATTCTGGCAGCAACATGGAGGATGAATTACAAGGGCAAGACTGGAACTGGGAAGACCCTTTAGGAGGCTACTTCAATAATCAAGATAGATAACAATGGAGTGAAGCAAGAAGAACAGGAGAACATTGTACACAGTAACAGCAACACTGTGTGATGATCAACTATGACTGACTTAGCTATTCTCTGCAATACGATGATTCAAGACAATCCCAAAAGACTCAGGATGAAAGATGCTACCCACGTCCAGAGAAAGAACTGATGAATGCAGTTTGAAGTACACTATTTTCACTTTGGGGTTTTTTTTTTATCTTTTTTCCCTTTTGTTCTGTTTCTTCCTTCACAACATGACTAATATGGA
Source organism: Phascolarctos cinereus (assembly GCF_003287225.1). NCBI lineage: Eukaryota > Metazoa > Chordata > Mammalia > Diprotodontia > Phascolarctidae > Phascolarctos > Phascolarctos cinereus. The sequence goes on from NW_027555847.1 coordinate 321,297,130, forward strand.
AATATATTTTATATGATCCCACAAATACAACCTAAAATAAATAAAATAAAAGTTAAAAAAAAGATAGCAATGACAGCCTATATGAAAGTGGTGCCAGCAAATGCAGAAAGAAGAAAAATATGAGAAAGATGTCACAAAGACAAAAGCCACAGGAATTGGTGACGGCTTGATTATGAGAGGTAAGGGAGAGAGAAGAGCAAAGAGTAGCTACAATAATCTAAACATGGAAGAAATGAATTATGATACTAGAGACTGATACAGTGTCATCAAGAGGGGGAACATTTCTAGAAGAAAAGATGGTAAAGTTAGTTTGGGACGTGTTGAGTTAGAGATTTTGATGGGATATCCTGATCAAGTCCTTTGCTAAGCATTTGGAGATACTGGCCTGGAATTCTGAAGAAAAGTTGGCTGGGAGAGATAGAGATGAGGGGGATTTACATAGAGATGGTTGTTGAAGAGAGACAGTATAATAGTGGATAGAGAACCAAGCTCAGAGTCAGGAAGACCCAGGTTCAAGTCCCACTTTGACACATTCTGGGTGTGTAACCATAGGCTACTCACTTAACCTCTCTGTTGCCCAGACAACTTTCTGAGTATAATTTGCAGAGCAGAGGCCGATTTGCTTTGGTAGAGGGGAGTTTCCTTACCAAGAGTTCCTTACACAAAAGAAATCACAGATCCAGACCAAACCAAAAAAAACAGTAGCTAAAGCTATGGGGGTAAATGAGACAACTATGATAACTGTAGTAAGAAAAGGACCGGAGTTAGAATATTAGAGAACATTCAAGTTAAGGAACTGGGAAGATCACAGAGAAGTAGTTTAAAAAAGGAAGGAGAACTAGAAGAATATGGTATGTCTGAAGCCTACTGAGTAGAATGTGCCTAACAGCTATACATGTTCAACAATATCAAAATGCTGCAGAAAGTTAAAAGAGATGAGGTTTTTAAAGGCCACAGCATTATTTGGTGATTAGATGATATCAGAGAAATCAGTTTCAATAGAGTGACGGAGGCTGAAGGCAAACTGCAAAAGGCTGGCAAGGAAGATTAGGTATTGGGTATAGATAACTTTTCCCAGAAGTTTATCAGTAAGCGTGAAAAGCTTGGTAGGATGTTGGGTGAGTCAGAAGGATTAACGAAAGGCTTTTTAGGATTAGAGAGACCATATTTCATCTGTGCATGCAGATAAGAAGGGAAGAGATTGAAGGTGTATGAGAGAAAAGAGATAACTACTAAGGCAGTCTCCTTGAGGAGCCCAGAAGAAATGGGATCAAGGGTTTAGGTTGAGGAGGTGGGCAGGTAGGTGTCGAAGTGGATAGAGTGCCAGGCCTGGAGTCAGGAAGCTGATCTTCCTGAGTTTAAATCTGGCCTCAGACACTTACTAACTGTGTGACCCTGAACAAGTCACTTAACCTTGTTTGCCTCAGTTCCCTTATCTGTAAAATGGGCTGGAGAAGGAAACAGCCCAACTACTCCAGTATTTTTGCCAAAAAAACCCAACAACAACAAAATGAAGTCACAAAGAGTCGGATACAACTGAATGACAACAAAGGATATTCTTCTTTGGCCGGAGAGGAAGAGGAGAAAATGGATGATGATGATGCAAAAACATTTTGAGGAATGGGGGAAAGGATGGGGGAGAGTTCATACGCGTTGAAAGTATGCTGGATTTGGAGTTACAGGACTTGAATTCAAATCCTGGCTCTGCCACTTACTATTCACGTGGTCTTGGGCAAGTCACTCAAACTCTCTCAGCCTCAGTTTCTCAACTATAAAATGAGTGGACTGTAGTAGATAAGTCTAGAATGTGAACTCCTTGAGGTCAGACACTGTTTCACTTTTCTCTTTGTACCCCCAGGGCCCATCAAAGTACCTGGCACTTAGTAAACATTTGATAAATGCTTTGTAATGAATTGATTGACTAGAAATGCCTTTCATCTCTATACCTACGATCTTATGTCATGGTCTCAATCTTCTCAGTGAAGCAGAATGCTAAGGTGGAGAGGGTTTAGTATTTAGAGAAAAAGAAAGATGATTTTAGTTCTGCTTTCTTTAGCTTGCCATAGGAAAAGACTTGGAACTAGTCACAGCAAAGTGAAAAAAGCCAAGGTGGAAGGGATGGGGGGGGGGAGAGGGTAACCAGAAGCTGGTGTTAGGATCCTGTTTTTCACAACTTGTTCACTTCCTCCGATTTTAAACCCCAAACACAGCTTGCTCAAGGTTATCAGACATCAACTGGGTTTGAAGGCTGAGGAGGAAGAGGAGGAAGGGTTAAGGAGAACATGTGACCCTAGGAACCAGAGTCAAGGGAATGGCCCTAGCCATTTTCTGTTGGCAGCAAACTCCTGTTCTGTACTTGTAAAGAAAGATAGCCCACCTCTGACCTCAAAGCTGATAATGAGGCCCTTATTAGGATGCTTACAGTGGGAATAGAGAAGAATGGGCAGAATAAGGGTAGTGGTTCTTAAAAAGGGAACAGGAAGTTTTGGGAAACATATGCTTCAAAATACCTTCCCATACCCTGGGATTTTCCCATTCATCAGCTTTTGCTCTCAGATGCAGTTTGCATGTTGCTCTTCCTTTCTGCAAGTCCTGAGTAAATAAGGTAAGAAGAAGGTTCAGATGGAAGGAACAGGAAAGGAGAGTTGGAGGAATATCGAATCCAGGTCTGAAGGCCTGATTGAACAGGAGCCCTTCTTTGTTGCTACCTTTGTTGCTACTTTCTTGTGCCTCAGTTTCCCTATGTATGACATAGTATTCTTTTAAGAATTTTTGGATTAAGATTAAGAATTTTTGGATTAAGAACTGAGGAACCTATGGCAATTGTGTCTATAAAATGACACTGTCTATAAATTAGTGACAACCGGATTAGAGGACAAAAGACATTGACTGGTCCACTGTTGTTTGTCTTTGTTCCCTAAGAAGACCTTGGCAACTGGAAGGTGACTTGCAAGTGAATTGGATTTAAGTAAGGGAGGGCTACGCGAAGTCACCGGCCTCACTTTCTGCTCCAGAGCCATCTGGGTCCAGTGGCAAGATACAGATCAGGAGGACTGGAGATGGCCCCTGACTGGTCCACTAAGTTAGTAGGGAAAGTAGTGTTTAAAGGCCCATTTAGGAAGCTCTGCCACATAAGGTCCTTGATTACAAGGATACCTCATTGTTCATCTTTGTATGTCGAGTTCCTTTTTTTATCTTTGTATCTCTAGTGCTCTTACAATAGTTGGCGCTTAATAAATATTTGTTGGCTTGGAAAAAAAGGAATCATTGGATTATAGAGGTGGTTGGAAAGATATTACAGAGGTAGAATCCATAACTGATAACTTGATAATCAATAACTTGGTAACTGATTAGACAGGAATGGTAGAGAAGGAAGAGTCAAGGAAAATAATAACTCAAATTGGATATAACCCTTTAAAAGTTCACAGAGATAACTTCAAGGTTTAGAACATGGGGAAGATAGTACCACAGGTAGAAATGATAAAGTCAGGAAAAAACAGTTTGTGCTTATTATTTAACACAATTAACATTATATAATGGTGTATAACAATATTATATCATGTTGTATTATATAATGTCATATGAGAAAAATTAATAATAATCAGAGACTAGGACACATGGAGTTTAGGGTGTCTGAGGGACATACAGGTAGAGATGTTCCAGAGACCATACGAGAGTGGATCTAGAGCTCAGAAGAGAGATCAGGGCCTGAGATGGATATCTGGGAATTACATAGGTGGTTAAATAAGATTGATCTTTTTTGATTGGGTAAAAGGGAACATTGCCTGGCTAATTTCCTAACTAGCCTTAATCACCGAATGGGTATTACCTCAGTCAAAACGAGAACTCAGTAAGACCTTGGCTTAAAAAGGCCAAGGTTTCCTACTGCATCCTTGGCCATCTCCAGTCGTCTAGATCTATATCTTACCACTGGACCCAGATGGCTCCAGAGGATAAAGTGAGGCTGGTGACCTTGCACAACCCTCCCTCACTTAAATATAATTCACTTGCAAGTCACAGCATCATCTTGCTGATATCATGGTCCTCTTTGAGAATGAAGGACAAACAGGTGGTGAGGTGGTAGTTGAAATTGTGAGTGTGAATGAGATCACTGCAGAATGCTGGTGAGAAGAGCTACTTCCACAGTATTTCTTGTACCTATTGCCTTCTCTATACTCTACCATCTAAGTTCAAGGCCTCAACATCTGTCACTGGGACAACTGTAATAGCTTCCTAATTGGTCTTCTCTCTCCAATACATACTCCAAACAGCTGCCAACATTTCCTAAAGCACAAGTCTGAGTGGGTCAAACTTCCCCATCTCCCTCAATAAATTAAAATAGCTCCCTATTGTCTCTGCGATCAAACACAAAATCCTTTCTTTGGTACTTAAAGTTCTTTACAACCTAGCCTCTTCCTATATGCATTGCCCCTGTCCCCACACTCAGCTGTACCGAGCTGTACAGTTCAGCTATACTAGCTGGTTCTAGGTAGTTAGGTTACTTGCTATTCTACACACAGAACTTCTCACTCAGCACTAGATGTCCCCCATGACAAGAATGCTTTTCCTCCTCCCCTCTACCTCTCGGAGCCCTCAGCTTTATGGATTCCTGACTCAGTTTAGGTAGTACTCTCCCTGAAGACCTTTTCTGATACCATCAGCTGCTAGGCTTTTGAATTCAAGACTGTCCACTTTGTATGTAATTCTTATATAAAGAAAAGTTACTGGGTTTCCACTACCCACAGAGAGCAAAGAGTAGATAACAGGGGTAATGAGGTGTTAATGTGTCAGTAAGATGTTAACACCCAAAGATCTTTAATGAAGTGAGACACCTTTCTCTGACAGAATTAAAGGGAACAATCTCTATGGATGAGGACCCATTTTCAAAGAGCTTTAAACAGGAAGTCATGGGAGAATTAGGCAGTTTTGGAGAGTGAGCACCAGGAACTACCAACAAGGGAAGAGAAGGAAAAGGGAGGGGATTTTTTTCTCTCCCTTCACTCCTACTATTACTATGTCATCTAGTATCAAGTATCTTTGCCTAGAAGGAAATACCTTATCCAACCAGTTTGAGTCAATTTGAGAGACTCTAAGGTACAGTTAAAAGTATAGAACTCTAGATAGGCATAGAGAGACAGTAACAGAGAAGAGAGCCTGAAGAGAGAGCTAGCCATGGAAATCAAAAGTTGAAAGGCATGAGGGCTCTACAAGAAAGAAAGGACATTGGGGTCCAGCAGTACCACATTGTCTATTGTCTTAGCCCCATATTCCCAAATCTTTGTGCCTTACTAGTTAGGTATTAGTAGGTGTGCCCACTTTTCCCAATGACTATGTTTTTGTGAGATAATGGTTTATGCTGGGAATATTTTGTAGCTATTTTTTCCCCCAAACTATGTCTTACTAAATGTCTTGCCAAGCACAAATAGTGCCTAATGGTACACTGTTAAGGGGAGGTCCCCCACCAGTAGGATCTCATGAGCTCTAGTTTTATAAGGGTTGCCACATTAGGTATCCCTTAAAACTTGGGAGAACCAACTACCCTCTGGGAATCCAAGAGAAAGTATAAGCTGATGAGTGACCCCAGCTGAACAGCTACACATATAACGCAGGTTGCCTCCTCTCCTAGAATGTAAGACCTTTGAGGTTGACTGTAGTGTTTTTGTCCCTCTGTAGCACCTAGTAGGCTCTTCATTATCATTGAGAATGGAAACAATAGACCTTACAATATTGCTTCTGCCTCTCTCAGTGGTGATGAGATAATTATTTTAATCAACATCGTGTATGCCTAAACTCCTTTTTTTCTGATCAGAAAGGTTTCAAAGTCCAGGACCCTGAAGAAAGGAGAACATGGTGCTGTTCAGAAACACCACCGAGTGAATGCGAGGAATTCTTCTGCTCGTCTGCACGGCAGGGTAACATCACACATTGTTCTCTTTTGTTCTCCATCATATTCCTTTCTTTCTCCTATTGCCTCTGCCCTTTCCAAGCCCCATCTCTGGGGATCCTGCCCTGTCTTTGTTCCTCTGACTCCCCCCCCCCACTTCTTTCTGTTTTCGGAGTAATCAAATCAAGGAGTAAACTCTACCTCTACACTTTGAAACTTCTTCATTCCCCTCTCCCTCTCTGGGGCCCGGGTCTACACTAAGTACCCCTCACCCAGACTCTCCCTCCCGTGGACTTCTATTGCTGTTTTAGATACCAGATGATGCCTAACCACCTAAAACCTAGGAAAAGAGAAAACTAACGGGCAGATGCTGAAGGCCATGAAGTTGAGCATGCTCCGTCTGGGTGACGAGGAGGAAGTTAAGTAACAATGCTGGAGACCTTAGAGGCTGGAGCCGCTCGCTCAGGCCCATTTAACCATTTAGGAAAGGAGTAACTCCTTTTGCGGGTCCCGATTCCTTCCTCCTGGCCAGTTCCCGTCCCTGGAAGCAGAGGTGGAGCGGAAAGGGCTGGAGGTCGGGCAGGAGTGCAGGGAAAACCCCTGAAGAGGAGGCGGAGTTGCACTGGAGGGAGGAGGAGGAGGAGGCAGGGGCCGGGCTAGTGGGGCTGGGAGCAGAGCGCAGCGGGCGCTGTTTACCTGGTAGCGGCCGGTCAGCAGCTGGCTCCGGGACGGCGTGCACAGGGGCTGCGTGTAGTAGTTTTCCAGACGCACCCCGCCGGCCGCCAGCGCGTCCAGGTGCGGGGTAAAGATACTGGAGCCGTGGTAGCCCACGTCGTTCCAGCCCAGATCGTCCGCGAGCACGAAGACAATATGGGGCTGCCCTGTGGCCCGGGCGCAGGAGCCCGGCAGCTGCAGCAGCTGCAGCAGCAGCTGGCGGAGGAAGAGGAGGGAAAGCAGCGGCCTCTGGCCGCCCTTCGGCACTCCGGCTGCGCTGCCGGGCTCCATCCCTCGCGGCCCAGGCCCTCTTCAGGCTGTGGCTGCTGCCCGGGCCGCGCTCCGACTTAAAACCAGGAACTGGGCAGCTCGGGCCCGCCCCGCCCCCAGGAGAGCCCTCCTCGCGTCCCCCCAGGAGCGGGAGGGGGCGGCCCCCACCTTGATGAGGCGGGGGCGGGGGGAGGCCCCACCCCCATGCCAAGTTCTTCTCTAAGGATCAAGCCCAAGCCATCTAACCATTCTGGGGGATCTGGCTCAGCTAATTAGTACCTGCATGACTCCGAGGTCATAGAACTGGAATTTCACTTGGCTAATCTAATCTGCCCATTTTGTAGATGAGGCCACTGTGGCCCAGAGAGCTGAAATGAATTGTCCAAGTGGTCAAATCCACTTTTCCCACTACCCCAGGCTGTCTGAGGCTCGGTTTTCATATTCACTTCAATAAATATTAAGCAACCACTATGGGCGAGGCCACGTGCTAGGTACTGAGGTATGCAAAGACAAAAGAGGGGGTTGGACTCTTCTGGCTCAAAGGCTCCATGAACCGATGATTTCTTCATAAGCAGGTTACTTGTAATGGAGAGTGATTTTTTTTTAATCCCAGACAAACACCAAATAACATTTCCATATATGTAATAGAACATAACGAGAATTGCCCAAGAAACTGGATATATTAATTACAGATTGCTTTTCTTTTAAAATGTATAGTAATTTCAACATGCAATTTTCAAAGCTGTCCTGCTTGAATGTGATTCTTTCTAGCCTTCTGTTCTCTTCTGTGATTAAAAAAAATGCTTCAATGACCTTCTTCTCTTTTTGTTTCCTTTCTTTGTGTGCTTTTTCGGGGGACTACCTTACTCCCAAGCCCTCCTCTTCTACTCCCAAACATACAGTGTAGTTAAAACAAATTCCTACATTGGTTATGGGGTCTTGAGTATCACCACTCTGTAAGAAGTCTGCTTCATCATCAGTCCTCTGGAATCAAGGTTGGCCATTGCATCAATCAGAGTTCTTAAGTCTTTAAAAGGTTTGTTTGTTTGTTTTAATTTTTATAATATTGTAATTATCATTTAGTTTGTTTTTCTGGTTCTACTCACTTCACAATCCACAGAGTCCAGGTTTCTCTGAAAATGTCTTTTTCATCATTTCTTACTACACAATCATATTCCATTTCATTCATATAATGTAATTTGTTCAACCATTCCTCAATTGATAGGCACCCCTGTAGTTTCCAGTTCTTTTACTGTAATAAAAAGAGCTGCTATAAATAAAGGCAATTAATTCTAATCATTGTTTATATTTATGTGGCAATTTACAGTTACAAAATAATTTACATTATATTTCATCTTTCCAACAACACAGAAAGGAGTAGATAACCCTATTTTACAGATTGTAGGTTTAAGGGTATCTTAGAAATTATGTAGTTTAGTCCCTTCATTTTATAGCTGAGGGGACTGAGGCTCCACAGTTGTTAAGTGATTTGCCCAAACTCACAAAGATAAGATTCAAACCCAAATAGTGTGACCCCAAATCTAGCCCTCTTTCCATTGCACCACATTTTTCATCCCTTGATCAAGACCAGGGAAAGTGTCCACTGTCTACTGTTATAAGCATGTCTTACACAGCCTTCTAGTTATAAGTATGTCTGAATTGAGCAACTGGGGTCCTTGGACACCAGATAGATCCTGTCATCAGGACCACTCTTGATGCCTTTCTAGCTGGTCTGAAGCTGCCAGGGTTTGTGTCCTATTGGTACCACACACCAAGATAAGGTGCTGGAGTAAGATTATGTGAAGAATAGTGTCATGGAGGATACTCTGTGTAATACCCAACTAGAAGAGGGAATCCAGTCAAGGTTCTATAGATGCAACTGTTTGCAGATGGCATTATGCTTATTACACAAGGCCCTGGGACACTAGAGGGCTATCTCAGTGAGATATATGGACATTCAAAGGGGCTCAGCCTAGTCATCTATAACGGAAAAATAGAGTGGATGAAAAAAATGCCTTACCAATATAATACCTTACCTATGGCATGTTCCCAGATCACCCAAGATAAAGTCATCTACATGAGTGGAACTAGAACCTTGTTTTGGGAGACAGAACTGGTATGTATATATAGACATTCTGTGATGGTCTACCATATTGAAATTAGGCCCTTTCCATTGGATACATAGCTGGAACTGTCTGAAGCTTTAAAACTACCTGACTAAAGCAGCTGCTCTTTTCCAACATTCTGATCTTGGGTAAGTCCATACCTTTCTTGTCCATCAGAATATTACAATAAACTTTCTCAAATATCTTGATGAAATGCAGATACAGTGCCCACAAAATTCTTCTGACCAAATAACCCAGGGGAAAAAAATGAAATCTAGCAGAATGAACCCATGCTAATGAACCATGTTAATGAACCCATGCTGCCTCTTAGTGATCACCGCCTCCTTAAGGGCTCATTTTGTTATTTGGTCAATTAGTCATGTCCGACTCATTGTGAGCCCATTTAGGGCTTTCTTAGCAGAGATACTGGAATTGTTTGCCATTTTCTTCTCCACCTCATTTTACAGATGATGAAACTGAGACATGCCCAGGGTCACACAGCTAGTAAGTGTCTGAGACCAGATTTGAACTGAGGTCCTCCTGACTCTAAGGACCCCATTCTATCCACTGTGCAATATAGCTGCCCTAAGTGTTCATATGCCTTCCATTTAATAGTCATTTCTAGAATCTTTCCTGACTTGAAATCAAGCTCACCAACCTAAAATCTAAAATTACACCTTTCCCATTCACCACAATTCCTAAAAATCTTGGCTGGCTGGTCAGGAGTATAGTTTTTCCAGACCTGGTGACTTGAATTCATTGGTGGCAGTTAACTACTCTTTTAACATCATGCTTATCTGATCTTTCTTACTATCTCTCATATCACTTGTGTCTCTCCAATGTACTTCACACGTTAGTTAACATTATGGTTACTTGCATTTTTGACTTATCCCTTCTATAAAAATGACCAGTTTCTTGAAATCAAGCACTCCATGTTATTTCATCTTTCTTTCCTCTGTGCCTAGCGCAATGCATTAATTAGGACTCATGTTTGTTGAACGGAATTGAATTATCCTGGATTTTAATGTGCAGTTAATCATTGTCTCAGCCCTCTGACCCACTGTACAGACACTAGTACATTTGAGAATCCTCTGCAAGGAAGAGACAAACAGATTGTCCTCATGAGCAGTAGAGGAACAGGAACTAGGCCTGTGCCTTCACTGGTATGAGAAAACTCTATCTGCCAATGCAATTCAGTACCTGCTCTGCAACTTACATTCTTAGAGACTTGTCTACAGTAACAAGACATTCAGTGGCTTACGCAGAGTCACACACTCAGTATGTGTCAGAGGCAGGATCTGAACCCAGGTCTTCCTGGTTCCGGAGATAGCTCTCTATCTGTTACTATAACTATATGTAAGGTAATTGTTGCCACTGACTCAGAGACAGTAAAAGAAATCTTAGCCGTCCTCTTAGCAAAATCACTTTTGGACTTTGCTACTACTTCTCTAGGCAGCTAGTGGTACAATGGATAGATTGCTGGGCCTGGAGTCTCAAAGACTCAACTTCCTGAGTTCAGATACGGCCTCAGATACTAGCCATGTGACCCTGGGCAAGTCACTTAACATTAAACACATTGGGTACTTAATATGAACTTGTTGAATTGAATCAAGTTAAGTAATTCTGATGAATTGTTTTAGCAAGTTACATTTGGCTTAAGAAATGACCTTTGAAGGGGCAGCTAGGTGCCGCAGTCAGGAGGACCTGAGTTCAAATCCAGACTCAGACCAAACACTTGACATTTGCTAGCTGTGTAACCCTGGGCAAGTCATGTAACCCCAGTTGCCTAAAAAAAATGACCTTTGAAAAATGTATTTGCAGGATGATATGGATTTAGCTAATCTGGGGAAACAGAATATGAAATTATAGCCTTGAAAGTTAGAAGAGACTCTGAAGCTGGACATCTATTTCAACTCCCTCACTTTACCAATGAGTGAACTGAGGCCAGGGAAAGGGGTGAAGTGATTTCACCAAGGTCACATAGGAAACAGGTAGCAGAGCTGGAATTTGAACACTGATAATCTGGCTCCAGATTGAGAGCTTTGTCCACTCCCTCCCAGTGAAGAAAAGAGCAGGGATTGTTTCATTCTTTGTATTTATATCTCCAATATCTAATATTGTGCCTGACATATAGTAGGCTCTTAATAAATACTTGTTGATAGAGTGAGCCTCTAAAAATGTCTTATACAAATGGACATTTCAAAACCATCTATGAAAATAGTTATAAAATAAACATTATTAGTGAGATCGTAGATCTAGAGCTGGAAGGGACCTCAGAGATTATCTCGTCCACCCTCCTTATTTTACAAATGGGGAAACTGAGGCCCAGAGAGGTTAAATATCTTGTCCAAGATCACGAAGGTTAGCAAGGGATTAGAAACCCAGATAACCCTTACTACAAAGCCAGCACACTTTCCACTTTTATTGGATAATGTCTTAATCTTTTAAAAAAAAAAGTTGTAGTAAATTTATCCCTCCAGCAAATTTTGTGAATTGTAGCTTTATTGTTAATAAATATTTATATTTATATGAACAATGATCAATTAAACATAAAACAAGAGGCAAAATCTTACCCTAAAACCTTGGCCTTTAATGAAGTACAGCTAGTGGATTAAAGCAGATTTTATAGGCAGGAAAAATAGAAAATGAGGGACAGTATGGCTAATTCTCAGAACCAGTTAGCGGGTATGTGACATTGGTTGCTCTTTAATGACATCTGTCTTTGGACTGTTTTAATTAGTTTGAAATTTTAAGATTTCAGCTGAGTACTTGATTTATAAATGAGCTCTGTCTCAGATGTTCACTTGTAACATGGTTGTTTAGGTCTCAGAATACATTTTCCTTCTAAAAAAATAATGTTCTAAATTGTGGTTAAAAAGTAGATTTCTCCTCGACTAAACAAGTTGTGATACATAAGAATAATGGAATATACTGTGTTAAAAGAAATAATGGATATGATGAATAGAGAAAAGCATGGAAAGACTTCTATCAACTGAGGCATAATGAAATAAGAAGCAGGAAAATCATACGCATGGTGACCATAAGCAATTGAAACTGAATATTGCAAAAATCATTATGACTGAGGTTGGCCCCAAAGAAGAGATACAAGAAGCTACCTTACCCAGGCTCTTTGCAGAGGTAAGGGGGAATAAGAGTGTAGAATACTACATATATGACTTCTGACTTTTTTGATATGTTCATTAGTTTTGCTGGACTGTTTTCTCCCTGTTTGTTTTATTCTTTGTTATAAGGAAATACTCTTTAAGATGGAAGAGAGAAAGACTTCCAGGAGCTAAGATGGCAGGGTAAGCAGTAAGTCACTGTCACCCTCCCACATTGGCCTCTAAAAAAACCAAAAAATAGTGCCCCAGGAAAAATCTTGGAGCAGTAAAGCCAGCAAGAGGATGGGGTGAAGTAGTCTCTTGGCCTGGGAGACCTGGATGATCACCAGGAAAGGTCTGTTCTGCTTCTGCTAGGGTGAAGGGGGAGTGCATTCCAGGGAGAGGTGTCCCAGCAAGCAGGTGGTGACCCCCACCTCAGCAAACCAGTGGAAGATCCTGAGCCCCAGGGTGGTGAAGCAGGCAGGCACCAGCACCAGGACCCCCGACGTGCTTTAGCATAGCCAGGAGAACCAGCAGACTCCAGCTCAGAGAACCACCATGTGGGCTGGTGCAGCCCTGGCAGGCAGGCATCCTTCAGCAGCAGACCTCCCTGCACTCTGATGCAGCCCCAGGTGGGGAGGCATCCTCCAGCAGTAGATCTTCACATGCTTCAGCACAGCCCAGGGTGGGCAGGCATTCTCCAGCAACCAGACCTCCACATGCTTCAGTGTAACCCCGGGAAAACACAGGAAAAACCCCACCTGGCCTCAGCACACGCCAGATGCCACCACTAGGACCCCAACTCAGCACCAAGCAAGCTGACAGACAGACCCCTACAGCCCCCAGCTGCCAGCACCTAAAGCCCCAGCACACAAAGCCAGTGACCAGGCTCCTGGACCCCAGTGCAAGAAGCTTGAAACAGTGCCCCCTGTGCCCCAGAAGCAGAGCTCAACCTTAAAAGCCAGGAAATAGGCAAACAAGATGAGTAAAAAGCAAAAATGAACAACAACCATTGACACTTTTTATGGGGACAGGGAAGATCAAAGCACAAACTCAGAAGAAGACAACATGTCAATGTACCTATATCTGAAAACTCAAAGGGGAATATAAATTGGTCTCAAGACCAAAAAGCCTTCTTGGAAGAGCTCAAGAAGGATATTAAAACTCAAATAAGAGAGGTAGAAGAAAAATTGGGAAAAGAAATGAGAAGTATGCAAAAGAAAGTCAATAGCTTGGAAAAGGAAGGACAAAAACTGACTATAGAAAATAATTCTTTAAAACAAATACAATTGGCTAAATGGAAAAAGAATTCACTGAAGAAAATAACTCCTTAAAAAGTAGAATTGGTGAAATGGAAAAGGAGGCACACAAATTCATTGAAGAAAACAATTTGTTAAAAATTAGAATTGGGCAAATGGAAGCTAATGACTCTATGAGACATCAAGAATCACTCAAACAAAAATCAAAAGAATGAAAAAATAGAAGAAAACATAAAATACCTCATTGGAAAAACAACTGACCTGGAAAATAGATCCAGGAAAGATAATTTAAGAATTACTAAACCATGATCAAAAAATAGAGCCTAGACAGCATCTTTCAAGAAATCATCAATGAAAACTGCCCTGAGGTCCTAGAACCAGAGGGTAAAGTAGTCATTGAAAGAATCTACTGATCATCTCCTGAAAGAGATCCCAAATTGAAAATGCCAAGGAATATTGTAGCCAAATTCCAGAATCATCAGGTCAAGGAGAAAATACTGCAAGCAGCCAGAAAGAAAAAATTTAAATATCATGGAATCATAGTCAGGATTATGCAGAACCTTGCAGCTTCTATATTAAAAGATCAGAGGGCTTGGAATGATATTCCATAAGACAAAGGAGCTTGGATTACAATCAATGATCAACTATCCAGCAAAATTGAGTATAATCTTTCAGGAGAGGAGATAGACATTCAATGAAATAGGGGACTTCCAAACCTTCTTGATGAAAAGACCAGAGCTCAACAGCAAATTTGATCTACAAACACAAGACTCAAGAGAGGCATAAAAAGTTAAACAGGAAAGAAAAAAAATGTCATTCAATAAGGGCAAATTGTTTACATCCCTACATGAGGAGGGAAAGGGAGAAAGGAGAGAGAAAAGCATAAACGGGGGGAAGATAGGGTGGAGAGAAAGACCAGGTAGTAATCATAACTGTGAATGTGAATGGGGTAAACTCTCCCATAAAACGGAAGTGGTTAGCTGAGTGGATTAAAAACCATAAACCTACAATGTGTTGTTTACAGGAAAGACATTTGAAGCAGAAGGATACACACAAAGTAAAGGTAAAAGGCTGGAGTAGAATATATTATGCTTCAACTAAAGTAAAAAAAAAAAAAGCAGGGGCAGCAATTCTGATCTCAGACAAAGCAAAAGCAAAAATAGATCTAATGAAAAGAGATAAGGAAGGAAATTACATCCTGCTAAAAGATACTATAGACAATGAAGTAATATCATTACTAAACATATATGCACCAAGTGGCATAGCATCCAAATTCTTAGAGAAGAAGTTAAGTGAGTTAGGAAGAAATAGACAGCAAAACTATACTAGTGGGAGACCTCAACCTGCCTCTCTCAGAACTAGATAAATCTAATCACAAAATAAACAAGAAAGAAGTTAAGGAGGTGAGTAGAAAAATAGAATAGAAGGTGAATAGAAAATTTAGATATGGTAGAACTCATATGAAAAGTGAATGGTGATAGAAAGTAATACACATTTTTCTCAGCAGTACATGGCACCTACACAAAAATTGACCATGTATTAGGGCATAAAAACCTCATAATCTAATGTAGAAAGGCAAAAATATTAAATGCGTCCTTTTCAGATCATGATGCAATAAAAATTGCATGTAATAAAGAGCCATGGAAAGATAGACTAAAAATTAATTGGAAACTAAATAATCTAATCCTAAAGATGAGTGGGCCAAACAACAAATCATAAAAACTATCAATAACTTCATCCAAGAGAATGAAAATAATGAGACAACATACCAAATGGGATTCAGCAAAAGCAGTTCTTAGGGGAAGTTTTATATCTGTCAATGTTTACATGAGTAAAATAGAGAAAGTGGATATCAATGAATTGGACAAGCAATTAAAAAAGCTAGAAAAAGAACAAATTAAAAATCCCCAATTAAACACCAAATTAGAAATTCTGAAAACCAAAGGAGAGATTAATAAAATTGAAATTCAGAAAACTATTGAATTAATAAATAAAACTAAGAGCTGATTTTGTGGGGAAAAAACCCAATAAAATAGATAAACCTTTGGTTAATTTGATTAAAAAAAGAAAGAAGAAAACCGAATTATCAGTATTAAAAATGAAAAGGGTGAATTTACCACCAGTGCAGAGGAAATTAAAATAATAATTAGGAGTTATTTTGCAAAACTGTATGCCAATAAATTTGACAATCTTAGTGAAATGGATGAATATTTACAAAACTGTAAATTTCCCAGATTAACAGAAGAAGAAATAAAATAGTTAAAGAACCCCATTTCAGAAAAAGAAACTGAAACAAGCCATCAATGAACTGCCTAAGAAAAATTCTCCAGGGCCAGGTGGATTTACAAGTGAATTTTATCAAACATTTAAAGAACAACCAATTCCAATACTATATAAACTATTGGAGAAAATAGGCAAAGGAGTCCTACCAAATTCTTTTTATGATACAAATATGGTGCTGATACCTAAACTGGAAAGAGCCAAAACAGAGAAAGAAAATTATAGAGCAATTTCCATAATGAATGTAGATGCAAAAATTTTAAATAAAATATTAGCAAAAAGATTATGGCAACTTATCTCACGGATGATACACTATGACCAGGTAGGATTTATGCCTGGGCTGGTTCAATATTAGGAAATAGCATAGTTGACCATATCAATAGATGCAAAAAAAGCTTCTGACAAAATACAACACCCATTCCTATTAAAAAACATTAGAAAGCATAAGAATAAATGGAGTCTTCCTTAAAATGATAAGTAGCATCTATCTAAAACCATCAGCAAGTATTATATGTAATGGGGATAAGCTGGAATCATTTCCAATAATACTGGGGGTGAAACAAGGATGTTCATTATCACCACTATTATTCACTACTGTATTAGAAATGTTAGCTTTAGCAATAAGAGAAGAAAAATAAATTGAAGGAATTAGAGTAGGCAAAGAAGAAATAAAGCTATCACTCTTTGCAGATGATATGATGGTATACTTAGAGAATCCTAGAGAATCAACTAAAAAACTACTTGAAATAACAAAAAAATTTAGCAAAGTTGCAGGATATAAAATAAACCCACAAAAATCATCAGCATTTCTATACATTACAAACAAAGCCCAACAGCAAGAGATAGAAAGAGAAATTCCATTTAAAGTTACTGTATACATTATAAAATATTTGGGAGTCTACCTGCCAAAACAAACAGAGGAACTATATGAACACAATTACAAAACTCTTTTCACACAAATAAAGTCAGATTTAAATACTTGGAAGAATATCAGTTGCTCATGGGTAGGCCAAGCTAATATAATAAAAATGACGATTCTACCTAAATTAATTTACTTATTCAATGCCATACCAATCAAACTATCAAAAATTATTTTATAGAGCTAGAAAAATAATAATAAAATTCACCTGGAAGAACATACCAGATCTTAAATTGTATTATAAAGTAGCAATCATCAAAACTACTTGGTACTGGCTAAGAAGGTTAGGTACACAAGACACGATAGTCTAGGATTATAGTCATCTACTGTTTGATAAACCCAAAGATTCCAGCTTCTGGGATAAGAACTCACTATTTAACAAAAACTGCTGGGAAAACTGGAGAACAGTATGGCAAAAACTAGGCATAGACCAACATCTTATACTGTATACCAAGATAAAGTCACAATGGGTACACAATTTAGATATAAAGTCTGATACTATAAGTAAACTTGGAGAGCAAGGGGTAATTTACCTGTCAGATTTATGGAAAATGGAAGAATTTATGACCAAACAAGAGATAGAAAACATTATGAAATGCAAAATGGATAATTTTGATTACATGGAATTGAAAAGTTTTTGCACAAGCAAAGCCAATGCAACCAAGATTAGAAGGGAAGCAGAAAATAGGGAAACAATTTTTATAGCCAGTGTCTGATAAAGGCCTCATTTCTAAAATAGAGAACTGAGTCAAATTTATAAGAATACAAGTCATTCCCCAATTGATAAATAGTCAAAGCATATGAACAGGTAGTTTTCAGATCAAGAAATTAATGTTATCTATAGTCATATGAAAAAATGCTCTAAATCACTGTTGATTAGAGAAATGCCAATTAAAATAACCCTGAGGTACCACATTACACCTATCAGATTGGCTAACATGACAAAACAGGAAATGATAAACATTGGAGAAGATGTGGGAAAATTGGAACATTAATGTGTTGTTGGTGGAGTGGTGAATTGATCCAACCATTCTGGAAAACAATTTGGAACTATGACCAAAGGGCTATAAAACTGTGCATACCTATTGACTCAGCAGTACCAATTCTATATCTGTTTCCCAAAGAGATCATAAAAAAGGGGAAAGGATCCAAATGTACAAAATATTTATAGCAGCTCTTTTTGTAGTGGCCAATAATTGGAAATTGAGGGGATGCCCATCAATTGGGGAATGGCTGAACAAGTTGTGGCATATGAATGTAGTGGAATACTATTGTTCCATAGGAAATGATGAGCAGGCTGACTTTAGAAAAACCTGGAAAGACTTCTATGGACTGATGCTGAGTTAAGTGAGCAGAACCAGGAGAATGTTGTACACAGTTAATAGCCATATTGTGCAATGACTAACTTTGATAGACTTACCTCTTCTTAGCAATGTAAGATCTAAGACAACTCCAAAAGACTTATGATGGAAAATGATATCCACATCCAGAAAAAGAATTATTGAATCTGAATGCAGATTGAAACATACTATTTGCTCTTTTTTTTTTGTTTTGTTTTTGTTTCTTCTTTCTTGTGGTTCCTCCCCTTGGTTCTGATTCTTCTTTACAATATGACTAATATAAAAAATATGTTTAATGTGAATGTATATGTAGAGCCTATATAAAATTACATGCTGTCTTGAGGGTGGGTAGAGGGAAGGGAGGGTGAGAAAATTTGGAGTCCAAAATCTTATGGAAGTGAATGTTGAAAACTAAAAATAAAATAATTAATTAATATTTAAAAAAAAAACATTGTGCAATGATCAACTTTGACAGACTAAGGATCTAAGACAATTCCAAAAGACTCAAAAGGGAAAATGCTATCCACATCCAGAGAAACAACTATGGAGTCTGAATGCAGATCGAAGCACACTATTTTCTCTCTCTCTTTTTTTTTTTGTTTCTTCTTTCTCATGGTTTTTCCCTTTGGTTCTGATTCTTCTTTAGAACGTGACTAATGTGAAAATGTGTTTAATATGATTGTACATGTGTAGCCTATATCAGATTGCATGCTGTCTCTGGGAGGAGGAGAAAATTTAGAACTCAAGATCTTAAAGAAGTGAATACTGAAAATGAAAAATAAGTAAATAATTTTTTTAAAAAAGATGAGAGAAATGTTGGAAAATATAAATTATATATAACCAAGAGATATCAATAAAAATGTATTTTTCTAAAATGGTGGTTAAGTTCACAGAATCTCAGATTTGGGAAGGGCCTCAGAATTTACTTAGTCTGACTCATACCTGAACAGGAATCCCTTCCACAACCTTGCTAATAAGTGGTCCTCCACTTTCCATATAAGGAACTCATTATTCCCCACCCTAGCTAACCCACAAGAATCTATTTAACCTAAAATGTGATTGAAATACAATTATCATTTTCAATAATAAAAATGATAACTAGCATTTATATAACATTTTAAAATTCATAAAGCTCCTTATATATATATTAACTCATTTGGTGGTCTAACAACCCTGTGAGGTAGGTGCTATTACTATTTCTGTTTTACAGATAACTGTCGGCAATTTTCAGAAACTGAGGCAGAAAGAAGTCGTTACTTGACTATGGTCACACAGCTAGTCAGCATCTGAGGTAGGATTTGAATTCTGATCTCCCTGACTCCAGGTCCAGGATTCTAGCCACTATGCCAACTATGCAAACTATATAGTACTATTTCAATAGTATCCTGGTGTGTGTGCAGCTAGATGGCTAGACTGAACATCAAATAGAGCCGTGGATAGAGCATCAGGCCTAGAGTTAGGAAGACCTGAGTTCAAATCCGACCTCACTTACTAGCTGTATGACCCTGGGCAATTAGTTTACTTAACACTGTTTAAATCAGTTCCTCATCTGTAAAATGAGCTGGAGAAGGAAATGGCAAACCACTCCAGTATCTCTGCCAAGAAAACCCCAAATGGGGTCATGAAGAGTCAGACATGACCGGAACAACTAAACAGCAACAAAATTAAGGTTTGTAGACTTCTAAAGTTCTGGTCTATCGCCTCTTCCTGGACTCTCAAAGGCTGTACTAATGGACTGCAAACTCAAATAACTCTTGCCAGGCTGAAAAGTCTTAGAAGTATGGGCCTAGTAAGGTACTTACCATAGGATTTTCATCCAAGGGCCAGTCCAGCACAGAGAGGCTATGACCAGATTCACCACTGAATGATATATTCTTTTTTTTTCTTTTGGCCATACCAACTCTTAGAAACTCTCTCTACTAAGGTATAGAGGGTTGATCTCTGCATTGGTGGAGAAAATATATTCATTGTTACAATCGTAGATATTTGATATATGCTATGTAGATTTTGTGAACTAAATTATCATAGGAAAAAGTAATCCAAGTTGAAAACATTGTTTAATAGAAACACATCTCTAATAGCATGGCAACCCAATGAGAGGTTGCTCCCCAATCCCCACTCTTACCCCTGTGAGACTTCCCTTAGGACAAAGAGAAATAGTTAAATGAAACCAACCAACATAGTAATGATGTCTGGCAATGTACTCAATATCTCACACCTATAGTCCCCCACCTCTCCCGGAAAAGGTAAAAAGTGTACTTCTTCATCTCTTCTCCATAGGCAGGAGTAGACATTCAAACTATATACCAGTCTAATTTTATTTTATTAACCTTTTCATTTACAATACTAAAGTCATCACATAAATAATTTTCTGATTCTGCTTACCATTCTGTATTGATTACATTCTGATTCTTCATTGATTCAGAGAAATTTTCCCTAGTTTCTCTTAATTCTTTATAGTCATCATTTCTTATAGTATAATGACGTTGTCTTCGGGAGCTGGTCTTTGAAAAAGTAAGACCAAATCACAGAAAAGGAGTCAATAACAGTGTCTAAATTGTTGCCTAAATTTCTAAACAACTAAATTAATTGTCTAAATTTCTCTTTGATCTCTTCAGCATATATATTCAGAAGTGGGATCTATCGATCAAAAGGTATGAACAGCTTACTGACTTTTATCTCATAATTCCAAATTGTTTCTCCAGAATGGTTGAACAAATTCCGAGTTCCGCCAGCATTATATCAGGGTCCCTGTCTTGCAGTCCTTCCAACATGGACTAGTCCTATTTGTTTTTAATTCTCTGTTACCATTTGGTGATTGTAAGATGAATTCTGTGAATTGTTTTAATGAGTATACCTTTCATTATTTTGAGCAATCTTTCATATTGTTGTTAATAATTTCTTCTTTTCTTAAACCTCTGCTCATATTCTTTGATCACTGACTCTTAATCTTGGGTATTTGTGCTAATTCCCTATATATCTTAGATATCAGACTTTTTTCAGTGATATTTTATATAGTCATTTTTTCCCTATTTGATAGTTTACTCTCTTAACCTAACTGCATTGATCTTGTCCGTGAAAAAGCTTTTCAATTTCATGTAACTTGTTAACAGGTTTTTACTGAGCCAGTTTCCAACCTGAGAATAACAAAACAGCAGGCCAGAGACAAAGTGCCAGTAATCAGGTAGCTGTTTAATTAATTTGTTTCATTATGAGGAACAGATTTGCAAATTGGGAATTTCAGAATTTCACCTTGCTGTAGTGAAGACAGAGATTATATACATAAATCACAATGGGAAGAGAAGGGGGAAGGTGGATTACAAACAATCATTTCTAGGGCTTGAGCAGTTTCCCATGACAAACCCACAAATGGAAGACAATTCAACAATTCTGGAGTCTAGTCTTTGGGGGTTGTGACTTGGTGGGTCACAGGACCAGAACTCTGTGATGAGAATAGGTTCTTACGGTCTTTGATTCACTTCACTTAAGGTACAGGCAGTGATTGTGAGAGTTGTCAAGGTTTTATTGATCATTTCAAGCTACATTGTGAGCTTCTAACTCACAAGAGAAGCAATTCTGAAAAATCTAAATTATTAATATATTCATTATACATATATCAATTACTATGAAAATTATCATTCTCTTCACAAACTGAAATTATCTTTTTTTTATTTCATGTGATTTACTCTATTCCTAGTTTGATCATGAATTCTCTCCCTACTTATAGCTGTGAAAGGTACTTCCATTTTCTTCCAAGTTAGAAAAAATGATGAGACCTTTTATACTAAGTCTTGAATGAACTGGAACTTATTCTGGTCTTAAGGAGTAAGACACAGAATTAAACCAATTTTTTCTGTCAAACTGCTTTCCAGTTTTTCCAGTAGTTACTGACAAATAGCAAATCCTTCCCCGTGAAGTTTACACTTAGGGATTTATCAAACACTGGGCTAATTAGTTTGGTGGTTTCTGATTCTTGCTTATCTATTTTGTTCCACTGATCTACTTTTCTCTTTTCTGAACTGGTATCAAAATTTTGTGATTGGTGTTATAAATAGCAGTAATTTAAAGTTTGGGATATTCCAATTCGTTCTAACTTTTCCCTCTCTCTATTTCTCTTCCTGGGCTCTTTTAAAGATAGTTTTACAAGATCTAAGCAATTTTAACTTCTTTGATCACTATCTGCTGCTTGTTTGGTCCTTCAAAAAGAGGAAAAGAAATTTCTCAGAAGGAGAGATAAGAATAAGAGAAAACCGTTATTTCTTCATTAGGAAAAAATTGAAGATCACGCACTATGGTAAGTTGTGGTTGATCTTATTCATTGCCCCATTATTTCAATGAATAGTTCAAGAAGGAAAAAGGATCAAAAATTAGAGGACCCCTGCAAACTGAATACTATTCTTCAGCATCCCAGAATCTTTAAATAAAATACAAATACTTGAATTAAAGTTTGCAGTAGCATGTTTCTTGCTCATTTAAAGAAACTGTTCAAGAGTGGCTTTGATTCCATTCTGATAACATAGGGAGGTCTTCTTAAGATCCCTTACTGGATAGTAAGGAGAGTATATATGGAGAATATAGTTATATATATGGAGAGTATAGTTGCATACACCAGCCTTTCACATGAATACAATTTTTTAAAATTATCTTATACTTTCCCTCTAAGAACTTTACTATTGTGAGTATTCTTGCTACCAGTCCCAGGCATTTGGAAGAATAGTTATCTGTGAGATAACTGTCTACAATGCATTGCAGTGAAGAATAAAATGAAAAAGAATGTAAAAAGCCTACCACAGTGTGAAAATTCTATAAAGTGTGATGTTTGGGTAGGAACTGCTGCTTTCCATTCTGATCCTTTTTTTTCCACAGTACTTTTCTAGCTCTTAATCTTTGGGGTGAAGGAGGTGTCTTCAGCCCTCTCCTGGTTACACAGCTGCAATGTCTCATCTCTACAGGACTTTCTATTCCATGCCTCTGTGCTAGGTGAATTTTCAGATCCCCTTTATGTAATGTCTCCCCTAAAAGAATGTAAGCTCCTTTAAGATAGGGGCTGTCTTCTGTTTCTATTTCTGTTCTTAGTGCTTAGCACAGTGTCTGGCACATAGTAAATATTTAATCAATGCTTGTTGACTGACTGACTGACTGACAAAGGGCTTGGAGAAGATATCCTCCTTCCTGGACATTTTCTGGGCTGTTTGACTCAAGATGACTCTGGGGAGTTGACCTTTCCACACCATCTTGGAGGATAATGCCAGAAGTTCGGCTCTCCATTTCATGATTCAAATATTTTGCCAGTGCCTTCAATGGCTTCTACTGGAATTGGACCCCGGACAACCGATCACAGTGAATCTTTTCCAAGTTGTATTTGGCAGTCATTATGTCCAGCATGTCCAGTTTCTTTTGCTGGCAGTTGCACTAAGGAATCACCAACCACTCTAATGGAGCCACTGCTCATGGAGTACTTGGTGCTCATGTTCTTCTAGCCATAGTGGCTTCAGCAGCTGAATAGAGATGTATAGGTACGTGAGCAGAGAAGATAGAACCCAAAGGTCCCACTCTGAGTTGGGACATCCATCTGCTTCAAAATAGCCTTGCTGAAGTACATCTGAGTAGAGGAGAAGGTGAAGGATATTTGACCAAGTGCAAGGCCTAGACTTAGAGGGAGGAGGTGGCACACAGCAGTGGGACTGGACAATGTCCTTTCTGATCTTTGAAGTCTTTTCTAACTGAAAATCCTAAGAATCCTGGATAACTTTGCCTTAACAACCACCACCAAGCTAGCACCAACTCAAGTTGGTGAAAGTATAAGATATGAAAAGGTATTATCTTGGGATGCTTTGGACAATCATAAAGTTGCTTTCAAATGAAGAAGTGAGATATCTTTTAATGTCCACTTCCTTCTTCACCCTTCTCCAATCTCAATCACAAGTTTTAGGACATCATTGTTATTGTTGCAAGATAACTGAATCATATGCTTTTACCAGGCCTTCTTCCTGGACTCCTCACACACAACATTCCATCAATAGTCTCTGCATCCTTAGGCTGTTCCATATGCTTGGGATGCATTACCATTGCACTAAGTAGTATCCTTCCATATACTCTCTTTATTTGTTCCCCAAGATCATACAATCCCGTTTGTTTAAAGGGGTTCCAAATAACATCTGCAGCACTCTGAGAGGACAATGATGGAAGCACAGAGAGAGCCTAGTCCATTAGAGCATGGACTGACTTAATTATCTTTTTGTCTTGGTCAAAGGAGGTACTCAGTGAATGGTTATTTACTGAGAAAAAGAGTGGCATCTACTACTCATCCTTGGTTGAAAATCATTAAGAAAGCCGGCATGCTAATTCACAGGAAAGCCCACCCTCTGTAGAAGTTCCAGCTGGTGGTAGAGATCATAGATGTAGTGGTAGAGAGCCATATGATGCCTGCTAAATAAGAAACGTGCCGAGATGGAGGCTGCATCTTCACTTTCCTCATGTAATGATCTGCCCAAGAAAAAGGGTGGATTTGAGATTCCCAGTGTCTGAACCAATATATTATGTTTCATAACACGTCTGATATTGGTAAATTTGTCATGTTTCTGACACATACAAATTAAGAAGTGTTGTTATGGTTTATTTATTCTAACTATAGTTTTTTTCATGTTTCATATCAGGTTTTCTTTAATAACTAGCAAATGTGTTTGAGCAAAAAACATACATTCCACACACTACTTGGTTATAAATAGTGTCACCTTTAAGAAAAGGAATATTTCAAATTGGTTCAGCCAAGTAGACCCAAATCATTTCTGAAAGTCGAAGAAAGAATAATTTCCAAATGGATTTCTTGCCGTGCGTAATGTTAAGTGCAGCCCTGTCAGCTTTTATACTTTATTTTGACCTGCTTTGTAAAATGATATTCAGAACAGCTCAGTGTGATGTCAACTTCCATTAATTCTTTCTTCAATGATAGGTATTCATTATTCAAACCGTGTTTTCACTGGCACAATCTATTTATGCTTCAGTTTCTTTGCTGAAGTCGTTTGGAAGGAACAATTCCTAGGGAAGACTAAGTTCTTTCTTTGCAATTTTTCTCCTAAAACGACCTTCCAAAAGGACAATAGAGATTGTTCTATAACAATATCTGCGTTGTTTCCAAGGCATATATTGTGAAAACATTTAACGTTTCTTATACTTGAACAGATCTGCCATTAAACTAGTCAAGTACTAAACAAGTTAAGATGTATTTAAGATTATTTCCATTGTGAGCATTTTCATCAATTGTTTATTTGGCTCATCTAAGGTTGCCCAGTAAAGGGCACCTCACAATAATAATTTTCTTGCTTGTTTTTTACATGAGACATGAACAGAACCATTCTCTCGCTGATTTATAAGCATAAAAAATACAAGTTTATAAAACTACTTGTTGTCTTTTAACAGTTATAATGATTACATGTTGGAAAGAACAGCTTCTTTTTTGCTGATCCAATACTGCATGATACAATACTTAAGAAATAAATTGTCCAGTAAGTTTTTGGTTTGAAAGGACCATATAAATCACCTATTTGAAATCCTGCCTTTAAAAAAAACAGAAAACAGCTGGGAGGAGGGCAGGCGGAGAAAAGGGGAACAGATATTAGAGTGAACCTAAATCTGGATTTGGTTGATTCATTAGTGGAATTTGGAAAAGAAAACATTCCCAGGAGAACTGTAGTGATTCATAGTCCTGAGAGCAGTCACATAGTCACACAATTTGTAAAGCAGCCATAAAACTACTAAGGGTAGTTTTCTCCCTCCTTTTCATTCAGACTTGGCTATCTCCAGTCTTTTTCTGAAGCCGAGCTCTAGCTGGCTCAGTCAAAACCAGCGGCTCTTGTATGATGGTTGCTGGGTAATTTTTGCCCAGCAGTTCGACCTCCACTCTCTGTCCCACTTTACTAAGCTCCATGGGGACATAAGCAAAAGCCAGACTCTTCTGAGTGCTGTAACTGTAGCTTCCAGAGGTGGTGTTGCCAACAACCTGAAAGACAAAGGAAATGATCCTCATCATCTGTATCACTCATTTGCGCAGGGTCGTTTATGTACTAAAGAGTGTGCTCCATTTGTCCTCGACAATAGGAAATCACTCCCGAGTAGAATAAAGTCAGTGGATAACCACTCACACATTTATATTATGCAGCTCCACTGATACAGTACTCCATTCAAATCATGGTGTTCTATGGCTGTAGACAAATGACTCTACTCTTCTGGGAAGAAAACAAGTATTAAGTGAGTACATCCTCTGGGCACTGTATTAAGAACTTTACATTTGATCTGGGCCTCAGTTTCCTCAACTGTAAAATGAAGAGGATTTACTAGATAATGACTTGGATATCCTCCAACTCTTCATAACTATGACTACAGGAATAACTATGACATTCTTATAGTCAAGCAAAATTCAAGCCTCTGACACTTACTAACTGTGTGATCTTGAGTATGCTATTTTACTTCTATGGGGCTCAGTTTCCTCATAACTTTTAATAATAGTAACTTCATTCATTTTCTACTCTTCCTTTATTGCTACTTCCATCTTCTGACACTTATAGAAATATGATTGTCTTCAGAAGACGTCTTTCCCCTCTTTAGCCCATGCACCCTTCTCAGCCCTGGTGGTTTAGGAGGAGGATTAGACATACTTTCTGGCTCCTAAGTGTTGCTTCCAGATCCTTCCTCTACCTCTCCATCTCTGAGGAACACTCAATCCAAATGTTTCACCCTATCCAGCTCCTCCTGGAAGTTATCCAACCTACAGGTCATATCCCCTGTTTTCTCAAGGAGTTCAGTATCTGCCTTTTTCTTCAACCTGTCCCTTGCCCTTTTACTTGGGAACTTTAACATACATGTTGCTGTTCCCTCAGATACCCCGGCCTTCTACTTGCTCATTTTATTCAACTTCTATTACCTGCCTCTTCACTGTACTTCATTCACCCACAGGGAAGGTCAGTCATACCTTTGACTTCACCATCACTCACAAGTGTTCCACATCGATGATCAAGTTACTATATCCAGCTATAATATCCTGTCATTCCACCTCTCTTGATACTTCATGCCTTCTAAATCTTTTCTTTATCCTTACTGTGACCTCCAATCCTTCAGCCCCTCAGGCTCACCACCCCTCCCTCCCCTATCATTCTTATTCTGGCTTCACATTTCTTCCTTCCCAATCTTGACAGTTCAGTGTTGCTCTGTTCTCCATTGTATCCCTTGCTTCCTTGACCTGTCATTGCTTTGCCAGATCCCAGTCCTGAAATGTCCTTACCATCTGACTCCTCTGCTCCTACTCACCTGTAGCTAAAGGGTGCTGGAAGAAGTCATCTGACTGTCCCAGTCACCCAGGCTCACAACCTAGGTGTCATCCTTGATTCTTCACTCACTAGCAACTCACATATTTAACCTGTTGCAAAGTCCTGTCATTTCTACCTTGACAACATTTCTCTTGTGTGTCTCCTTCTCTCTACTCATGTAGCTGCCACCCTGTGCAGGCCCTAATTGTCTCATGCCTGAACTACTGCAGTAGCCTTTTGGTAATTCTTCCTGCCTCAGGTCTCTCTCCACTTCAGTCCACTCTCCACTCAGCTGCCTAAGTGATCTTCTTAAAGCTCAGGTCTGACCATGTCACCCCTTCCCAACTTCATAAATTTCAATGGCTCCCTATTATTTCTAGAATCACATATAAAATCCTGGTTGGCTATTGAAGCCCCTACAAACCTGGTCTCTCTCTACTGCTCCAGTCTTCTTACCTATTGTTCTCCTCCCTTCTGAATATCTCTTGGACACACTATCTCCCAATTCTTTCACTGGCTATCCCCCATGCTTGGAATATTGTCACACCTTGTTGCCAAATCCTGGCTTCTTTCAATACTCAACTCAAATCCTACCCTCTTCAAGAGAAGTTTCCCAAAAGAGTATGGCAGAAACTAGGCATAGACCCAAATCTCACACCATATACCAAAATAAAGTCAAAATGGGTTCAGGACTTAGATATAAAGGCTGATACCATAAGTAAACTGGGAGAACAAGGAATAGTTTACCTATCAGATCTATGGAGAACAGAAGAATTCATGAACAAACAGGAGATAGAGAACAATATGAAAACCAAAATGGATAATTTTGATTACATTGAATTGAAAAGTTTTTGCACAAACAAAGCCAATGCAACTAAGATTAGAAGGAAGGTAGAAAATTGGGAAAGAATTTTTACAACCAGTATCTCTGATAAAGGCCTCATTTCTAAAATATATAGAGAATTAAGACAAATTTATAAGAACACAAGACATTCCCCAATTGATAAATAGTCAAAGGATATGAACAGACAGTTCTCAGATGAAGAAATTAAAGCCATCTATAGTCATATGAAAAAATGCTCTAAATCGTTATTGATTAGAGAAATGCAAATCAAAACAACTCTGAGGTACCACATCACACCTATCAGATTGGCCAACATGACAAAACAGGAAAATGATAAGTGTTGGAGAAGATGTAGGAAAATTGGAACACTAATACATTGTTGGTGGAGTTGTGAAATGATCCAACCATTTTGGAGAACAATTTGGAACTATGCCCAAAGGGCTACAAAAATGTGCATACCCTTTGATCCAGCAATAGCACTTCTAGGGCTATATCCCAAAGAGATCAAACAAATGGGAAAAGGACCCACATGTACAAAAATATTCATAGCAGCTCTTTTTGTGGTGGCAAAGAATTGGAAATTGAGAGGATGCCCATCAATTGGGGAATGGCTGAGCAAGTTGTGGTATATGAATGTAATGGAATACTATTGTGCTATAAGAAATGATGAACAGGCTGACTTCAGAAAAACATGGAAAGACTTATATGGTCTGATGCTGAGTGAAGTGAGCAGAACCAAGAGGATTTTGTACACAATAACAGCTACGTTATGCAATGACTATGATTGTTAAACTGAACCCTTCTCAGCATTGAGGATCTATGACATCTCCAGAGGCCTCGGGATGGAAAATGCTGTCCACATCCAAAGAAAGAACTATAGAAGTCAAATTGCAACACTTATTTTTACCTTTTGTTGAGTTTTGTTTCATCTTTCTGATGGTTCCTCCTATTGGTTTTAATTTTTATTACAACTTCACTAATGGGAAAATATGTTTAATGGGTATGTAAATGTAAAGCCTATATCAGATTGTGCGCTGTCTTGGGGAGGGTTGGGGGGGAAGGGGGAGAAAAATTTTCAACTCAAAAGCAGATGGAAGTGATTGTTGATAAATCAAAATAAATTAATAAAAAAAACTGAAAAAAAGAGAATTTTCCCAGTTCCCACCCATCTGCTCCAATGCAAGGGCTTTCCCTCTGAGATTTCTTGCCATTTACACACCCACACACACACACATATATGTATAGACAGATATATATATACATATATATACATATAAATCTTTATGTATCTTGTATGTACGTAGTTATTTATATGTTATCTTCTGAATTAGAATGTGAACTCCTTAAAGGCAGAGATCATGTTTTTGTCTTTCTTTGTATCCTTAATGCTTAGTAATGCCTTGATCCTAGTAAGTCCTCTATTGATTAGCTGACACAACCCTGCTGATTGGGCTTACTACAAATTTGTGTTATATAATCTCAACTAGGTGCTCTCTGCAACAAGGCAATAGTTTTACTCTTCTCTACTGGACTCTTTCTCTTGTTCTCACCAAAGAAAGTGTTCCCAAATTTCACTTCCTTTCTTAAATCTCGCCCCCCCCAATCCTCTCAGAGGGACCTCACTCCACACTTTATTGAGGAAATAAAGATCATTCACATTGAACTCCCTCTTCTCCCCTACCCTACATTTCAAAACTTCTTAATATCGTCTTCATTTTCATCTCTGTTACTCCAGTCTCTGATGAAGAGGGAACCCTTCTCACTGAGGTTAACACATCCACATGTACCCTTGACCACATCCTTTAAAATCTCTTGTCAAATTGTTTTGCCTATCATATTTCTCTCTAATCTTCAATGTCTCTCTATCTACTAGCTTCTTGCTTCCTTCAATCTTACCCAGAGCTCCCCTTCCTTAAAAAGTTCCTCACTTGACCCAAACACTTCCTCAAACTCTCTTCCTATATCTCGCCTTCATTTTAAAGCCAAACACTTGGAAAAAATTGTCTCTTTTTATGGCCTCCATTTTCTCTTGTCTCACACTTCTCAGCACTTTACTGTTTTGGCTTCTTGACCTTATTCTCCCATTGAAACCGATCTCTTTGAAGTTACCAACAGTCTCTTAATTTTCAAGACCAATGACTTCTCTGAGGCATTTAACTCTCTTCCTGGATTCTTCCTCTTCTCTGGGTTTTCATGACTAACACTCTCTCTTGGTCCTGTTCCAATCTAATTGGCCGTTCCTTATCTTTTATTGGATTATTATCCTCAATCCATACTCTAACAGTGGGTGTAACCCAAGGTTTTGTCCTTGACCCTCTTTTCATTCTGCACACTTTATAGTCTTTTCATTTCCCTTGGGCTTAATGTCATCTCCATATATATGACTCCTAAATATTGATATCTGGCCCTCGTTTCTTTCCTGAGCTCCAGGCCTTCATCAGACTATTGAACAATTCAAACTGGATACCCTGGAGACTTCTCAAACTCATTGTGTCCTAAACAGAACTCATTATCTTTCCTCCCAAACCTATCCTTTTTCTTAACTTACCTATTTCAGTCAAAGGTGCCACCATCCTTCCATTCACCCAGATTCCCAACCTCAAAGTCATCCTCAGCTCTTCCCTTTCCCCATGTATCCAGTCAGTTTCAGCTCTACCTCCACAATACCTCTCACACTCTGTTCCTTTTCTCTACTCAAATAGCTATCATCCTAGTTAAGACCCTTATCACCTGTCACCTGGAATATTACAATAACCTCCCAGTTGGCCACCATGCTTAAAGTCTTTCTCCTCTCTAATCAATAGTCCGTATATATAGGTATCAAAGTGATATTCCAAAAGCACAGATCTGACCATACCACTTTCTTGCTCTACAAACTTCAGTGGCTGCCTATTGATTTTAGAATCAAATGTGAGCTCCTCTAGTCCTTCACTACCTAATCCCAGCCTATCTTTCCAGTTCTCTTATATACTGATCTTTTTCACACACTCAAAATTCCAAGCACATTGACCAACTTCCTTTCCATCATACATGATATTCTACCTCTTGTCTTCAGGTCTTTGTACTGTCTGACTCACATGCCTGGAATATGCTTTGTCTTCATCTTCATCTCTTAGAATCTATATCTTCCTTCAAAGCTTAGCTTACATGCTACTCTTCCATGAAGGCCTTTTCTAATCCTGCATGCTGTTAATGCCTCCCCCCACACTACCAAAAAAAAAAACTTATCTTGTATTTAATTTGTATATGTAGTATATATACTTATTTACTAGTAGGTTGGTAAATGTTTTACAATTGTCTCTCTTGGGGGAAAAAAAGTGCCTGGAATGCCTTTTAAGTTTAATCAATATCATTAGCATTTTTCTCCATTGTTTTCATTAGGCTAGACAATCAACTAAATAGCAAATCAAGCTCTG
This sequence comes from Phascolarctos cinereus, assembly GCF_003287225.1. NCBI lineage: Eukaryota > Metazoa > Chordata > Mammalia > Diprotodontia > Phascolarctidae > Phascolarctos > Phascolarctos cinereus. The sequence goes on from NW_027555847.1 coordinate 321,328,564, forward strand.
ATTTGTAGCATTTGTGATTTTCAAGATATAAATGTTCACACTGAAAATTTAACAATCAATTTTTCCAGATCAGGGAGGAGCTGCCTCCAGCACATCCCTGTACTTATATGTCTCCATACTGTCTCTCATAGCTGGATAAAGCCAAGGTTGTAAACTTGGGAGACTGGAAGAATGGTGATGCTTTTTAACAGAAACAAGGATATGTATGAAAAGCGTGGATTTAGGGAGAAAGGTAATGAATCTTGTTGAGTCTGAGATGTCTCCTGGACATCTGGTTTAAAATGTCCAATAGGCAATTATTGATGAGAGAAAGAAGCTTAACAGAAAGTAGATATGAATCTGGGAGTAAGCAGCATAGAAAAGATAATTAAATCCATGGGAGCTGATGAAGTCACAAGAGATAGAGAACAAAGAAAGATGATGATAGTGATAATATTGATAGCATTTATATAATGCCTTAAGGTTTGCAAAGCACTTTTCAAATATTATCTCATTTTATCCTCACAACTCTGGGAGGTAGGTCCTATTATTATCGCCATTTTACAGATGAGGAAATTGAGGCTGACATTGGTTAAGTGACTTAGACAGAGTCACATAACTACGAAGTGTCTGAGACCAAATTTGAACTTGGGTCTTCCTGGTTCTAAGTTCAGCACTCCATCTGTTGCACCACCTAGCTACCCGTAAGGTCTATGACAGAACCTTTGGAAGCACCCATTGTTAAAAACTATGATATGCATGGTGAGCCAGCAAAGGAGACTGAGAAGTAGCAGTTAGGTAGGAAAAGCAGGAAGGTAGTTTCATGAAAACCCAGGATCTAGGAGGGGTTATCTCCAGTCGTCCTATCTATATCTGGCCACTGAAACCAGATAGTTCTGGAGGAAAAAGTGAGGCTAGTGACTGCACAGCTCTCCCTCACTTAAATCCAATTCACTTGCAAGTCATGGAATCACCTTCCTGATGTCATGGTCCTCTTCAAGAACAAAGGATAAACAACAACAACAAGGATCTAGGAGAAGAGGATGATCAGTAATGTCAAATGCAGCAGGGAAGTCAAGAAAGATGAGGATTTAGAAAGGACTTGGCAATGGAGGCAACCTTGGTAACTTTGGAGAGAGCAATTTCAGTTGAGTGATGAGGTCAGAAGCAAAAGGTTGAGAAGCGAGTGAGAGGAAGGGAAGTAGAGGCAAATAATATACTTTTTTTCTAAGAGCTTGGCTCAGAGAAGAGAAAGAGAGGGTAATAATTTGAAGGGGTTTTTTTAAATGATGAGAGATACTTAGGCAAGTCTAAAGGCAGTAGTGAAGGAAATAGTAGCTGAGGAGCAGTTGATAATTAGAGAAAAAGAGGGCTTAATTCAGAGGGAATCTTCTGAAGAAGATGGGAGAAGAAAGGATCAAGGGTACATATAGAAAGAGGTTGTTCTTGGCAAAGAGAAGGGCCATGCCATTATAGGAGACTGAAAGAATGAAAGATATGAAGTTAAAGGGTTTTGATATGAAAAGGAGGGCAGAAGAGGGAGCTCAGTGACAGCCTTCATTTTTCAGTAGAGTAAGAGGTGAAGTGTACAAGGGAGCAGGTAGGGTAGGAGTAAGGTGTGATGTCTGAGGAAGAGAAGAGGTTTGGAATAGTAGATGGGGGAGGAGAGAGATAGGAAATCAATTAAGGAGGAATAAAAAGGACTGCCTTGCTGCAGCTAGGGACAAATTGAAGTTAAATAACCTAAATTAGTAGCATACCTCCAGGAATCATTGTTATGTGACTTCCTACAATTCTGTTCAGGAACACCTAAGTAGGAGAATAGGGGGAAAGATGGTGATAGTAAACCAGGGGTGGTATCTGGCAGTTGATGAGCAATGGTACCACAAGGGTGTGAAGGATTTCAGAGGAGATTAGTTAACCATAAGGTGGAGATTGAGAAGGGAGGAAAGAGAAATCAGAGCAGGAGTAATAGCCTAAGAAATTACTGAGATGGGAGTTTAGAATGATAGTGAAGAATAGGATTAGAAGGCATAAAGTATAGGGAGAGATGGAATGATAGGAGGTCATGGTCAGAAAAAGGAGATGAGATTTGAGTGAGACCTGGAAGATGGGCAGGATTTGGATCTGCAGAGGGAACAAGAAAGAGCAATCCAGGGTTGGTAACAGCATGAACATGCAATTAAAATATGTATGGATTTGTTTTACCATGAGGTCCCCCTATACTAATATGCTACCAATTAGTAGATAATTTCCTAGAGAATTACATGAGGCATATAGAGGTTAAATGATTTGCCCAAGGTCACACTTTTGCCTAAGGTCAAGGTAGTAACTCTTAAAGGCAAGATTCGAACTTAGATCTTGCTGACTCTGCTTCTGGCCCTTCAGACATCAGCCTATGTGATAACCACATGGTTTCTATAATTAAATTAATAGAACTACAACTAAAATAAGAGAAAAAAGTGAGGCAGTCTGTGAAAGCAAACCATAAAAGATGACATGAAAATATGCATGTATGGACATATATGAGAGGTCATAAGATAAATAATAAATGGGATCAGCTAGGTGGCACAGTAGATAGAGCACAAGTCCTGAAGTCAAGAGGACTTGAGTTCCAATCCAGCTAGACACTTATTAGCTGTGTGACCCCGAGCAAGTCACTTAACCCTGATTGCCTTCCTCCTATTGACAAAAAAAAAAAAGAACAAGAAGAAAATAGAATGTAGAGTTTTATTTGAAATGTTTTTGTCATGTGGACCCAACCTTCTAAACAAAGGAGAACCACTCAGATCCCTCAGTGAAGAGCTTGTATCTGTCGGCAGACAATCCTAGTGGTGGCCATTCATTCTAGCCTTTCAGATACCAACACATTTTCAGCACTATGTATTGACTCCTAGTTTTTTAAACCTTGGCTTAGTAATTATCTGTTTCAAACCTATAGTCAGGAGGCATCATGATGATTCTGTAAAGGAATAAGTGTTGCTGAGATGATACACGCTTTTTAAACACATTGTCTTCCAGACTACTAGAGATTATAAATGAGAGATCTAAGACATGTGCATCAGCAAGTTCCTTCTGAAGCATAATCAAACTTTTCGACCCAGGCTCCCTCAGGAACATTTGCTTCATTTTATACCTGGACTAGAGGGATCTGTGTCTGGGCCACAATGGGAGTGAGCTTCACTCACTGCCACGTACACTGCTCATCTAGCTAAATCAGAGTGAAGTTTAGGAAAATCAAGATGTTCCAAAGTAAAAAAAATTTAGCAGGTAACCGGATCCATTCTCTGCCTCTAGACAGGTTCATCTGAACCAGTGGTCCAACTTAAAAAGAAACAGAGGCCTTTAAACCATGCATAACGATCCCTGCAGCCTGCATGTTGACTTAGAGGTTCTGACCATTCTCAGGTGTTGTCTCAGCTGCACGTTTGATACTTCTGATCTAAACTGTCTTTTGGACTTTTCCTCCTCTGCCCCAGCAGCCTGTCCACCCTGGAGATGCCTCTGCCCCTTCAACCTTCCCTCTCAGTGACAAGTTCCTGGCCTAAAAGAATTGCCCTGGCCATCCATCCTCACTTCTCTCCTGATTCTCCAGATTTTTTCACCTTTGTTCCCATGTAAATACCACTCCTCCTCCATTCCACACCTCAACCCTAACTGTGATTCAGCTTTCTTTTATATGCTGTCTTCCTCAATTAGAATGTAAGCTCATTAAGGGTAGGGAATATTTTTTTTTGCTTGTATTCAAATTTCCAGTTTGTGGCACATAGTAAGTGCCCAATAAATGTTCTCTATGTCTTTATCTATCCCAGTAGGCATTAGTATATTAATGACCTAGTAAAGCTAGGTTATTGTGCCATTATTTTTTTTTTTTACTTTGAAATACTTTGTGCCTTTTGGCAAGCTGGTATCTTTTTTTTTTTAAGGCAATTGGGGTTAAGTGACTTGCCCAGGGTCACACAGCTAGTAAGTGTCAAGTGCTTGGTCTGAGGCTGGATTTGAACTCAGTCCTCCTGACTTCAGGGCCGGTGCTCTATCCACTGTACCACCTAGCTGCCCCTAAGCTGATATCTTTTAAACAAGGTTTCATTTGTTTCAGGTTTTGGTGGTCCCAGACTAATTTGCATGTCTGGTTAATTTAATTTTTTTAAAAAATCTTTAGGGAAAGAGATTTCTCAGCCCAAATCTTAACTTGGTCTTTCCTAACCACTTCCAGATTCAATTAAATCCACTCCCTCTCTGTCCTCAGTGGATTTGGAGACCATCCCCATCATTCCTTTTATGATTGCCCTTCATATACTTTAACATAGCCATCAAGCTGATTGTCAGCCTTCTCCTCTCCAATCTGAATAATTTCAATTCATTAACCTTTCCTCCAAGGCCCCATTTCCCAGACCTTTAATCATCTTAGTCACTCTCCTTTGGATGTTCTCAGAATTCTCCATATTTCCCTTGAGTTATAGAACTGAAATGACTGGTTTGGGAAAATTGTGTGGAAAGAGCAGAAAGGGCACGGGCTGGGGGTAAGGTTTTAGCTTTGCCACCAGCCAATCAGCCAGTCAATAAGCATTAATTAACCACTTACTATGTGCCAGGCATTGTGCTAAGCACTAGGGACATAAAGGAAGTAAAGGACAGCCCCTGCCCTTTAAAAGCTCAAAATATAATGAGGGAAGAAAACATGCAAACAATTCTGCACAAATAAGCTACTTACAGGATGAATAGGAAATAATCCATGGAGGGAAAGACTAGAATTAAGAAGGATTGGGAAAGACTAGAAGGTGGGATTTTAGCTGAGACTTTAGGGAAGTCAGAGAAACCAAGAGGTAGAGATAAGGAGAGAGAACATTCCACTCATGGAGGATGATCCTAGAAAATTCCCAGAACCTAGAGATAAGACTATCTTGTTTGAGAAAAGGAGACCAGCATCACTGGATCAAACAGTATGAACAGAGGTGTAAAGGGTAAGAAAATTGGGAAGATAGAGGAGGATCAGGTTTTGTGTTCAGTTGTTTTTTAGTTATATCTGACTCTTCATGACCCCATTTGGAGTTTTCTTAGCAAAGATACTGGAGTGGTTTGCTATTTCCTTTTCCAACTCATTTTGCAGCTGAGGAAACTGAGGCAAATAGTTGATTTGCCCAGGGTCACACAGCTAGTAAGTCTCTGAGGCCAGATTTGAACTCAGGAAGATGAGTCTTCCTGACTCCAGGCCTGGCACTATAGAGCCACCTAGCTGCCCAGTACTAGGTTATGAAGGGCTTTAAACACTAAACAGAGGATTTTGTATTTGATCCTGGAGAAGACAGGGAGCCAGAGGAGTTTATTGAGTAAGGGTGTGTGTGTGTGTGTGTGTGTGTGTGTGTGTGTGTGTGTGTGTGTGTGTGTGTGTGTAACATGGTTGGACCAACACTTTAGGAAAATCATTTTGACATTCTTAGTTATATAACAGTTAGCTACATGACCCAGAGCCATTACTTTAACCCTTCTGAGCCTCAGTTTCTTCACATGTAAAACAAGGAAGCTAGATTAGATGCTATTTGAGATCCCAGATCTAAACTCTATGATTTTATAAGTTGAGATTCTTACTTGAAGGAACATGGTAGCCTCCTAGTCAAGATAATTGAAGGAGGTAATTTGATTTCACAGACTCACAGATTTAGAGTTGGAAGAAAATATCTTAGGGACCAAGATCCTGGAGTCAGGAGGACCTGAGTTCAGATCTGACCTCAGATACTTACTTACTAGCTGTGTGCTGGGCAAATCACTTAACCTCAACAGCCTCAAAAAAAAAAAAGTCTGCTGTCCATTATGCCACATGGACTGTTAGTGTGGCTTGAGGTGGACCCGCTGTCTTACCCAGTTTCCCAATGGAAAGGTGTCCGCATACTAGTTATTAATGGGGGAGAAAAACTCCTAGAGCACTCTTGCATATAATCAGAGTTGTGAGTTAAGAATCAATGACATCGGGTGGATAGAGCATCAGCCCTGGAGTCAGGAGGACCTGAGTTCAAATTCAGCCTCAGACACTTGACACTTACTAGCTGTGTGACACTTACTAGCAAGTCATTTAACCCCATTGCCTAGCCAAAAAAAAAAAATCAATGACATATTGACAAAAGGAAACCAAATTGAAAATAGCTGATTTAAACTTCCTAGTAATCCTGATGTTTAATTTAAATCATATCACACAGGTATTTGCATATCTCCAAGGATAATTTTTGGTCCGCCTAGAGATCTTGGTGTGGAAATTCTCTTGATACAAGCTAATGTCAATCAACCAATCAACAAGCTTACATTAAGAACCTATCACTGCATGCCAAGCAGTGTGCTAGGTTATGGGTATACAAGGACAGAAATGAATCCCTCTTTGCCCAGAAGAAGCTTACATTAGTAGTTGTTTAGTCATTTTTAAGTCGTGTCTGACTCTTCAGGACCCCTTTGGAAGTTTTCTTGGCAAAGATACTGCAGTGGTTTGCCATTTCCTTCTCCAGCTCATTTTAGAGATGAGGAAATTGAGGCAAACTGGGTGGAGTGACTGCCCAGGGTTACACAGAGTGTCTGAAGCTGGATTTGAATTCAGGTCTTCCTTACTCCCAGCCCTGCACTCTATCCAGTGCGCCACCTAGCTGCCCTCGCTTTAGTAACAGATAAATTCTAAATGGTTGACTGAGGCAAATAGGTAAAAGGTGACTTTACAAAGGGCACTCATATATCACACTCCCTTTGGTGATTGTATATACCACATCTCAGTATGATATGATACCCAGTCCATCCGTGAACAAAAGAATAAAATCTTACAAAAAAGCAGAGTAGTAAGGAGCCTCAGAGGTCATCTTTCCAACAGCCTTGATTTTACAAATGAGACACTTGAAATCCTAAGCAGGGAAAGTGATTTGTTTAAGGTCACACCACAGCTAGGAAGTAGTGAACTGGAATTTCGATTCAATAATCATCTGTTGAGTACCTACTACTCAGAAGAAACTGATTTGAACTGAAGTAGATGACCAGGCTAGACTTCCCTTTTTGGAAAGATCTTGCCCCTTCACTGGGTTCTCTAATTAATTAAATTAACAGATATTGATGGAGATGTCCTGCAGGCATCTCAAACTTAACACATTTCCAAAAGAGCTCATCTTCTCTACCTCACCCCTAACCCCTCAGATCCTCAAAAACTTTTCTATTTCTGTTGAGAGCACCAACTATACTTCTAGTCATCCAGGTATACTACCTCAAGTCATCCTCAACTTTCCCTCACTGTCCCTCATCCCACATCCATTGCCAATTTTGTTGATATTGCCGCCATAACATCCCTGCATCTCTCCCCTTCTCTCCACTCAGACAGCCAGTAAGACTCCCCTAATTGGTTTCCCTGCCTCAAGCCTCTGCCCTCTCCAATCTATCTTCCACATAGTGCCAAAGTGATATTACTAAAGCACAGATCTGATTGTCTCACTGCCCTGCTCAGTGAAATCCAGTGGCTTCCTTTAAATTACCTCCAATATCCAATGCAAACTCCTCTATCCGACATTTAAAATCCTTCACAACCTGCATCCAACCCTTCTCCCCTGCCTTTATTCACACACTCTTCTGTTGATTCAAGCTGCTCTTGCTTTTCTTCATATCCTGTATCAATGTCTTTGAATAAGTGTCCCCTATAACTGGAATGCACTTCCTCTTCACTCCCACCTCTTAGAATTCTTAGTTCAAATCTCAGCTCAAACACCATCTCCTAAGTGAGGCAATTCCTGACCCCCTCAGTTGCTAAGTGCCTCCCCACAAGAAAATTACTTAGTATTTAACTAGGTGGCACAATGGAGAGAGTGCCAGACCTAGAATCAGGAAGACTGACCTTGCTGAATTCAAATGTGGCCTCAGACACTTGCCAGCTGTGTGACCCTGGGCAAGCTATTTCACTGTATTTGCCTCAGTTTCCTCATCTGAGAAATGAGCTGGAGAAGGAAACAGCAAACCGCTCCTGTATCTTTGCCAAGAAAACCCCAGATGGGGTCATGGAGTCGGACATGACTGAAACAGCTGAACAACAACAACCCAATGCCTAGCATGGCGTTTGGCACGTAGTAAGTTTTATGTTAATTCCCATAACAGACGTAGACTTGTACAAGCTATGATAGACAACTCAACCAGCCAATGACAAATAAGGAAATGTAGTACCCCTTCCCATCTCCTCCACCCTATTCCCTCTCCCCTAACATGATGTTGTATGTTCCAAAATTCTGTCCCTGGGCGCAAAATTCTTTCACAGTCTTGTTTTGTGTGATCTAGGAGTGCTTCATAAGAGAGGAAGAATTGCATCTGGGTTTTGCTGTCCTTCCTCAGATATTCCTAGAGTACTGTGTCCCCTCTGCACTTTACCTTGTATTAAACTTACCTGGGGGCATGTTTATCTGTGTGTGTGTGTGTGTCTCTCTCTCTCTGTGTCTTTCTCTCTTTCTCTCTCTCTGTCTCATCTCTCCCCTTCCTCTCTTTCCTATCTCTCTTTCCCTCCCTCCTCCCTCTCTCTCTCCCATCCTCTCTCTCTTTTCTATCTCTCACTCTCTCCTCTCTCTCTCTCTCTCTCTCTCTCTCTCTCTCTCTCTCTCTCTGTGTCTCTCTCTCTGTCTCTCTCTCCCCCTCTTCTCTCTGTCTCTCTCTCCCCCTCTTCTCTCTGTCTCTCTCTCTTTTCTCTCTCTCCCTCCTCTTCTTCTCTCTCTCTATCTCTGTCTGTCTCTCTGTCTCTCTCTCTGCCTCTCTCATCTCCTCTTTCTTTCTCTCTGTGTGTGTCTGTCTTTTTCATGTACACACAGAGTCCTTAGACTACAAGTTTCTTAAGGGCTCAAACTATCTTTATTTGTTGTTCATATTTGTATCCTCAGCTCCCAGCATAGGCTAATATCCAGTAGATGATTTAAAAAAGGAAATGAGTAGGATTGTTATAGTCAGGAGAAGGATGCCAAATACAAAAATCAATTCCTTGCGTGGGTAGACTAGTTTGACTCATATAGAAGAGACTATTAAGTCCAGTACTAGAGAGATGATAGTACTGCTAGACCCTACTCTGGTCACAGCAAATAAAGCATTGTGTTCAGTTCTGGGTGCCATATTTTAGGAGGCACGTTAAAATGCTAGAGAGAGTCAGTAAGGTTGGTAAAGGGCAGTAATATCGTACTGTATAAAGATTAGTTGAAGGAAATGGGGGCCTTTGGCTTGAAGAGGAAAAGACTTATAGGGGGAGTGAGATATGCTATTTCTTGATATATATGAAGGGCTATCCTTTGGAATAGGACCTAGACTTTTTCTATTTGGTTCAAGAGGACAGAATTAGGAGAAATGAGTCAAAATTGCAAAGTGGCAAAGTGAGCCATAATGCATTGACAAACTCACCCATAATTAAAGCTATCCACAAAGAGAATGAGCTACCTTTGGAGGGAGAAGTTCCCCTCTCTCTGGAAAGCCTCAAGCAAAATACTTGTGGAGGAAATTGTCACAGGGATCCTCAGTCAGGAATAAATAGGCTGTTTAGGTTCTTTCTGAGACTGTGAGTGCAAATAAAGTACTTGGCTTGAAGCCGGAGGACTGGGTTGGACGTCTCATTCTGCTATTAAGCTGTATGACCTTGAGACAATCCAATCAACCTGTATGATTTTGACACTTCATCCTGATGTGCCTCCTCTTCCTCATCTACAAAGGTTACAATAGATGATCTCTAAGGTTTCTCAGAACTTTCAATCCTATAGTCTCAGTGAATGCCAGTCAGGGAGGAGCTAAATAGATGTAAGCTATAGGGTCTAGGAGTCTGGAGCAAAAAACTCACAGATACTAGGATAGTAACTTCTGGTCAATCATGCTTTGGGTCTGGATGCCTCAAAAAAACTAAGATCACTGAGATTTTCAAACATTAACTTAAAAAAAAGTTCTTGAAAAAGAGAGCTGTCTGCACACTGCCCGCCTTGTAATCTGCAAAAAAGGAAATGCCAGATGTAAATAATCCAAGGTGAAAATAATGTCATTCCACTACTTCTGCAGAAAGAAATTATTTCAACTTCACTCTTCCCTCTAAGAATGCTTCCTGTTGCCTAAGGCCACCTACCCCACAGACATTGCCAAGCATTTTGTAAACCTTATAGCCCTCTAGGAATGAGTTGCTATGGAAACAAGCTGTTCTATTACTTTCACAAGTTTTATTCCAAATTTTTATTTTTATGCACTAAAATAAGAAGTACAAGAGGCAGTATGGAATAGTGGATAAAGAACCAGTCTTGGAATTAAGTAGACCTGGGTTCACGTAGCACCCTGACACATACGGGGTAAGTCACTTACCTCTCAGTATTCTGGGCAACTCTCTGACTATAAATTGCAAAGAAAAGTTCCGAGATGCATTGGTAGAAAAGGGAAGGGGGAAGTTCTCGCATCGAGGTGCTTCCTATATCAATGAAATCCCTAATCTAATCCCTGTGATGAGAATTGTCTCCTTCTGATGGATCATTTAAAACATAAAGTAAAATACCAAATTCATTGGACTTCATCCTCTTTCCATTGAGAAATTTCACTTTCCACTTCAAATTTTCTCATCAAACAAAGTGCAAGGTTTGTCAGCCAATCAGTCAATAAACATTTATTAAGGGTCTACTACTTGCCAAGTATACTGTGCTAACCTCTGGGGATTTGGATTCAGAGGGCCTGGTTTTGAATCTCTGGTATCCCTTTTCCTACCTGTGTATCATTAAACAAGCCTGTTCACTTTTGACCACCTCTGTTTGCTCATCAGTAAAAGGAAGGGTCAATCTAGATGACCTCCAAAGTTCTATCCAGCTCCTGATCTATGGGGCATTTGTTCTGACAGTTCATATGCTCAGATATGAGAAGGCGTAGACAGTAGGAACGATTCAGCCTTTCCAACAGACCTTTCTGTCCTGTAGATTTTAGTCATCACTTTTGTTTCCTTTAATCAAGGCATGTGGCATTCCAAAGTTTCCAGAATTGTTACAATCTTTATTTTCCATTTTCATCTGAGTTCAGTTCTTTTCTGTGTCTTTGCATGTCAGTCCATAAATTATATGCCTGCTACTCAGTTGTGCTATTTCCCATTAAGGAGAACAGCACAACCTTAAATTAAAATCGCTTGAAACACAGTTGGTTTCTGGGCTCTTTGTCACATGCTTTGTACAGGACTTACCTTGCCATCATGCCAGATGCTTTCATTTCCCTCTGGATCCACATGATCCGTCTCCAAGGTGAGGTAGACCAGTCTCCGTTTCAGCCCCTTTTCTTTCATCTGTTTCAGTGCTTGCTTTCCTATGAAGTCTGCTGGCTGCAAGAATGCCAGATAATGATGATAAATGATTGTTCGGGCACTGTGACAAGGTTATCGATGCAAGCATTTAAATTTGTCTTTATGATTTTCTCGCCAATTAAACATTAAATAAAAATACAGATTAAATCAAAGGGCTGGGCAAATATTTCTCAGTCTTAAAATGACATTATCAGCTACTTTTCCCTCTCAAGAGCTGTTAGATTTAAGTCTAGTAATTTGTAGTGACAATTTTGCCAGCACTACAGAAAACAGGAAAACATAAGTCATTGTCTTGTGCTTGTAAGGTACTATGGTGACCCTTATGCCTAAGTACTTCAGCATGCAGAGCTAGACATTTTTGCTTAAGCTGCATCTCATTTTCCATCTGTATTAAGTAGATCACTAAGAATTCACTCTCTTAAAAGAATTCAAGAATAAATTGATTTAAATAAGCTACTTTGAAAAAATCTTCTAAACAATGGTCCCTAATGATTTCTTCTATTGTGTTAATATATAAATCATCACTGTAATATTTAAGATTTAATCAGAGCCCAAAGTGGGAAATAAGAAGTTAGAGAGGGCTTTCTTGTATGAAAAGCTCTCAAAAAGAGGCAATGTAGTATAAAAGAAAGTGTTTTGCATGGCTCAAAATAAGAGCTATAAGAAGATATTTCTATCTCATTGCTTTGCAGAGGTGGCAAGCCCACAAACTGTTGTTCATAGCCTGTATCTTCAGACTTTTTTTGATCAGTTATGGTGATTTTTCCTTTCTTATCTTTAAAATATTATTTTTGTATAATATGGCTTTCTGGGAGAGGAGAGGGAGTGATACTGGGAAAAATTATGATAATGTAAGGAAATCAAAATATATCAGTAAAAACTTAATTTCCAAAGAAGAAAGTGCTTTGGAATTAGAAGAACTAGATTAAAATCTCAGTTCTGTGATTTACTTGACTTACATGGCCTTGAAAGTTAATACATCAAAAAAGTCTGAAGATACATGCTATATACAGCACTTTTTATACAACATCCCATCTTCTAAGGCAGGGGTTCTTAATTTTTTACTGTTTATATATGTGTATGTATGTATATATGCATATATATATATTTCAATAGAATTGATTTATTTTCCTATCTTGTGTAATTTATTTGGGGCATCTAAAAGCATCATTCTAATTAAAAATTAGAATTAAGTAAGTGGAAGCTAATGACTCCATGAGGCAACAAGAAACAATCAAACAAATGAAAAAATAGAAGAAAATATGAAATATCTCATTGGAAAAACAACTGACTTGGAAAACAGATCCAGGAGAGATAATTTAAGAATTATTGGACTACCTGAAAGCTATGACCAAAATAAGAGCCTAGACATGATATTTCAAGAAATTATTAAGGAAAACTGTCCTAAGGTCTTAGAACCAGAGGGTAAAATAGTCTTTGAAAGAATTCACCAATCACCTCTTGAAAGAGATCCCAAAATGAAAATTCCTAGGAATATTAAAGCCAAATTCCAGAGCTCCCAGGTCAAGGAGAAAACACTACAAGCAACTAAAAAGAAACAGTTCAAATACCATAGAGCCACAGTTAGGATAACACAGGATTTAGCAGCTTCTACATTAAAGGATCAGAAAGCTTGGAATATGATATTCTGGAGGACAAAGGAGCTAGGATTACAACCAAGAATCACCTACCCAGCAAAACTGAGTATAATCCTTCAGGGGAAAAAATGGATATTTAATGAAATAGAGGACTTTCAAACAGTCCTGATGAAAAGACCAGACCTGAACAGAAAACTGGATTTTCAAATATAAGACTCCTGAAAAGCATAAAAAGGTAATTAGGAAAGAGAAATTGTAAGGGATTCAATAAGACTAAACTGTTTACATTCCTACATGGGAAGATGATACCAGACTACCAAATGGTCCTATAACACAAAAAAAGGCTAAGGGCCCCAATATTAAGGAATAATACCTTAAATCCTTATCAATTTGTATTTAATCAAGAATTAATTAGCACCTATGTGAGAACAACTCCCACTGGAACAGGATGTGGGCAAGATGGAAAAAGGGAGAAGTAGTTTGGGGGTAGGGTTAAATAAGAAATTGGAGAAGTTGGTACATATAATATCCACTAAAATTTGCCTGCTTTATGATATTACCAGAGATAGCCCTAAATGATAATATAAGGCGTCAACTAATCATCATGGAAAAATCGACCTTGACCTATGCTTAAAGCTCTGCATGCTCACCTCTCCTTAGCTGCCCACAGGATATCCCCCAGTTGGATCCCCTCTGATCTATCTCCTCTGCTTCAAGCTTTACCTGTCTAAAACTGAGCTCATATTTACCCTTAAACTTGGTCCTTCTTTTGACTTCACTATCAATGAGTAGGCGCTTTGTGACTCCTTATCCACTCAGAACAATATCACACGAGTCCCCGCTGATGTCATTGTTCAGTCATTTTTCAGTCGTATCTGATGTCTTATGATTCCATTTGGGTTTTTCTTGGCAAAGGTACTGGAGTGGTTTGCCATTTCCTTCTCCAGCTCATTTTACAGGTGAGGCAGTCCCGCACAACATATGGCCCACAGGCCACTTTAAGTCCATCAAAGGATTTTGGGCAGCCCTTGAAAAATGTCAGGTTGCCCCTGCATACTCTCCTGATTGTCATGTGACCCACAGCAGCCAGCCATCATCAGTCTGTCTCTAGTCTAACCTCTCTGCGGCTCAAAGAAGTTCAGCCTATTTTAATTTTGGCCCTTACCTACTGCCAAGTTGTGCAGGTCTGCATGAGGAAACACAACTATCTATCTCCCATGATTGAAAGCTTGGTATCTCCTTCTATAGTATGTTTTGGATTTCTCTCTTCCACTGTATTCCCACTTTCACCATCATATGACAAGTCCTTATTGTTGTTGTTCAGCTGTTTTAGTCAGGTCTGACTCTTTGTGACCCCATTTGAGGTTTTCTTGGCAGAGATACTGGAGCTCATTTTACAGTTAAGGAAACAGAGGCAAAAAGAGTGAAATGACTTGCCTAGGGTCACATAGCCAAATTTGAACTCAGAAAGATGAGTCTTCCTGATTCCAAGCCTGGCACTCTATCCACTGTACCACCTAGCTGCCCCAAGCCCTTATAACCTCTTCTTTGACTATTACAATAGCTTCCTAATCTTTCTTTCTGTATTGTTCCAATTCAATTCAGCTCAACAAACATTTATTAAATGCCAATTGTGTGTACCATGATGATATAAAAACAAGTCTATGGTGATACAAAAACAAGTAATCTCTGCCCTCGAGGACCTTACATTCTATATTCTTCATGTTGCTGCCAGACTACTCTGGTTATACCACTCCCTTGCTCAAAAATCTTTAATGGCTCCTAATTAATTAATTGAATAAATTTCAAACTTTACTATCCTTCAGTACTCTCCATGGTCTAGTACCCTTTTACCTATCCAGGCTTATTTCATACCACTCTCCAGCAAATCACCTGTCCTCTAGTCAAACATAAATACTCTGGTCCTTAAATATATCCTGCATTCTCTCATCTTCATTCCTTTGATCATGCTGTTTCCCAGCTTGGAATGTAAGTCAACTCAATTCCTTGAAATTTTATTAAGTACCCACTATATGTCACACGTCATATCCTTGGAATACAAAGTTCTTCCTCTCAGGATGCTTACATTCCACTGAAGGATATATATACATATATATATATACACACATATATATATGTATGTATATGTATATATATGTGTGTGTATGTATATACATACATCTATATACATATATGTATATGTATGTGTGTGTGTATAAATACATATATATATGTATATATGTATAAAAAACAGATAGGTTAAATACAAAATAACTGGAGGAGGGAGAGAGTACATCAGTAGATATCTCAGATGCAGGCAATGCTGATGCATGAGTTGGACTCAGAATTAACTAGAAGGAAGGAAGTGAGCTAGACCTCATTTGGAAAATTGTGCAGGGCTTTCAATGATTCTCAGCTACTCCCAGGCATGAAAAATCTGTCTTTTAAACACAAATGTGCTCCACTGGTTATCACTGATAAAGACTAAATGAGGAAAAGTACCACACCAGGTACTCAAGATAAGAGTTAGAGGGATCACAGTCTTGAAAGCATTGAAGGACCATTTTACAAGAGGTCCCAAGCAGGCGAATGTACCCTTTAAATACAAAAAAAAATCATGGAAGATTTTTTTTACTGCCAAAAGGGGAATATTCTTTTTTCGTACTGCTCTGTTCATTTTTAAAGCCCAAATCAAATGTCACCTCCATGAACAGTTTGCTGTGCTCTCAAATTAGTATCAACCTCTCCTTTCTGCCTCCATGGGCTTAACATAGGATTTTTTTTTTAATTCAATTTTTTTTAGTTCCAAATTTTCTCCCTCATTTTCTCCCACTCATTTAGAAGGCAAGAAAAAGAAAGCCTGTTACAAATATGAAAACTGAATTCTCACATTAGCCTTGTTGAAAGAAAAAAAACAAAGGGGTAGGGGAGAAAGGGAGGTAGGAGGAAAGAAGGAAGGAAAGAAGAAAAGAAGGAAAAGAGGGAAGGAGAAAGGGAGGGAGGGAGGAAGAAAGAAGGAAGAGAGGGAGGGAGGGAAGAAAATATACTTTAATCTGCACTCTAAGTCCACCATCAATTCTCTATGTGGAGGTGTTCAGCATGTTTTATCATGAGTTCTTTGGAATTCTTTTTAGTCATTGTGCTGAACAGAGTTCATAAGTCATTCAGAGTTGATTGTCCTTATAGTAGCATTATTGTATTGTTCTCCTGGTTCTGCTCACTTCACTTTGCATCACTTTATATATGTCTTCCCAGGTTTCTCGGAAACCATCCACTTCATTATTTCTTACAGGCAGCTACGTGGTGCAGTGGATAGAGTGCCCAGCCTGAATTAAAATCTGGCCTCAGACACTTACTAGCTGTTTGACCCTGGGCAAGTCATTTAACCCTGTTTGCCTCAGTTTCCCCATCTGTAAAATGGGGATAATAATAGCCACCTACCTCAGCTGTTGTGAGGATAAAGTGATATAATACTTGTAAAGTGCTTAGCATGGTGCCTGGCATCTAGTAAGCACTATACAAATGTTAGTTATTATTATTACTGTACTTTCAGGTATCACGAGTATAAATAAATGAGAGATGACACCTATATATTTGGGGGTAACTTTTTTCCTCTGGCCATAAAAAAATCAAGCAATAAATAATCATTTATTAAACACCTACATAAATAAATATATGTAAAATATATGCAAGTTCATTAGCATATGGAATTTCTAGGTGAGGAAATTCCCTCTACCAGTGCAGGCCAGCACCTTTTCTGAAATTTAAATTCTTAGTGATTTGCCTAGAGCACTGACAAGTTAAGAGACTTGCCCAGAGTCTGGCAGTTAGCGTGTGTGTGTGTGTGTGTGTGTGTGTGTGTGTGTGTGTGTGTGTGTGTGTGAAGCACAACATGATCCCAGATCTCCCTGGCTTAATAGCTAGGTAATGCAGTGGATAGAACACTGGACCTGGAGTCAGGAAGGTCTGAGTTAAAATTCTGCCGCAAATATTTACTGGCTGCTTGAGCCTGGACAAGTAACACAATCTCTGTCTGCCTTAGTTTGCTCCTCTATAAAATGAAGATAATAATGGTATCTATTTCCCAGGTTGTTGTGAGAATATATTGAGGTAATATTTGCAAAGTGCTTTGCAAACCTTAGGGCAGTTAGGTGGCACAGTAGATAGAGCACTGGACCTGGAGTCAGGAAGACCCGAGTTCAAATCTGACCTCAGACACTTATCTGTTTGACCCATAACCCTGGGTATGTCACTTAACCCTATTTGCTCAGTTTCTTCAGCTGTAAAGTGAACTGGAGAAGGAAACAGCAAACCACTCCAGAAAACCCCAAATGGGGTCTTGAAAAGTCCAAAATGACTCAAATAACTGAACAACAACAATGATTACAAACCTTAAAACAGTATATAAATGCTAACTATTGTTATTACAGGCTGGCTTTCTTTGAGCTTTTTAACATGGAAACTTTATCTTAGTTCTCATTTCCACTGGGTTTTTGTCCCAAGATTAGTGTTTTCCCTCTACATTTAGTTATCATTTATAAGTGGATAGAGGCAGGAGGAGGCGGCCTGAAGGTTAATGTAACAATTATAGCTGGAGCTTGGGATCTAAGAACAGATGGGCATGGTTTTAATGGGTCACCGCTGAATTAACTGTGCAGATGACAGTTAACAACTTCGAAAAATTTATAAATCCCCAGCACCCTGAGGTTAAAGATAAAAAATAATCTTGGCTTATAGTTTTAATTAATCAGTTTGAGAAGTTAATGAAAAAAGAAACATTAAACCAACAGTCTACTATATATAGATAACATACTATATAAAGGTTGTTAGTTGTATTTTAAGTGACCTATAATTATTTACCCAGTTAACTTTATTAAAAGCATATGCATTACCCGAAGGAGCATATCATAACATAGATTAATTAAAATTAAATATAAGTTTGGTTCTAATCATTGAGGGAAATAGAAAATTCTAAGTAATCTCATTAAAGAAACAGGTGAGAAGACAAGATTGGCACGGGCGTTGAGGACTGTTGGGGAGAATTAGGAAAAGGACTAGTGGTGGGGATTCTAAAGGTGGGAAAGGATTAACCAAGGCTGAGTGAAGGATCATAAGTCTAAGGCTGGAAGGTCCCTCAGAGGCCATTTAGTCTAACTCTTTCATTTTACTGATAAGGAAATTGAGACCAAAGGAGGTTAGCTGACTTGCCCAAAGTTTACACAGATGCTAACCACCTGAGGTATAATTTGAACCCAGAGCCTCTGATTCTAGAGGCAGTGCTTTTCCCATTGTACCATGTTCCTTTCCTCCTAAAAGCATAGGAAGGAAGGGAGTAAGAATTTACTAAGCTCCTACTATGTGCCAACCATTGTATTAAGTGTTTTACAAATATCCCATTTGATCCTTACAACAACCCATGGGAGGTAGGTGCTATTATCTCCATTTTATAGTTGAGGAAACTGTGGCAGAAATACAACTAGTAAGTATCTGAGGTTGGACTTGAACTCAGGTCTTCCTGACTCCAAGGTCAGGGCTCTATCTACTGTGCCACCTAGCTGTATAGAGGCATGGCATGAGCTCTTTTTGTGGTGGCAAAGAATTGGAAATTGAGTTGATACTCATCAACTGAAGAACAGCTAGACAAGTTGTGGTATATGTATGTAAGGGAATACTACTGTTCTATAAGAAATGATGAGCAGGCAGATTTCAGAAAAACCTGGATAGACTTGTATGGACTGATGCTGAGTGAAGTGAGCAGAACCAGGAGAACACTGTACACAGTAACAGTAACATTGTAGGAGGACCAACTTTGATAGACTTAGCTCTCCTCAGCAACATAATGATCCAAGACAATACCAAGAGACTCATGACAGAAAATGCTATCCACATCCAGAGAAAGAACTATGGAGTCTGAATGCAGATTGAAGCATACTATTTGATCTCTTTTTTTTTTGTTTTTTATTTCTGGTGGCTTTTCCCTTTTGTCCTGATTCTTCTTACACAACATGACTAATGTGGAAATGTGTTTAATATGATGGTACATATTACATATCAGATTGCCCACTGTGTTGGGGAGGAGGGAGAGAAGGGAGGGAGAAAAAATATTTAGAGCTCAAAATCTTATAAAAGTGAATGTTGAAAGCTCTCTTTACATGTAATTGGGGGAAAAAATTAGTGTTAAATGGGGAAAACAAAGAAGAAGGCATGGCATGGAACAGTTGGGAAGTTTAAGAACTTCTGCCTCACAAATAACTTTGGGCCACAAAGAAGGAATAGAAATGGAGTGGAGAGAAGTATGAAAAACACGTTGCTTTAGTATCACCAGTAATTGGTTGCCCAGTATTGAGTGCACTAGAAGACTTGTAAAAATTAAAATAGCACAGTTTCAACTTTTCTACAGTGTTTCTTTAAGCAGAAAGCAACATTTTTATTCTTCCGTTTAGTCAGTGACTTAATAGTCATAGAAAAATGGTGGCATGAGTGAAAGTTAGAATTTCAGACTAAGAAAGGCCTTCTTCTCTTTTAACTCTATAATGTCTCGCTTGGTGAACTTATCAGCTCCCCTGGGTTCAGTGATCATCTCTATGCAGACCTCATTTCCCCTAGATCTCTAGATCCAGCCCTAGTCCTGACTGCAGTCCTGCATCACCACCTGCCTGTTTGACTTCTTACCTGGATATTCCTTAGACATCTCAAACGCAATGTGTCTAAAACAGAAATCATTACCCTCCCTTCCCCCTAACTTTCATATTCCTGCAGAGGCATGGCCATCCTCCCGGTCACACAGGCTTGCAACCTTGGTGTTAACCTCTCTTTCACTCACCCACCTCACATTTCCAATCTGTTGTCCCATTTGATTGTTTCTACCTTTACAATACTTCTCCCATAGGTACCTTTCTCTCTACTCACATAGGCATCAGGCCCTCATCACCTCCCACTTAGACCATTTTCTACTTAGCTGCCAAGGGAATTTTTCTAAAGGGTACACTTGTTCAGTTGTGTCTGACCCTTTGTGACCCCATGGACCAAAGCATGTCAATACTGGCTATGGTTTTTTCTAGGCAAAAATACTGGAGTGATTTGCCATTTCCTTCTCCAGTGGGTTAAAGCAAACAGAGGTTAAATAACTTGTCCAGGGTCACACAATTAGCATCTGAGGCTGGATTTGAACTCAGGTCTTCCTGACTCTGGGCTCACCACTGAGCTACCTTGCTGCCTCTTAGGCAAAGATACTGGAGTTGGAGTGGTTTGCCATTGCCTTCTCCAGCTCATTTTACAGATGATGAAACTGAGGCAAACAGTGTTAAGTGACTTACCCAGGGTCATACAGTTGGTAAGTATCTGAGGTCAGATTTGAACTGAGGTCTTCCTGACTCTAGGCCCAGCTACCTAGCTGCCTCCTTCTCTAAAGGGTAGATCTGACCATCTCACCCTCTGGCTCAAGTTCCAGCAGCTCCTTACTATCTCTTGTGTCTAATATAAACCTCTCTATTTAACATTTAAAGCCTTCAAAACCTAGCCCCTTCCTACCTTTCCAATCTTCTTATACTTTCCTTTCCTTCCTATACTCTCTGATCTATCTATACTTGTACTGTATTTACCTGTATACACCTGTATACCTGTACCTATTTGTAGTTCCTCTATCATGATATTCCATTTCCTGTCTCTATATCTTTGACCATAAAAGCTCTGAGGACCCTTATCCTATTGTCACAGATGAATCTCAAATATTAGAGAGCAAGTTTCCATCTTATGGTTCTAGGAGTAACCCTTTAAAAAAAGCTGGCATTTATATAGTACTTTAAGGTTTGCAAGATGCTTTACAAATATGATTTCATTTGATTCTCACAACAACATTGGAAGGTAGGTGCCATTATTTAGCCCCATTTTGCAAGTAAGGAAATTGATGGAAGTTAAGTGACTTACCCAGAGTCACACAGCTAGTAAGTATCTGAGGCTGAATTTGAACTCATTTTCCTGATTACAGGCCCAGCACTCTATCCATTGCCTTATCTAGCTTCCCTTAGTGAAGGTATAGAACTCTCTCCTAGGCCATTCTACCATCCAATACCTCTTTTCTATTGTTAGGTGAAGGAAGGACTGACATTATTCTGCTAATATCTATTCCCCTCTCCTTTTATGAAGGGTTGAACCTATTATTTGCTCCACATAATCTTTCAATTTTTTTCTCTTTCTTCTCTCTCCCTGTGATATAATAATAATAATCTTTGTCATCAGTCATTTTTTACAGATGAAGAAACTGAGGTTGACAGAGGCTTAGTGACATGCTCAGTGTTAGACAGCTAATAAGGATCTCTGGCTGGATTTGTACAGGTCTTCTTGACTCCAGGGCCAATGCAGGGCCACTTTGCCACCTAGAGGAAATTCTCTCAGCTTGAGTCATTTATCAACTTGAAGCATTTTCTGGGGGCCCTGAGATAAGGGACTGGCCCACAGTTATGGAACCAGCAGGTGTCAAAGGGACAACTTGAACCCTGAGACCAAGGCCAATCCCCTGTCTACTACGCCACACAACCTCTCCTGGCTTTTTGTCTGACTACCATAGCATTATCACAGACTCCTTTCTCACTCGTTGTCCATGACCTTTACTACCTTCCACATAATTGCTTTACCAGTTTTTCTATCTGCTGAATAGTCATGCCTCAAATCATTTTCCCTAAAAGAAGGTGTTGAAATTTTCCAAGGCTAGTATTATTTTCTAACTTCCTGTCTATGGTTATAACACATTTCATACCGTTTTAAACTGGTGAGAAGCTCAAGGCATTGCTCTATCATGTATTGATGCTTTTATATACTTTTCTATTTCAGAAATGAAAAAAGTCTTCTGATTTACTGTTATGTGATCAGGGAGGATTTTAACCCTGAATTCTTCTGTGCACTTGGGGGTTCTAGTGGGGTTGGCAGACCTTCTGAAATTTCAGAAAATCTCTGTGTGAGCCAAGATGAAACCTCAAGGCAGCTGATTTTCCTTTTGCTCCTTCTTTGAAGCATTTCTTCCATGTTCAAGTAAGGAGATATAGGGCTCTGACTTATTCCAAAGAAACTTCCTTTGGAATAAATCAAAGTACTGTTTTAAAATGGAAAATTAAATTCAGTTTTAGATGAGATGATTGCATGTAATGAAATGTCCTTTTAATTAGTCAATTACTGAATTATGTTGAAATAACAAAACTTGGCAGAAACATTGCATGCCGAAACTTCTAGGGTCTGTGGCTCTTGTCCACAAGATGGCACTGTTATGTGCTAATAAAAAGCTTACATCTTTATCATATATTCTTTTGTTTTTATCTGGCCACCAGAAGAACCTGTAGGACCCTAATTATCTTACACATTCCAAGCACTAGGGTAGCAATGGAGAACACATTTTTTTTAATATGACTGCAGAGCACCATAGTGGGTTTCAGAAGACTCAGCTTTGTATCTTACTTGAGACACTTAATAGCCGGCTGCTCCTGGATAAGTCAATTAACCTCTCTGGATATCAATTTACTCATTTCTAAAATGGGCAAATAATAGCACCAACCTCATAGGGCTGTTGTGATGATCAAATGAGATAATGTATGTAATGTGCTTTGTAGACCTTAAAGTTATATACAAAATGTCAGTTATTATCCTTATTATATGAATGCAAACCCCAGGGTAACAGGAAGGTACTAAGTGCCAGAAACTCTTAAATTCTTTAGTAGTCAATTTTTCTTCTATATTAAATTTCCTGAAGAAAATGAAAAATTTTTTCCCTTGCCTTGGTACTTTGCTGGGCCCCTGCTCAAGATCTCATTGCTGTGGGTGCTCTCCAACAGCATCTATGCCTTCTCAATGTAATCATCCTCCATGTTCTCCCATAAATACTCCACAGAGAATACACCCAGTGGGCTGAAGGCTTTCCTCTAGCCTTCCTAACATTTTTTGAATATCTATGTAGCAGTTGGATTATACATTTTTTATCCCTAGTTCTTGCTACATGACTGGCCCACCTCCCTTTTTCCCCCCACTGAACAGAATTTTATTTTTTTCCAATTACATATAACTTTCACTTTTATAAGATTTTGAGTTCCAAATTTTTTCCCTCCCTCCTTTCCCTCCCCACTCCCCAAGACAGCAAGCAATCTGATATGTTATACATGTACAGCATGGTAAACATATTTCCCCATTAGTCATGTTGTGAAAGAAGAATTAGAACCAAAGGGGAAAATCACAAGAAAGAAAAAAACAAAAAACAAAAAGAGTGGAAATAGTATGCTTTGATCTGTATTCACACTCCATAGTTCTTTCTCTGAATCTCCCTTTTCAATCATGTATTTCCTTCCTGATTTTTTATGATACTGATTGATTATAGCTTATCATTGGTAACCTACTACAACCTACTTATATACACCATGAGTCTTTCCAGGGCCAGGGGAACTGTATTTCTTGCCAAGATAAGAAAATTCTAAACAGAACAGTGCCTGTGACAGAGAAGGACATTTCTCTGGCAAAAGGCTAATGACAACCAGAGAAACTGCAATGGGAAGTGGCACAGGTGCCATCTGCTGGGGCTGGAGAAAACTAAGGAAGGAGTCATGCTCAAAGAAACCATGATAGGTCATTACTGTTGGGAGCCCTACCTGATGCATGACTGCAAGGGATCTAGATGACGCAGGGGTCTCTGGGGTGGATTGCTCAAAGATGAATGGCATTATTTTCCATGAACTCTGTTCTATTCTGGGTTTTTTAAAACCTATAAATAAAATGTATCTTCTTTAAGTTCTGTGTGCTCACAAAGGGAGTTGCTAAAAACACACTGGTTGCTGTCATGTAATAAGTTTTCTGGATTTTCTGGGTGGGCAGAGTGATCTAGAGAGGTGAGAATCCTCCAAAGTGAGTATCACACGACAACCTCTGACAGAAACACATTTGTCGAGGAATCATATAATATTATTATGCTCATGGGAAGCATCTTGTGTAGAAGATCCTTTAAGTGCATTTTGTTCTACTAAGTCAGATTCTTTTTAGAAAAATTTAATTAATGGATAGAGACAGATCTTGTAGTCTCTGTCTCCACCTTTTAGTCAATGGGATATGAAGACAAAATACACCATAGAAAATCCTTGGCAAAAGCTTGTCTATTCCCCCCTCATATTTTCATCAAGGATCCTAATACAGGTATAAATCATTACCACAAAGATTTTACAGAGCTGAGAAAGTAAGCACAGTTATCAAGTAGTTATTAGCTATTAATTATTAATTAGTTTCTAATACTTTCTCAGTAGACTTTTTAAAGCTGTTATTTAGTATTTTATTTTTACCCAGTTACCTGTAAAAACAATTTTAAACATTCATTTTTAAAACTCTCTCAGTAATCTTTTTGAGACAAATCCTACTATCCATGAATTTTTTCTATTCTTTTCCTACCATGCCTTTAAGGTATGCCACCTCAAGCACCTAGTTTTACTATGTGCATTTGGTCTGATCCACTGTTCTTCCTGTCTTTGTTTTCATAAGAGGCATTTTCTTTTTGTTTTGTTTTGGTTTTGTTTTTTGGGTTTTTTTTTTTTGGCTAGGCAATGGGGTTAAGTGACTTGCCCATGGTCACACAGCTAGTAAGTGTTGTGTGTCTGAGGCCGGATTTGAACTCAGGTCCTCCTGAATCCAGGGCTGGTGCTCTATCCACTGTGCCACCTAGCTGCCCCCCCAAGAGGCATTTTCACTTCCTCTTATAGCACATTAGATATCGAGGCGTTAAGTCCAAATTACATTCCACTGTCATTGATGATGAAAAACAGCCTTCACTTTTGTGAGCTTCTCTCTCTCTCCCTATTTCCCAATTTGTTTTGAAAGTATGGCAGCTAATTCTGGTTTCAACAGAAGCACAGAATTAATTTTAGCATAGTTGGGGAAGGGGAGCAAAAGCATCAGTTCTTCAAAATCATATTCTGTTCCAGTACTATCAGCTAAGACACCCCCACACTTTACATCCTGCTTCATAATCTATTGGATTTATTCAATCTAGTAATGTCTCTGAGGTTAAGAAGCATTGTTCTTCCTCTTTCATATTGCCTCACTATATAGAGTCTGGCATGGAGAAGAGTAGAGGGTTGGTTGACAGCTTTTTTGATACTTTCCCATCAGTCCCAGAGACCTAAAGGGGTCTGACTCAGTCCAGAGATCCTGGGAACTCTAGTAGCCTAGCATGGAGACTACAGTGGCTTTTGAAGACAGTGTAAAGGACCGGATTGTTATAAGACCCCTGAGTCTGGGCAGGCTTACTCTACTGTAGATTCTAGAGGCTGCCCACAAGATGAGGTAGGTTGTTCCCAGGGTCACATGCTTCCAGTCATTCTCAACTGGAATGGTGCCTCAAAGGCCTTTGGATTTGAGGCCTACTAAGCTGAAGCTTAAGCAGAAAGTGAACCAGCCATCTGTGAGATATGATGCAGTAGAGTGAGGGATGTAGAAGGCAGAATTTTTCCATTCTCTGGTGAAATAATTTCCTCTAAGTTAAAAGTGGGTAGCAACACAATGCCATCTGTCAGTCATGCATTGAATACATTTTTGGTTTGGTCATTATTGATTCATTATCTCACTGTCCCAGTTAAATGTAGTCTCTCTTTTCTATTCAATTTGGCAAAAGTCACATTCATGGAGAGATAGGGAGTGGATCTATGACTTCATTTGTATACAGAGCTCCCAGATGAGGAGACTGCCTCTACCAACGTAGGTCAGCATCTTCTATGCTATGTATGGTCTTAGAGAGTTGTTGAAGACCTCGAGAGTAACTTATTTAGACAGAAACTGAGAGCAAGGATTGAACTCAGTTCTTTGCACTTCCTAGGAAGGCTCTCTATCCACTAAGCCAAGATAGAATGCTAGATTAGAGCCATGTAAAAGCCCTCCAGTGTCAGGCTGGGGAGTATGGATTTTGTGCTGCATGGTGAGAGAAGTTTTTTGAGCAGGGGACTGACATGATCACGGATGCAATTTAGAAAGACTTATCTGTCAACAGTGTGAAGGATGGATTAAAGTGGGAAAAGACAGAGGGCAGGGAAATCACTTAGGAGACTATTACAATAGTTCAGACAAGAGATACCAGAGGAGGTGGCAGTGAAAGTGGAAGGGAATGATGGATGTGAGAGATATTGAAGACAGAGAGTCTACAAGACTTGGCAAATGATCAGATGCAAGTAAGTAGTACAGGAGAGGGAGAAATATGAGAGAATTTCAAGATTTTGAACCCACGGAACTAGGAAAATTTCCAAATTAGGAAATCAGGAGGCTTGTGGAATAAGTTGATATTTGATTTAAGGCATAGTGAGTTTGAGATGCAGGCAAAGCAAGAGAAGTGAAAATGTATGAAGTGTGGGTTATCGCAAATATGTGATTGGAACTCAAAGGAGATGTAGAGCCTGGACATGATGATTTACCACACTGATCTCCACTACAGTTATAGTGAAATTGTGGGAGACTTTGCTGTTGCTGAGAGAGGGCACATAGAGAAGACAAAGCTGAATTCCTGTGCCATTATTAAATCCTGGGAGGTGACAAGAGGAAGACTCAGAGAAAGCATAAGAGGGAGGAAGAGATCCAGAGTTGTGCCATTTTGTGAAAGCTACACAGGGCAGGAGAGAGTTCCAAGGATGTCGTGGTGAACAGTTTCAAATACTGCAAGAAGGTCAAGGCAGAATGACAGTTCCATTGGACCCTCCAAACAGGGGGTCATAAATGACTACAAGAAAGAAGTTTATAGAAAGTGGGTGGAGAGCAGCTAGTTTGCACAGTAGATACAGCATCGGCCCTGAAGTCAGGAGGACCTGAGTTCAAATCTGGCCTCAGACCAAACACTTGACACTTACTAGCTGTGTGACCCTGGGCAAGTCACTTAACCCCAATGGCCTAAAAAAAGAAAAAAAAAAAAGAAAGTGGTGGGAACAGAACCCTGATTACAAGGGATTGAAAAGTGAATAGACAACAGAGGTAGTACAAATAGATTACTTTCAAGAAGGTTGGAAATGTATGAGGCCAAAATAAGATAATTGTTTTTATTATGAGAGATCTGAGAATGTTTATTGGAGGAGAGGAAGGAGCCAATGAACTTAGATGGGAAAAGGGGGAAGAATGGTGAGACTAGGGGTCACAATCAGGATGAAGATCAAGTAATCACAGAGTGAGGGAATAGAGAAGGAAGAAGGACAGGAGATCATAGTCAGAGAGGGGAAAGCCCTGGAAGTGTTTTATAGTTTCATGCTATGAGTTAGACATGAGGCATATCTGTACTTGAGATCTTGAGGGATTTGAATCCAGGTCCAGTGGTAGACCCTTCTCTGACAACTAGAAGATAACTAAGTTCAGAAAGATTCTTCAAGGGAAGGTTGGCCACCAGGTGATGATTTTTTTCTTTTGGCCACAATAAATTAGGAAAACTGTCTACTAAGGTGTGGAGGGGCTGCAATCTGCATGTGAGGGAGGAGCCACACTGCCCAAATTATGAATCTGTTGGAGTGAGGTGGTGTTTACATGTAGCCACCAAATTCTGCTTTTGATTACTGTCACCCTGAGTCACTGAAATGGCAACGTACCCTGACATTAAGACAACTGGCATGGTTGGCTTAGAAAGGTCCAGTCATTTCAAACGTATGTCATGTTCCAGCAGTATTTTAGGAGAAAGAGGAATAGACTTAGAGATAGGAGAAACCTGAATTCAAATCCTTCCTCTGACAGTTACTAGCTATGTGATAATAAGGAAATCAGTCAGTCATTCAACTAACATTTATTGTCGTTGTTCAGTCATTTTTCAGTCATGTCCAACACTTCCTGACCTCATTTGGATTTTTCTTGGCAAAGATACTGGAATGGTTTGCCATTTCCTTCTCCAGCTCACTTTATAAATGAAGAAACTGAGGCAAATAGGGTTAAATGACTTGCCCAGGGTCACACAGCTAGCAAGTGTCTGAGGCTGGATCTGAACTCAGGAAGAGGAGTCTTTCTGATCCCAGGCCTAGCACTCTATCCACTGCCCCACCTAGCTGCCCCAGCATTTATTAATCATCTTCTATTTTCCAGGCAAAAAACCAGTTCCTTCTCTCAGGGAGTTTACTGTCTAATGAGCTAGACAACAAGCAAACACAACCTCTGTGAAGTTTAGTTTCCTCATTTGTAAAATAGCTATAACGATGGCACCCAGAGAGACATTTTGGCCTCACAGGGAGGAAGACCTCAGTGTAAGTCCCGCAGCTGACACAGAGAGCGACCCTGG
This sequence comes from Phascolarctos cinereus, assembly GCF_003287225.1. Lineage (NCBI taxonomy): Eukaryota > Metazoa > Chordata > Mammalia > Diprotodontia > Phascolarctidae > Phascolarctos > Phascolarctos cinereus. Next base: position 321,356,684 of record NW_027555847.1, read on the forward strand.
GCAGGTGCCTGTTCATGTATCTAAGGCGATTCTCTAAAACTGTAAGCCACAGGTCTGCTTTGGTGAAAGGAGTCTCCTTACCTGGAGTTCCTTGCATGAATGAAATCACAGGCCTCTTCCCTATTGCCCCTCTCCTTCTACCTCCCCACCCCTAGAGCACCCACTTCAACATGTTGTTAGGATTAAGTGAGCTACGAGTTTGCAAACTCAGAATGCTAAATGCCAGCCATTATTTTTATTAGTAAAATCCAATTCTGCACAAAAAGGAGACCAATAATATATAAAGCATGCAAGTGACCTGTAAGCCAAAACCATTATCTATTAAATAATTAATGGAGCTTTGTGCTCTTTTTAGTTGATGAAATAATTTAAAAGGACTAATAAATATGCAATCTGCACCTGTTTATAATTACAAAGGGAGTTTATGCCCGGTTATAATACAAAGAAAGAGAAAATTTAACCTTGCTTTAATCCCCAAACAATAATACCCAAGTAGTGAAGCAAAAAGCATGAGTCATGTATCTACATTTGGTGGTCCCCACGATAACTTTAGTGCTTTCAAGTGGGAGGCCATTTTTGTTCTTCATTTTGACCACTAAACCAAGACTTCTGTTATAGGGAAGAGCAATCTGCCACCAGGGCCTGAACCAATCACTTGCACCTGCTTTTTCTGGTCTTAGGGCAGATGGTACGTCATAAAAATAAAAGCCATGGAAAAAATGCACAGAAATATATTCCCTTTAAAACTCTTCAGGAGGTTCATTTTCCTAACGCCTGATGTCATAAATATACATGTTTTATGTTAATGTCCTAGCCCTGCATTTGGTGATTGATGCTGGGGCCTAGTAAAGGTTGCTTGGCCCCATTCATATGCTCGTCTTTACAGAGTTACACAGGATTTGAACACAGCTTTTAGTGCAGAGGCTCTGAGGGCAGGACAATTTATTCTTTGCACACTAATGAGAGCCTTGAGCAAGAGCTGCTGGTGCTCTGGGTCGTGCTCCTCCAGCCCCTACCCATTAGCTCCATTCATTTATTAAAACTACTTTCCCACCTCTGAGGCAATGTCCACTGGCCTGTGGCAGAATTAGACACACTTGATTGGAAAGCAGCAGGACTAGCATTTCGCTGTTTTATACCAATGAACCAATCAATCAATAAGCATTTACTTTGGGCCAGGAGTGGTGCTGAGCACTGGGGATACAAAGAAAGACAAAAATAAGTCCCTGCCCCCAAGAAGCTCACATTTTGATAGACGAGACAATATGTAAGTAACTAGGTACATAACAGATACATATAAGGTAGATGGGAGTTATCTCAGTTTGCTGGGGGATGGTCTGTACGAGTGCAGTCTACAGTGCACTGTGCTCCACTCTCACTCCTTTGGGCAAACCTTTTATGTTGTCTTGGGCTGGACAATTGTCTTACCTTGTTTTTTTGTGGGTTCTGCCACTCCAAAATTTGTTTTGAGGCCTTATTCAAAGTTTTTTGAAGGAGTTTTGGGGAGAGCTTGGGTGAGTCCCTGCCTTTTCTCCACCATTTTGGCTCCACCATAGGAGATAATCTTGGAACAGAAGGCACTAACAGCTAGAGGGACCAGGAAAGACCTCTTGCTTAAGGAAGGAGTTGAGCTGAATCTCGAAGGAAGCTAAGAGGCAGAGGGTGAGGAGGATGAAGCATGGAGAACAGCCAATGTAAAGACACAGAAATGGGAGGTAGAATGTTGTATTCAGAGAAAAACAGGCAGGCCAGAGTTTCAGAATTGAGTAGAAGAGATCTGTTGAATCCAGTTTCACTCTGTGTGTTCACTTCAACAGCTGTCATAGTTTGCAAACACTAATATTACTAATGGGTACTCATGCTCATGTGGACTGGGCTAGAATTGGTACTCATTTTATGCTGAGACTTGAGAGTATTGCTATAAATGGAAGGTTCTAAACTGACCATTTCCTTACAGTAGAAAGTCTGTGGCAACAACTAAATATGCGGGGCGGGGGGGAAGGGTAGCAGTAAGATGCCAGCTAGGTGGTATAGTGGATAGAGTACTGGGACTAGAGTCAGGAAGACCTAAGTTAATGTGACCTCAGACACTTAATAGTTGTGTGACTGGGCAAGTCACTTAACCCTGCTTACCTCAGTTTCCTCACCTGTAAAATGAGTTGGAGAAGGAAATGGCAAACTGCTCCAATATCTTTGCCAAGAAAACCCCAAATGGGGTCACACAACAACTGAACAACAACAATGTGTGGTATATAGTCCATTGACTATAGTGCTTACTCAGATGCATGATGGAAACTGGTCCCAACATAATCATCCTGCCCGCAGACTTAACCTTAATGTTCCTTACTCACAAGACAACACAAACCTCTAGAAGCACTAGAATTATCGATTTTATATCACAAGTATGCTTGTGACAAAGTGAGTTGATATCTAATTTGAATTAAGATGAATATGACACCATTCAACATTTTAATAGAATTTAAGCTCTCTGAGGGCAGGCATATTTGACTTGGCATCCCCAGTATATAGCTCCATTTTTGACAGGTAGCAATTGCTTACTAGATACTTATTGAACAGCAAATAATCTCAGGGCGCCTGGATCTAAGAAATGAGCTTTGCTGAATCAAACTGCATTCAGTGGGATCACTTCTATAACAACTGGAATTAAAGTCACCAATTAAAATCAACTGATTTCTTCAACTACATCTAAAAGCAGAATAGAAGAGCAAGATGGTTTTGGTATAAAAGTTGACCTTAGGTAATATTTTTACTTGAACCTGGATCTAAAGCATACTATATGAGACCCGAATATGTTCCCCTTAAATTAATGTAAAAGCATAATAATATTGTCATATTTCAAGATTTCATCAAAAATCCTGATACATAACAAATACTTCAGAATACAGACTTACTTTATTTAACTTTATAAAATGGTCTAGCCCAGCCTCCAGAGGATTTGTATCGCAATTCATCTATAAAGAAAAAAGACATTTTAAAATTAAAAGGTTGGACAATAGTTTTTAAAACTCTGTTTTTCTACAACTTTTTTACTTCAAAAAACCCATAATTTTCCATTTTGCCTTCTGGTTTTAAAAAGAGAAATTTCAAAAAGTGGATTTCTAATAACCCTTTCAATTGAAAGAGAGAGAGAGAATAACTTTTTAGTATATGACTGTCATTACATAACTGAAAAGATGGAAGGTTTACTTTTAAATTGCCATTCTTGTTGAATTTTATTTGACATATAAAATATATGCTAAATGAAGTACATAGAATTACCTTTGGTTAAAATACAGATCTCTAAAATATATATTCCATTTATACAGCTTTATGTAATTCCCTTCATACTGTTTCAGTTATATAAATAACTAATGAAAAGATATTGACTTGTGTTATTAAAAGTCTAGAATAAGGAGAAGTTAAAGGTGGAGCAAGTGGAAATTGCTTCTCTATAGAGCATCGAAAAGGAGAAAAGAGAAGGAAGAGGCCTTAGTTCATGCTTATACTTGAACCTGGGTCTAAAGCCAATACTGTATTAGACCCGAAATATAGGCCACGCTACTGAAATGAGATTATTTCAAAATATACATGTGTAACACTGAAAATTTCCCACAAAATTGCAAATGAAAATTGCTATGAATTTTTTGGTATTTTTTCATTTAAATAAAGTTTTTGTTTTTATCAACACTCATCCCAACATCTTTGTCATCTTCTTTGTCATCATTTTACTAAGAACATCATGATAGACTATGCTCAGAATTTTAGAAGTTATATTTGAATAATGGAATCATACCATCTTAGCCTAAATTCAGACCCATAGGTTAGACCTGAACTGAAAGTCCTTTTACTATGATTCAGGGATCTGAGACTTTCAGACCATCCTAAGGCACGATCAAGCTTTTGAGAAGAAAAATATCAAGCTCCATAAAATTGATAAATACCAAAAATTTATCAGTTCTCTCAATGATACAAAAATCTGGATTCACTGCCAAATCAGATCAAGCTGCAGATGCTCTGAAGAGATTTGTCTACTCAAAGTGTCCAGGGAAGAAATAAAAGATTGATTTCTGTAGTAACACTAGATGGCTCTCTAATACTACTGGGAAATTTGAAGGTTACTGAGCTTGGGAAGAGAGCTAAAGAGGAGGAAAGGGAGATGAATAGTATAAGTGGATAAGAGAGAGCAGAATGGGGGTGGGGGTGTAATAGGTTAGATTGCAATGAGATCTTGGACCAAAAAAAGGAGGCTTTGTAATTTAAAATTACTCTTTGATGGTCGGAGTTTGAACTGAGAGAGTTTTCTTCTCATCCCCTCCCCCTCACTTTTGCTCTAGGTTAAATGTTGAGACAGAAAACATTTTTTAAAAACGAAGAAAGATAGGAGTGGAGGCTTTTTGTTCTTCAAAGGTAAAATCAATATGGATGAATGTGTCTTTGAAAGGTGATAAGCAAGGCTGTCCTGATGTGCTTGAAATCCTGGAGTCTAAATGAACATTGTCCTCTCTTTTTAACATCAAAATAAAGACCATTAGTTCTACACACACACACACATTGGAAAACACTACAGTATCTTTGGCAAGAAAACAACTCCAAATGGGATCATGAAAAGTTGGACATGACTGAAAATAACTGAACAACTATATATAATATGTATGTATATACATATATACACATACACACCCCAAAATAGAATTGGACAAATTACTCCTAAACCTAACTAGAAGTGGGCAGTGGAGACTATAGGCATCCCTTGCATCATCCCCACTTGTCAGTGTTTCAGGAGCAGATGTGAAGTGATTCCTTAGGAAGCCCATTGGAATACCTGCTGGATATTAAGTTGTGAGCTCCTTGAAGGCAAGGAGTATCTTTTGTCTTTCTTTACATCTCCAGTACTTAACACAGTTCCTGGCACACAGTAGGCACTTAATAAATTATTGTTGATAAAATGCTTCTTGACTATTGACTGACCAACAAATCCTGACTACCGGAGGAGTGGTTCTAGAGCCCCACAGGGCTAGCCCTAGGCAAAATTGTGAAGTGGTCAAGGTCCATCTTCAGTGCCAACATCTTCCAAAGATCCTTCTTGCCCAATTGCCCCTTAGTTGATTGTACTAGAAGCAATCAACTAGAAGTTGAATGTAGTAGTAGATTGTACTAGAATCAAGGTGGCTCAGTGGGCAGTGTTGGACTTAGCATTACGAACACCACAGTTCAGATTTCACTTCTGACACTTGCCATCTGTGTGACCTTGGACAAATCACCTAAAGCCTTTTAACTTTGGTCTCCTCATCAATAAAATGGAGATGATAATGCCTGTAGCAGCAACACCACAGGGTTATCATGAGACTCAGATGAGAGAAGGAATATTGAACATCCTGCAGACTTTAAAGTACTTGATGTAAGTTATCATTACAACCCCACCTCCCAGAATCTTCCCTCCCTATGCCAACATCCTCTTGCTGCCCAACACCCAGCCAGGATTGCTATTAGAGCTCCCATCTAAGCTTGTCATTTCCTACCCCCTAAGCTTCCACTTCTCTTTAAGGCCAGGGGCCATCTCATTTTTGTTTGTATCCTCAATACCTAGCCCAGTGCCTGGTCCATAATAGGTGCTTAATAAATGCTTGTTGAGCAACTGTTCTCACCCTTTCCGGGCCTCCGGTGAAAACAACAACACTCTGACAAACCAACAGGAGAAGACTCAAAGCATAGCGTCCTAGAGATAGGAAGGTCCCTAAAGTTTGTCCAGACTTCTACCCAGGGCAGGACAGGAATCCTTTCTGAATATTCCTGACAGATCATCACTCTGCTTCTGCTTTCACAACTGAGTTCTGAGAAGCTTACTAATTCACAAGGCTGTTTACTATACCTTTGGGAAGCTCTTATTAGTAGAAAGTTGATTTTTGGGGGAATAATAATGCAAGACTTCACATTTACACGTATTAAATTTGACATAGTTTGGGCCCATCATTCCAACCTCTTGAGGTCTTTTTGAATCCTGATTCTGTTATGCAACATATCAAATATCCTTCTTAGCTTTTTGTCATTTGCAGACTTAACAAGCATGTCTTTATTTAAGCCATTGATAAAGTTATCAGACTGGATGGGGCCGAGAACAAAGCCCTGCAGCCCTCGGTGGGAAAGCCTTCTCCAGGGTGTCATTATTCAATTATTTAACATTCTTCACTCATGGTTACTCGACCAGTTCAAACTCACCTAACACCCAACCCACATTCCACCAACTTCACCCCAAGGATATAATGAGAGACTTTGTTAGATCTCTTACTGAAATCAAGATGCGCTATTGTCTATGGTATTCCCTGATCTACCATTAAAATAGCCTTACGAAACATTAATAGAGACTTACATTTTATAAAACATTTCCCTAAAAATGAGGTCAGTTAGGCATGACCTATTCTTAGTGAACCAGTGCTGACTCGCTGTGATCAGCACTTTCTTAGCTACATGTTCTATATGCTCAATAGTCTACTCTAGAATTGTGCTGGGCGTCAACGTCAAGCTCATCAGGCTGTTGGAAAATTCAGATTACATCAGCTCACTTCCATCCTCCTGGAAAAAGGTATTATGGCATAATGGGCCTTGGAATCTGGAAGACCCTGATTCATAGTCTTGCCTCTGACAAATACTGGCTGTGCAAGCGTGGACACCCACTTATCTTTTCAGTGCTCCAGGCAACTCTTTATGATTGCAAGTTATAGATACCAGTCGATTTCCATGTGGAGAATTTCCACACTGGGAATTCTTTGTACCAATGAAATCACAGGTCCAGTTTTTTTTTTAATTCTTCTGGAACCTCTCATCTTTACATGATTTTTCACACCCTCAAGTTCTTTCAGAAATCTAGAATGTCATTCATCAAATCCTAGAGACTTGGGGTCATTTGAAGCAGCTTTCACTATCCTTTTATCTAGCATGGGCTTCAATTCTCTTAACCATAGTTGTTTTATGCTTTCCAGGGTGAAGACCTTCTTTGAATCAGAATCAACATGAGTTGGATTCTGTCTTCTCTCTGTGTTCAATTAATATTCAATCACCAGACGGTATTGCTTAAGCCATCCAAAATCATAATCGACTCTTTATCAGTGCTCCATTATACTTTAACTTATTTCATAACTCCGAGGACCAGCAATTTCCTTTATTGTGGGTTCTAATACAGACCCCAAACTCCCCATGACTTAGTAATTAGTTTTAGAGAATTATGGCCAAAAATTAACATCCTACAGCCAACTGGTAAAGAGCGTCTTTGACTTAATTAGGTGGGTTCTTGGACAAAAGACATGCTGTCCATAATCAGACCTATCCTTGAATCATTCCTGACTTGGTAGGACCTTCCAGAGCTCCATTAACTTAACCTTTGAGAATCTATGGCCATCCCCATAGCCTAGTGAAGCATTAAAGTGAGACTTTAGCAGAAAATTCTGCTTGCCTTTGGAAGAAAAGACTTATTTTCCTAATTATTAAATTCCTATAATAAAATCACATTATGTCATTCCTGTTAGAACTAGAACTAACTTTAATATCAGGTAAAGCTAGCTCTAGTGAGAACATAAATAAAACAACAAGAAATGAATATTTAATAGCTATATATATATATGTAAAGTATTAGAATTTCAGACCTCTGACCCCCAGGCCCTGAAAGCTTTTTCCATTCTTAAGGCATTCATTGCATAAGTCCCAAAATTGTCAATTCCTTCCTCTTGGCCTGCTTCCATGATGGCCCCATAGAGTGTGGCAGAGTCTTCTTGTCTGTGGTAGAGCTCCCAGCCCAGTTCACCTGAAATAAACCCAACGTTATCATGCAGTCATCATGGGATAACAAAGGTCATCGATTCTGACATACATTAGCTAGAAATCCATAAAACAAGGGGAGAGAATCTACTTATGCAATAAGGGTATGCTGTTGACTTTCTAAAAAGCACGTTTCAGCCAAACTACTACAAAACCTGATTCCAAAGCATTCCTGGCACACTGATTCACTTAGACTAGATGCTAATTCATATGTGTGTGTGTGTGTGTGTGTGTGTGTGTGTGTATACACATATATATCTACTACTCCACCTAGCTGCCCTTACCATATATATATATATATATACACACACACACACATACACACACACACATATATACATAAATGTATGTACGTATGTATGTATGTACATATGCATGTATGTGTGTATGTATGTATGTGTGTATGCACGTATATGGTAGGGGCAGCTAGGTAGAGTAGTGGATAGAGTGCTGGGTGTGTGGTTTGTCCTTTGTTCTCAAAGAGTACCATGACATTAGGGAGGTGATGCCATGATTTGCAAGTGAATTGGATTTAAGTGAGGGAGAGCTGTGGAAAGATACCGGCCTCATTTTCCCCTTCAGAGCCATCTGGGTCCAATGGCTAGATATAGATCAGGACAACTGGAAACGGGCCAGCAAAGTGCTGGGTCTGGAGTTAGGAAGACTCATGTTCCTGAGTTCAAATCTGGTCTCAGACACTTACTAGCTGTATGACCTTGGGCATATTGATGTTTGCCTCAGTTTCCTCATCTGTAAAATGAGTTGGAGAAGGAAATGACAAACCACTCCAGTTTCTTTGCTAAGAAAACCCCAAATGAGGTCATGAAGAGTCAGACACAAATGAAAACAACTCAACAACAACAAATATAGTGATGCCCTTCTCTAACTATCACACAGATATAGGTGCGATTCCAATGCCTTGAAACTAGTTTATAATGATCTTTAACTGCTTTTTGTATCATAACAATCTTTCTAACACAGAGAGTATCAAATGGATAATTAGTAACAAGGTTGTTGTTTAAGTATTTTCAAATTTTAGCTTTCCCTGAAAGACTGGTATAATAGGAAAAGTGCTGAATTTTGAGTCAGGAAGACCCAAGTTTAAATATTGCCTATGATGTCTCTCTGAGCCTCAGTTTCCTGATCTGTAAACTGGGGATAATAATTCCTATAGTAACTTACCTTTTATGATTGGTTATCAAGCTAAAATGAGGTAATGTACAACACGAATGCCAAATATTATCAAGATCTTCCTTTAAATTAATTCTCTATCAGAGTTGTGGATTGTCTGAATGCTTTCGTTGCCTCATTTTCACTGCTATCTGAGCACTTCTTTTCTGCACTGCTTATGAACAGTCTCTACCAATGAAGGGAAATGAGCAGAAGAGTACATTTTCCTGTTTGATTGTCATCCTGATCATTTGTGGGTGGATGGGCAGGGGTAAGGACTACTAGGAAGCTGAAGTGATGTATCTATTTAATATTTCCTGGGTCAACCTCCTGCTATGCAGCCAGTATCTATTTCCCCCAAATTGTCCACACCTTGAAGGAATCAAAGAAATGGGAATTTTGAGATAATCGCCTCAGGGGATTAGGGTACTCTAAGTGAGAGAGGTCATATCAGATGACAAGTGATGGAGGGACTTTAAAAAGGGATAATACTACATACTTCTTTCTATCTAAGGCTACCCTCTAACTCAGGAAATTCAGAGTTCAGAGCTAGCAGAGTTCAAGCAGTTGCTGTGGACCTGGTGGTCTGGTTGACAAAGATCCCAAAAGCCAGAGAGAGAAGTCATGAAATTTTGGGTGCCTTCAAAGGAAGATGCTGACTCCCTTCCCTGGGATAGCTGGCTGATATCTTGGATAACAGCCTCACCTAGTCAGAGTTTAGGAGCTGAGAACAGTAATTACTAGAAACAGGTAATGAGTTGATTTCTCCTTCAATCAAATCAATCAATTGACAAGCAGTTTTAAGTACCCACCATTATGTGGAAGGTATTGGAGATACAAAGATGAATGCAAAATAGTCCCTACCCTTAAGAAGTTTACATTTTATCCTTCCCCTGTGACTTCAGTGGTGGTGGCGGGTAAGTGGGGAGACATTGGGTGTGTTTACCCTCCACCCCAAAAAAAAGGTTTTGAATGACCTGTAGATAATTAAATATAGATGAGAAGGGGGGGAGGGTTGAACATTCAGATCTTATTAGGATAAACTATAGCTCCAACGGAGTTTTAAACTTTTAATTTCTCTACTATAAAGGGACTCTAGTTTGGCACTGAAAGAGAAAAATTTGGGAATCAAAGCAAATCCCTTGCATGCTTACAAAGTTATTTCAACTGGTAGCTCAAGGCTTGGAGGGCCATCTAGTGGCTTACGGTAGAAATGAACTGGAGTAGCTCCAGTTCAGAGCCCCTCCTAGTGTTCCAGGCAGACAACACTCCAAATAGCTATCAGTCACATTCCCATTTTCCCTTTGGAGTCAATATAAAGCATATGCCCCTATGTGTATGTGGAAAATCCCTCTTACGGCTAAAATCAGGTTTGGTGACTAGCTGTGCATTTAAATTATCCATATTTTCTGTTTCTTACCACCCTGAATAATTAAGAATCGGTAATATTGTAGCTTTTGATGACAGTCATAGCAGAGGCACCAAGAAATCTTTCCACATGGATAATATTGTATACACACTTATATAGATTTTTTTCCCACATATGTTGCCTCATTTGATCCTCACAACAACTGATCTATGAATTGCAGTACAAGTATTATTATCCCCATTTTACAGATGAGGAAACTGAGGCTGCTTAGAAACACTAAGGGACTTGCACGAAGTCCCACAGCTACTACATAGCTGGCTTAGGACTCAAGCCCAGGCTTTGTGACTCCAAATCCATTTTCCTTTCCATTATACATCATTGCTTCTAGGAGATATTTGAAAGGTTTAGAACAAGAGGTTCTTAACCCTTTTGTGGTATGGATCCTTTTGGCATGGATCACCTTTCTGGTGAAGCCTATGAATTCCTTCTTAAAATATTTTTAAATAGAATTACAAAGAAAACTGACTATATTGAAATAAAGATGTCATTTTCTATTATTTACTTTCATGAGCCCCCTGAAATGTCCATGGACCCCAGTTTAAGAACTCCAGAGAACAGTTCCACAGCACAGGAGGAGATCATCTCTAGCATTCTGAGATGAAGGGGCACCCTCACATGTAGAGCACACCATCCCTCCCCTATATAACCACAGTCCTAAAGCCATCTGCCTCTCCCATTCTTCCTTTATCTTTTGAACTGGTGATGAAATATTGGCCTGGGGAATCAAAAGAACATTTATGGCAGACAAAATGTTAGCATCTAGAATTACGATAAAATTTGGGTGAGAGGAATAGCTGTGTTGGATGCCCATCTAAGAGAGATTTTATGTGTGTGCACATGTGCGTGTGTGTATGTATGTATATATATATATATACATGTACATATATTATAATGCATACATATTCATACATATGTCTATGGAGAAAGATGACAGATACTATCATCCCATCAGATTCCATAAGATTTTAATTAATATGACCAGGTTGGTCCCAAACTCTCACCTGTATAGGATATCCTAATAGCAGTAACAGGAATATTAGAAACTGTTAAAGGCTTAGATTGGAGGAATTTGAATGCATCGTTACTAAGATCAGCAGAGGCCAGTTTCTGAAGAACCTTTCTTGCTGATGGCCCTGCTACTCCAAGGACTCCAAGGTCATCTGTAATATTTTCAATCTCAACATCATAGCCACCTTTCAAAATTTCTTCTTCAATCCATCTGTATTTTGAAGAGTAGACATTTTGTTAAAAATCTTTCCTGGGCAAAGGATTTCACAATTTATTTTCTTGAGGCTTTATTTAGAGACTAAAGATATTAAAAACAGTAAGAATTCTGATTAATGCAATGACTAATCACAATTCCAGAGAGCTGAACAGACATTTAGGCGCAGCTAGGTGGCGCAGTGGATAGACTGCCTGGCCTGAAGTCAGGAAGACTCATGTTCCTGAGTTCAAATCTGGCCTCAGACACTAGCTGTGTGACCCCTAGCAAGTCGATTCACACTGTTTGCCTCAGTTTCCTCATGTGTAAAATGAGCTAGAGAAGGAAACAGCAAACTACTCTATTATTTCTGCCAAGAAAACCCTAACTGGGGTCACAAAGAGTCAGACACAATTGAAATTGATGAACAAACAACAATGAATATTTCCTGACAGAGAGATGATGGACTCAAGATGCAGAATAAGACATACATTTTCAGACACAGCCAATGGGAGAATTTGTTTTGGTTGACTATGCATATTTCTTATAAGGGTTTTTTTATTTAATAGGGGGGTAGGTGGGCAGGCAGGGAAGAGGCTGGTGAGAGAGAAAATAAATGCTTACTAGTTAAAAATAATTAAAAGACATAATCGATTCCCCAAAAGATGATGTATGCTGTTCCTATCCCTAAACCCCACTCTCGAAAATCAAGGATGAGGAAATTGAACAGGTCCTGCCCCATGCCACCTCAGGATAGCTGTCCTACCTCTACTAGAGGCTCTTGTACAGCCCTGCCTCACTTAAATCCAATTCACTTGCAAGTCAAGACATCATCCCCCTGATGTCATTGAGAGCCTCTTTGAGAGCAAAGGACAAATAACAATAGTCTACTCTGCTGTTCAACTCAAGTTCCAAAGAACTTAAAAACTTGGAAATGACTATACTGTAATGGAACAGGTTTTAGACTGAAAATAAGAGGCCTGAGTTCTGAACTTGGTTCTGCCACTGTGTGAATTTGAGTAATCTACTGCTTTCTGAGCCTCAGTTTCCTCACCTGTAAAATGGGGATAATAATAACAGTAATACCCATATTACAGAGTTGTTGTGAAGATTAAATTGAGACAATGCACGTAAAACATTTTATAAAGTGCTAAATGTGTCAGTTATTATTATTAACCTGGATAAATGATCAGAAATAATAGCCAAAGAATAGCTGACATATAACTCTTTATAGTTTATTCTTATAAAGCACTTTACATACCCTACTACATTTATTCCTCACAATGATGTGTGGTAACTGGCAAGTATCAGTATCCCATTTTACAGATGAGTTTCAGAAAAGTAAAGTGATTTGCTCAAGATACACAGGAAACAAATATTAGAACCAGGAATTAAGCCCAGGATTTAGATTTTAAATTCTGTGTTCTTTCCATCATGCCACAGCTGCCTCCTTGAATTGCACAGGTGCCAATGCAGAAAAGTACCACGCAAGGGGAAAAGTCAAACTACTCACATGCAAAATGAGAACTGAAAGGCTATACAAAAATATGTGTGTTTCTTTTTTGGGTGCTAGGTAGAGTTAGGTAGTCAGAAAGACCTGAGCTCAAATGCAGCCCTAGACACTAGCTGTGTGACCCTGTTTGCCTCAGTTTCCTTATCTGTAAGTGAGCTAGAGAAGGAAATGGCAAACCACTGTAGTATCTTTGCCAAGAAAACCCCAAAAAGAGGTCATGAAGAGTTGGACGTAATTGAAAATGTCTCAACAACAACAATTTCTCTTTAAGGAAATCTACTATACAAAAAGGTGGCACAGCAGCTATGTGCCATAGTGGGTAGAACACCGGGCCTGGAGTCAGGAAAACCAGAGTTCAAATCCAGCCTCCAGTATCTTTGCCAAGAAAACCCCAAATGCGGTTACAAAGAGTCAGACACAACCAAACTATTAAACAACAATATACAAAAACTCATGCTTACAAGACAAATAGAGTACGTGATAATTATTTATAGTATTAATCATTCCACCAAAAATTGAGAATGAATCACCTTAAATAGTGATTTCTTAAACATGATTTTTTTTCAAAATTTCATTTTAAACTCAAATTTCCAGAAAGCTCCCTTCAACAAAATGAGGTTTTCACCACTACTTCAAGTCACTGATGCTTCTTGGAATCAAATGCATAATTGCTCTGGCCCTGGTAACAGCGCTATAAAAACTTCAAAGACTTCTCATTTCCAGGAGCTTCTAGTGTTTTGTTGAATATCTCTGTAGGGATTACTTTGTAGCTATGAAATGATCTGCTGATCCGAATATATAAAGGAAACAAAAGCTAAAGGGAATTGCTATCTATTTTCCTTCTCAAGATCATTATGTATTCTGCATATAGATACTAATAGCTAGTGTGTACTCTGTGGGGCTTTTGAATTTTCTGTCCTGAGATGTTGATCTTCTCTACATAGAACTAACCTGTGACGGTCCCCTTGATCTTAGATATGTCTCGTCAGAACACATGATCTTACAGTTTCACAACAGCAAAGCATGCTGGGTGAGGACAAGGCCATGCTATGAAAAGAGACACTTACTGCAAGATAATAGAATTCATCTATCAGAATAAAGGTCTGGCCTTTACACTAAAAGGCCAACAATTTAAATTTACCACTGGACGAAGAGAAAATGACATACAAAGGGAACACAGTAGTTTAGAATAATAAGAATAATAAGAATAATAACAATATCTCATATTTATGTAGTGCTTTAAACTTCACATAGTGCTTTACACGTGTTATCTTATTTGATCCTCACAACAAATCCTTTGAGGAAGGTGCTATCATAACCCTCATATTGTTTTTGTTCAGTTGTTTTTCACTCATGTCCGGCTCTTCCTGACCTTATTTGGGGTTTTCTTGGCAGAGACACTGGAATGATTTGCCATTTCTTTCTCCAGCTCATTTTACAGAGGAGAAAACTGAGGCAAATGGGGTAAAGTGACTAGTCCAGGGTCACACAGCTAGTAAGTGTCTGAGGCCAGTTTTGAACTCAGGAAGATGAGACTTCCTGACGCCAGGCGCTGAGCTCTATCTATTGCAACACCTAGCTGCCTGCTATGCTCATTTTACAGATGAGTAAACAGACATTTGATCTGAAACTAACAGACTAGTTACTCAACTGTAACTAACAACCAGTCTTAGACTAACAGCTAGATGGAAAGACTGTTAGTCTCAGAAGATTTAAGCGACTTGTCCAGGTAGAATTCCAACCCAGCTCTTCCTGACTTCCTGGCTCTAGACATTACAATACACTTCTTACACTTAACTTGGTATATTTTCTTATAGGAGGAAAAGAATTCCAAGACTCAGTCATTTCTTTTTGACTGTTGTGTTCCCTTCCATTTTTTGTTCATATAGGGTAGACTCATTCTTGCATCCCCATTGCCCAGCACACTGCCTGGAACCCCACAGGTTGATAGAAATGCTTGTTGATTAATTTGTTTCTTTTTAAAATAAATCCAGGAGGGACATATTAAGAAATAAAGGTAATGAAAAGGCAAAAGAGATCAATACATTTAAAAGTATAAAATAAAAGTCAAAGAAATTTAGAAATAGTAGGTAAAGAATGAATTCTATTCATGCAAGCTTGAGTAGTTGTTACAGTTGTGTTCGACTCTTCATGCATCCATCTGGGCTTTTCTTGGCAAAGATACTAGAGTGGTTTTGCCATTTCCTTCTCCAGCTCATTTTACAGATGAGGAAACTGAGGAAAATAGTGTTAAGTGATTTGCCCAGGGCCTCATACAGCTAGTATCTGAGGCCAGATTTGAACTCGAGAAGATGAATCTTCTTAACTCCAGGCCTAGCACTCTATCCATTGAAACATCTAGCTGCCCCCATTGAATCCATAATTATCTTATGAAAATAATACTTGCCTCAGGTCGTGAAGCTCTGACCCAGAACCAGTTATCAGTAAGAACTCCCCTGGAGATTGCTGGCAGACGGTCAACTCAGCATAAACTCTGCCCTTTGGTGTCAACATGTGACTTATATTTGTAAAACCCACCTACAACAAAGAAATGCATAATTACCTCTGGGTAAAAAGGGGAAAAAAAACCTTCTATGTTTTCCTGGTACAAAATACAAGCAAAATGTTTAGTCACTGATTAAAAGGCCTTTAATGTATTCACATATGCTAACTAATATGACTTTGGATCATAATTTTTATGTGTTAAACCTGACTCAGAAAAGATTAATTTCAAAATTGTTCTCTTAGGTGATTGTTTTTAAATAGTTCACTCTCTCCAGTTAGTCTGCAGTTCTAAACATCCAGATTATTACTAGTCAATGCTGTGCTCAAGTTCTTGACATCATTTCCCCTCTAATATATTGCAAAGTCCTTGAGGACACAGAACAATAGCATTCATTTTTGCATCTTCCCAAGGTGTAGTATATTCCATACAGTAGAAGTGATCTAGAATGGCATATTGCATATGGTAAGTATTTGATGAATGAATGAATGAGTGAATGAATGAATGAATGAGTAAATTAATGATTAAACAGAGTAGGTCCTTTGAGTAAGTCCCTTGATAATACCACAAGTATACTCTTCCTTTAAGAAAATTTCACTGGTTATATAAAAATTTGAATACATAAAAGAGATGAAACTTATGGTATAAGCTAAAGGGAATTGCTATCTGTTTTCCTTCTCAAGATCATTATATGTACTAAAATAATTTATTTTTGTTGTAATTTGTCTTTGGAGGCAGTCAGGTGGCAGAGAGCATAGAGCACTGGGCCTAGAGTCAGGAAGGTCTGAGTTTAAAGGTGGCCTCACTTACTAGCTGTATGAAGCTGAGCAAGTCCCTTAACCCCCTTTGTCTCACTTTCCTCATCTGTAAAATGAGCTAGAGAAGGAAATGACAAACTACTCCAACATCTTTGCCAAGAAAATCCCCAAAAAAGGGGAATGCAAAGAGTCATTCATGACTGAAACAACTGAACAGCAACAAAAACTTTGTCTTTCCAGAAAAAATAGTGAAAGGCTGAAGGATCCTAGAGGCCACTACCCCTGAACCTTGTATCCTCATATTCTTATTTACCTTTGGAACGACATTTGCAAAGAGGTGATCCAACAGTTTAAGAGAATCTTTGCCTCTGACTTTAAACTTGCCAAATGGGGATAGGTCAATCACCCCCACTCTTTGCATAACTTGTTGATACTCTAAGCCCACTGGCTGGAACCAGTTTGTACGTTGGAAGCTTGGCCTGAAACACAGTTTTGAGTATCATAAGACAGCTGCTACTCCATTTTATAGAATCACAGAACAAAAGGATTTTTACAACCTGCTTTTTTCTATGTTGTTTAAATTCCATCCAGGAAAAAAAAACCCAACAATAACATTCTCTGGGATCTAACATCTAGAATGGAATGCAGAAATGATCTAGTTTAACAGATAAGAAGCCTGAGAGGGGCAAGCTAGGTGGTACAGTGGATAGAGCACCAGCCCTGGAGGCAGGAGGACCTGAGTTCAAATCCAGCCTCAGATACTATCTAAGGCACTCTGGGCAAGTCACTTACCCTCTACAGCCTTCAAAAACAACAACAGAAAAGAGAACTGAGACCCAGTGACTTGCCCATGATTCCTACATGTAGGAATCATCAGAAGCGGGGGTTGAACCAAAGTTCCCTGACTCCCAGGGCCAAAGGACTTTTTTTTTTCCATTTTACGCTGCTGCATCATCAAATTACAGCTTGCAAATCATTCATGTGAGATGGACTCTAGCCTCTTTTTAGTTACTCCTGTGTAACTTTTATCCACGTAGCAATGAATGGGTGAAATATTAATTCATTTGACTAGAAAAAGAGACAGAACATAAGGACTGCCGGAGCTGGAAGGGAGCTTGGAGGTCGTCTAGCCCTTGTTTCAGAGACAAGACAGCTGAGGCCCAAAGGGATGGTCAGTTAGTGGCCTGGCTCCCAAGCTGGTATTCTTTCCCTTATGTCGTGCACTTGGACTGCCTCCAAATGGAGGGGAGTGGGGTTCAGCTTCCTAGCAAAGTGCCGCAGCTGGGAAACAAGTGGTACTCTGAGAACTAAAATGTGGGAATGGAGTGGGGCTGGCATTCACCTAGAGCACTCAGGAACCAGATAAAACAAACGAAACTGTTTTACCCTCAGGATGATCGGTGTTGGCAGTCTACACAGACTAAAATCAATGAATAATGGCCCACTTTGCTCTGCGCTGAGTAGACCTCTACTTCATGTAGAAATGGAAGCTTCATAAAACAACTAAAATGAGGCTGCAGATAAAGCTAATGAGCTACTTGATTTGCTATTTTCTTTTGGACTATAAACTCAGAAAAAGCACATGTGAATTTAGTAAACTCCTCCCCCTCCCCAGTTATAAAGTTCTTCCCATGTGGAAACCCCTCTATCATACAGCTGGTTAACTTTCTTGGGTTTTTGCCTGGGGCACTGAGAGGATACGGACAGCCAGTGGCACTAGGGATAATGCCCTGGGCCTGGAGTCAAAAAGGCCTGAGTTCAAATCTGGCCTCAGACTTTTACCAGCTGTGTGACCCTAGGCAAGTCACTCAACCCTTTTGCCTCAGTTTCCTCATCTGTAAAAATGAGATGAAGAGGAAATAGCAAACCACTCTATCACCTTTGCCAACAAAACCCCAAATGGGGTCACACAGGGTCAGACGCAACTGAATAACAGCTGAGAGGAGAAGTGACTGGCCCAGCATCACAAAATTAGTCTGTGTCCCAACAGGCAGGACTTGAACCCAGGTCTTCTTGACTCTCAGGCCAGCCCTCTGACCATTAGGCCTTACTAACTTTCATTGACAAACATAATTGGGATTGATAAAGTGTGATGACTATGCCTTATAGCATTTTAGAAGAATAAAATAATTGTTTGAAAGGTATACTTTATCTTAACAGAAAGGGCATGGTTGATGATCTCTCCTCTCATTCCAGAAAGGATCTGCCTTCTGCTTTCCCATGCAGAACCCAATATGGGAGGCTTTTGTGATGTTTATGAGTCCCTGGATGCACATCACTACATATCATGGGTGCTTTCAGTGCGGCACCTCTAGTCGGCTCCAGAGGCAGTTCTCAGTGCCTCCTTGGGATTTTGCATGAGACCAGAGAAAACCCTGGAGAAGCACCCTTATTGTGGAATGGGGATTTCTCTGGTCTTTTGGGTACTGCCTAATGCTATTTAGGTCTGAGAATGCCTGGGAAAGCCCAAAGGGTCCTCGGGGCCAGACCATAGCTAAGGTTCTAAATCTCCCTCTTAATCCCCCAAAGGTTCTCATAGCAAACAGTAGAGCTGATAAATGCCCTAAAACAAAACAGGATTTGCTCCAAGTGACCCAGTGAAGGGGAAGAGAAAGGGAGAAGGTTGGCATACTGGTTCAATCCTGATTTCCTTCCATTTCAAAGCAGACAATTTGCACTATGGTAACAACAACACTGTGGTTTGAATCATACTTATATCCAGGCTCATGTCCAGGCTTGTAAAACCAATGTGGCTGCTCCCATCCTGCATGAAAGCCCATGGAGCATTTAGAATTAAGGATATTGTAAAGCCCACTGATTCTTTTAGTAGGTCTCCCAGCAAACCTTTCTTCTTTAGGGTAACCCACTGGAAAGGTGAAAGAAAAAAAAAGTGAACACATACTAAATATCATCTAGACAGGAATGTAAAATATATTTACAAGGTTCCCCAAATACATTTCTTATTTTTAAAAATCCAGAAGCAATGACTATGCATTGCAGGGTTAAATGAAGAAATGCTGAAATCCCTACTTAGCCTCATCCCTGCAAAAAGCCATGAATCCACTTAGGATCTTAAATAAATACAATTTTAATTTGGTTTTATCAAGTGTGCAAACAAAACATTATTCAAAATGTCTGTGTTATGTTTTTGAAAAGATGTGCTTTCTAGAGATCTATAAAAGTCAACCAGATGGTGACTACTGCAAACCCTCTTATGGGACCCTTTACCAATATTGTTGAATCCATAAGACTCTCTCGCTTTGGCCTCTGTATACTGAGTTGTTGTCCATTTTCCATAACGATTGGGATCCAGTTCAATCAGGTCAAAAGGAGGTTCTCCACCAAGGATCCAATCACTGAGATATTTCCCTATCCCACCAGCATGGATGATCCCATATCTTAAAAAAAAAAAAAGAGATAAAACATCCTAATACAAAAACATCTATTAGGATTTTTTTCAGTAAAGTCAGAAATGATAAGAGACATTTAATGTGTTTACCAATATTTGCATCAGTGTGTAAGGGGGTCTTTAGAACATCGCATTTTTTATTTAAAAGTCTCCATATTGTCATAAATCTTTTCCTCTAAAAAAAGAATTTTAAAGAATCCAGATTCAACTACCTGTCTGAGAGAGACCTTGTTTGCCTCCCCACTGTCAAGAGACAGCAGACTGTTCTGGATGTTCCTTTTAGAGGGGAAAAAAGTGAAGATCAAAGCAAGAAACAGAAAACAACGAAAGTTAAACAAGCAGACAATAACTGTGATCTCACTGGTCCTCCGGAGCCAAGCTTGATTATAATGAGTCAGAGGAGGGAGTGCTGAAGATTTGTGTTGTAGCAAGTAAAAGGTAGGAATCTTTCCTCGGGCTGGTGTTTGGTTCACCCTCCCCTGTGGATGTCTTTAAGGCAACCTAACAAAGAACATGGCACTCTGTGTGAAGAATGATTTATGTGTCATGGGCAGAAAGGAACATTGGTTTCAATTTTTTTTCTACCGGCTTACCTCTTGGTGAGGAATGATAAAAGATAATGTTAGTAATAGTTGTCACCATAATATAATAACGCTTTAAGGCTTACAAGGCACCTTGTACATGTTATCTGATTTGATCCTCACAATAGCCTTATGAGGGAGCTACTGTTATGAGCCCCATTTTACAAATGAGGAAATGGAAGCTGAGAGAGGAGGGTGGGCTAATTCTGTATCTATGTACAAAACTGCTGTAAAATCAAGATAATGACTGACCATGGTAATTAAATATACATACATCGGTATAGACATGTATATACACATTAAACATGTGACATTAACATGTCACATGTTTAAATGGAGTAGGAGATGAGATTATAGAGTAATGAGAATGATTTTCTCTCTGGTTTGTGGAATCAGTCTTCTCTATGAATATATGTGATACTGTACTTTCTAATGCAATTTACCATTCATGTTATTCAATGGTATCAAGTTAACTTCAAATGTGGGGAGATCACCCTGACCCTGAGGGCCATACTTTAGGTCCAGAGAGTCTTCTGCTCATAGATTTATAACTGAAAGAGATTATAGAGATCATTGAGTCCATTCCTCTTATTTTACAGATGAGGAAATTGAGGCCTACACAGAGTAAATGACTTGCCCAAGGTCAACTAGGAAGTGAATGGCAGAGGTGAGATATGAACATGAGTCGTCTGAGTCCAAAAGCCTATACCTTTTCCACTACCTGCTAAATGGTAAGTCTATTTAGAAGTACTAGGGGAACCTTGGAAGAATAGGGAAGGTATATACACAGTTTCCTTTGCTTGAAGCATGGACTCAAGCTGCCTCTGTCACTCAGCTCAGCATTGATATTTCTATTGTCCCCCTTTAAAACAGTATCAAAAATAAGAAAAATTCAAATATAGTAAACAGTGCCTCCGGTGTGGGGAGACATTTAGGTTGAAAGGACTAAGACCACAAAAGCTCGTGGCATCTAGCTTATGCCCTGGAGCAACTTGTGAAAGTGATGCTGGATTTCTGGGTGGTCACAGAGTAAGGTTCTTCAGAATACTTTGGGAAGCAAGTCCGGCCTGTACCAGAAGCTCACAATTAATATGCAGATGAGCTCCTTTAAAAGCCTGGTCACAGCCAAACAAAAGGGAGTCCTTAATCCTCGTCCCAAATCCTCCAGTTGTAGCTGGGAATTCCATCACCCAAGGCAACTTCATTTAGAGATGGTGGAGACACCCTGGGATGCCCGAGGCCAGCACACGCTGCCATTGCTGCTGATTCCACTGATGATACACATGGGTGATACATGGGGATGGCACAGAGTGAATCTGCCCCAGTGGGCTGTGTGCGGCTGTGCCAGCACAGTGGTTGAATGGGGAAGGCAGCTGGGAAAAGTGGGATGGGAATACCTTTTCTATTGTCCTGCAGTTGTTAACAGTCGCATTGGACTCTATAACTCATTTGGGGTTTTCTTGGCAAAGATTCTGGTTTGCCATTTCCTTCTCCAGCTCATTTTACAGATGAGGACAATGGAGCAAGCAGGGTTAAGTGACTCTTCCAGGATCACACAGCTAGTGTCTGAGGCCGGGTTTGAACTCAGGGCTTTCTGACTCCAGGCCAGGCACTCCACCACTTACTTGCCTTCTGGGATACAGTTAGGGTGACCTTGTACGTTGTTTTGTCTTTGCAGTCCCAGTTCGTAGTGCAGTGCCTCACACATACTAGGCATTGAATAAATGCTGGTGGATTAGCAATCTGGAGAGAAAAGATTGTCCTTTTTTTGGAACAGACCTGTAATTTCCTCGGTATTGGAAACTGCAGATGAGGAAATTCCTTCCTCCAGTACAGATCAGCAACTGCTCTGCAGTTGAGAGAGTTGGCTGGGGGCACTGAAAGACTGAGCGACTTGCCCAAGGGCACATGGCCAGTTTGTGTCAGTGGTGGGACTTGATCTGATCCTTAAAGACCAGGTAAAACCTAGCTAAGTAAGGCCACTTTCATCTTCATTTCCTGGAACTGAGTGATAATGACTTCTCCTTTGTTTTGTCTTTACTCTGAGGAAAGGAATTCTAGAAAGGTGAGGTGGCACCTTTACTGTACAAGTAGTGGGCAGCGGGGTGGTACAATGGATGGAGAGCCAGGCCAAAAGTCAGAAAGACTCATCTTCCTGAGTTCAAATGAGAAAACCACTCCGGTGTCTTTGCCAAGAAACCTCAAGTGGGGTCATAAAGAGTCAGACACAACTGAACAACCTTTATTTCCTCCTTGGTTTTATCACTAGGGAGCGTCCTATGTGGGCAGAAAAGCAGGTGGAGGAGGTGGAGGAAGTAGCTCTGCCAGGTTGTGTTTGAAAAACACTGAAACTGACCCCTAGTCAGCCTATAAATACACCTACCGGCCCTTGCACCTGCAGCCACACCAAGGCAGTGGGACTGTCCCTCCCTATCCCCTTCCTTACACTCCCAGGTAGTCTTTGTGTGATTTCTTTTCCTCTTCAAGACTTCTTTTATTGTTGTTGTCTCTTTTGGGGGAGGGATGGTACATGGACTGATGGAGAGTAAAAAGAACAAAGGAAAGAAGGAGAGGACCCAGCTACAAAAGGCCTGGTGAAATTCCTCAGCTTCCAATCATACGTCCTAGGAATAACAAGGAAGTAAGGTGCTGAATTTGTAAAGCCAGAAATGTGGACACAGGCTCCATTAGCAGAAGGATTAAAATTGGATACAGTGAAATGGAAGAGCATCCGTTTTCATGAGCCGTGATTTGGCAGTAAGGTAGGCCTGACATCAATATTCACAAAATTAATGGAGCAGATATTAAAAACAAAACATCGAGAGGATAATGGACCCATAAGCAGGAAACCACCATGGGGAATTTAACCAAACAAATCATGTTAGACAAATGGGAATTGTAAGATTGGTGGTGGAAAGAGAGCCTTGGATGGGCTACATGGGAGGTCGTTAGAATCATAACTGTCATATCATTTCACGAAAATATGCTCATAGAATTAATTCCAATTGTCTTGTAGAAGGATACTGAGAGACAACAGAACCATGTAATGGAAATGGCAGGTAACTAGAGCAAATGAAGTTCTTGAACTGTCTAGCCCCACTGGTGAGTGCATTAAGCATTAAATATGTACAAATGATTAAGCAGTTAGCTAGGCTGCTAGGTGGTGCAATGCACAGAGTGCTAGGCTGGGAGTCAAAAAGACTTGAGTTCAAATCCAGCCTCAGGTACTTATTAGCTGTGTCACCCTGTGCAAGTCATTCAACTTTTCTTTTCCTCCATTTCCTCATCTGTAAAATGAGGATGATAATACCACCCACCTTCCAGAGTTGTTGTGAAGATCAAATTGAGATAATGTATGTTAAGCACTCTGCAAACCTTCAAGTACTATATAAATATTAGTTAGTTGTTATATTATTTCATAATATATTTATATTTAAATATATATATTTATATTTATATGACACATAGACATAATATATTACAATATATAATATATTATTATTAAACAGTGTCACAGTCGCTATTCTCAAGCTGAATAATTTCCATTTCTCTACCAGTTCACTCATTGTTGTTCAGACCTGTCATTTCACTGGCATCGGGAACTTCTGGTGCAGAAATTTCCTCCACTATTGCAGATAGGCAACTTGTTTTCAACGGTTGCCTAGAGTATCGAAAGGTTAAGTAATCTATCTGTAGTCACACAGCTAATATGTGTGAGATGCAAGTTTTGAACCTGCATCTACCTAACTCCAAGGCCAGCCTTCTATCCATTATGTCATGCTACTGAGAAGATTAAAATTGATCCTGTGTCATTTTCTTAACAATCCTATTTGCAAGTAATTGATTTTGTCCTGTAACTGTTTAAGTCATGGTTCTTTGTCTCTGAAATTAATTCAGGGTTCAGCTGGCCTGTAATGGGTTAAGTTTAAAAATCCAGCTCTCCTGCCTCAAGGAATTTAACTGACCTTGGAGAATGTGTGAGAAAGCAAGGTATCTTTATGCCACCAAGCTATCCTTCAAGGCTGTCTGGTTTGCTGTCCAAAAGTCTGAGCCATTATCTCACACCTGAACTCGAACAATAAGTACATCTTAGTCTCATGAAAGAAGAATCGGGGTTGCTGCTAGCCCCCATTACCAAATTTCCAATAAATCATGTTGTTCCCTACGCCTCAGCTCTATAACCGTTCATGTCCTCAGTCCCATGATGTCATCTATCCTGTTTAGTCTTCCCCAAAACCTAAAAAAGGAGAGCTGTCTTCTCACTCCATGGACCCGTTTATTGACAGGTAGCATGTTGCTGCTATTAAATGTTATCTTGCTCAAGTTTACCTCAATTTACCCTTTTGTTAAAATTCAATCACGATACTATCATCTTACTTCAACAAGACTCTCTTAAAATATAATAAAAATAAGAGCTCACATATTTCATTCTTTTAGACTTTTAAAAACACTTTAATACATTATTTCATTTGATCCTCACACCTGTAAGGCAGCTATAACTATTTTACAAATGGGCAAACTGAGGCTCAGAGAGATGGTTACTTGCTAAAACTCAGACATATAAGTAAGTGATTAAAGTAGAATTTGAATTTGGGTCTTCTTGACTCTCCACTAAGACATACTCTCAACTTTTCTTGGCATCACGGAGAACACATATTCCTTTATCAAGAGAAGAAAAATCTCTCTGTCTCCTTTCCATGCCTTCTCGTCTGAGCTCGTGTGACAGGTGTCATTCAAAATAACAATTAGGATAAATAAATGTACCAGAATTATTGAATTCTACTGGGATACTTACCCAAAACCGATGGCCACCCAGTAATTTCTAACACCCTGATGTGGTCCCACCATGGGCAGAATGTCTGGAGAATAGGTGATAGGACCAGAAACAATATTGATGATGTCAGCCTTTCTCAAGACTGGGACCATATCCATGGCAGCTTCCACATTTTCCATGATTCTGTCTAAATCAGACTCAAAAAGTTCCTTTCCAAAACCTGAAAATACATTTCACTGTTACCCAGGCACTAATCTATTTTTAAGTAATGCATATTCAATTTAAGAGACCACTTGTAGCAGAAGACAAACTGTCAATAAAATGCTTTCATATTAATAGATAGTTATCACTGAGAATAAGAAAATGATTAGTTGTGAAATTAAACCTTTTTAAAATTCCATAATTTTTCTGTGTATGATTTATTACCCACTTAGTCTATTTCCTGATGTTCCCAAATGATTTTACTTTAAAATGAGCAATTGTTTTCTTTGACACCAATTAGCTCTTAACCTATTCTACCTTCTGTGTATGAGGTAAGTGGACTGACAAAAGTTCTAAGCTAAATAAATAGCCAGAGTCTGGCTCATAACTAGGTTTCATCCAGGACAACAGACAATGAAAAGTATTTCCCTTCCCTCTGTAAAGAAGTGAGGGACTGTGGCTATAGAATAAGCCAGTTGCTATGTGGCTTGATTTTACTAACAGTTTTGGTTATGGGGAAGATTCAGTGATTGAGGGGGGAGGGACATAAAGGGAAATTACTAGAGTATAGAATAAAAAGTATTACTAAGCCTTTGAAAAGATAGGAGCATAAATGTGACAGGAAATATAATGTTGTTGTTCAGTTGTTTCAGTCATGTCCGATTCTTCATGACCCATTTGGGGTTTTCTTGGCATAGATACTGGAGTGGTTTGCCATTTCCTTCTCTAGCTCATTTTACAGATGAGGAAACTGAGGCAAACAGGGTGACATGAACTTGTTCCAGGTCATAGAGCTAGGAAGTATCTAAGGTCAGATTTGAACTCAGGAAGAGGAGTCTTTCTGACTTCAGGTCCAGTGCTCTATCTACTGCACTACCTAGCTGCCCAACAGGAAATACACTAAAACTGGAGAAGGGCAGGGGAGTCAAAGTAGAATACCTGGGAAAAATCACTCCAAGACCTAGGGTGATCACAATAATCATCTTCTTCCTATTTCTCCCTCACAAATATTTTTCTTTTTTTTTTTTTTAATCTGTCATTTCATTACTATATTCTCTGAGGTAGAAAGCTAGCTAGGGACATTCAGAGGTTAAATGTCTTGCCCAAGGGCACACAATCAGTGTGTGTCCAAGGTGGGCTTTCTATGGACTGGACCCTACTGCCTCTCATATTAGTTGACACCTATGCATATACACCATACAAATACAGTCAGTGGTGGGATATTTTTCCTTTCTCTCTGTGTCTCTGGTGTGTAAGTGATAAAAATAAAGTATAAATGAGAAAGTCTAAAAAGATTTTTTTTAAAAAAGAAAGGAGAGAGAATGGCATAGGAAAGTAAAACAGTAGCATCAGAGGACAGGGGAACTCTGGGGTCTTTTGCCTTCATTCTGTATGGAGAAGATGGCACCAAATGATGAGATTCAATTTCATCCTGATTAAGATACAGATGGGCCAGGTGGCTTTGTTTGAGAGCAGGGAGCTCTTTAAGGAATAGCTGGAATTTGGAGACAGAAAGAGCCAAATTGGCACCTACATTTTCACTCTGTTTTGCTTGGGATCATTTGTCCAAGACAACCTATGGGTTAGGACTCTGCCAGGGAAGCCCTCATGTTCTGAGCTAAGTGATTCTGAGGTTTTACAAATATCTTTGGGACTAATTGTTGTTCATTTACAGGTTTCTCATTTGTTTTCCTACTGTAGTTAATAAAATGATTAAAATTTATATAAGTAAGAAAATAATTATAATTAAATTAATAATAAAATTTGGGGTTGTTTGTTTATTTGTTTGTTTTGGGGTAGATTTGCAATTTCATTGGAATAGAGAACACTCTCTCTACCAAGGTAGATAAATACCTGCTCTACAACTTGTAGTCAGTTGCCTAGAGCATCATGACTTACCTAGGGACACATAGCCAGTGTCTCTAGCAGGCAGTACTTGAACCCAGGTTTGTTCTATAATATTGTTACCTTTTGTTTACGACTACATATTTTCTAGGAGTGAAAATTTAAAATGCCCTGAGGGACCCCTCCCTCCAGCCAGAAAAGGAACTCTACCTAACTGCTTCTCTTTCCACTGACCCTTGGGAATTTTGTTATTGAAATGAGAATTTAAAATAAATAAAATTTAAATTCTTATTTCAATAACAAAATCAAAATGGGAAATAATGAAAATAGCAAAATCTGAATAGGAAAAATGAATAAAATAATCATCTGAATCAGAAATTTTAAAAAATCTGAATGGCAAAAAGTATCCTACCCTGCCTCATCTTAGCTCTGAACCTCTCAAGAAAGAAGCAGGTTATTTCAAAAACCTAACTAATTCTTATTCTCCTTTTGTTTACCTCCTACCCACTGCCTCACTTTTCATGCTCTAAATAAAATAAAATCTGAGTTTACATTTCTCTGAATGAAAACAACTGGCTCAGATATATTTATATACACTTTTCAAGTTTCATATGCTTAGATACATACCTACATACATACATACATATGTTAGGCTGAATGCCGCAACCCCAGCAGCCTCTTCTACCATTATTATCTCTTAAAATGAGTTGGTATTGGCTTTCAACCTTGGGGAGGATGGGAAGAGAGGCAATGAGGAAAGATAAGGCTAAGTAAGGCAAAGGGAAGGAAGGGTTGATAGGATGAGTCCAGAATCAGACAGGAGAGAATACACCTTGAGCCCCTCAGAGCATGTTCATCCTGAGGAATGAATCTGCGTTTGAGGCTAAGTGCACATTCTTTCTGACATCCTCCTTGGATTCTTTTCAAAACGGGCATTGGACCTCAGGATAGCATCTAACTCTCCTTGCCCCCCAGGTTTCTGATTGCCCAGTATTGGGGGAATTTTGTGACTTTAGAGGGAACTTCAAAATTGCTTTGAATGGATGGATGTGTCAGTTAATGGCTTGACCTGGTGGGACTCCGTTGGTCACCCAGGAATCTTGGACCTTCATTTTCTCCTGATTTTCATATGGGCCAAGTAAAAGCCCGTCTCGTTCCTGTCGTATGTAGTACGATCCTTCCAGGTCTCGAAGAACTGCGAGTTCTCTTTTTAAAGCTTTCACTTCAGGTATGGTCGCTGTGACAAGATACTGATGATGAACTGGAATGAGAGGATGTTCTAGTCCAATCATTTTGCCAACTTCACGAGCCCAAAATCCTAAATGAATAATAATTGAGCATTTTAACACAAGCATAACAAAATGGTGCTCATCCTATAAAGTGATTTAACTAAAAAGAAAATTATTGGGCAAGATTGCTTATGCATCTGGCAGAGTATAAAACACTTTCCTCTCTTTCATAATGGGAAGAGGACCCTAAAGTAAGGACAGACCATGGTTCTAATCTGTAATCCTCCCCTCCCCAATAAGATTTGGCTGTGTGATCCAGGGCAGATTACTTAACCTCTCTGATCCTCAACTTTATCTAGAAGCAGCATGGCAT
This sequence comes from Phascolarctos cinereus, assembly GCF_003287225.1. Classification (NCBI taxonomy): domain Eukaryota; kingdom Metazoa; phylum Chordata; class Mammalia; order Diprotodontia; family Phascolarctidae; genus Phascolarctos; species Phascolarctos cinereus. The sequence continues at coordinate 321,385,479 of NW_027555847.1, forward strand.
AGTGGATAGGATGGTGGAATTAAAGTCAGGAAGCGCTGGGTTCAAATACCAGTTCTGTTACCTCATAGCTGTGAGACCCAGGGCAAATCACTCAGCTTCATTCTCCTTATGTATAAAATGAGAGGATAGACTCCAGGGTCTTTAAGTTTCCTTCCAATACTAAATCTATGATGGTATAAAACAGGGATGTGATGCCAATGTGATCTGCCCTCCAGGTTAGGGTAAAGATCAAATTGGATGATAGGGGCAGGTAGGTGGCACAGTGGATAGGACATGGGCCCTGGATTCAGGAAAACCTGAGTTCAAATCCGGCCTCAGACACATAACACTTACTAGCTGTGTGACCCTGGGCAAGTCACTTAACGCCATTGCCTAACCAAAAACAAAACAAAACAAAAAAAACCAAGTGAGATGGTGTATGGAAAGCAATATGTACATGTTGGCCAGGATGAACCCTCTCTGCACTCTTCATTCAACAAGCATTTATCTAGTACCTACTGTCTGTATCCTGCTATGTGTTCTTGGAGGAAGAACAAAATGTTACCTCCTGTGTATACAAGGTGTCCCCAAAGCCTTAATGTTCTGCTATCTCCATGGGAACTCTCATTTCATTTGGTGTTCATTAAGTCCAGAATAAAAAGAAATTTAAAATGTGATCATGTTATTGATTAAGTCTTGGTTACTAAGGCCTTTTGTTTTAAGAATGCAAAGGATAGGCACTTGGAGGATGGTGTTTCGGATGCCAAAACAGCAGTAAGGCTGGTTATGTCCTATTCTAGTGATGAATCTCCAACCAGCGGAGATTACTAGCTGGCATGTATATGGTTCTTTAAGGCTTGTAAAATACTTCCCATATGCTATATCCTTTGAGCCTCACAACATCCCTGTGAGAGAACGACTATTTGTGATTGGGGTCAATTGGTTATGGTCATTATCTGACACCACCATCGTCAAATAGCTATTCAATAGATGAACTTTTTTTCTTGTGTATGAGATTTTTCTTCATGACAATTTATGAAAGTTTATCAGATGACTAAGGAATCCCACTTACTGCTCTGAATTTTGTTTTCTCCTCCCAGGTCCTATTTCTTAACGCTTTGATCATTTCCTTTTCTATTCTCTTCTAACTCTGATCCAGGTTGTGGGATGGGTAGAATACACTGGAAAGAGTTCTAGCTTTGGATTCAGATTCCTTGATTTTGAACGCTGGCTCTGCTAGTTATTATTCTGTAACCTTGGACAAGTTGCTTAGTCTCACAAGGCCTTAGTTTCCTCATCTATAAAAAAAAAAAAAGGTAAGCAGGACCAGACAATGAATACTAGCTAAAACTGATATAATACATGTTATATGCATTATTTTCACTTATCTTTTTCATTGTTATTTGCCTCTTTTTTGTGTCCCAGCACTCAGCTCAATGTTTGGCACATAGTAGGTGCTTAATAAATGTTGGCTGATTGATTGATTTGCACCCCCCCAGAGCAATACAGTGAGATAGATTACACCAATATTATTGCCCCCATTTTAGAGATGAGGAAACTGAGGTTCAAAGGGGTTAAATTATTTGCTCATGGACACATAACTAGTAAGTTTCAGAGGCAGGATTTGAACTGAGCTCTTTCCTAATCCCAAGGTCAACTCTCTTTCCGTTATTCCGTGCTCTTGATCTTTGTAAGATCTCTTTCAGGTCTCAATCCTAGGAGCCCTAGGATTGTCTCTGTGGCTCCCAAAATGAGACGTGGTGTCTCTGTTTAAGAGGAAAATGGTAGGTTCAGTGTGTGCCTATTACATGTCACAGTCTAGTCTTGCTTGGGCATCCTAGTACCATGGCTGTGGCTCTCTGTTCCTTTATTTCTGAATGACAGAGTTATATTAGTGACCCTTGGTTAGTTTCTGCAATAGTCACAAAATAGTAGTTCTTTTGCAGTGCCATAACAAATGTGGGTGAATGGAGCTTAGCCAACATGTTGGCGTAACTGGCTCCATTCCTACCTAGGTCAACCACCATCCCCATGAATCATCTTACGATCTTCTAATGGTTTGGAGTCTAGCTACACACCTCTATAGGCTGCATGCCTGCCTCCTCTACCCTGGAGACTTGCTCTACCCTGGACTTCACACATTGGAAATACCCTCCTCCCCTACAGCCTTTCCCTCCTATTAGCTGGCTCCTCTCAGAACCACCAATATAAACACATACCACCCCAAACAAACAAATCAGAGACAAGATAATGTTGATATGGAAAATGCCAGTAACTGAGGGAAAAGGGAAAGACCTCGTACAGAAAGTGACATTTGAGCAAATTTTGAAGGAAACCAGAGATTCTAACAGATTTGAGAAGGGAATGCTTTCTGGGAACAGGAGATAGAAGGGACAAAAAAAAAAACACAGAGAAAGTAAATGGAGCAGGGAGAAGCAGAAAGTAGGCCAGTATGGATAGGCCACAGAGTACGCGAAGAGCCTGGAAAGATAGGAAGGGGCCAGGTGACGAAGAGCTTTAAATGCCAAAGAGAGGGTTTTATGATTTTTTTTTTCTACAGGTGATAGGGAGCTACTGGAGTTTATTGAGAAAACAGAGATGACCTTGTCAGAACTATGATTAGGTCAGAACTATTGGTCAAGAAGGTCAATGAGAAGCCTACTGAAATAGTTCATGGAGGAAGTGATGATGGACTAGACCTGGGTGGTGCCCGGGAGGATGAAAAGGTTCTGATAAAGGAGTGGAGAAGAGGAAGTTCACAACAAATGGCATTGATTTTCTTAGTCAAGTATGAGTCAAGATCCCCAGCTGAGAGAAGGGAGGGATGCCTGAGGAGAGAAGACAAATTTTGGAGTAACTGGGTTAGAGAATCCATCAGAGAGGAATGAAAAGGCCTGCTTTGCTGCAGTGAAGGCCCAGTTGAAATTAGATTATTAAAATCTATAATGGATCCCATCTGGGGCAGCTAAGTGTAGCACTGGATAGAGCACTGGCCCTGGAGTCAGGAGGACCTGAGTTCAAATCCAGCCTTAGACACATAACACTTACTAGCTGTGTGACTCTGGGCGAGTCACTTAACCTCAAATGCCTCACAAAAATAAATGAGTATAATGGATCCCATCAATACAATTGTCTGTCTTCTCCCAGTTCTTTTTAGCAGCATGTGAACAGAAGCAAAAGGGGCAGGTGGTGGGAGTAATCCAAGGCTGGGGTTTCACAAGAGATTCAAAAGCAGAGGACAGGATAGAGTTGCACTGATTGGCTAAAGGGCAGAAACTGAGAAAGAGGAGAATGCAACTAGAGCTGGAAGGATGGCCTGGCAGGCACAGAACAGTGGAGGGACCAGAGCTTATGGTGAGGATGATGAATAGGTTTAAGAGAAGTAAGGCATAGCAAGAGATGAAATAAGAGGTTTTGTTTTTTCAAGTCATGTTTGACTTTTTGCGTCCCCGTTTGGGATTTTCTTGGCAAAGATACTGGAGGGGTTTGTCATTTCCTTCTCCAGCTCATTTTACAGATGAGGAAACTGAGATAAACAGGGTTAAGTGACTTGTCCAGGATCACACAGCTAGTATATGTCTGAGGCTGGATACGAACTCAGCAAGATGAGCCTTCTTGACTCCAGGCCTGGCATTCTATCCATTGTGCCACCTAGTTGAGGAAACCCTCTACTGATGAAGGTTGGCACCTTCTCTGCAAATTATAGACGTAGTGCTCTGAGTCCTGAGAGGTTGTGATTTGCCTGGGATCACACAGCTGGTATGTGTCAGAGGTGGCACTTGTGACTTCAAGGCCAGTACCCTTTCTACTATGTTAAACTGCCTCTCAATAATGGAAATTGAGGAAACTGAGGAAGTGACAGGCCAGTATATATAAGAATTAATTTATAATATGTCAGTGGAAGAAAAATGTCTACACAACTGTCATGGATAGTAAGTAATGGAATGATAGAATGAAGAGAGGACTGGATTTGGAGGCAGTTACTGCCTTGGGTTAGAGGGGGCATGCATGAGTCAGGCAGTCAGAAGAAGCTGGTTTGAACTGTTTATTCCAGTGCATACTAGGTAGAATGGAAAGATGTTGATTATGCTCTAGAAAGAGAGAGAAAGAGGGGAGGGAGAGAAAAGAGACAGAGACAGAGAAAGAGAGAAAAGAGAAGACAGGAGAGAGAGAGAGAGAGAGAGAGAGAGAGAGAGAGAGAGAGAGAGAGAGAGAGAGAGAGAGAGAGAGAGAGAGAAGGAGAGAGGAGAGAAACAGGAAGAGAGAGAGAGAGAGAGAGAGAGAGAGAGAGAGAGAGAGAGAGAGAGAGAGAGAGAGGGAGAGAGAGAGAGAACACTCCAATAAACAAAAGTCCTAAGAATTGTTGGCACCAAAGCTATTGGTGGAGATCTGCAAAAATGAGGTTAAAACAAAGGGTGAAGGTTAGCTGAAGAGCTTCCTGCTCTCCCTGGGCTTGTCATGAACTCAACAGTGGCTCCATTCTCTGTCATGCCTTTGACCCTGAGAGTCAGCTAAAGTTGAGCGGTCCTTTGGCTGAACACTGAGCTCCACATGTGTAGAAGCCAAGCACGCCTATGACTAAATAAATTTTAAAAATACCTAAGAAAGTTTCACAAGGAGACAAGCAAGACTATTTGGAAGGGATTGTATGGAAAATATTCACCATTTATGATGGCCGCCTTGTCATACAGCATGGCAGAATGGAATAAAACAGGAAAAGCCCCGGAGACCTAGGTTCAGGTCCTGGTTCTGACACTTACTATCTGTGTTTCCTCATCTCTCAAATGAGGATAATAATAATAAGAATACAGTGGTGCCTGCCTTCACAGGGTCATTGTGAGGAAAGTGCTTTGTCCGATGTATGATGGCATAGAATTGTAAGCTATTATTGTCATTACCACAAGGTGGACTCTATGCAAAGGGTTTACAGGAGGTTGTGCTCAGTGGCTGCACCGGATGTGATGTGGCTAGTTGCAGCCTGAATGATCTGGGGTAGAATTTACCTGCAATCCCAGATCCACTGAAGTACTGAGCTGATGTTAATATAGCACTTTAAGATCTGCAAAGCCCTGTCCCTGTATTAGCCACAGTATCATAGAATCTCTAATTTCCTTCAAAACTCAGCTTAAACAGGAAGCCTTTCCTGATTTCCTCAGTAGTTTGTACATTCTTTACTCTACATACCATGCATGAAACCAGTCTCACCCCTCTCCCTATAATCTTTCTCTACCAAATCTTGCTCAGCAGATGCAGTAGAAAACAATTTGTGGAAGAAGAGAGAACTAATAACTAAGGGGATCAGGAAGGGCTTTCAATAGGACATGGTATCCAAGTCAAGTCTTAAAGCTAGGGATTCTAAAAGATGTAAATGAAGCAGAGGTGCATTCCAAGTCTGTGGGACAGTCTGGGAGAATAACCACGGGTAGCATAGGGGCTAGAGGTCACCATGAGAATAAAGAATAAATTTAGGAGGAATAATGAAGGGAAAAGATGAAAGTATAGAAGGTAATAAAAAGAATAATCTCAGGATGTAGGATCATAGTTAGAGGAGATGGTGAGATCTATGATGCAGTCATCTCTATGGAGGTTGAAGTAGAATAAAGATTTAGGCAATAGAAGTTGAGGTTCATGAACAGGGATGTTCAAGGGGACAACAATCAGAATATCAGTCTCTAAGATTGTATCCAGGTATTGAAGTTGAGAGGATTTTTATTCAGGTACCTTGAAAAAGGAGAAAGAATGACCAGAAATCTGATAGTTGACTGTGATAAGGGACCGAACTAGGTGAAATAGACAAATGTAGTAACCCTCAAAGAAGGGAAGGTCGTTGAGTGATGATGGCAAGAGAGTAAGGGAAGGAAAGAACACAGACATTTATTAATCATATCCTATGTGTGCTGAGTGCTCTACAGATATGATCTCATTTGACCCTCACAACAACTCTGTAAAGTAGGTGTTGTTGTGATCCCCATTTTGCAGATGAGGAGACAGACAGAGGTTAAGTGATTTGCCCAGGGTCACATGGTTATTAAGTAACATCTCAAACTATAATAGTTTGGTAAAGCTATTGACATCTCAGAATTTAGTTTTGCTTTTTTTTTCTCTTCCTGTCTTTTACCATCTTTGCCAATTTGCTAGGTATGAACTGAAACCTCAGGGTTGTTTTGATTTGAATTTCTCTCATTATTCAGGATTTAAAGCATTCTTTCACATAGTTAGTAATAGTTTTCAATTCTTTTGAGAACTTTTTGTTCATATCCTTTAATTATGGGGAATAGCTTTTGGTCCTTTATATTTCTATTAATTATCTAGCTTGATATCTTGGATATCAAATTTTTATCAATGATACTTTATCCAAAAACTTTTTTCTTCAATTAGCTAACTTCCCTTCTTATCTTGAATACATTGATTTTGTTTTTGCAAAAGCTTTTTAATTTTAGGTAATCAAAATTGTCTATTTCATCTCTTGTAATTGCCTCTATTCCTTGTTCAGGGAAGAATTTACCATCTGCTTATAGCTGTGAAAAGTATATAATTTATCTTCTCTTCAAATTTTTTATAGTGTAATTTCTAATATTCAGATCACCTATCCATTTTAAATTTATTGTAGACTATGGTTTAAAATGTTAATCTAAGCCAAATTTCTTCCAGATTGCTATCCAGTTTTCCCAGCAGTTCTTATCACATATGGAGTTATTTCTTAGGCAATTCATGTTTGGGAGTTTCTTGAACACTGGGTTATTGAATTTAATTATTTCTGAACCATTCTTCTCTAATCTGTTTCATTGATCTACTATTCTAATTTTTAACCAGTACCAAATGGTTTTTGTGATTGCTGCTTTATAATAGATTTGAAGGCTAGATATCTTCCCCTCCTTTTTTTCTACCTTTTTTTTTCATTATTTCCCTCAATAACATAGATCTTTAGGCAATTAATTTTGCTATTATTTAATCTAGGTCTGTAAGTATCCCTTTGGTAGTCTTATTTATACAGCATTAGATCTGTAAATTGACTTTGATAGTGTTATCATTTTTATTATATTGGCATTGCCCAGCCATGAGCACCGAATAGTCTCCAGCCATTCAAGTTGCTATTTATTTCCTTAAGGATATTTTTTGTAATTAAATCTATACAAATATTGAGTGTCCTTTTGTAGATTAATTTCTAAATATTTTCTGGATTTTTGTAGTTATTTTGAATGGGACTTCTCTTACCATCACTGTCTTCTATATTTTGTTATTATTACATATAATTTTATTGATTCTGTGGGTTTATTTTTTAGCCTGCAATTTCAGTAAAGCTATTAATTGTCTAAATCTTTGCAAATTCCCTTGGATTTCTAAGTAAAACATCATGGTATCAGCAAACAGGGATAGTTTTGTCTCCACTTTGCTGATCTCTTCCTACTCTATCATTCACTTTCAGTATGCCCCTTCTTATTATGATTTATCCCACAGCTAGGTTTAAAAAATGAGTATGGGGATAGACATTGGGAACAAAAAATGAAGTCTAGAATAAGAGCAGTAGATGTATCCATTGCCATGTTCCCTGGCCTTTCCTTTGTTTATTATATCTTTTGCCACATATGAAGTTACCCTGCCACAGTAACCCTGTTACACATATAGTATCTATATATTGTATATATTTTCTCATTTGAAAGGCTTCATCAAGATAATGGTTCTGAAAGAGTATGCCACTGTACGCTATTATGCTGTAAGTTTTGGCAAATATGGCAAGAACTTTGGGATATCATGCTATATAAATTATATATAGATGTATAAATATATATAATTATATAGAGAGATTATAAATATAAAATATAAAATTTTTACTCACCCAGCATATAAAGTAGGTTAAATATGTTAGCTACGAAATAAACAAAATTTACCTGTTACATATACATATCAACATCTAAATGTGTCAGACCTTAAAATTGTTAAGAATTGAACTTTTATTAAAGGGAAATTGGGTATGCTCAAGCCTGTCATAGTGTTGCCAACTTCAATGTTCAGTGTGCCGTGATTCTTCACAGAACAGAATACTGTAACATGAGCAAAATTGGTTTGAGAACTATAGCTCTTAAGTCCTTCTCAACTCTAATATTATATCAATCAGTAAGTATTTAATATAAGTTCCTAGGTCATATGGGACTTTGTTACCCAATGGCATATAACATGAATGTATCAAATATTATCATAAAGATTGATTTCACAATGCAATAAGGGAAAAAAGGATTCAAATGACACTCTTAGCTATTTAAAAAAATAGGAATGTTTTTTCCAACCTTGACCTAAGTGCGGGGATTTAAAACAAATCCCAAGGTCTCCAGAGGGTATTTAGAACCTAAAATATTTGAAGGAAAATCTTTTTGAAGAGTTTCTAATATTTATTCATTAAATCACATTGACTCCACTGCTGATCTTTGGAAGCTTTGACCTGTTCCATTTCTAACTTAGGCATCCTGCCCCCCTTCAGCCACTCCACTCCATATTAATGTTCCCCATATTAATGCTCACCATATTAATGTTCAACTTAGTCCAGCTCCCCATTAACAGCCCTTGAGCTCAAGTGAATTACTAGCCTCCCCAGTAATAAGAATTACAGACATGTACCACCATGCCAAGAATGGAGCTTACATTCTAATGGTGAAGATAACACATACATATATAAGGTATACATACCAAATATGCAAAGCAAATGCAAGCTATAAAAGCTTTATTATTTGCTTCTTTTAATTTTTACTTAGTTATATTTCATTATTGTGTTACAATGTAATTTATATGCATAGTTTGCTATTTGTCTGGGAAAATAATTATGCCAATATGATAAACTAGAAAGAGCTCTAGATTTGGTTTTAAAGACTTGGGTTCAAACCCCATTTCTGATACTTAGTTCCTGGGACCTGGGCCACATTCCTCTGGGCTCCAGTTTCCTCATCTGTAAAAGAAGAGGGTTAAACTTAATGATCTCTGTGGTCCCTTCCACCTCTGTATCCTGTGATTCTAAAATAGCCTGTATATGTATTCTCACGAGACATTGTTGTCTCACAAGACAGCCATTATAGCTATGTCAAGACGATTATTTTCTCAACTGCCAAGTTGAGAATTCTCTCACATAATACCAGATCAGTTCTAATGTCTGGAGAAGAGATTATGGAGCACGTCTAAGCACATTCTAAAAGGGAAAGATTAAGACTACCATTGAACTGAAATTTGAACTAGTAGGAAAGGATAGGGCTAGAAAATAGGAATCATCAACTGTACTAATAAAAACAGAAAGAAAATAGAAAGTAGAGCTATTAAATTTAGAATCAGAAGTGTCACATTCTTGGCCCATAGACAGCTGGAGTTAAATTAACATGTAATTGAAAATATTTAACAGTATAAAGATACAATACAACATAGATAATTCCAATTTGTGATTTTCTAAGTCAATATGCCTCTGGGCAGGGATTCATTCCTATCTGAGTTTGACATCATTGGGTTAGGTGACAGGATTTAGTCAAAGGACAAAGAGGGAGTAGCAGGCATCAGAATGGAAGAAGAGAAATGATAAGGGCAAAAAATATTGTGGCCTTACACTTTGAATACCACTATTAGGCATATACTTCCAAAGGGATAAAAGAAAGAAGAAAAGGACTTATATATACAACTATATTGATAGTAGCTGGAATCTAAGAGAGCGCCCACCTGTTGGAAAATGGCTAAAAAAATATGATGATTGTGCACAGTGAGGCAGGAGCTAGGGAGGTTAGGGGCTAGGGATGTCCTGGAGCCATAATGGAGGTTGTATGTAAGGACAGGCTGGGCAACAAGGTCCACGTGAATCGCAACACTGACGACTCAATAGGAGACCCAAAGAAACTGATTGCAGCTGAGACAGGCACCGGTTGGAACATGATTATTTTAAAGAAATGGTACACAATCTTCAAGGACCACGTGGCTCTGGGGGACTATGAGATCCACGATGTAATAAACCTAGAGCTTTATTACCAACAGGGGTAGCAACACGCCATCCCCCAAATCTGCACCTCTCTTCCCTTTTTGAAAGTTTAATAAAATAACTTCAATGTTGGTGGGGAAAAAATGATAGATGAATGTAATGAAATGTTAATGTACAAGAAGACATGATGAAATGCATAGTTTCAGAGGAAGGTGGGAAGACCTCTGCAAACTGAAGAGTAAAGTGAGTAGAACTAGGAGAACAATTTCTAAAATGACATCCTTAAAAAGAGACAGCTTTGAAAGATTTAAGAACCCTGATCAATGCAACGACAAGCCATTATTTTAGAGAACCAAAGACGAAGTGCACTTTCTGCAGGAAAAGTGAAAGACTTTAATGCAAAGTGGGGGCATTGGTTATGGTGGATGATACATGTTTGGTATGAGTGTTTTTGTTCAGTTGCTGGGTGGAGGGGGAGAGAAAACAAATGCTTCCCAAAAAATTCTGTTTGCTTTCTTTTTTAAATGAAAGAAGAATAACAAGGCAACAAAGAGAAAAGAGAATGGAAGAACATGCCAACATCTTATGCTTGGATGATTAAAAATACAGTGGTTTTCCCATACGAGCAATGAAAAATGTTCCTTTAGGAATGTTTCTTCACATTTCACAACATGTGATCAAATATAAGCAAAGCACAGCTTCCTTTAGGAGAGGAACTATTCTATATTTGTCTTTGCAGTCTCACAACTCAGCACAGTGCCTTGCACATACTAAGTGCTTATTAATTGCCTATCAAAATGAATTGAACCGAATTCAATGTTAAATCAGTTTTAAAACTACGTACTTTAAAGTAGTGGTTTCAAAATGTATACCAATATTGAATGATGCTTACCTGTGGCATTCACAATTCGATTAGCACGGATAGATCCCTGTGAGGTTTCAACATCCCATGCTCCATCTGATCTGGGTTTTAGATTAGTTACTGGAGCAGGAAATTTTAGTAGAGCACCATATTTCCAGGCCCCAGCAGCCAGTGCCATAGTGAGAGAATAAGGATCTATGTGACCATCTCCAGGATTATAAAGTCCAGCTAAAACCTAAATGGATTACAAGATGAATTCAACCAAATGTAGAGTTTTTCTACTAGGGATATTTTATCTCCACATATGAATAAAATCAGATTTTTGAAACCCAACGCATCATTTAGTTTGGTCTAGACTTTTAAATTTTTTTTTAATAATATTTTATTTTTTCCCTAATCACATGTAAAGGTAATTTTTAACATTGATTTTTTTTTTAATTTGAGTTCCAAATTTTCTCTCTCCCTCCTTCCCCCCTCCCTGAGGCAGTAAGCAATTTGATATAGGTTATACATATTCAATTATGCAAAACATATCATCATATTAGCCATACTGTGAAAGAAGACACAGACCTAGGGGGGAAAAAAACTACAAAAAAAGTACAGAAAGTGACAAATAGCATGCTTCAGTCTGCATTCAGACTCCATCACTTCTTTCTCTGAAGGTGGATAGAATTTTTCATCATGAGTCTGGTATAGATTATTCCCAGGGTGCTTTTCTCTTATGTAATTGAGGCATATGCAACATGTAAATAAAAATTTCAGCAAAGAGGCCTTTCGAAAGGCTTTCTCATGGTTTTTATTTTCTTAGTAAATAATAATCTTTATCTAGCTGTTTAATGATTTTCATAAACTGGAAAGCTAGTAAGGTACAGAAAAATGTACACTTTGACAAAACATTACTTCAAAGCTAAAGGAGTACTGAGAACTAAATTATATTTTGAATTCATTCAACAAATATTTATTGAGTCTTCTACATGCAAAGCACTCTTGATTTAAATAGGGATTCATATTATTAAATACTTCCAAATGTCCTGTTTACATTTGAGAAGGCTTCCATTTGCAATGGATTGTTTACTTATCTATTTGATTTGGTGTTCTGCCCATTGACTGTTGAATATGCTGCATATGTATTCACAGTACCTACTGAGGAATAGAACACATAGTGTATTTAAATAACTTAATGATAAATATGCATGTATACACATACAAATATACAAATATACATCCATCTATCCATACGTACATATAATTCCTAGGGAATCACTCTGAGTTTGAACAAAAGTACTCAGATAATCAAATGAACTTGGAGTTTCATCAATTTGAAGTCAATTGATTGCTTTCCAGGCAGTCAGTCAGTCAATAAGCATTTATTGTTTACAATGTACCACATGCTGTGCTAAGAATGTTCCTTCTTACTATATACATATATGGCAACTCATCCATGTTTGACCATCTTCTTCCAACTTTTGTCCATGTCCTATCATAAGTTCCCCACAAAGAGAGGCTCCGGAGGGAGGGAATAAGCATTTATATAATGTCTACTATGTGCCAAGCACTATGCTAAGCCCTTTACAAATATTATTTTATGTGATCTTCACAACAACCCTGAAAGGCAGGCACTATTATGAGGCCCCTTTTACAGTTGATGAAACTGAGACAAACAGAAGGTCATATAGCTAGTGCTGAGGCTAAATTTGAACTCAGGTTTTCCTAGTTGTGTCACCTAGCTGCCTCAAAGGGTCCACTCAATTTGTTGATTACTTCCTTACTTATTCCTAACATGGAGAAGATACCAGTATAGCACTCTGTGGACTCCGTGTGTACTTGTGGGAGAGCATACCACAGACATCTGGAGTATATGTTTTGTACCAATTGTTCTTACTATATTCCATTGGAAAATATCTCTTTTCTAAGAGCTAATTAATATCAAACAATAATCATGGCAAGAAGTACACAAGTGGGGACTTATGAGCTATAGCATTAAAGCAAAATAACCCTCAATACCTCAAAGCTACCCCTAGGATGCAGTTCTCATGCTATGGGAACCTGACTCCTCAGTGAGAGATGGGATAATCAACTCAGGACATTCACTACATAGTGTTCTCTCTCTTTCTCTCTCTCTCTCTCTCTCTCTCTCTCTCTCTCTCTCTCTCTCTCTCTCTCTCTCCATATATACACATATATATGTGTGTGTGTGTATGTTTGTGTAAGAACAAAGTTTACTAATATTTAAAACAGAGATTTAATAAATATACATATATGCTATATCCACATCTGTCTACACATACATGCATACATACACATAAGGACAAGCTCTGTAGATTGTCCATCTAATCTCATTTCATATAGACATTCTTCAATCCATTGGGTTTTTCCTTTAGTAATGAAAAGTTAGGTTCTCTTCCAGGAGTCTATAATATTCTAGGGCTTAATGAAACCAAGACAATGTCATCCATAAATAGGTTGCATCTTGAGGACCTCAAAATCCACAAGAAATTCCTCTTACATATGTAATTTCATGATGGATTTCTTCCACAACAGTAGCAAATACCTTAAGTGAGCCTATATACCTCCATGCTTTGTGCTTTGCTGATATTTATGCGTAACCAGGGGTTGCTTCACATGGAGGTCATGAAGCCAGAGGCATAGAAGAGAGTGGAAGCTAAGAGAAACCAAAGGGATTCAGCTCAGAGACAAAAGTAAAACCACAGTCATCTAGGGAATTCAGAGCAGAATCTGAATGTCCTGCAGGCAGATACCTGCCCCTCCACTTTCCACAGTAATGACTCTAGGACTCTGGTGAGTCTCCCTCAATCTTGATCCCAAGACCAAAATTACAATGATCCAATGTAATCCAATATGCCCATCAATTGGGGAATGGCTGGATATGTGATTGTGATGGAATACTATTACACTATAGGAAATGATGAGCAGGATGATCTCAGAGAAACCTGGAAAGACATATATGAGCTGATGCAAAGTGAACCTTATTGTGTACAAAATAGCAGCAATATTGTAGGATGATCAGCTGTATTCACAGCTATTATTATTTTTATTATTATTATTATTATTGATTTAGCTATTCTCAGCAATACAATGATACAAGACAACTCCAAAGGATTTATGATGAAAAACACTACATATCTCCAGACAAAGAACTGATGGTGTCTGAATACAGATTGAAGCATACTTTTTTTTTTACTTTCTTCATTTTTCTCAAGGGTTTTTTTTTTCTCTACGTTTTCTTTCACAACATGACTATTATGGAATTGTTTTGCATGACTACACACATATAACCTATATCAAATTGCTTGCCTTCTCAGTGGGAGAGGGCAGAGGAAAGGAGAGAATCTGGAACTCAAAGTTTTATAAATGAATGTTAAAAATTGTTTTTACATGTAACTGGGGGAAAATAAAATACTAAATAATTTTTTTTTGTTTTGGCAGACTTTTTCTATTTTCTTTGTTTGTTTTTTCTTTGATTCTCATCCTTAAATGTCCTAAGGACAGATTTGCTTCCCTGGGTCTCTTTCTAAGCTTTTTTTACATTGATTTTGCCTTCCGTTGCTTCTCTTTGTATTATGAAGCAATGCTGCTCAAACCTTCCATCATCCCTTTCCAAAAGATTTTACAAATTAGTTTACAGTCTAAACTCTAAAGCATTGTTTTCCTTGGTTGCCACATATCTCTTTTTGGCAAATAAGTCAATAAGCTTTTACTGACTAAAGAATTTTTGAGGCATTTTTGGGTCTCTGTGTTATGCCAATTGATTTATACAGGTTAACTTTCTTTGTAAACTTTGTTCTTCCAGCCATATCTGATCTTTCATGCTTAGCAATTTCACAAATAGGTCAGGATAAGATTGTTTTAGTGATAAACTACACTTTTTCCCACTTTCATTCTTTCTTTTATTTTTATATTAATTTTTATCTTCGCTCTATCAAGTTGGTAATCTGACTTTACACAGATAGCTGATTAAAGAATAAGTCCCAAATCAGCATTTAGTTATTTCCATCTTTTTGATGTTATTTAGTGCTCGCCATGTCCACAGGATAGACTAGGGGCTGGGGCAGAGGGGGCGGGGGGTGGGAGAGAAGGAGGTAACAAATTCAATTTGACAACTCTGCCTCTTAGAATCCTTGGCTTTTCTCAAGACTCAATTCAAATGGTACCTTCTGCAGGAGGCCCCTTCCCAGTACCATTTCACCCTCCATCAGGTGCAAGAGCCTTCCTTTCTAAGATTGCCTGCCATCTCTGCTGTATCTTTTCTATATATATTATTTACGTGTTGTCTCCCTCCTAAAAAAGTAAGCTATGTCAGAGACGAGACTGGTTTTTGCTTTGCTTTGTGCCTCTAGACTGGAGCATAGACATAGCATCCAGCACAAAGAAGGCGCTTGATACATGTTTTTTGATTGGTTAATTCATTGACATGTTGAGTTTAAGGTACCAGGTAGACAATTATGTGGAGATGCCCATAGGTAATGGGCTGAAAATGAAGGTCTGGAGCTTGGGAAGGGGTTCTGGGTTTGAGTTACAGGTTTAGAACCATCTCCACAGTGGTGATAGTTGAAAGTATGGGAATGAATGATATTGCCAAAGAGAAGAGAGAGAGAAAGAAAAACAGATGGTCCAAGGACAGAACTGTAGGGATTTCTTCATTAAGGGGCAGGAGGAGCATGGGGGTAGGGAATATATTATACAGAAAAGGCACAGTATCTCTTGTTCAACCTAATCCTCTGTCAGTAATTTTTTTTTATCTAAACACTATAGTATATATCTCTTTGCAAGTTTGATACAAGGTCTCTCAAGGAAGTTTAGAAATAGTTTGAATCATATTTGAGTATTTGTGGGTAATTAGAATAAGTTTCTTATTCTGCTCCTCTTTTATTTGATAAACTATAAATACTATATATCAACATTATATACAATATATAAAACTATAAATTAATTACTATAGATACTATATGTTGATATTATGTAAATGCATACTACATACATGATCCTCACACTATCTAGTTAGGGGTTTTTTTTTAATTTAAAAAAAATTTTACTATTTTTTTATTAAACATTTATTAATTTATTTATTTTTAGTTTTCAACATTCACTTCCACACAATTTTGAGTTCCAAACTTTCTCCCCATTCTACCACTCCCCAACCCCAAGATGGCATGCATTCTGAATACCTCTTCCCCAATCTGCCCTCCCTTCTATCACCCCCATTTCTCTTATGCTCTTTCCCTTCTATTTTCCTGTAGGGCAGAATAGATTTCTATTCCCCATTGCCTGTATATCTTATTTTCCAGTTGCATGTGAAAACAATTTTTAATATTTGTTTTTAAAACTTTGGGTTCCACATTTTCTCCCTTCCTCCCCACCCACCCTCATTGAGGAGGCAAGCAACTCGATACATGTTATACATGTGTAGTCATACAAAACACTTCCACAGTAGTCATGTTGTGAAAAATTAACTATATTTCCCTTCATCCTATCCCACCCCCCATTTATTCTGTTCTCTCTTTTAACCCTGTCACTCCTCAGAAGTGTTTGCTTCTGATTACCCCCTCCCCAAATCTGCACTCCCTTCTATCATCCCCCATTCTCTTATCCTCTTCCCCCCCATTTTCCTGTAGGTTAAGATAGATTTCCATACCCAATTGAGTATGTATGTTATTTCCTCCTTAAGCCAATTCTGATGAGAATAAGATTCACTCTAATAAGATCCTTACGCTAACTAGTCAGGGTTTTTTTTTTCCCTTCTACAATTCTCAAAGAAAGTTTAACTGTGAAGGACCTTAGACCTACTTTTCCTCCCTTTAGTGCAATTATAGAAAAGTGTTGAAAATGTATCTTCAAATGGCATAGAAAAGAAAGCCAATTCTTTATTGCATTCAGCAGATATAATGCTCAGCTTAACAATCTCTCAAAGACTTACATCTATTCACTAAGTTTTAATCTTTAAAATGAGCACAGTGCCCTAAATTGATGTATTTCTACCTATGTAGAAACTTCAAATGTGATTCAATTCAGTAAGTATTTGAGGGCTGACTTAAGAAAGAATACCTTTTCCATGTTCAGTAAGGGAAACATCTCTTGTACTTTTTCAGGCTCAATAAGATACTGTTCTGTGGCATGCCAGCGGGTTCGAGTCATTTGATATTTAAACTCATCCACCCTTGTAGGAGTCGTTGCAATTCTGATGCTTCCAGGCTGATGGAAGCCCACCACCTGTTAGAATAACCGCAGGAAAAGAGTATTACAAATCATCACTAGGAAAAAAAAAACCTATGTGTTTTCTCCTCTAGCTTTTTGAAAAATGTGAGTGTGTGAGGAAAGATTTGCTGAAAAATGAAGTATCATAATATTGGTTAATATTTTAACAAAAAGATATGCCAGAATAATGGAGAAGAAAATGGCAAGCCATTCCAGTATTTTTGCTAAGAAAGCCCCAAATGGGGTGGCAAAGAGTCGGACACAACTGAAATGACTGAACAACAACAGTGGCAGAATAAAAACATATGCACTACCATATTTGTATAAATTGATAAGAGACATGAGTATGCATAAGCGATTAGGAGAAAATCATGTGAAAGAGCATGGAATTGAGGAAAGTATGTGGCAGCTGGGATCGTGATGTGTTATTAGTGTAAGTCTGAAAGACAGGGACAGCTAGGTGGCACAGTGGATAGAATGCTGTGCCGGAAGTCAGGAAGTTGTTGTTTAGTCATTTTCAGTCATACCAACTCTTTACGCTCCCATTTGGGGTTTTCTTGGCAAGGGTACTGGAGTGGTTTGCCATTTCCTTCTCCAGTTCATTTTACAGATGAGGAAACTGAGGAAAACAGGGTTAAGTGACTTGCCCAGGGTCACACAGCTAGTGTCTGAGGCCAGATTTGTACTCATCAGGATGAATCTTCCTGATTCCAAGCCTAGTGCTGTATTCATTGTGCCACCTAGCTGTCCGAAGTCAGGAAGACCTGAGTTCAAATCTGACCTCTGACACTTACTATGTGACTCTGTTCAAGTCACTTAACCCCTTTTGCCTCAATTTCATCATCTGTAAAATGAACTAAGGAAATGGCAAACATTCAAGTATCTTTGCCAAGAAAACCGCAAAAGGGGTCACTAATCCAGTTAATTTTAGAACAGTTACACATGCAGCATGATAGAGAGAGTCAGAAAGAACTAAATCAAGTTCCACCTCCAACACATACTTGCTACGTGACTTCTCAGGGCCCAAGGCAACTTTATCAGACTCTGAGTCATGGAGAAAGTGCCTATCTGCCTTGATTGAGGGAGTTTCCTGACAGGAAACTCTCTAGAGCAATGAATTCACAGGTCCAGGTTAAAAAAAAAAAACAGAACACCAGAGGCGGTTGAGGAGTGAGCAGATAGAATCTGGAAGCTGTGGTCAGAAAGATCTGGCTGCAAGTCTGTCTTGGACACATATTAGTTATGAGACCATATGTAACTCACTTTCTTTTTGCTGCCTCAGGCAACTTTCAAAGACCTTTAAGATATTATTTAGTTGGCTGTCTGCATCAGTGGAAGGAGTTTCCACACCAAGACTTGAAAAACCATTTCAGCTTTATAGCCACAGACTGCTCCCATAATCCTAATTACCTTGGATTACCGTGTTCAGGAGTTGAAGGAGCCTGGGCAAGAGGGCCAAGAGGATGTAGACTGACTCGCAAAAATCCTGACACTACTACTCTGAAATAATTCTAAGTGTCTCACCTACAAAGCCTACTTAGGGTGTCAGTAGTATTATCTTCACAAGATCTACAAGCATTTAAGGTTCCAAATTTTCATCTGAAAGCCAGTTGTTTGGCACTCAAGAACACATTTTACCATTAAAAATAATGGCACTAATAACTGTCATTCACTCATTTCAGTTGTGTCTGACTCTTCATGACCCATTTAGGGTTTTCTTGACAAAGATGCTGGAGTGGTTTGCCATTTCCTTCTCCAGTTTATTTTACAGATGAGGAAATTGAGCCAACCAGAGTTAAGTGACTTGCCCAGGGCCACATAGCTAGTAAGTGTCTATGGCTGAATTTGAACTCAGGAAGATGAGTCTTCCTGACTCCAGGCCCAGCACTTTATCCACTGCACACAAATAATAGTTAGATATTATTTCAGCTACATTATTTGTTAATTGTGAGCTTGCCTGGGACTTTATCCACCATTAGAAATATGGGAAAAAGTGATCTGAACTCCAATTCAAAGCAACAGAAATCTATCCCTTCTTACTGTAGCTTTGAAGGTGAGTAAGGATTTCCTCCTCCTGACATGGCTCTGACAATGAAAACAGGGACTTCCATACTCTCAAAATAGGGAGAGAAGCAGTCCCCACAGTAGGAGTTGATATTGTCTTCACAAGCTGTAGTTCACATGTACACGTATAAGTCATGTTGGAAAATTCTGATTCTTGGTAACTTCCAGTGATGATGATGATGATGGTGGTGGTGGTGATGATAATAACTATTGGTGTATGGGAGAAGGTAGTGATCAAGGAAATTTGTGATTAATGTGATGATTTCCCCAATCAGCTTAATGAAATTAAAGGGGGAGAAGTATAGAGAAGAAGATCACATACTCTAATGAATCTACAAAAATTCATCATCTGCCTTTGTTTGGAAACATATAAAGGTCACCGCCTCATGATTTGTTTTATTTTGTGTCCTGTAGGTCAGTCTTTCTCTTTCTCTCTCTTTAAAAAAAAAAAAAAAAAATATATATATATATATATATATATATATATATATATATATATATATATATACAAACAAAAATTGTAAACAGGATAATTGATTTCATTACTTTTTCTTTCTTGGTTACTTATACTTATTTAACTTTGTGTTTCTTCATAAGTCAAATATTCTGCTCATGTCTAGTTTGTTGTTTGGGTTTTTTTTATAGGGGTACCTCCAATGACTCTTTTATTAAGCATCCATCTTTTTTTAACTAATGATTAGACTCAGATCTGCAGTATATCATTTTGGGTTACAGCTTAAGTTCCTTTTCTTTCAGGAAATACAAAGTGATTTTTTTTTCTAGCTGTAGAAAAATCTCATTAAATTCCCTTTAGTTTATATTTGTAGGTATTTTTCCTGTCACTGTTAAAATTTGTTGTTTTTTTAATTTAAATTGTTAAATTTGGCCACTGTCTATCCTAGATGTTGTAGTGTCATTATTTATTTCTTTCCTAGAGGTAATCTGTGGATTTCCTCAATTAGTTGTCTGTATTCGAAAGTTGTGATCAGTTTTCTTGAATTTGTCCCTGCATTGTGGTATTCAGGTTTTTGGATGTATCATGTTCTTCTGGGAGACCTGTAATCATTAATACATCTCTGTGCTTCTTGTTTTTGAGGTCAATGGTTTTTGCTTGTATAGAATTTGCAAGTTCTTTTAAAATTGTTGCCCTTTGCTTCTCTTATGCCAGATAATTTCTGTCCACTTCAATATTCTTGAATTTCAAATTTGTTATTCTCTCCACTTCTTTTTTTTTTTTTTTGGCTAGGCAATGGGGCTAATTGACTTGCCCAGGATCACACAGCTAGTAAGTGTTATGTGTCTGAGGCCGGATTTGAATTCAGGTCCTCTTGAATCCAGGGCAGGTGCACTATCCACTGCACCACCTAGCTGCCCCCTATTCTCTCCACTTCTTTAGAGATATTATCCATTGTGGATTCAATTTTTCTCATCTGTTGAGTTTTAAGAGTCTGTATCAAGAGCTCTAAATTCTGACCTATATTCATTCCTAATTCCTTCTTCTATGGATTTCGCTTCCTTTGAATCATTCTAGAGTTCCTTTTTGTTTTTCCATGTACTCTTGGGAACCTACAAACTTCTGTATTTTATCAGTAATCTGTAACATCTGTAACATACAGTAACATCTGTAATTCATCAATTTTCCTTTGCTTTGTAATTCATCAAGAGATAGCTTTGTATTCTCTTTGATAATTTATTATACATTTTTCAGGCTTTTGACTTCTCACTGTTGATTTGTTTGGTTTTGCTCTGGGCTTTAAATGAGAAGTTTTCTCCAGAAATCTTTAGTGTTTCAACCCTTAAAAAAATTCCCCCATCACTCATGTTCTGGCTTCTGTAAGTCTTTCTTGATGGGTACATCCCTAAGGGTAAGCTGCAAGGCTGTCTCAGGCTCCTCAAGCATTGGAACATATGGGATTTTCTGGTCGGAGTAATCCAGGGGTAGGGTGGAGGCAGGGAAAGACTGATCCCAGTTGGATTTAAGTCCCCTTTCCTTTAGGCTTGGCAGAGCCATAGGTATTGGCCCCTGTTTCAGTTCTTCCTTTCAGTCTCCTCCTTTCTTTCTCATAACTGGGCTGAATCTGTATCTGTAGCTCTTTCTAGGGTGAAGAAAGTAGAGTTTTTCAGACCACAGAAGCTCTATGACCTTGAGATTCCTTAACCTAGGGCCAGATCCAGGCAAAAGGCAGCACGTTTTTAGTTCCCCCTTTTCTTCTTATTTAGATGGGCAAAGTTAGTGTCTACTTCTTCTTACTAGGTAGATGCACAGAAGTGAATACGACAGAGTCTCTGCAGCAAGGGGAGAGGTTTTGCTGGGTCCCAGGTAGAAAACCATGAGACAGCTTGAGTTCATGTTTCAGGAAGATGGAGGCTGATTCAGGAGGATTGCTCAGTGAATGCTTTAAGAATTAAAATTGCCCAGTGTTGAATCATATAGATTTTATTCTTTTTTATAAAGATTCAGATGTTTTCTCTACATCTGGCACTTTTTCTTTGTAGGATTAGAGAGCTTAAGGGATTTGAGGAAAGTTATTAATATGTCAATTTGATTGTCACATGACCTTGAAGTCCACTAGGTCGTTTTCTTCATCTCCCCATGGAAGGTGTGTGTGTGCATTTGTGCCTTACAGAAAGTACATGGAGGACTCCTGATAATTGGCTGGATGCAATTCGGAAGTACGAACTTTTATCAAAGGAATTGTCCCTCTCTGTGTTCTATTAAAGCAAGTGACAGACAAGCTCTCTCTCCCTTTTCACCTTCATAAAACAAACTACAGGACAACAGAACAGAACCGAATTGGAGAGAGAGAGGGCAGAATCTGTTCCCATGCATAGTTCCCTGCCCCCACTCCCCACCCTCCTTCAGTCCCACTTACAGCAGAAATATATGGTGAAGGTAGATATGTATTTGCATGTGCCCTAAGAGGATATTTAATTGACAATATTCCTGAATTCTAGCTTCCTGTATAGAGAAGGGGGAATATTGAGTCCTCTAGTCAGAATGATCACAGAATCTAGCCTTCTAGTCAAAGAAGAGAGATCTCTTAAGCTGCAATAGCTTTGGGGGCTTACCTCATGGGTAACCCCAAGTTTGAGTGTACTTGATTTGAAAGTCCAGAGAATGGACTTTCTGGAGAGAGCAGGGAATTTCCTGATGCAATGAGCTCCCCAAAGAGGGAAAAGTATCAAAACGTATAATCCTGAGCAATATCATATTTGAAGAGCAGGGTTGGGAAGTTCCTTAGGAAGTGAAGATCTGTCTAATGGGAAGGGGATTGCTTGTGCAGCAGCCCCCAGTGTATGTTTACCTTCCAGCAAAGTCCAAACTATAGGGTGGAAAAATGAGGCCTGATGGGACTGCCTAGAACTTTGTAGGGAAAGTGAAAATAACAAAGGGTTGCCCTGATAGTAACTCCAAGATCAGTTCCCTTCTTGGTGATGGTGGTGGATGCGGGGCAGGGAAAGGAGAGTGGAGCTGATGGATTCTTTGAGTGCTTGACATACTTCTGCATTTGTTTATGGACTCCAGTGAATCTATGTCTCATGCATTTTCTGTGGGGTGAAATGAAATTAGGTCTCATACCTAATATTTGTACTATACCTTGAATGCAAGAAGTTTGGTATTCCTTTTACCTACACTTGGGGAAACACAGAAATGAAAAGTACCCTGAACATATCATCAGATTTTCTTGGAACCCCAGGTATTGGCAATGAGCCAAAAGGAAAAACTGATCCTTTGGGATGAATCTCCATGATTGGACTCAGTTTGTAAGAGCCCAGAACCTTGGGCAAATGGTTGATAATTCAGAGGTTCCCAAAGTGGTCAGTATCACCCCCTGAAGGGTGCTGGAATGATCCAGGAGGAAGGTAGTAGCCTCAGGTACAATTGGGAGGCATTGAATAAAAATGAGGGGGCATTGTAAGCATAAGGAAAAAAGAAAGGATAAGAAATTTTTGAAAAACAGTTCATACACGTTTCATCTGTTGTGTAACAGAGTTGAGTCATAGTGATTTTCCAAATAAATACACAAAATGCAAGTTATAACCAATCAGTGGTCAAGTCCACTGACAGGTCTTAACAAGCAAGTGTTGGCAGCACAGCCTAGAGCGTATTGTCAGGAAGTCCAGGATGCATCAGCAGGAATATGAGTGTGTAGTGTAATGACTTATTTACAACGTGATACTATATGGCTATATGATGTAACGTTTCATCATCAAAATTTCAATACAGGAAAAACTCACAAATTTACAATAAATTATTAAATTTAAGATGTGTCATCTTTTAAAAAAATATGCTGTATATATTTTTGGAATGACACAAATTTCAAAAAACCATTAAGGGGTTAAAGAAAGTAGATTTCTAGGGGGCACTGAGCAACCTTTTTTAAAAGGGGGCAGTAGGCCAAATAAGTTTGGAAACTTCTGGTATAGATTATACACCAATACATTGCTAGGTGTCTCAGTGTAGAGTACTAGGCCTGGAGTCAGGAAAACCTGAATCCAAATCCAACCTAAATTCTAGCTAAAATTCTACCTTCTACAGGAAGCCTTTCCAATCTCTCTTAACTTTAGTGACTTCTCTTTATTAATTATGACCTATTTATCTTGTATATATTCGTTTGCTTGTCTCTCCCATTAGGTTGTGAGCTCAATGAGGACAAGGACTGTCTTTTGTCTCTTTTTAATTATCCCCGGAGCTTAGCACACTACCTAATCCATTGTTGTTGTTGTTGTTGTTTTCAGTCTTGTCAGACTGTTTGTGACCATAACAAGCCAATGCTGTCCATAGGGTTTTCTTGGCAAAGATACGGAGTGGTTTGTCATTTCCTTCTCCAGTGAATTAAGACAAACAGAGGTTAAGTGACCTGCTCAGGGTCACGCAGGTAGTAAGTGTGACCTGACTTGAACTGAAGTCTTCCTGACCCTAGGCCAAGCACTCTATTCACTGAGCCATCTAGCTGCCATTGCCTGGCACATAGTAGATACTTAATAAATATTTATTGATTGATTCAATTGGATGTGATGCTTAATTACTAGTTTGATATTACTACCCCTTTCCCATTATTATCCCTATCTCCATACTACAAACCACAAAAGTGGATTTTATAGGGTTTATTTCCAATGGGAAAAGACAATGTGCAATTCAGGAATGACATAGAAGGCTCTATGCTGTTAGCTAGGAATTAGGGATCAGGTGGAATTCAGAAGTAATAAAAGTGATAGTCTGGGGCCCAGATGCAAAGAAAGGTGTCTGGATCTATTTTGAGGAAGATCTGGATTCTCTAGAGTTTGACCAAGATAAGCAAGACCTGAGACCCAGGGCTGGAGTCTTCATAGTTTCTTTCTAATTTCTTACAAATCTTTGACCATTTCCTATTTGTCTTAAAGGTCCTCTCCATCCTCCACAGAAATAATGGAGAGGGCAAGTGAAGCTCACAATTAGGCATAATTAACAGGAGGAAAGGAATATGTTAAGGAGGTCAACAAGAATGAGAAAAGAGAAAGACCACACACACACACACACACACACACACACACACACACACGTGTATTTCATAGTAGGACTCTTTGCAATAGCAAAAAAAAAAGTGGGGGAAAAAAAAACCACGAGTGCCCTTTGGGGAAAAGCTGAACAGATTGGAGTATATGAATGTAACGGAATATAATAAGATTGTAAGAAATGACAAATATGAAGAATTCTAAGAAACAGGGGAAGACATATAACTTGATGCAGATTAAAGTAAGTAGAAACAAGATGATAACATATAATAGCTACAAAAACGTAAATTAAAACAGCACCAAAATGCAGTCAACTTGAGATAAATTGAAATGACCAAGATTGTTCCCAAAGAAAAGAAAAGGAAACATACCCTTTTGGTATCAAGATGGATATAGAATGATAAATATACTGTCAAATGCCATCTCCTTGTCAGGTTTTTTTTGTTTATAATTTTGTTTGATTTAAAGCTGGATGGGGGTATATTAGGCAATGATTATTATGATGCTTATGATTCTTTTAAAAGACATGAATACAAGTTACTAATTGGAGAAAAAAGAAAAGAGGAGCAAACAAATCACTACTCCAAGATTGAGAACCAAGAATTCACAGCGGTAACTAGTGCAAAAGGATAACCAGAAAGTTATGAAATAGAATTTAAAACATCAAGGACAGAGCTGGGGATGAAGAAAAGTCTACTTGGGTTAATGTCAGAAAATGCTAGTGAGTGCGGAGTATACGGCATCAGAGAATGATAGTTTGTCTGGATCCAAACCTCCACCTTTTATGTCCTGGCCACACTTCCACCTCTCTGAGATATGTCAGTGCCACTTTGGGCTGGACACTACATCTATCAAACAGCCACAAAAAGGTGCCTTGGACTTGCAGAATCGTAGCCCAAAGAAATTGTGCTTCTGCCAAGTATAAGCTTTCACAAAAATGGAAAACATAAAACGAAGTATTATTATACTTAGTCACCTAATAGTCTTGTTGTAACTAGAAAGATCTTTAAAGAAAATTGCTCTAGAATGATGAGATCAATCAGCTAGCATTTATTAAACATGAATTAAGTGCCAGACATTGTGCTAAATTTGGGGGATACAGAAAGAGGCGAAAGACAGCCCTCAATGCAGGGAGAGACAACATGCAAACACATATACACAAAGCAAGCTCTATTTAAGGATATATAGGAAATAACAATGAGAGAGCACTAAGATTAAGAGGGTTTAGGGATGGTTTCCAGTAAAATGTGAGATTTCAGTTGAACTTAAAGGAAGCCAAGGAAGTCAGTAGTCAGAATGGAGTAGATGTTACAGGCATGGGAGACAGAGCAAATGCCTGGAGCTTAGTGATGGAGTGTCTTGTTCATGAAATAGCCAGGAGGCCAGGACACATGTCACTAGATTGAAGATTACATAGCAAGAAGTAAGGTGTGACATGAGAGGTAGGAAGGGCCTAGGATAACCTTTATAAAAAGGGCTTCGAATGTCAAATAAAGCATCTTGTATTTGACCCTGGAGGCAAAATAGAGCCATTGGAATTTATTGAGTTGGGGGTGGGGTGTGACATGGCACATGTCTTAGGCAAATGAATGGAGGATGGATTGGAGTAGGGAGACAGTTGAGGCAGGCAGTTCTACCAGCAGACTAGCCCAATAATCTAGTCAAGAGTTGATGAGGGCCTGCACTAGAGCAGGAGCAGTGTCAGAAGAGAGAAAGGGGTATATTCAAGAGATGTTGCAATGATGGCGTTGACAAGCCTTGGATGTGGAGGGTGAGAGATAGTGAGGAGTCCAGGATAACTCCTGGATTGCAAGCCTGAGGGACTAGAAGAATGGTTTTGCCCTGTACAGTAACAGGGAAGATAGGAGGGGAGGGTTTAGGGTTTAGAGTTCTGTTTGGGGCATATTGAGTTTAAGATGTCCACTGGACATCCAGTTTAAGACAACTGAAAGGCAGTTGGAGATGCCAGATTGCAGGTCAGCTGAGAGAGTTGAGTGGGATTTAAGAATCATCAGCATAAAGATGGTAATTCAATCTATGGGAGCTGTTGAGATCACTAAGTGAAGGAGGGAGAAGAGGACCCAGGACAGAACCATGTGGTACACCTATGGTTAGAGGGCATGATCTGGAAGAGGATCCAGCAAAGGAGCCTAAGAAGGAGTGGTTAGATAGTAGGAACAGAACCAAGAGAGAGTGGTGACCTGAAAACCTAGAGAGAAAAGAATATTAAGGAGGAGATTGGGATCAAAGTGTGAAAGACTGCTTGAGAGGTCACAGATAATAAGGACTGAGAAGAGGATTAACAACTAGGAGATCATTAGTAACTTTGGAGAGATCAGTTTCAATGGAATGATAAGGTTGGAAGCTGAACTGCCAGGGGTTAAGTAGAGAGTGAGAGGAGAGAAAGTGGAAGCAACTGTTGTAGATGGAGTTTTTGAGGAGTTTGGCTACAAAGGGCAGAAGAGATTATAGGATGAGAGTTAGCAGAAATGCAAGGATCAAGTGAGGGTTTTTTCAGGCTAGGGGAGACATAAACATGTTTGTTTGTAGATTGTAGGGAATAAGCCAGTAGATGAAGGGAAAGCTCTTTGGCACCTTGAATTCTGGGATCACTTATTTTAGATATTATCCATTGGGCTATGAATGGTTTTTAAATAAATCCATAAAAACAATCAGTCAGCATTTATTAAGCCCCTTCTCTGTGCCAGGCACTGTGCTAAATACTAAGGATACAAAAAGAGGCAAAAGACAGTCCCTGCCCTCAAGGAGCTTATAATCTATTGGGAATAATAATAGCTTCACTAACCTAGTAGGTTATTGTGAGGCTCAAATGAAATAACATATATTAAATTCTTTGTAAAGCTTAAAGCATGAAATAAACCTCAGTTGTTGTTGCCATTATAGTTGTTGAGACATACGGAAAATCTGGCATATGTGACTTTCAGACAACTCAGAGGCCAAATACAGAAAGACCTCAACTTATAGATTTCTACATATAATACTGGTGTTTTGTTTTGAGAGTGGCTTCCTATTTCCTTTTTTTAAAAGTAGGCAGAAAAACTGATTATATAAAGACTAAATTCTAAGATATTGTAGGTTGAATTGATTTTTAAATGAATCCCAGAGATTCCCACAGCACACTCTAATCTGAGTCCTACAATATATCATAATTGTGTGCTACTGAGGTAATTGCATGTTCTCACACACACAGATGAGAAGAAGCAATAAAACTGAAAAGGAGAGCATTTTCATCAGTTTAAATCTCTTTATGAACCTTGCTCATCAAAGCCAATGTTGATCTAAATAGGAATTCTTTCATTTAATCCATTTACCTGCCCAGTTTCTTCTTCCAGTTTTTCATAAAGCTTAATGCTGTAATAATGTATTTTCTTCAAGTTTATTCCAGGATGAAAATAAGTCGTTAAACCTGCCTTGGCAAAGCAAAATAAATAAATAAATAAAACAGCACCTTAAGAATTTTTATAGTTACTCATTGAGAATTAAACAGCTAATACTACAGTTATCAGTCCCCAGGATTGAATGAGGGGCTCAGCTTGAATGGTACTTCCACCATAAAACTTTCCCTATTCTCTCAGTCCAACATGTATCTTTCTGTTTTCTGAACTTCTATAGAGCTTTTTGGACTTCTCATGCACTAGTGAGTCTCTTTTTTATTAGAATTATTTCTATTTGACAACTAGGTTGTGTTGTGGCTAGAGCACTGAACTTAGAGTCACAAAGATCTGAATTCAAACAGGCTTAAACACTTATTACCTTTGCGACCCTATCTGCCTCAGTTTCCTGAACTGTAAAATGGGGATAATAAAAACACCTACCCCAGGGTTGTTGTGAAATTAAAATGAGATTGTATGTATAAAGCACTTTGCAAAGCTCAGAAAGCTATATAATGATTTTAGAAGTGGTGTTAAGAAACAACATGGAAGAAATATGTGATCATGTGTATAGCATGACTAGCCCTAACATTCCACTGATACCCACAAAATATAAAAGAAAAAAATCCTTCAAGGTCCTTGTTTCTCTGGGTAAATACTCTGAAGATCTGTGCAGTGACATCAAAAATTAAATAGAATTAAGGAGTCGTGGGTGAGTTTTGAGCTGCTCCCAATGGAATCTCCACATGTCAGTGAGACCCCAGGTCAAATGAATTATTGAAGTAAATATGTAAATTATTTCTTCTACTAGATTGGAAGCTCCTTGAGGGCAAG
This sequence comes from Phascolarctos cinereus, assembly GCF_003287225.1. NCBI lineage: Eukaryota > Metazoa > Chordata > Mammalia > Diprotodontia > Phascolarctidae > Phascolarctos > Phascolarctos cinereus. The sequence goes on from NW_027555847.1 coordinate 321,414,262, forward strand.
GGATTAATCACTGAATTTCAGGCTGTGCCTCGCAAACAGTGTCCCAAAAGTCTTAGAACAGTTTTAAGCTTTAATAGCATAAAAAATGACCTAAGACTTTTGGGACATTCTCTACATCTATCAGCGAATAAATGAATGAAAGTACCAGGTTTAGTCCTTCAGAATAGGATGTTGCGACGATGTGACAAATTTATGAGCTTCCTTGACATCAATTCAAATGAGCAAACAAAAAAATAAGATCAAAAAGCATTTATTAAAGCACCATGTGCAAGGCACCATTGAATTGTTCTCTGCCCCCAACACGATCAAAAATAAATATAATACAAAGTAGGGGGTTGTGGAGATAAAGAAAAGATACAAAGTAGTCTAGCAAATTATGAGGCCAGAGTGAACATTTTCAGCAAGAGATATCCCAGGAACAAAGTAATCATTATGAATCCAACAATGAATACTTCTTCCAAATACAATTATTTGCAGTAATTGTAGGTGTGGAGATTGTATTGAAGTGGACCAGACTTGTGATTTCACTGATATAGGGAACTCCCAGTGATGAGCTCTATAGGGGGAGTGAAGAGGAGTTGGTAAGGAAGTAAGGGGTTTGATAGAAAAAGCAATGAACTGGTCAGCGCAACCTGGGTAAGAGTTTCAGCTCTGCCACTTAACTTACTGTGTGAATATAGTCCCTTCATCTCAGATTCCTTTTCTGGGGACCAGAATTTAAACATTTCCTACATACCTCAAAGGATTGCTGTGATGGAAATGCTATAAACATTAGAACTATTCTTCTTTTGGGGAAGTAACTAAGTAAACAATGGCCTTGAAGGCTGCCAAAGAGTTTAGAGGATCCTCCTATTCCGTTTAATAAAAAGTCTACAGACAGCAAAAGATTCTCCTGCTTACCCTTAGTCAAATTTAATGATTTATCCACAGTCTCACAGTAAGAAGTGACAGAGCTGGGATTTAAACCCAGGTTATCTGATTCCAAAATGAAAAAATTCTCTTCCCTTCAGTTTATATACAATCATTCTTGTGCATTTACTATAGACTCTGTAGGGCTTCCTAACCTGGGGTTTGTGGACCTTTTTTAAAATATTGTAATAATTTTATTTTATAAAATTGGTTTCCTTTGTAATCCCATGCATTTTATCTTATGAATTTAAAAACAGCATTCTGAAAGGGGTCCATAGGTTTTATCAGACTGTCCCATGATAGGGAAAAGGTCAAGAACCCCTGGTATGGAAATAGAGTGGTATAGTTGGCCTTTGATTCAGGAAAGATGTGGGTTCAAATTTTGCCTCACACATATTGGCTATGTGATCCTGGGCAAAACCCAAATTTTAGTGGCCCCAAACATCTCACTAAGATTGTAAATTTCAGAGGAGGCACCCACCTACATTGATAGTGGGAGGTATTGTTTTTTTTTTTTTAAATCTGGGAGTTCCCTAACAAGGGAAAAGGGGAGAAATCATAGGTAATGAGTTTATGGTAGAAAGTGGAGTGCAGGAATGATGTCTTAATTACATGTACATCTCCATCTTATCTCCGTTCCCTAGCACAATGCCCTGAATATAGGAGAGGCTCATTAAATGATTGTTGAATGAATGAATAGGTTAATCTCAGTTTTCTTACTGCATGCCATGTAGATCCAGCAGTGAGTTCCGATGCTTCCAAAAGCACCACGTCCTTCATTCCAGCTTTGGCCAGATGGTAAGCTAGGCTCACACCAATACAGCCACCTCCAATGATTACTGTCTCTGCTGTGTCTTTCCATCTTGTTTCTGAAAAGGAAGATGCCTTCCCTTCTCTGAAAAACAATTTAAAAGTCACTTATCTTCCATACTCCTTCATATAGATCCAAATCATTTCTCATGTGTAAATGCTTCTCTGAAATCCAAGCAGGCAGGCACTATATGGAGTTACAGTACATCTAGCTCTTGGAGAATTGGGTAAGTAGCAATAGTTTATTTATTAAAACCATCAAGAATTGAGTACTTTTTAAAACAGAGGTAACTAGGTGGCACAGTAGATAGAACTCAAGTCTTCCTAACTCCAGTTCCAGTACTCTGTGGTGCAGTGGATTCAGTGCTGGGACTGGAGTCAGGAAGAGTCCTCTTCATAAGTTCAAATCCAGCCTCAGACACTTATTAGCTGTGTGACTCTGGGCAAGTCACTTAACCCTGTTTGCCTCAGTTCCTTATCTATAAAATGAACTGAAGAAGGAAATGACAAACCATGCCAAGAAAATAGCAACCATGCCAAGAAAATTCCAAATGGGCTCATGAAGAGTCAGACACAACTGAAATGACTCAACAGTAACAACAAAAAACCACTGAGACCACCCATCACTATTACTTATTCATATACATTTTGCTGACCTCACATACTCAGTTATTTCCAATACTGTATTTATGGTCTCAAGACTTTCTCTACTAAATGCCCTGCTCTTACAAAAAAGAAAAAATAAGGCCAGAAACCCAAATTATTTGGCTTATGGTGGATTTATTTATTTACTAGATAAGTGTTTTTGAAACTTTTTTTGTGCCCTGAGCTTCAGGTGCTATGAGTTAACTCTCAAAAGTTCTTTCTTCTTTTTTTGTTAGGTATTACCTGTTCTCCATGTCAAACAGCTAATGAGGGTTGATTTGTCTTTGACTTCTTGCTTTCACAGTCTCTCAAAGCTTATCTTTTATACTCTTCCACTCTTAGATCCTTTCCCTTCAGTTTAGTTCATCTATTATGGATTCCTTGCTATCTTGTTCTATCTTAGTCATCAAGTCCCTTCTTCCTGGCAATAGCTTCTACTCCAGAGGACCCTATCATATACAACATGAGTCATAAGGTTTCCTGCTTTGCACAATATTGAAAACAAATACGAACTTGAAAAGATCATCAAACATTTACTTTCCCCAAATTTCAAGTAATTTGAATTATCTCTCTTATTTTGAATGAGAAGAGCCTAATAGTTAAATTCTGTTCTGTTTCTAAATATTTTTAATTTAATTTTTATTTTTCTCAATTACATGCAAACAATTTTAAACTTTTTTAAATATTGAGTTCCATATTTTCTCCCTCCCCTTACCTCGAGAAGGCAAGTGATTTGATATAGACTGTATGTGCAGTCATGCAAAAATTTCCATATTAGCCATGTTGCAAAGGGAAATGTAATCTGTCCCTAAATTTTAAAAAAGATTATCAACTTAGAACTGGAAGAGATTTTTTTAGGTAATTTAATCCCATCCCAATATTTATAGATGGGGAAACTGAGGCCCAGATATATTAAATAACTTGTCAAAGGTCACACAGGCAAGAAGTGGTAAACTTGGGATTCTTCTTCTTCTTCTTCTCCTTCCTTCTCTTTCTCCTCTTTCTACTCCTCCTGCTCCCTGTGATTTAATTCGTATAAACAACTCACACTGTAGAAACTCCATCTACCAAGATCAGTCAGTAGTACATATGCTACAATTTATAGAGTTGACTGAAGCACTGAGAAGTTAAAAGTAAAAATAAAAAAGCCACTCCTACCTTAAAGAGTAATGTAAAATGGTCACAAGCCCAACAAGAAATCTTGGAAGAACTTAAAAAGGAATTTAAAAATCAAATAAAAGAGAATGAGGAAAAATCAGGAAACAATAAAAGCAATTCAAGAAAATTACAAAAAGTTAGTTAACCAATTAGAAACTCTAGACAGCAAAAAACACCTACCAAAACAAATCCAGGAACTACATAAACAAAATTACTTTTAAAAAATTTTACACAAATAAAATCAGATTCAAATAACTGGAAAGATATTAATTGTCCATGGGTACACAGGGCCAATATAATAAAAATGACAATTTTACCCAAACTAACTTATATATTCAATGTCATCCCAATCAAATTACCAAAAACTTAATTTGCTAAATTAGAAAAAATGACAAAATTCATTAGGAAAAACAAAAAGTCAAGAATATCAAAGGAAATTATGAAAAAAAGTATAAAGGAAGAAGGCTTAGCAGTAGCAGATCTTAAACTGTGTTATAAGGCAGTAATTATCAAAACTAATTGGTACTGGCTAAGAAACAGAAAGGTAGATCAATGGAGTAGAGTAGACATACAATTTACAGCAGCAAATAAACATAAACTTGTACTTGACAAGTGTAAAGACTTAAGATTTTGGGATAAGAATTCATTATTTGGTAAAATTTGTTGGGAAAACTGGAAAACAGTATGGCAGAAATTGGACATGGACAAATATCTCACACCATTTAACAAGATAAGGTCAAAGTGGATACATGACCTAGATATAAGGAGAGACTTTACAGGCATATTACTTATCAGACTTGTGGATAGGTAAACAATTTATGAATAAATAAGAGATAAAGAACATAATTAGGTATAAAATGGATAATTTTTATTACATTAAATTTAAAAGGGTTGTACAAATAAAACAAATGTAGCCAAGATTAGAAGGAAAGCAGAAAATTGGGGGAAATTTTTTTAATTATCAAATAAAGGTCTTATGTCTAAAATATATAAAGAACTTTGTCAAATCTATAAGAATACAAGTCATTCCCCAGTTGATAAATGGTCAAAGGATATGATCAGCCAGTTTTCCAATGAAGAAATCAAAACAATTTAATCATATAAAAATGTTCTAAATCATTATTGATTAGAGAAATGCAGATTAAAACAATTTTGAGATATCATTTTACACCTACCAGATTGGTTAAAATGACAGAAGGGAAAAGTGACAAATGTTGAAAAGGATGTGGAAAAATTGGTATACTAATTCACTGTTGGAGGAATTGTGAAATGATCCAACCATTTTGGAGAGCAATTTGGAATTATGCCCAAAGAGTTATTAAACCACCTATACCTTTTGACCCAGCAATACCGCTACTTGGTCTATTTGCAGATGATTAGAGAAAAAAGGAAAAGCATTTATATGTCCTAGAATGTTTATAGCAGCTCTCTTTGTGGTGACAAAGAACTGGAAATTGTAGGGATGCCCACCAGTTGGGGAATGGGTAAACAAGTTGTGGTATGTGATTGTGATGGAATACTACTATGCTGTAAGAAATGATGAGCTCAATGATTTTAGAAAAACATGGAAAGACTGGCACAAAATAATGAAGAGTGAAATGAGAAGAACCAAGAGAACATTGTATACAGTAACAGCAATATTGTTTTAAGAATGAGTTCAAGTGAAAAAGTTATTTTGTCTATTATAAATACCCAAATTAACTATAAAGGATATATGAAAGAAGACGTTATCTGCATCCAGAGAAAGAACTGAAAAAGAGATGCATAGAATAAATTGATGTGTGTGTGTTTGTAGATCTATTGTGTCTAGTAGCAGCCATCTCTGGGGGAAAGAAGGGAGAGAAGAATTAAATTTAAAAATTACTTGATAATTTTTATATATTTAAAAGGAATAGCAAGTTGGACATAGTATATTTGCAGTTTCAAGTACAATCATCTTTTTTATTCTACTATGTTATGGAAATGCTTGTTTTATTCCATAAATTAAAAATAAAATGAAAAAAAAAGATTTCTTCAAGGTCACACAACTAGCATGTGTCAAAGGTAGGACTAGAACTCCAAGGGACTTTCTTACTCTGAGAAGTCTACCTAACTACAATATCACACTGTCTCTCTTCTATACCACAGTACTCAATATAAAGATCCATTTTTCTTTATTCTTTTAACTGTTCTTTAAACTATAACTTTTTATCATCTCCTTTTGTACTTTGAACCAAAAACAACATGTTCCATGTTTTTGTGGATTGGCTATTTTCCATAGCAAATAAAATTTTAAATCCCAGACACGTGTATTTCTCAGTGGGGATACAGAAGTATAAAATATCAGAACTGAAATTTGATCTTAGAAATTATCTTGTTCAACTTCCTCATTTTACAAATAAAAAAAGTGAGACACAGAGAGCAAACAACTGACCTAAGTCCCTGGACTAGTAGGTAAAAAAGCTTAGACTAGAACCTTGGTCTCTTAACCCTGACAGATACGTGGTACAGTGGATAGAGCACTCAGCCTGGAGTCAGGAAGAGCTGAGTTCAAATGTGGTCTTATATACTTACTAACTGTGTGACCGCAGGCAAGTCACTTGCACCTCTGCCTCAGGTTCCCCAATTGTAAAACGGGGATAATAATAACATCTACTTTGTGGAGTTGTAGTAAATATCAAATAAGTAAAGCACTTAGCACAGTGCCTATCACATTGTAGGTATTTAACAAATGCTTTTTTCCTTTTTTAATCCCAGTCTAGTGCTTTGTTAAAACATTCCATTGGAGATTTGTAAAGTTGTCTGCCCATTACACCAAAATATGATTTATTTCCTTTCTAGAATTTCATAAGAATTTTGGTTAAAGAGAGAGAGAGAGTACTTAAATATTTTGATAGCCAGTTAAGGGAAGTATGAATGTAGAAATACAAGCATAGCCTTTTATATTCAAACAGGATCAAAAGTTATCTATTTGTTTATTACAAAAGCATCAGATTTAGAACTATAAGAGACCCAAGAAAACACTAGTCCAATCCCCTTATTTTGTAAATAGGGAAACTAAGACCCACAGAAACCAAGTGACTCTATGCACAAGTACAACAAACAAGAGGCTGAAATTGTCTTCTCCTCCAACTCTACTCCTCTCACTGGAGCCACACCATATTTCTCTTCTTCCATCTATGTTACATTGGGTGACTCTTTTTTTGTTACTTTAATCTAACAACCCTCCCAAATAAACATCATTTGTCATCTGAAAAGGCAGCTTTGTTTACACAGCACAAAGTAAAACAGAGACTTTATGATTATCTGGCTAATGTAATAAAGCAGTTACCAAAATGGGATTTGTGAGCATAAATTTTCTTATTTAACTGTCAGCAAATAATCCTTTTAACCGCTGATCAAGTCATCTCTGCCAAAACTTTATTTCACTCTTGGTAGCGAACAGAGTCAACAATTCAACAACTGTTGATTGGCTGCATACAAGTACCAGGTGAGAAGCATTGTAGGGTAAGGGGGAGAGAGAAACGTCCTGGGAATCAGGAAGATTCCCGCCTCTGAAGCTTACTGGCTGTCTGACTCTGGGCAAGCCAGGTAACCTCTCAGTGTCTTGGGCAATTTGCTAAGACTAAGTTGCAAAGAAGATGCCCCGCTGGGTTAACAGCTGGTGCTGCTCACTGGAAGCTGCCTATACAGGTCGGGGAGGGAACGCCAAGCACCGGTCGCTGGAATATAAAGAAGAAAAAAACATGCCATCCTTTCCCTGAAGGCGTTTGCGCTATTTATTATTCAGATTAGGGAAATCAAATTAAATTAAACCGTAATATGAGCTAAGTGGCACTTCCTAAAGTGAAGGCTCTTGACCGGTAAGAATGGCAATATTAAAAAGCAAAGACGCTCTGCTACCAGCCTTAAATCCTATAGTGGTACTCAGAAACGATAAATTGCAAAGGAGCTGGACAGCTTCACCTCTCCCTCTCAGGTTCAGCCTCTTAGAAACACAGACTGAACTTCCAGCTCTTTTTTCTCCAACACTTCCACCCTCACCTCTTCTCTCCCGCTCCAGCCCAGTCCCAAGCAGGCCCTGGACTCCGATTTCTAGCACTCACCCTTCCTGGAAGGGGAGCCCGCTGCTGCTGCGGCACACTGACCGCAGCCAGCTGCCCCGGGTCAAGGTGGACTCTACTGTTCGCAGCTGAAACCTCAGCTGCTTCAGGCCACCCAGAAGCATAGCTTGGGTATAGGAGGACAGGCAGACTTCAGGAGACGTGCAGCCCCTTAACAATTCCCAGGTGATTCCTCAAGCAATGATCCTGGACGTTTCTGAGTAATCAGGCCCCCTGGCTCGAGTAATGGCTCCCTAGGGGCAGCATGCAGTTCGGCCCAGGACTGGTGTTGAACAACTCCCGGGGGTGGCCTAGGACCCACCCCTATCCCGATGTGGGCGGGAGAAAGAGGAGGGCCAGGCTCACCCCACGGCTTCCAGCTACTTCTCAGGTGCAAGACAGCCACTTTGCCCTCTCAGTCTCTGGGCCAAGCGTTGTCCCAACAGTGGAGAGATGGCACGGGTCGGGGGGGAAAGGGTAAAGAAGGTGAGGAGCCAATTTAATTGTCCTTTTTGTCTGTCCGTCAGTCCAGCTGTCTGTCTATCTCTGCCTTGTCTTTCTGTTGCCCTGTGCGTCTTGTTGTTGGGGTTTTGCGGGGGGCGGGGAGGGAGAAGAGGGGAGAGGTTTCCTGTCTGTCTCTTTGTCTCTTGTCTTTCTGAATTTCTCTCTCTGTGTGTTTCTCTCCGCCCATCACCACCCATCATCACTGCAGCCACCGTCCTCGCTCAGTCCAGATTTGCAAAGCTGTCTTGATGGGCCCACGCCTGCCTTCTCCCACTTCACATCTCCCCCCCCACCCCTCTCCAGTCTCTCTGGTTTTACCGTCCACAGATTTTCGTATGTCCCCCTAACACACACCTGAGCTCCCTGCCCCATCCCCCCACCCCCCACCGGAACATCCTTTCCAAATGTTTGGAGGGGGCTTCAACTAAGTTGCAAAAACTTGGTTGAAAGTGATACAAAGAGATGCTCGTATCCGTAAAGGTTCAACTCTCTTCTCTCGGTCAGTACAGGAATTTGGGAAGGATGGGGTCGGGAATGGATTTTATGGCAGAGACAAGATGAACTTAGAAAATGAGCTGTCTGGGGCAGCTAGGTGGCGCAATGGAGTCAGGAAGCTCTGAGCTGAAACGCGACTTCAGACACCAGCTGTGTGACCCTGGGCAAGTCACTTAACCCCGATTGCCTTCAAAAGCACAAGCAAAAGAAGGGGGGGGGCTGTCTTTTACAACAGGCTACAGAAGCTGGAGGTAGCCTAATCAGCCCAGGGATTCCTACACCTTCCCTCCTGTCTCAGGGTTTTCAAGGATTTAACAGTTCAGAGAGCTTAATGTGCATTCATTCAAAACTGATCTAGGAACAGTAAATATGGCAGAAGAGGGGAGGGGACGGCCCCCTGAAGTAAAATATTGATTATTTAATTACTGTTGTATGACTGTTATTTAGATATTCAGCCACAAATTTAGCATAGAAAATAAATCCCAAATCTTGACAATATATAATTGTTCATCTACATGTTTAATATCCTAGACGGTAGAGAGCATGTGGTGACTAGAATTCAGGGGTTGAAACAGCACATATTTGATAGAGTATTGGATTTAGAGTCAACAGGAAGCAGGTTCAAGTCCTATCACATAAATGGAAGCTGTGTAACCTTGGGGAAATCTAAACCTTTTGGCTTCAGTTCCTCATCTACAAAATAGGGGAGAAGAAGAGATTGGATTAGATGGCCTCTAAGGGCCCTTTCAGCTCTAAATCTGTGACCTTATGACTAGAATTACAATGATCTGGATCCAGCACCTACTGGCTGTGTGCCTCTGGGCAGATCATTTAACCTCTGTATGCCACAGACAACTCTCTAGGATTTACCTACTAAATCATAAACTGGAAGTTTCCTACGAACCTAATGAAATTGTAGATCTTTCAGATAATTTCATGTTATAGAGACCCAACCAAAGCAGGTGTTTTTATTCTTTGGGGGACTCTAGTTGATTTCATGTTTAAGATCAGAAATAGGCTTTGAAGTGCTTTGAGGGTTTTTTCTTCTCCCCAAGTTGGAATCAACAGTGTGCAAATATAGCGAAAATTTCAGTATGTAATCTTGTTCAGTGTTGACATGAAAGACTTCTTGGTACACTAACTATGAGCTCTAACTTCCTGGGCTATAGTCTTTGGGTGCATGAAGCTAAATTCTGGTTTTATGTTGTTAGAACTGAAGCAGAAAAGAAGGCCAGTCTCTGGAGTTCATTGCACAGGGAGACAGAGCTCAGCTACGCATTCTTCTAAGCACTTAAGAACCTCACTGGAAAACAAAACCAACCCAGCACCTTAACATCAGCACCAAGAGTTATATAGGAAGTCCGAGACTTGTGTGAGCATTACCATCCCACTGGGGCTTGTCAAGGCTACAGAAGTTAGTGCAACCAAAGCTATTAGAACCAGAGAACGAAGTAAAAATGAAAAAGAATCCACTAATTACCAACTGAGAGAAATCCTAAGCTGAAAACACTAAGGAATTTTATAGCCAAACTATAGAGCTAAAAAGAAAAAAAATACTACAAACAGTCATAAAGAAGTAGTTCAGGTACCAAAGCACCATAGTCAAGATAACACAAGAATTAGAAGCATTTACTATAAAGTTGAGAAAATATTGGAATATGATATTCCAAATGGCAATAAATAAAAAGTTACAAGCAAGAATAACCCCCTGCAAAACTGAGTATAATCTTAGAAGGGCTAAATGGATATTTAGTCGAATATAGAGGACTTTTCATCTTTCCTAATGAAAAGACCAGAGTTGAGTAAAAACTTTGAAATGCAAACACAATAATTACGGAAAACTTACAAAGGTGAATATATTTGAGCAATTGAAAGAGGATAAATGATGATGAAGCAGTTTATTCAAATAGATAAGAAGCAGGTATTCCTTTCAAATTTTTATTTATTTTAAGAATGGAAGGGGGCATTAAATAAAGCAAATCCAGGACCTGGATATGAGTTTGTTCTGTTTGTTGGTTGTAAGAAAGTAAAGAAAATGGAGACAAAAGGGAATATACTAGGATACACACGGAGAAGAAAGGGGAGGAACTCACTGTTTTACACAAATGGAGTGTTTGGGAAGATGAATATACACACGGAGGAAAAGGTGAGGGGAGTGAGCATCTCATGACCTAACTCCTATCCTAAAGAGAGAAATGAGGTTAGAAAAGACACACGCCCCTGTACTTTATTAGAGTTTTTGGAGTGGCAAAGTAACATGTGGATAAGAAATCAGTCTTAGAATTAGGAAGACCTAGATTCAAGTCCCATCTCTGAAACAAGTTGGCTGTGTGGACCTGGATAATTCACTTAACCTCTCAGTGGCCCAGGCAATTCTGTGATTCTACACGCAAATGAGGTACCAATTGATCTTTGAGAGTTCCTGAGCCCAGTGAAATCATAGATCCAATCCAAAAAGTTATAGTTATTACATGAACTGGATATATGTCCACTAGCTATTTAAAGCAGGAAGACAAGTAACAGTCTCTGTGATGATATCACGATTATTTCAAGCTAGACATATGCTTAAAAAGCTATTGAACCTGTCAGAAAAAGTGACTTGGCATCAGCTATATCAAAACTCAAGCCATACAGTGGGATAAGTTAGACTTTGCATGAGAAAGCTGAGTCCCAAACTGCCTGACGCTTTCTGTGTGGCCATTGGAAGTTACTCAACTATCCTGAACCCATTTCCTCATCTGTAAAATGGGTATAGCACCTACTCCTTAAGGGTTATTATGAAATTTAACTATAAATCATTTTGCAAACCTTAAAGTGCTATGTAAATGTCAGCTATTAAATTTGGAGAGATTCATTACTGGGTTGGCTGTAAGGTGAAAAAATGTTTCATAGCCTGCCCTGCTGAACAGACATGTTTCTAAATTAAGAGGGGGGCCACATTTACCCAAACCAACTACTGTATCCTTGTTGTGTGCTCTCTAAGTAAACCTCCTTTTGTTTCAGAATTTCCTACAAATATTTTATTTCACTCAATATGGAACCTAAATTACCAGGGACTAGTCTGAGCCAGACCTGGCCTATTACACCTTGCAGTCTAATTTCTAACCTCCACCCTCACTTGAAACCGCGCTCCCCAAGTTTACCAATCATCTTGTAATTGCTAATCCAATGTTTCATTCTCAGTCCTCAATCTTCTTCATTCTCTGCAGTATTTGCCACTGCTGGTCTCCAGTTTGCCCTAAATCTTCATTCTTCCTTGAAGCTTTGTGACAGTATTTTCTCCTAGTTCTCCCTCTATCTATCTGGCTACTCTCCTCAGTCTGTGTCATAAAACCATTATCCATGTCCTGTTCCCTAAAAAGAAGGGTTCCTCAGGTCTTTAAAAAAAAAAACAGAACCTTTCTTTCTAGGGCATTCTAGAACGTCTGAATAGTGGAGAGGTTGTGATTGGTGATGGAAGTTTCGTCTTTACCTTGAGAAAAGGGGGTATGTGAAAGCTGGACTCTGGACCCAGAAGCAGCTGTAGAGTACCCAGAAGCAGGTAAAGTAAAGCACCGTCACATTTTTAAAATGTTCTCTTCTTCGTGACACTTTGTTCGGCCCTGCTCTAAACAATGAAGATGGTTCATGTTTAATAATTAATTCCATGGAACCTGTCATGGTATAGAAATACATGTTATATAAATATAATAATTGTTATGTTATAATTATGTTTATATATTATAAGCATCTGGTATATAAATAGATAAAATATATTGATATATAAAACATAAAATAAAAATATAAAAATGAAGATGATGTGTATTAATCCCATTCACTTTTTTTTTTCAAGGCAATGGGGTGAAGTAACTTGCCAGGGTCACACAGCTAGTAAGTGTCAAGTGTCTGAGGCCAGAATTGAACTCAAGTCATCTTCCTGAATCCAGGGCCAGTGTTCTATACACTGCATCATCTAGCTGCCCCAATCCATTCACTTCTAATCAAGAAACATTTATGAAATGCCTATATGAAGGATACTGAGAATACAAAGAAGAGATCAGAAGGGAGCAACATGGGGAAAACTAGAAAGAGAGCTGAAATTGGAGCCCTGAACTTCAAGTCAGAGGACCAGAGTTCAATGCCCAGATCAGCCACTGACCATCTATGTGACCTTTCAAAAGCCATTTAATGGCTCTAGAGCTCGGTTTCCTCATCTGTAAAATTAGAGGATTGGACTAAATGACTCTATGATTCTTTCTAGTCTAAGTCTAACATGATTCTCCCTGATCCCAGAGAGCTAACAGTCTAATGGGGCATAAGACAACAATTATGTTAACCAAAGAAGTCCATAGAAGAGCTCTGTACAAAATGCTATGAGAAATCCAAAGAAGGCTTCATAGAAAATATGGGTATTTGGGGGAATTTTTTGAGGGGGCAAAAATATCCAAAGTAATCTGATATCCAGGTAATTAAGTACCTTATCCCTCAGTGTGCTTTAGGGAGGTCATACAAGTCTGATGGTAACTGAATTTGCCCCATTCTTCACCTCACTGGCCTAGCAGTTAATATTCTCTAGAAGTTAAGGACTAAATGGTCAACCAGTGAGTGGTCAGTGGCACTCATGAATAGCATAGGGTAGGCCATCCAAATTATGCCTCCCTACCCCTTCCTATTGGGGCTGCCTACTCTTATAACTAACCTTCATCTGAAACCTCTCGTAAATAAGCTAGGTGTGACTAAGTGAAATATCAGTAAATGGCTAATTAAAATGGATTAAGGACACCCATGGTGGTTTTCTATTTGTTGTTATTTTAAACCCCCTTACTCTTTCAGTTCGTCAACTTCATATGGAGTATCTGAGAGCCGGATCCAATGTCATGCAGACCTTTACCTTTTTTGCTGGCAAGGACAATTTGGAAAGCAAGGTAAACTGGGAAGCAGGAAACTGGTTCAACTTGAAATCAAAATACCTTCTCAATGGAAGCCTGTGCAAGAGCTCCTCTGTATCTATATTTTCCTTTTTGTACTTTATATACTCCTTTATATACATCCCCTTCCCCTCCTTTTTCCTCTTTAATAAATGAAATTCTATAGGTTGGAGATCAGGAAAAAGGATTAAAAGTTATTTAGTGTTATGCAATTCTTTTTTGGGTTTATAGTAAAGCAGGGAAACTTATTCTTTTCTTTGATTGGAGTTGCCTTGTTCATCTCAGTTGTCTCCATTCATTGAAGTAGTGTCGTGCAGTGGAAAAAACCCAGTTTCTACCCCTTCCTGAGGACCAGGAATAAAGCATGGTATCTACTTCCTGTCAGGGAGGTGATGGATTCACAATGCCAAATAAGACATAGATGTGGCCAGTGTAAGAATTTGTTGACCATGCATGTTTGTTACAAGGGTTCTTTTGTTTCTTGGGGTGGGTGGGAAGAAAAAGAGGGATAGGTATAGGTTAACTTAAAAAAAAAAAAAAGGAAAAGAAAGAAGAGAAGCTCATTGAAGAATTTTTTGAATGCAAAGAAGAGAACAGAAAAAAGGCCAAAAAAAATCACAGACGAAGTTTGGCATCCTTGAAAGTTACGTGTTGAATAAGTTTTATTATGAAAGAAAAATGAGCTGTACATAATAGAGATTTTCATTTTCATGTACAATTGTCTTTCTGTTCTACTATGTTTATGGAAATGCTCACTTTATTTGGTGTCTGCAAAATTCAAAATAATAAAAATAATAAAATAAGATAAAATACTGGCTCTCAAGTCAGAGGACCTGATTTCAAAACCCCTTTTGTCGTGAGTATGGCCTTGTACAAGTCACTTAACCTCTGTGGACCTCAGTTCACTATCTGTAAAGTGAAGGAGTTGCCTTAGTTGGCCTTCAAGGTCCATCCCTGCTCTGAACCTGTGATCACTCCTACAAACTTTATTTTGTTCCTTCACCTAATTTTTTTCGACTGATTTTGATAAGATTTTAATTCTTCCATACTTTGAACAAATTTCTTGTACACCTCTAACTTTGTCTCTTTTCCCATCCTCTTCTCTATCTGATTTTGACTTTACAGAAAACATTAGTTCTACTATATAAATCCATGTTCTTTAATTTCAGTGGAAAGATGTAAATGAAGCTGCCTGTGACCTTGCCAGGGAAGTGGCTGAAAAGGGAGATGCTTTGGTAGCAGGAGGAATCAGTCAACATCATTGTACCAAAGCCAGAAGAATAAACTTGAAATTAAAGAAATTTTTCAACAACAACTAGAGGTTTTTACCAGAAAGAATGTAGACTTCCTGATTGCAGAGGTAACTCCCTAATAGTAACAGAAAGAGGCTAGTTAGAATGCTGGACTTGGAATCAGGGAGAACTGAATCCAAATCTTTCCTTAGTTACTTACTAGTCGTGTGACCTTAAGAAAGTCATTTAACCTCTATTTGCCTCAGTTCCCTCATCTGTTAAATGGGGATAATAATAGCACTTCCTTCACAGGGTTGTTGTAAGGCTCAAGTGAGATAGTATCTGTAATAACTTTCATAAACCTTAAAGTGCCTTATAAATATTAGCTATGGTTATATTATTAGTAGGAGCTAGAGATAAGAAGATAAGACAAAGGGTTCTTGCCTTCACAGAGCTTGGGTAATTCCTACTTCTGAACTTTTGCTCATGCTGTTCATAGTATCTGGCAGCTAGCCTCTGGAAGCCGAAGACCTAAACACAGAAAGCAAGGTGCTCATAAGGAGATGATAAACTACAATTATCCCTTCCGCATCATGACTTTCCTCAGCATGGAGTCAAAGGTCAGCCTCATGGCCATCACTGTATCCAGGGTTGCCACGAGAAATTAAATGGGAATTTTTTGGGAGTTTTGAAGAAGCTAGAGATGACATAGAAAATATTTAGAAACTCAGAAATGCATAAAACATATGTATAGTACTGTATAATATCAACATACCTTATCTTTTAATACCATACTAATTCAGCCTTCTTCTCCGGGATGAAAGGAGAGCCCAAAAAATTTTACACGGATTTTACAGATTGTGTAACCCCTCAATGTGGAAGGGATAATTGTAAATTCATTTGTAAGGGTCAATATTCCCTTTGTGAACCAATGCCTTAAAAGAATTAGAGCAAGAGTTTCAGAGGCCATCTAGTACAACCATTCATTTTATAGATTAGGACAATTAGGGTTAAGCATTTAGTAAGTCCATGGAATTTGGTTCCAGTCTCCCTGACTCTAGAGTAAGGGTGGTTTCCATTTTGCTGTGATCATTTTTAGCTATGATGCTCTCCTCTCTTCACCTATCAGCCAATCCAAATCTTACACACCCCATACCTCTTCTTAATTCCTATAACAGAGGGTTGGGGTTATCCTGCCACACAATCTAGCATTGTTCTCTAGCTTTTGTTTCTTTAGATAAACTGCAAATTTTTCAAGACTAAGATCCCCTCCACAGTATTGGAGACATCATAGGAAGTTTGTTGTTTCTGCTTTTATTTATTGCCTGTGGTCTTACTAAGGAGATTTTCTGAGTGTAAATTTCAACACACTATTCTAACAGCTATTAAATTGCTCAGAGAAACTGACCTCTAGATAAATGCTCTTGAGTACAGGTGGCTTCCTAAGATAATTTCATTGTTGTACCACATTTGATTGCCATGTAAATGAGAGTACCATCTACTTTTTATTTGATATATTCAGTAACTGCTTTCTATTGGGGCCAGTAGAATAAGTGAAACTTCTTTCAGTATTTTGAGTATTGCGAAGAAGCTGTGTGGGCTGTTGAAGTCTTAAAAGAGTCTGGAAAGCCAGTGGCAGCTACCATGTGTATTGGTCCAGAGGGAGACATGCATAATCTAACACCTGGAGAATGTGCAGTTCGACTGGTCAAAGCAGGTAAGGTTCTCATATGGGTCCTTAGCATGATGAATAGACAAGCCATTTGGTTTTCAAGTTAGTAAAGCTACTTTACTCTTTGCCTTGAAATTGGAAAAGGGAGTGAGAGAAAGAATTTTTATCCCTTCAAATGCCAGCAGAGGTCCAAATATGGTAGACCCTTAAGAAGATTGTCTTTACTACCTCCCACACCTTATTTTTAGCATTCTTTTCTCTCTTGGGTAGTACAGTTCCCCCTCAAGCCCTCATGAGATCTCTACTTTTCTCTAAACTCATGTTGACCCATGACTCAGGATCTTAGCTCTGAGATCATAAGAGATTTGATCTGGTCTTCATGGCCTCTAAATGATAAGACAATAATGGTTCATTCATCTCCCAGCTAGGGTTTTAGTCTTAGGAAACATCTGAACATAACTTTATTCTCGTTCCAGCTTCTGTTGCCACCATGCTAATTACTCCCTAGCTCTAGAATCACAGGAAGACTGAACACATTTCTAGGACATCTGTCTTCAGTCCCTATTTGCATGAAGAAACCTTGGCTCTGTCACTACAAATATGGAGTCTGATGGAGTTCTTCCTATGCAGGGGGAGGAACAAAAGGGAGACAATCTCAGTGTTTCTTTGTGTGTGGAAATGCACAGACATTAAGAAGATATGTAGCAGTTCATTTCCTGAGCGTGGCTCTAATCTTGAAGCCTCCATAGGAAATAAGGCTAAAAACTAAGAGTGAACTCATTCAGCAATTACAGAGCACACTCTCTAATCTCCTTCACTCATATATTTAGCAGCTCTTATAAAAGCATGAAGTGTTTTAAACTACCCATTTTCCTGGCTTCCACTTAAAACCACAGTACTATTTCGGATTGCCCCAGACTGATTCCTGGGATATAAATGGAGACCTAGGATCATAGCTCTACAGCATCAAGGTTCTTTACAAGCCATTAGTCTTACATAGGTTCCTGAAGTGGACAATACTGTCCCCTGGGGGGGCGCTGAAATGATGGAGGGGGTACTAGCCTTGGGTGCAATTGGGGAGCATTGGATAAAAATAAGAAGGTGGTGGAAGCATGAGGAAAGAAGAAAATTTTGAAAAAACGTTGGTACACATTTCATCTTTTGTGTAACAGAGTTAAAGTCACAGTGATTATATTATTTTCCAAATAAACACACAAAATGTAAGTTATAACCATTCAGTGGTCAAGTCCACCTACAGGTATTAACAAATAAGTGTTGGCAGTGTCATAAGTGTCACACATTGTCAGGAAGTCCAGCATGCATCAGCAGGAATATGTGGATGTGATGACTTGTTTACAACAAGATACTATATGGTTACATGATGCAATATTGTGTCATTAAAATTTCAATGCAGGAAAAAACCACACAATTTGCAATAAAATATTAAATTCAAGATGTGTCATTTTTTGGATTACATTTGATTACATTTTTTTTGAAATGATGTAAAATTCAAGAAAACCGTTAAAGGGCTAAAAAAAGTAGATTTCCAGGGGGGGCGTTGAGTAATTATTTTTGAAAAGGGGGCAGTAAGCCCTAACTCTAGATTCTAACCCCTTCTTTTCACAAAAGTGGAAACTGAGGCCCTTGGGATTTCTTATCATCTCACATCTGACCTTGAGCAAGTGATTTGTCTTATGGTGAGATAGACAGTAGAAGATTCTCCACTTCCTGAGTCTTTAAGAATTGCAAAAGGGAAAGCTAATGTTCTTTCCTTAATCTCTTAGGAGCTTCCATTGTTGGTGTGAATTGCCGATTTGGACCAGAGATCAGCTTGGCCACTGTGAAGCTAATGAAAGAGGGCCTAGAGGCCTCTGGCCTGAAAGCTTACTTGATGGTACAGACCCTAGGATTCCATACACCTGACTGTGGTAAGGGAGGCTTTGTGGACCTCCCGCAGTACCCTTTTGGTAAGTGAAGACACTTGACTGAACATATCCTGTGAAATAAAAACTGTAAGGAAGAAGCAGCTACATTCTGTCCTGTTGACCTTGTGAGGTCCAGGAGAGTTAAAAAGCTTAACAAAAACTACAGTGAGACCCAAGGAAAGACTGTTTAGTCTTGAACTTGGGTAGGAAATTGGCTCTAGGAGAGCAACCTCTGTCTGCCAAGTGGAAGATGATGAGCCTGGAGCAGTTTACTGGCACAAAGCCTCATCCTATCTGTTGTACATCTGTAAATATCTGACTTTGAAATATGGCTTGTGTCTCACCCTTTCTTTCCACTTCCACAACCACCATGCTAGTTTGGATGCTGAAAACCTCTGCTCTGGACAGGCTTCTGACAAATACCTCAGTCTCCAGCGAGGAGAACCTGTGGCCTCAAGGCCACGTACAGCCTCTAGGTCCTCAAGTGCAGCCCTGAATTCAAACAAACAAAAAAATCCCAAAAAATAAATAATAATAAGGGATTTGTTTTGTAAAACTTGAACTCAATGAAAAGGCTGCACCCAAGGACCCAGAAAGCTACATGTGGCCTCAAGGCTGCAGGTTCCCCACTCCTGTGCCAGCCCCTCTGCACAAAGAAAGGCAAACAGATAATGTCCTTGTTTTTGTTTTTCTGTGATGTCCAACTTTTCGTGACCCTATTTGGGGTTTTCTTTGCAAAGATACTGGAGTGGTTTGACATTTCCTTCTCCGGGTCATTTGACAGATGAGGAAACTGAGGCAAACAGGGTTAAGTGACTTGCCCAGGGTCACACAGCTAGTAAGTGTCTGAGGCCAGATCTGAACTCATTCCAAGCCTAGTGTTCTATCCACAGTGCCACCTAGCTGTCTCACAACTAGTGCAAAAACACTAGAGAGCTCTTGAAAGTGAAAAGGGACAGCTGTGTAAGCACAAGTACATCCAGACTGAAACCTAAGACTTTATTTTTAGTAAATATCCGATAAAACTGTGTTATTACTGAAGCAAAAGAATTCTTTCCATTACAGGTCTGGAACCCAGACTTGCTACCAGATGGGATATTCAAAAATATGCCAGGGAAGCCTACAACTTGGGTGTCAGGTACATTGGGGGCTGCTGTGGATTTGAGCCTTATCACATCAGAGCAATTGCTGAGGAGCTGGCTCCCGAAAGGGGCTTCCTGCCTGATGCTTCTGAGAAACATGGCAGCTGGGGGAGTGGTTTGAGCATGCACACCAAGCCCTGGATTAGAGCAAGGTAGGCATGATTTCCTTTGTTGTTGTTCAGTCATTCAGTTGTGTCTGCTTCTTCGTAACTCCGTTTGGGGTTTTCTTGGCCAAGATACTGGAGTGGTTTGCCATTTCCTTCTCCAGCTCATTTTACAGATAAGGAAACTGAGGCAAACAGGGTTAAGTGACATGCCCAGGCTCACCCAGCTAATAAGGATCTTAGGCTAGGTTTAAATTCAGGACTTCCTGACTCCAGTACTGGCACTGTATCCACTGCGCCACTAGATGCACAAACCCACACTTTCCTTACATTTCTTAATCTTAATCACATTTCTAATCAACAGTTGGAAAAAGAAAAAAAAGAACAGCAGAAAGAGAAGGAGGGAGGACAGGGAGAAAAAGGAGATGAAGAAGAGGAGAGAAGGAAGGAAGAAGGAAGATAGGAAAGAAGAAAGAAAGAAAGGAAGAAAGAAAGAAAGGAAGGAAGGAAGGAAGGAAGGAAGGAGGGAGGGAGGGAGGGAGGGAGGGAGGGAGGGAGGGAGGGAAGGAAGGAAGGAAGGAAGGAAGGAAGGAAGGAAGGAAGGAAGGAAGGAAGGAAGGAAGGAAGGAAGGAAGGAAAAGGAAGGAAGGAAGGAAGGAAGGAAGAAAGAAGAAAGAAAGAAAGAAAGAAGAAAGAAAGAAGAAAGAAAGAAAGAAAGAAAGAAAGAGCAAGCAATATTCTCCAACTTGAATTGGCAGTTTGGATCCCTAGAGGGCAGCTTACTACTCTGTATAGTCAGTACCTATTACAGAGAATATTCTCAGATCTTCTTGATTCCAAGGCCAGTCTTATATCTACTACCTACTCTGCCCTTCACAATGGATATGCCATACCTAAATGGAATTAAATGGTAGAGCCAACAAACTTTGGTACTAATCATAAAACTTATTGAACATGCATAATTCAATCAATATCCTTTGCGGGTTTTTAAAATACAAATTTTCAAAGACATTAAACTTCATTTATTGAAGTTGCAACATAATACTGTGCACTGTTGGCCAAACAGAGATTTTTCTGCCCCCTGAACTCTCCTGCTTGCTGACAATTCCCAGATTTTTATGATTACACTGATACTTGTGTAAACCAGGTATCTCTGCTTTTGATCAACAAATATTTATTGCTTATCTGTTATTGTAGATAAAAGAAAAACATAAAACATATTTTTAACACAAAGGTCTCTGACTATAAACTTTCATACCAGGGATTCTTAACCTTTCTTGAGTCATGGACCGCCCCCCCACCTTGACAGTCTGATGAGGCCTATAGATTCCTTCTCAGAATAGTATTTTTAAGTGTGTAAAATAAAATACATGGAGTTACAAAGGAAACCAAGAATAATGAAGTTGAATTATCAGAAATAATTTTTTAAAAAGTTCACAGACCCCAGGTTAAGAATCCCTACTCTGTGTTCTTTCTCTGTGAACAGAATATTAGTGAAATGGTCTTCTATTGGCAAGAAAATTGTGAATGATAATGTTTTGTTGCATCAAATAAGGTCTATGTCCTGATGAGTACTATCATGCTGTTAAGATCTATAGTGTGTGTAATCCACCAAATTTCGTAAAATTCAAGTAAATTCTCTCTTGCTGATAGTCAATAATAAAGCAACAAACTATGGAAATCTTAACAGAAAACAAACAAAAACACAATTGGTATGACCTTGGGAAAGTCACTTCACTTTCCCGAGACTCAGTTTCCTTATCTTTAAAATGAGGAAAATGAAGGTTAGACTTATCACTCTCTAGGGAACTTTCAAAACTCTCTCTGAAGGATAACCTCTACCCCTTCCATTAATTTGTGTGTTAATAGATATTCTATATTAACAGAAATTCATTAGCTTCAGTTGCCCTTTAGGACAAAAGTTAGTGTATAAAATTATTAAATATACAGAGCAAATTTGCTTAGGTGACAGTTTGTTTAATTGAGCTTTTCTTCTTCAGTTCAAAATTCTAAGTGAGACTTTTCCTTTCCACAGAGCGCAGAAGGAGTACTGGAAGAATCTGTTGCCAGCTTCAGGAAGGCCATACTTTCCTTCTTTGTCAAAGCCAGATGCCTGAGGAAGCCGAAGGAATAGCTGAGTTGAAATAGCAAAAAGAGGTCATAAGTGCCCTCTCCTCCGTGAAGCTTTCCCTGTCTAATCCAGTCCACATGAATTGCAATTAGCCTTTGTGGTCAAGACCACAAAGTTTAGGGTCCCTTATCTCTAATTGTTCAAAAAGCCTGACAAATTTGTCCTGAGCCAAGGATCCAGAAAATTTTGCTTAAAAACCTGCATTAAAAAGTACTTAGCAATGGTGAAACATGTTTTCATTCCCTTTTAAAATTTTCTTTATGCCAAGGAGGTAGGCAGAGGTGTAAAAAGCCTCAGAGGTACCCCTGAAGCCCGGCCAGAAACCATTTTCATGAAAGATTAAGGTTTCCTCTTCAAAAAGGAAGGTTCTCTCCTTTCCCCAGAACAGGCTTGGGATTATGTAAGTATTTGCATAATTATAAAATTGGGAATTGTCAGAAAGTAATAGAGCTCAAATAGAAGAAATCTCTGTTTAGGCGTTAGTTTGCAGTTGTTGTTAGCCTTTCATTTTCCAAGAGGACCAATGATATAATGAGGGTGATGTCTTGACTTTCTTGTGAATCAGATTTAAGTGAGGCAGAGCTGTGCAAAATCAGCAGCCTCCCTCTCTCCTCCAGAGTTGTCAGAGTCCAGTGGCAGGACAAAAGTCAAGTCCATTGGAGATGGCCCAGTCAAGGATGATTCCAGGGTTGTGAAATATTATGAAGGAGATTAGGAGGGCTTAGGTTTGGAGGGAAGGTGTGGGGCTGGTTCTAAGATTTCCACATATACTCCACCTTTCCTAAGGGGAGGAGGTGTTAGGTAGGTAGGAATGGTGTCCCTTTCTCCAATGCCACAACTGGTTCTGGGAGATCAATACAACTGGGGACTTTGGAAAGTGGCATTGTTGAGTGAAATAGAGAAACTTAGCTTCTGCTGTGGGTATTTTTGAGGGAAGGAAAACAAAAAGATTTAAAGGAGAAACTAAAAGGACCATTTGTGTTGGGTGGTTTTTAATGGATGCCCTTGCAGTGGTGACATGATGGGAAGCACTATTTTATCCCACTCTTGCCTTTCTTCTTATCTAGATTTCCCCATGTCTTAACCAGCCTCTCACCCACCCCATCCCCTAGCACTCAACAGCTGATACAGTCAGAAGAAAGAGTATAACTACATGAGTTACTCTTCCTCCCACCCCAAACCCTTCCAGTCAGTGGCATGAGGAGGAAGCAAGAAAAGGCCCAAATAACCCTTAGGCAGGTAAGGGAAATTAAAGCAACTTTTAGGAATGGCTTGCCCTCTTGTATTCTGGAAATCACACTGGAAAAGGAAATTGAGACAAAACTGGAATGTTCCTGCTTTACAGGAAAGGAGGCGGGAA
This sequence comes from Phascolarctos cinereus, assembly GCF_003287225.1. Taxonomy (NCBI): domain Eukaryota; kingdom Metazoa; phylum Chordata; class Mammalia; order Diprotodontia; family Phascolarctidae; genus Phascolarctos; species Phascolarctos cinereus. The sequence goes on from NW_027555847.1 coordinate 321,437,338, forward strand.
GTGAAGAGAGAGGAGTCTGTCTTTCCTTTTCTGGGCCTCTTAACTTGTGCTCTCCCCCACAGTGAGAGGAAAGAGGTGGAGAAGACCAGCTTGCTTTATGATTTGTTTAGGGTTAAACTTTATCCAGTTGGCAAAAGAAAAAGAGACAGAACCATCGGTCTTCTCTCCTGGATAATTAACAAATTTGTTATTTGTTGGCTTGGTTTTTGTACAAAGGTTAACCAGTTTACATTGCCCTCAGAAGAAGACCTTTCTGCATTAGTCACTCATTTTAATGCAGAACATTTTCTATGATAAAATCTTTAACAGTGGTACTATCAGTCACTTGAAATGGTAGGGGGTTCCACCCCTAACCATCCCAATTAAGATAATGGAAGGACTGAATCAATCAATCATGTGTATAAACTAGGTGTCAAAAGTCTGTATGTCTATAAACCAGGTATCACAAGTATTTATGTGTATAAACCAGATATCATAAGTAAGTCTTTAATCAGTTTTACAGGAATAAAGTACCCTGGTCATTGGATAAAGATAGGTGGCCCCTGGAAATTACTTGTGATTGGCTGAAAGAATAATATACACAAAAGAGTGCTCCAGCCAAGTCCTTGAGAAGGACCCACTCAGGGGAAGGAGAAATAGAGAGTTTCTGCCTTATAATCATGGGAATCTAAGAGATCTGAGAAACTGTCTGAGGTCCCACCATCGGTGAGAGTCAGTAGCATAGTCCCACCAGACCTGAGAGCAGCAGCCATAAAAAGGCAGGATGGGCCAAGGCACCAGCTGTGTTGGCTAAACAGAGAGCCACACCTCTGACACTCTTTGTGAGGGTTCCAAAAAAGGGAGGAAAGGACTCCCAGTAAAATAAAAGCTGTGAATTTATCCTTTAGGAGTGATAACAGGGGGAGTAGAGAGGAGGTTCAGAGTGTCTGGCCAAGTTGGCAGCCTGAACTAAGCAGAAAACTTCTTTCCCACACAAACTGACTGCAGCAAAAACCTGAAAATCACAACAGAACAAATAATTGTTGAGAAATCCAAAGAAAAAATGCTGGAAGAAAATGTTTCCACTGGGGAACTGTTAGTCAAAAGTCCACCCAGCAATAGGAAAAGGGGTGGCCCAGGAGAATAAGCCCTCATCAAATCGAGATGCCAGAAACACTTCAATCTTCAAAGGTTCTGTATAAGGGGAAGCAAGAATGAAGGGCCCCCTGAGAAAGCCCCACAGCCCTGGGGAACAGCATCAACCAGAATCAGGTAGGAGCAATCACACAGGGACAATTTAGACTCCCAGGGGCTTCAAAGTCTTTAGCACCCTGACTTGATGTGATTTAGAGGGCCTTGGAGACCTAACACTCTGAACCTCAAAGATTCGGAGTAGAGGACCTGACTCCAGGAGGCAGAAGTCAATATAGGAATCCACAGGATCCAAATTAGGACCAAACCAAGATGACCACCCCATTTAAAAGCACAGCAGGGGCAAAGCCTGTGTGACTCTGGGCAAGTCATTTAATCCTGATTGCCTCACCCCCCCCAAAAAAAAATAATAATCTAGACCAAACTCTTCTTCCTATTCAATTCTAGATCACCCCATTGAGAAAACCTACTCAACATTGGAGCCAACACTGGGCAGAAATGCCTGGTTGATGAGTAGTGGTGGAGGTGAACGATGCCACCACTCTTCACCCCCTCCATGACAAAACCGGGCTTCAGGACTTAGGCCAGGTTATGCACCCACCAATACTTCTTTTTAACAATCAGATAAGACCAGGGATAGGCCATCTCTCCTGGTAAGACCCTTATACCACCACCTCTACCACCACTATCCCCTCTACCTCTTGCTTAAGAAATGATAATTTACCATTTTATGACTGCTTTTAGAATCCCTGTAATTTAGAGCCAAAGGTTACTTAGGCAAACAGTCCCTTCCTTTGCTACTATTCTCACTTCTCCCTACCCATCTATGTCAGTCCCATCCCTCCTTTGTCCCTATCCCATTCTATCCTCCTCTTCCATTGTGCCCTATTAGGCTCTGATGCATAATTAATAAACTGCCCTTCGTGTCTGATTTCTTTCTTTTAAGTTTCTCCCAGCTCCTACAATCCCAGAAATCTGGCTCCCCAAGAAGACACTGATTCTCCAGCCACTATCTCCCATGCTGAGTATACCTTCACTCAGTCCCCTGACTCACTGAGGCCAGGAGAAGAAATTCTTGCAACTTACTGCAATTTCTAGACTCCCCTCCTGCCAGCATTGCTCAGAAACCTTTCCTTTCCTTTTGTGGGTTGACTCCAAACCGATATAGCACTCTCTTCAGGTTCTGATGGCTATTATCTACTGATCTTCCCAGGTCCTCTCCCTCCTTTCTCAAAGAGTTCAGCACCAGCCTCACAGTCTTCTTCTCTAACCCCATCCTAGACCCTAATATACGTGTGAATATCTCTTCAAATGCCCTTGCTTCCCAGAGGATTAACTTCTTCGCCTCTTAAGACCTTTACCTTTTCTCCATTTCAGCCAGAGAGAGAGAGAGAGAGAGAGAGAGAGAGAGAGAGAGAGAGAGAGAGAGAGAGAGAGAGAGAGAGAGAGAGAGAGAGAGGAGAGGAGAAAGAGACAGAGTCATGCCTGTGATCTTATTATTACCTACAAGTGTTCCACCTCCACAACTGATAATTCTGAAATTCCTGTCTCACCATAACTCCCTATCCTTCCATCTCTCCTTCTCATCCCTTCTAAACTTATTCTACATCCTCAATGAAACCTCTTGTCACTCTACATCTCCCTGCTTTCCCAAGACATTTCTTCACTTCTGACCTCATTTTCTTCCCCTTAAAATCTTGACCCTATATTTAACAAGCTCAACTTTATATTCTATCTATATCTATATCCTCTATCTTTGAGTTCATTGCTACCCTCCACCCCTGCCCTGGTTCTATAACTGCTTATTCCTTTTCTTTAAAAAAAAATAAAATTTAATTGTTTTTATAAATAAATAAATGTTTGTCATTTAAACAAATAATTTAAATTTAAACAAACAAAATTTAAACATACAAAAAAATTTTATCACCTAAATTTCTCCTGCATTCCTCTCCTTTCCTGTTCCCCCACTTCAGGAGCCATCCCATATAACAAAGAATACTTAAAAAGAGAAAGAAGAGAAAAAAATCAGCAAACCAAATTCAAAAAAACTCAAAAATACGCGCAATGCTCTATTTCCATTTACCTCTCACCTCTACAAAGGAGTGTGGGGAGATGTCTTCTCACATATCTTCTTTAGGGCCATCCTTATTCTCTGTAATTTTGCAATATTCATATTCAATTATATTCCATTTTCCCTTTTACACTGTTATAATCATCATGCATATTGTTTTCTTGGCTCTATCTACTTCACTTTGTATCAGTTCATTTAAATCTTTCCATGCTTTTCTGGATTCATGATGTTTATTATTTCTCATCGCACTGTAATATTCCAGTACAGTCACATACCACAATTTGTTTAGCCATCCCTCAATCAATGAGCATCTCTTTTCCAGTCACAAGCCTGCGTCACACTCTCTGTCTGTCTTCTCTATCACTACTCAGGTGTTGCTGAATATCAATTTAAAAAAATCACACAACTGTACTGTACACAACTTTATACTGACTACAAATTTATATTGTGTAATCTCGCTTACACCCTCAACTGCTTCATGTCAATCCTTTTACTTTCTCATTTGCTCTTCCTCAGAGTCTTCTCTTCCTCTTAAAACTGCCCGTAGCACCATTGTTACTATCTGCCCCGCACCCAGGAAGAAGAGCTCACATCATTCTTTATCATACTTAAGATTTTTTTTTTAAATCAGGCTTCAGGAATTCAACTGCTTACAAATTACTTTCACACATATTACCTCATATTATCCTCACAAAAACCATATGGAAGAGTCAGGCAGTGGAAGCAGTATTATCTTCATTTTAAAGGTAGGGACTAAGGTCTAAAAGGACTGTGACTTACCTATGGCCATAGAGTTAATATGTGGCAAAATCTGCTCTTAAAAAACAAACACTTTATGATTAAACACTTTCAGAGACTTAAAGGATGATGAATGTTTTTTTAAAAATTTGTAATATGCAGCAATGAATTTTGATCACAAAAGTGTTTTCAACATATTGCTTCCCAATCTTATTTTTACAGAAATTCAATCTAAAACTTTCCACAGAACAAAAATAATATTAATGCCATAAATTCTACTGTACTATGTGTATATATAATGTATTGTGTTTATCTTTTCAAAAATACAAGATACATTGTGGAATTTCAGTGTAACACCCCAACTCACAGAATGAATGTTCCCCCAACTCACAGAATGGGTCCCCCAGAGAGTGAATAACTCACATTCATTTTGTGGGTCCATAGCCCTAAAACTCCAACTCATGAGATATGGCCCCTAACCCACCCCCCACTATCAATTTAATAATTAATATTCAAAGGACACAGCACAAAGTAAAAGTATGCAATGTTATGGTATAGGAAAAAAATAGTCCCAAATCTTCCCACAAGCTTTGTATACACTCTCCAACAAGTATACCAAGAATCATCAGAGAGAGTAGATAGAAAGAGAGGATATGAGTTGAAATGCACGTATGTGCAACCAATGTATAGGCAGAGAGGAGCACAGGTGGGGAACATGTGGCCCATGCAGAGGTGAAGTGTAACATCTAATGTCTCAAATTCTTTAGGGTTGTGGAGCTGCTGATTCAGGTTGCTTCCAGTGATCTCAGTCCCACGGTCTCCACTAAACACTGTCCCACTGGTCCTGATCGATGTCATCTGGCAGTGGTCTCTACCACCTCCAGCTTCTGACTGAGATGAAGTCCTAGAGTACTGCTATGCCTTTTTAGCCTCTCTTTGGCAGCCTTACCTAGGACCACCAGAAGCCTCTTCTATTTTGCACCCTCAGAATCTTGATGTTAAGGTCTTCCATATCCTTAGGAGAGTCAACCTCAGCAGGTGCCAAGCTCTTTAGAACAAAGAATAAGGCCATCCCAAGGAAGCTAATAGCCTTAAACCTACCTTTTTCTTTCTAGGACTTTTCCTGGAACAAAGGTTTGGTCCCCTAGATTCTCAGAAAGTTCACCTTAGTTTATGGTGACTATCCAAAGACTTCTCAAATTTTCTTCTCTGCAGGCTAGGCCATAAACCAAAAATGGTTGTTTGCCTTATAAGTATCAAATAGTTCTAGGTTTCTGGTCTCCCCAATTTTTAAATTGTCTCCTTCATTTATTCATGTAAATGACTGGGTAGAGAAATTACAGTGATTATCTATTCCTAGGGAATAAAGTCATTCTTTCAATTAACTAGTCAGACTCTTTCCTAGCCTTTTCATATTCAAATGGAGCAACTCAAAATCTGAAAGTATGTTTTGGCTCTTATATGTTGTGACATGTGATTGTCTAATATAGAGAATATGTGAACCCATCGATACATATACCCTGCAAATCTGACCCCATAGGGTCAGACGGAGACACACCCTTACATCACAAGTGAATTTCATAGAATATGGGTCATCAGGGGCTGATGCTGATCAGGTTTAGGAGGTTAGAGACTGTAACTGAGAAGTTCCTACAGAGGAAGAGATCAGAATGCACAAGGGAAATTCAGGAATGAAGGGGGTGAACTATGAAGCTAAAAGGGCCATGGGAGAGAGGAGGTGTTTGAAGTAGAAGTGAAAAACTGGAATGACATCAAGAACAGGAATAATAATGAGATCCTGGATTCATTCTGCATTATTAAATAAGTAATTCAACAAACAGGGCAGCCAGGTAACTGCAACAACAATTCAACAAACAAATTTAAAAATGAACATTTCTATAAAGGCTCTGTGCATATTTTTTTTAAAAAATCCACAAAATATTCCCTGCTAGAACGGAGTTTACATTCTCCTCTGAGAAGGGAGCAAAGCAAAGACAGCTTGTATACATACATCCAACCTTGAGAAACCATTGCCAGGCCACAGGGACTGGTACTGCGCTCACTCCCTAAGGGATCTATTGGTCTGGACCCAGCCTATGGTCTGGACTTCATTCAGTTCTGGGAGTCTGTCTCTAACGAGTACAGGGCTAGACTCATTGTTGTTGAGTCATTTTCAGTCATGTCTGACTCTTCATGACCCCATTTGGGGTTTTCTTGGCAGAGATACTGAATTGGTTTGCAGTTTCCTTTTCCAGCTCATCTTAGAGATGAGAAAACCAAAAAACAGGTTAAGTGATTTGGCCAGAGTCACATAGCCAGTAAGTCTGAGGCTGGATTTGAACTCAGGAAGATGAGTCTTCCTGACACCAGGCCTATCCACTGTGCCACCTAGTTGCTGGTTTTCACTTTTCTCAAACTCTGTGTCTCATTAAGCACTCACTCCAATTCCCCAATAAACTATTTAAATCTGGGGTTTAGACTCATGTCTAGGATTCCCCCCAAAAAAAAGAGGAGGAGGAGAGAAAGGAGAAGAAAGAAGAGGAGGAGGAGAGGAGAGAGGAAGGAGAGAGGAAGAAAGAAAGAGAAGAGAGAGAGAGAGAAGAGAGAGAGAGAAGAGAAAGAAAGAGAAAAAGAGAGAAAGAAAGAAAGAAAGAAAGAAAGAAAGAAAGAAAGAAAGAAAGAAAGAAAGAAAGAAAGAAAGAAAGAATGACTTGTGTGTGCCCAGCCCCACATGGTTTGACCAGAACTAGCAAGGTCTACTCTGATCATACTTCAAGGATAGCCTTCATTACACAAAAATAAATAAATATGATATGATTGGTAGAAAGAGTAAGGGGACACTGAGCTAGACAAACAGTTATTTGAATTTACTGCCCTCACTTGGTCTAGGATAGACCTGAAGGGTAAAGTAATTCAGTCCACTGGTAAATAATAGTACTTAGCACCATGGTTCCATTTAACCAATTAACGTCAATTAGCATCTACAATGAGAAATTTACTACCAAGAACAGGAGTACAAATTTCTCCTACAATACCTAGGGGTACACGCTCTCCTCTATAACATCTTGGTCTCTGAGTACATTAGGCTCAGACCTAAAAAGTGTTTCTATATAGCATTTACCCCAGCAAGTTTGTTTCACAGCTAATGGATCAATGGGTTCACATCTCTCCTAATGCTGGACTGGACCAAGATATCACTCAGGACTTTGCTCCTGACTTTCTGTTTTCCCAGGAAATTCTGGCATGAATTCCTGGACTTCTGATGGTTTCTCTCCTGATCTTTCAAATCTCACAAGATCATAGATAACTCCAATGTCCTTCACCCTAAAAAAACAAGGAGAGAAGAGGAGGAAAACTGTGATAGAAATGATAGCAGAGCTTTGTATTATTTACAGATATATGCCCTGTCGGGAATCCAAAGGCTTGAGACCTCTCTTAATTATTTCTTTGAAGCTAGTCAGACAAGAAAGAACAAACCTTCAATTCCATGTTTCTTTTGATGAATCTTTACTTGCTTGTTTCCTAGAGGTTAGTTCAACTAAAATTAGATGTCATTCAGAAATCCAGCTTAACTAGTACATGGAAGCTACAATACATTTAATATGCCAAAAACAAACAAGGAAGAATGCTAGAGTCTACTGCTCTGAGTTGTAGAAAGCCCATTCCTCCTCTGCATACCTCCTATGTGCTGTATGTGAAGTGTGACTGCCTGATACATAAACCAAGAGGGAGTGCAAGTATCTGACCATATAGTAAATATTAGCAGAGCTAATTGATCATCTATTTCCCTATAAAATAAACATAAATAAGAGTTCTAATATTTTATTTCTATGCTACCAATGTGGTTGGTGGTGGTCATCCTTCCTTCTTGAAGAGGACCAAAATGACATCACTATGTTAAAGTCAAGGTACAGTGTGTCTGACTGTGCTGATCAGACCAATATGAGCTCAGAATGTTCTACCACAGGTCGGGCACAAATAGTCCATGTGAACATTTTGGGGGATTCTCTAAATCTGTACATCTCGAGTTTCTTTTGAGCTGCTTTGAGCTACTTTAATTCTGCTTTGCTCATAGAGCACGCATCTTCTCTGATGAGGGCACGTCAGTTGGTTCCTTGCCAGTGTCTCCCACGTCACACAATCAATTCCAATCTTCAGAGAGACCTTGAGAGTCTTGTATAGCTTCCTCTGACCACAGTGTGAACACTTTGCCCTGTGTGAGTTCTCCATACAATAGTCTTTTGGCAAGCATATGTTTTGCATTTGAATAATGGGCCAGCCCATCAGAGTTTCTCACTCTTCTCCTAGGACGAATCTACCCTACTTTGGAGCCCCCAATCTAATCTAGTCTCCATATTTTACAGCTGAGAAAAATGTGGCCAAGAGAAATGAAGACTTGCCCAAGGAAACATAAAACTAGAGTTTTAAAAAATCAGATTGTACAAATTTCAAAAGCTAAAATGTCATTAGAATGCCTGCTTAAATAAGAAATATAATGTGAAAATAATTTTAAAACCATGTACACTGGACTCAATTCTAGGAATTTAGACGTACTTCAGAATAAAGTCAAGTGTAGGCTTTTTGCCAGCAGGAGGTGGAGCAATTCCTTCCTTTCTTCTTTTTTTTCCTTTTTGTTCATAAAATGCAAGATTTGCAAGGGGAACAACTGAAAAAAAAACTAGCTGAAGCTGGTTCATTCCAGTTCCACAGCAGATGTTGACTGTGTTTTAAAAAATAAATAACTAATGGAAGCCAGCACATAATCCTCTGATAGAAGTTGCCTTGCTGATAATGTCAGGCGCTGAGCCCTGTCAGTGGCTTATGTAAAGATGACCTGAAGTGATCTGAAGAGATGAGTTGAAATAAGGGTGAAGGTTAGCTGACAAAGAAGGTTCCTGCCTTATAGTAGTTGCCCTAAGTCATAAGCCAAGTTAGGCAATTCATTTTGCTGAACTGTGGAGCTGCTCTCTAAACCAAACACATCCCTGGTTCAATCAGTAATGAAGATGCCTAAGAAGTTTTTGGAAGGTACAATTTTATCTGAAATCACTGGATGTGTGTGTGTGTGTGTGTGTGTGTGTGTGTGTGTGTGTGTAATCCTCAAGAAAATATCTGGTTAAAAAACAATAAAAGAAAGTATCTAGTACACAATGATACTGACAAGGCTAACATTTATGTCACCATATTTAACTTTTGTGAGCTAGCCAGGGAATAGAAGCAAAAGAGGCAGGTCATAATTGAGATGGTAGTTCTTTTCTTTTCTATCCATTGGTCCCAGGAGGGGGCTGGTCCTTGGTGAAATTGAGAGTAAATTAGGAGTAAAAATCATCTTAGTGACTCTCAAAACCCCTTTTGTTGCCTCCAACTCCCATGCTTCTCCCCATTGGCCCAAGTTCTCTTGTGGAAGACTTCTTTTTTCTCTTCCTTCCTCTCCCTTTTCTACCTCCATCACCTGACATTTCAAAGCATCTGGCCTGATGGGTGCTTGGGTGCTTGTACTCGGACCCCACTTCCAAGATCATATTTCTCCCTAGCCTCAAAACACTACCTCTGGCAGTTTTTCCCCTAGCCCAAGGACCCAATCTCTGATGATAACTCACGAGTGAGCCCAGTGAGGCAAACTATCTCTTCTTTTACAAGAACAAGCTGATCTCTATAGAATTTCCCTTGTATGAACAGGACTATCTTTACCAGCACAACTATCAAGTACTGATGACCACAGTTACTGTATACAATCCAGAGGTGAAGCTATAGACTTCGACTCCCAAAGCTATGTTTCAGATACAACAGACCAAAAACACACCCCTTAGGAAACTCCCCTCCTGAGTTTCTAGTAGCAAATGATGTAGTTGTATGTTATCACCTAATTAAGTATACTTGGCACGTAATCCACTACTTTTCCTATATAAGCTTTAGCATCATTCCTTAGGTTGCAAGTTCCTAAGGAGCTCTGCCTACCATGGCAGAATTCCTTAAGGACCTCTGCCTGCTGTATAGTTAACAATAAATCTTTGCCACCTTGAATCAAAAATGCTTGAGTCTGTGAATTCATTCCAGACGACCTGTCCTGTACTCTGGTCCTGAGGGTCTAAACCTCTCAAACAGCAACATCGGGTAAGTCACTTAACCTTTCTGAGCTTGAGGCTCCTCATCTGCAAAATGGGTAAATAATAGTATCTACATCACAGGGTTGTTCTAAAGATCAAAAAGATAGTATGTATACACTTCTTTTCCAACCCTAAAGTTCAATATAACTGTGATAATTATATTTTATTAAGTAATAGATATGTATGTGTCACCTGAATCTCCTACCCTATTACTGTTGTGACTTCTTTAACCATAATATTTTAATAATGACACATTAGAACGCTGGAGCTGGAGTCAGGAATATCTTGAGTTCAAACCTGATTTCCCTTACTAGCTGTGTGCTCTGGCAAATCACTTAACTGCTAGTGCCTCATTTTCCTCATCTCTAAAATAGGATAGTAGTAACACCTACTTCCTAGCATTTTGTAAGATTAAAATGAAATATTTATAAAGCACTTTATAAACTTTAAGTATTTAATAAATGATACCTATTTATGATGATAATTTTTGTAAATAGTATTTTTCCAATTACATGTAAAGATAGTTTTCAACATTCATTTTTTATAAGATTTCAGTTCCAAATTTTTACTCTCCTTCCTTCCTTTTCCCCCTCCCCAAGACAGCAAGCAATCTGATATAGGTTATACATGTGCAATCATGGAAATATATTTCCAAATTAGTCACGTTGTGAAAGAAGAAACAGAAACAAAAGGGAAAGCCACAAAAAAACAAAAAACAAAAAAGTGAAAATAGTATGCTTCAGTCTGCATTCAGACCCCATATCTTTCTCTGGATGTGGATAGCATTTCCATCCTGAGTCTTTGGGATTGTCTTAGATCTTTGTATTGCTGAGAAGAGTAGGTCAATCAAACTGATCATCACACAGTGTCACTGTTACTGTGTACAATGTTCTCCTGGTTCTGCTCACTTCACTCAGCATCAATTGTGTAAGTCTTTCCAGGTTCTTCTGATATCCACCTGCTCATCATTTCTTATAGCACAATACTATTGCATTACATTCATATACAACTTGTTCAGCCATTCCCCAATTGATTTCTAATTCTTGAACACCACAAAAAGAGCTGCTATAAATATTTTTCACCATACAGGTTCTTTTTCTCCTTTTTTTGATCTCTTTGGAATACAGATCTAGTATAGTATTGCTGGATCAAAGGTATGCACGATTTAATTGCCCTTTGGCCATAGTTCCAAATTGCTCTCCAGAATGGTTGGATCAGTTCACACCTCCATCAACAAGGCAATAGTCCCAATTTCCCACATCTCCAACATTTATGATTTCCTTTTCTGTCATATTAGCCAATCTGATAGGTGTGAAGTGGTACCTCAGAATTTTTAATTTGAATTTCTCTAATCAGTAGTGATTTAGAGCATTTTTTCATATGACTATAGATAGCTTAATTACTTCATCTGAAAACTGCTTGTGATGATGGTAATTATTAAAGAACCAATCTGTGACAGAGTCCCTAGATCCACAGCAAATGTCTCAGGTGGGATTTCAGTTTGCAGTCACCAATGAACTAAGAAATGCAGAGTCATCTTGAATTACTCTTTTTCTCATAACAGATTTTTTATACTAGAAAGAAACTGAAAACCAAGGGTACCCATCAATTGGGGATAGCTGAACAAATTATGTGAATAAATTAATATGCCGTGTTTAAATGATGAATGGACAGTTTTCAAAAATTGCGAACCAAGCACAGAGGAACACTTGCATATGTATAAATTCCTCCTCTTCACCAAGATGAAACTTAATAAAGTAGTTTTATCAGCAGCTACTTGACTTTTAAATTCCATAGTCTTAAAGACCGAAACTTACTATTTTTTTTTCTTCAAGCTGTGTCTTACCTCATCCTTGATCTTCTGTGTTTCAGCCATGGCCAGTTTGGCAGCTGAAATTCGTCCGCACATCATCCTTGCAAGTTCAGCTATGGAGACACAGTCTTGGTGGACTGCTATTCCTGCACTTCAGACACAAGATGTTCTGAAGGTAACAGCATGCCCCTCATTCTCTTGGCCACCTTTCCAAGATTCCTTGTATGCCCAGACAGACAATAGATTTACTCAAGTAACCTAGAGCACGGCTCTGATATAGATTTGAGTCCCGTCAGATTCTTTTCTTCCTTTCTGTCTATGCTTTGTCCAAAGGATCTGAAAGTCCAGCTTCAGAACCTACTGTAAGATCTGTGAGAACATTTGTAGGCCTTCTAGTCCTAACATGTTTGAGGACAGACCCCTATAAGTAAATCACTGCAGTGCTACCTCTGTGTAAAGCTATAAGCTCCAACTGGCTTCTGTTGGTTGAACAGGCCACCCTTCTCCTATCGTATATGGCCACAGCTTCCCCTTTCAACTTCCTAGTTCTCTTGTATAATTGGGCTAATTAGGTGAGAGTGGAGAATGAATCAAGAAATGAGAAAGGCTGACTTTCAAGGTGAAGAAATGGAGACTTAAAGCAAAAAGATTATGTGTAGAATAGCAATAGAGAAATTCACTTGTGAAAATAGGAAGACCAAGGCTAAAGTTGCCTATGCAGACACTGTGAGAAAAGAGAATTTAGATGAAAAAAATAATTCAAAATTTGCACGGACCTATGTCTCATCGGGGCAGTCACGTTCTCTACCAGGGCAGACTGCAAACAATTCATACCTTCTAGTCTTGCACAATGAGATCCATCATGATTTGGTTTTGTTTTACAATGTCTTGATTTCTCATAAAGTCATTGGCTTCCCTTTGCTCCATTCTAATTTTAAGGAAGTATTTTCTTTAGGAGCTTTTACTTCCTTTTCCATTTGGCCAATTCTGCTTTTTAAGCATTCTTCTCCTCATTGGCTTTTTGGACCTCTTTTGCCATTTGGATTAGGCTTTTTTAAAATTTATTAATTTATTTTGATTTATCAACAATCACTTCCATATGCTTTTGAGTTGAAAATTTTTCTCCCCTTCCTCCCCCACCTCCCCAAGATGGCGCACAATCTGATATAGGCTTTACATTTACATTCCATTAAACATATTTTCACATTAGTGAAGTTGTAAGTAAAAATTAAAACCAATAGGAGGAACCATCAGAAAGATGAAACAAAACTCAACAGAAGGTAAAAATAAGTGATAGCGATTCGACTTCCATAGTTCTTTCTTTGGATGTGGACAGCATTTTCCATCCGAGGCCTCTGGAGATGTCTTAGATCCTTGTAATGCTGAGAAGGGTTCAGTTTAACAATATTATCACATAACGTGGCTGTTATTGTGTACAAAGTCCTCTTGGTTCTGCTCACTTCACTCAGCATCAGACCATATAAGTCTTTCCAGGCTTTTCTGAAGTCGGCCTGTTCATCATTTCTTATAGCACAATAGTATTCCATTACATTCATATACCACAACTTGCTCAGCCATTCCCCAATTGATGAACATCCTCTCAATTTCCAATTCTTTGCCACCACAAAAAGAGCTGCTATGAATATTTTTGTACATGTGGGTCCTTTTCCCATTTGTTTGATCTCTTTGGGATATAGCCCTAGAAGTGCTATTGCTGGATCAAAGGGTATGCACATTTTTGTAGCCCTTTGGGCATAGTTCCAAATTGTTCTCCAAAATGGTTGGATCATTTCACAACTCCACCAACAATGTATTAGTGTTCCAATTTTCCCACATCTTCTCCAACATTTATCATTTTCCTGTTTTGTCATGTTGGCCAGTCTGATAGGTTTTGATTTGCATTTCTCTAATCAGTAACGATTTAGAGCCTTTTTTCATCTGACTATAGATGGCTTTAATTTCTTCATCTGAGAACTGTCTGTTTCATATCCTTTGACCATTTATCAATTGGGAATGGCTGTTCTTTAAATTTGTCTTAATTCTCTATATATTGTAGAAATGAGGCCTTTATCAGAGAGACTGGTTGTAAAAATTCTTTCCCAATTTTCTACCTTCCTTCTAATCTTAGTTGCATTGGCTTGTTTGTGCAAAAACTTTTCAATTTAATGTAATCAAAATTATCCATTTTGCTTTTCATAATGTTCTCTATCTCCTGTTTGGTCATGAATTCTTCTGTTCTCCATAGATCTGATATGTAAACTATTCCTTGTTCTCCCAGTTTACTTATGGTATCAGCCTTTATATCTAAGTCATGAACCCATTTTGACTTTATTTTGGTATATGGTGTGAGATTTGGGTCTATGCCTAGTTTCTGCCATACTCTTTTCCAGTTTTCCCAGCAGTTTTTTTCAAAGAGTGGGTTCTTATCCCAGAAGCTGGGGTCTTTGGGTTTATCAAATAATAGATTACTATAGTCATTGACTACTGTGTCTTGCATATTTAACCTATTCCACTGATCCACCTCCCTATTTCTTAGCCAGTACCAAGCAGTTTTGATGATTGCTGCTTTATAATACAATTTAAGATCTGGAATTGCTAGGCCACCTTCCCCTGCATTTCTTTTCATTAGTTCCTTTGATATTCTGGACCTTTTGTTTTTCCAAATGAATCTTGTTATTATTTTTTCTAACTCTATAAAATAATTTTTGGTAGTTTGATTGGTATGGCACTGAATAAGTAAATTAGCTCAGGTAGGATTGTCATTTCTATTATATTAGCTGGCCTACCCATGAGCAACTGATGTTTTTCCAATTATTTAGATTTTATTTGTGTGAAAAGTGTTTTGTAATTGTGTTCATAGAGTTCCTGGGTTTGTTTCAGGAGGTAGACTCCTAAATATTTTATAATGTCTACAGTAAGTTTAAATGGGATTTCTCTTTCTATCTCTTGCTGTTGGGCTTTGTTGGTAATATATAGAAATGCTGATGATTTATGTGGGTTTATTTTATAGCCTGCAACTTTGCTAAAGTTTATTATTTCAAGTAGTTTTTTACTTGATTCTCTAGGATTCTCTAAGTATATCATCATGTCATCTGCAAAGAGTGATAGCTTTGTTTCTTCTTTGCCTATTCTAATGCCTTCAATTTCTTTTTCTTCTCTTATTGCTAAAGCTAAGGTTTCCAGTACAATATTGAATAACAGTGGTGATAATGGACATCCTTGTTTCACCCCCGATCTTATTGGAAATGCTTCTAGCCTGTCCCCATTACATATAATGCTTGCTGAAGGTTTTAGATAATGCTATTTATTATTTTAAGGAAGACTCCATTTATACCTATGCTTTCTAGTGTTTTTAATAGGAATGGGTATTGTATTTAACAAAAGGTTTTTCTGCATCTATTGAGATGATCATGTGGTTTCTGTTGGTTTTGGTGTTGATATGCTCAATGATGCTGATAGTTTTCCTAATATTGAACCAACCCTGCATTCCTGGTATAAATCCTACCTGGTCATAGTGTATTATTCTTGTGATAAGTTGCTGCAATCTATTTGCTAGTATTTTGTTTAAAATTTTTGCATCTATATTCATTAGAGAAATTGGTCTATAATTTTCTTTCTCTATTTTGACTCTTCCTGGTTTAGGTATCAACACCATATTTGTATCATAAAAAGAATTTGGTAAGACTCCTTCTTCACCTATTTTCCCAAATAGTCTATATAGTATTGGAATTAATTGTTCTTTAAATGTTTGATAGAATTCGCATGTAAATCCATCTGGCCCTGGAGATTTTTTCCTAGGGAGTTCATCAATGGCTTGTTCAATTTCTTTTTCTGAGATGGGGTTATTTAAGTATTTTACTTCCTCTTCGTTAATCTGGGCAATTTATATTTTTGTAAATATGTATCCATTTCACTAAGATTGTCAAATTTGTTGGCATATAGTTGGGCAAAATAATTCCTAATTATTGTTTTAATTTCCTCTTCCTTGGTGGTAGCTTCGCCTTTTGCATTCTTGATACTACTAATTTGGTTTTCTTCTTTTTTTTTAATTAAATTAACCAAAGGCTTATCTATTTTATTGGTTTTTTCATAAAACCAGCTCTTAGTTTTATTTATTAGTTCAATAGTTTTCTTAATTTCAATTTTATTAATTTTTCCTTTGGTTTTCAATATTTCTAATTTGGTGTTTAGTTGAGGATTTTTAATTTGTTCTTTTTCTAGTTTTTTTAGTTGTATGCCCAATTCATTAATCTCCTCTTTTTCTATTTTATTTATGTAAGCATTTAGAGATATAAAACTTCCCCTAAGAACTGCTTTCCTGCATCCCATAGTTTTGGTATGTTGTCTCATTATTGTCATTCTCTTGAATGAAATTATTGATTGTTTCTATGATTTGTTGTTTGACCCAATCATTTTTTAGGATTAGATTATTTAGTTTCCAATTATTTTTTAGTCTATCTTTCCATGGCCCTTTATTACATATAATTTTTATTGCATCATGATCTGAAAAGGATGCATTTAATATTTCTGCCTTTCTGCATTGGATTGTGAGGTTTTTATGCCCTAGTACATGGTCAATTTTTGTGTATGTGCCATGTACTGCGAGAAAAAGTATATTCCTTTCTATCCCCATTCAGTTTTCTCCAGAGGTCTATCATACCTAACTTTTCTAATGTTCTATTCACCTCCTTAACTTCTTTCTTGTTTATTTTGTGGTTAGACTTATCTAGTGCAGAGGGGGAGGTTCAGGTCCCCACTAGTATAGTTTTGCTGTCTATTTCTTCCTGTAACTCCCTGAACTTCTCCTGTAAGAATTTGGATGCTATACCATTTGGTGCATATATGTTTAGTAATGATATTACTTCATTGTCTATGGTGCCTTTTAGCAGGATGTAGTTTCCTTCCTTATCTCTTTTGATTAGATCTATTTTTGCTTTTGCTTTGTCTGAGATCAGGATTGCTACCCCTGCTTTTTTTACTTCAGCTGAGCATAATATATTCTGCTCCAGCCTTTTACCTTTACCCTGTATGTGTCACTCTTTTTCAAATGTGTTTCCTGTAAACAACATATTGTAGGATTATGGTTTTTACTCCATTCTGCAGTCCGTTTCCGTTTTATGGGAGAGTTCATCCCATTCACATTCACAGTTATGATTACTATCTGTGTCTTTTTCTCCATCCTTTTCCCCCATTTATGCTTTTCTTTCTCCTTTTTCCTTTCCCCCTTCACTAGTGTTTTGCTTTTGACCAGCCTCCTTCAGTCCCTCCCCCTTTTATTATCCCTTTCCCTTTTCTTCCCCTTTAGTCTTACTGCTTCTTCCCTCCCTTCTTTCCCCCTCCCTTTTCTTTCCCCTTTTCCCTCCTACTGCCTATAGGGCAAGTTAGATTTCTATACCTAACTGATTATATTATGCCCTTCTTGAGCCAAATCTGATGAGAGTAAGGTTCAAACAATGCTCCCCCCTTCTTTCCCTCTGCTGTAATAGGATTTTGTGTCTTTTCCTGTAATGTAATTTACCCTTGTCTGCCTCCTCCTTTCTCAGTACATTTTCTAAGATCAGATTGATCCACTTATTTGGATCCATTTAACCCACTTGATTAGATTTTTTTTTATCATTACATCAAAGTCAACTAATATCCACCCTCTTTATGTATACTCCTTTAACAAGGTGTAATAACAATAGAGTTCTCAAGGGTTGCAAGTCTCATATTCCCTTGTAGGGGTTTAAACACCCCCCCTCTTATTAACAACGTATTGTATCTTTCTGTCCCGTTTCCCTTTTTCAGTCCTTCTTGAGTCCTGTACTTGAAGATCAAATTTTTTGTTGAGCTCTGGTCTTTTTATCAGGAAAGTTTGGAAGTCTCCTATTTCATTGAATATCCATCTCCTCCCTTGAAAAATGATGCTCATTTTTGCTGGGTAATTGATCCTTGGCTGCATTCCAAGCTCCTTTGCCTTACAGAATATCATGTTCCATGCCCTGCAGTCTTTTAATGTAGAAGCTGCAAGGTCCTGTGTAATCCTGACTGTGGTTCCATGATATTTAAATGGTTTCTTTCTGGCTGCTTGCAGCACCTTCTCTTTCATCTGGTAATTTTGGAATTTTGCTATTATGTTCCTTGGCGTTGTCAATTTTTGGGATCTCTTTCGGGTGGTGATCAGTGAATTCTTTCTATGGTTATTTTCCCTTCTGGTTCTAGGACTTCCCAGGCAGTTTTCCTTTATGATTTCCTGAAAGATACTGTCCAGGCTTTTTTTTCATCATGATTTTCAGGTAGTCCAATAATTTTTAAATTGTCTCTCCTGAGTCGATTTTCCAGGTCGGTTGTTTTACTGATGAGGTATTTTACATTTTCATCTATTTTTTCATTTTTTTGTTTCTGTTTGACTGATTCTTGCTCTCTCATAGAGACATTAGTTTCCATTTGTCCAATTCTAGTTTTTAACAGATTGTTTTCTTCTGTTAGTTTTTGTACTTCCTTCTTCAATTGGCCAATTGTGTTTTTTAGGGACTTGTTTTCTTCAGTGTATTTTTTTTCCAATTGGCCAATTGTATTTTTGAAGGACTCTTCTACCTCTCTCATTTGACTATTAAAATCCTTCTTGAGCTCTTCTAAGAAGGCTTTTTGGGCTTCAGACCAGTTCATATTCCCTTTTGTTGTTGCAGATGTGGGTTTGTTGACAATGTTGTCCTCTTCAGAATTTCTGTCTTGATCTTCACTCTTCTCATAATATGAATCTATGGTACGTTTCTTTTTACTCATGGTGTTTCTTTATTCCCTGGCCTTTAAAGAGATTGAGCTCTCCTGCTGGGGAACAGAGGGTACTGACCCAAGCTTCTTGTGTTCCTAGGTCTTGGTCACTGGCTTTGTGTGCTGGGGCCTCTTATGGCAATTGGAGGCTGTAGGTTTCTGGCAGCTTACCTGTGTTGGGCTGGAATCAGCAAGGCTGGAACTTTCAGGCAATTCTAGGTTGCCTGCTTTTCCTTTCCTTTAGCTTTCTTCAGCTCCTTTTAGATGGGTGCTGCAGGGTGTTTATCTGCCTGGGGCCCCTGCAGTGTTGTCTCCCTCGTTTCTGCTAATGCAGGAGATTCCTTTGGTAGAGTGCGAGGCACCTGGTGGTTTTCTGAGCTGGTTTCCACCGGTTCCCCCACCCTCACTGAGGCACTCGGAGGTCCAGGTGTTGGTGTTTGCCTGCTCTACCACCTGGGCTTCAGGATTTCTTCACAATTGGAGGCTTCCTACAGCTCACCTGGTGTTGGGTTGGAATCAGCAAGGCCAGGGCTTTAGGAAGCCTTTAGGTTGTTTTCTTCACCTCCTTTCAGATGAATGCTAGAGGGATGTACTTATCGACCTGGGGCCCCTTGTAATTCTGCCTCCCTTATTTTTGCTGAGGCACTGGGAGACCCGTTTGCCAGGCTGCTGCACTGCTGCTCCCTGTCTTTCTTCTAGTTCAGGTGTTCCAGGTTTTTTTTTCTGGGGTGATATTTTCTGGGTTTTCAGAGGTTGATAGGGGAGAGTGAGAGCGACTGCCTTTTCACTCTGCAATCTTAGCTCCCCTAGGCTATTTTTTTAAGGTGTTATTTTCTTCAATATTTTATTGGGTTGCTTTTAGGAAGCTGTTGACTTGTTTTTCATGATTTTCTTGCATCACTCTCATTTCTCTTCCCAGTTCATCCTCTACTTCTCTTACTTGCTTCTCAAAATCCTTTTTGAGCTCTTCCGTGGCCTGGGGCTGATTCATATTTTTCTTGGAGGCTTTGGATGTAGGAGCTTTGACTTTGTTGTCTTCTTCTGGTTGTATGTTTTGATCTTTGTCACCAAAGAAAGATTCTATGGTCTGAGTTTTTTGTGAAGTTTGCTCATGATCCCAGCCAATTACTTGAGTTACAAACTCTTTGTTAAGGTAGGGGTCTGCTTCCAGTGTGGACAATGTACTGTCCCAAGCTCGGGGGGGGGGGGGGGGGGGGGGGGTTGTGCAGCTGTTTTCAGAAATACTTCTAAGGACCTGTAAATTTTTAGTTCTTCCAAGGTAGTACGATCAAGGGCAAGGTGTTTGCTCCTTTCCTGGCCTGGGCGCTGGTCTGTGAGTGACCACAAGCACTCTTTTCTGCCTTGGAACTGTGGGAAGCATTCCTTTTTCATCGCTGCTACAAGCTTCACTGTGCCAGCACTCCCCCTTGCCCTAGGATCACCACCCAGAACTGTGACCCAGATCCAGGCATGAGAAAAGCAAGAGAATCCTGCCTCAGAGCCAGCAAAGAGCTCCCTGCAATGCCCCTCTGATAAGCCTTTCAGTCCCCCCTCTGTCTGTTGGCTGACAGCTCAAGAAGCAGCCACTGCCCTAGGGCTACACCAGGCCTAGGGCTGGGATGGAGCTTCTGTCTCACCACAGTCACATACCTTTCCTACTGACCTTCTAAGTTGTCTTTGGCATTTTGGGGTTGAGAAGTCTGGAAATTGCCACAGCTCCCCTTGATTCAATCCCCTGGGGACTGCTCCAGGTTCACTGAAGCCCTGTTTTTGCTGGCACAGCTCACACTGAACTATGCTCCTCTCCCAGCCCAGCGCAATAGACTTTTCCAATCAACCATCCAGGTTGTCTTGGGCTGAAAATTTGTTTCACTCTGTCTTTTTGTGGGTTCTGCTGTCTAGAATTTGTTTAGAGTCATTTTTTAAGAGTATTTGGAAGGGTTTGGAGGAGAGCTTTGGCAAGTCCCTACTTTTACTCTGCCATCTTGGCTCCACCCCCAATCCATTATCATTTGGAAGAAGTTAGACATCTACAGATGAAAGAGGAGGAGGAGGAGGAGGAGAAAAAAATGGCAGCATCCCCAACTCTACATTAGGGTGATTTCTTGACTTGAGAGTGAATTGAGTTTAAGTGCAGAGCTGGGCAAAGTCATTAGCCTCACTCTCTCCTCCAGAGTCATCATGGTCTAGTGGTAAGACAAGACAGCTGTCAATGGCCCAGCACTTTCTGTGAAAGTGACAAATCAAATTTTGATGGCTCTCTCTTCCTCCTTTAAGTACTTCCCCCAACCTGTTTGCTGAAGCCTGAAATTCCTTCATGGTTGGGCTTTTCATTCTACAATTAGAGGTAAAGCTTAGGATATAAATACCTTTGGGAAAGGTCAGGCAATAACTTAAATTCAAACTTTATTAGCCAACTAGTAAGATACCATGGAGGGTAGCTAAGTGATGCAGTGGACAGAGTGCCAGGCTTAGAGTCAGGAAGACTCTTCTTCCAGAGTTCAAAACTGGGCTCAAACACTTACTAGCTGTGTGACCCTGGTCAAATCACTTAACCCATTTTGCCTCAGTTTCCTTATCTGTAAAATTAGCTGGAGAAGGAAATGGCAAACTATTTCAGTATCTTTGCCAAGAAAACCCCAAATGGAGTCATGAAGATACAGACACAAATGAAACGAATGTACAGAGGAAGCCCTGGATGATTACATCTACTGTATTGTGAAGACCCATAGAGTAAGATGATCACTAAAATAGACAGGGCTCAAACTGAATAGGGTGAAGTCTGACAAATTTTAAAATTTTTACCCAGAAGCAAATACATTGCCTATGGTATCATGTGCCTGAGTACATATATATCTGTCCCACAGCACTGAGAGTAAGGGTCAATAGGACCATTGCCAAGATTCTCCCTTTTTTGCTAGAATTCTTCAGCCATTGCTAAAAGTGTCTGAGGGGAAGGGAGGGGAAGGGAGAAAGTGAGGTGAT
Source organism: Phascolarctos cinereus (assembly GCF_003287225.1). Classification (NCBI taxonomy): domain Eukaryota; kingdom Metazoa; phylum Chordata; class Mammalia; order Diprotodontia; family Phascolarctidae; genus Phascolarctos; species Phascolarctos cinereus. Next base: position 321,458,936 of record NW_027555847.1, read on the forward strand.
GGCGGTGATGGTGAATATCTTTATTGGAAAAACAAGATAACTAGATACCATAAAATATTAATACACCAACTCATCCAGGACTTATATTAAACAGTCACTTTGACCCTCCTCTTAGGCCACATCTTACCCAACTACTCATCTTGGGGATTGGATCAGAGGCCACAGTTGGAAACCAATAGACAGCACATGTATCAAAAACAGACATAGCACTATAGACCTAGATCTAGACTTCCTGATTTTTGCAGCTAAAGATGATGAGGCCAAAGGGGTTAAGTGACTTCCCAAGGGTGCCCAAAGTAATAAGCATCAGCGGCAGGATTTGAACCTAGATCCTCTGTACTACAACTGAATTTGGATATATTTGTGTGTTCAGTCTTGGCCAACTCTTGGTGACTCTATTTGGAGTTTCCTTGACAAAGATGCTGGAGGGATTTGCCATTTCCTTCTCCAGGTCATTTTACAGATGAGGAAACTGAGGCAGAAAGTGTTAAGTGATTTGCCCAGGGTCACACAGCTAGTAAGTGTCTGAAGCCAAATTTGAACTCAGGAAGAGGAGTCTTTCCTGACTCCAGGCTGAGGACCCTATCCACTGCACCACCTATTACCTATTGTATTTGTACTTCCAGTGGTTTCACTTATTTTTCCAATATTCTATCAAACTAAATTGGGGTTAGTAAGTAGTATTTGAATATTAATAGTGCTAAATTAGTATTGCTACATTATGTCATTGAGCAGCTTCCTTCCTTGTATACATGGAAATGCAAAATAGTCTACTCTAACTTTCAATTTCTACTTAAGAGATGTTCTTTCATTTCCTCTAAGACACCCCTACTTGGTTTTGAAACAAGAACTTAGTGTAGAGTTATTTGGGAGTCAATATGGAACTGACCTCTTGAATTTCATGTTGCCACTGTAACTGACTTTCCTTGCCAGATGTAATATTTGAGATTGCAAGGCATGTTTGAGTATGATAGTACAAGGTCAATTGTGAGTGTAAATATGGCTTTATTGTTTTTGCAGCCAGTTGACACTTCTACAAAGATCTTGCTTGGTCTCCATTGCAATAGCTACTGTTAATATATGGGATAGCTATGTACCATGTTGGTAGGTGCCATATTGGTAACCAACTCTGTTGACCGCCTCACTCCCCACTGCTATATGTAAAGAATTTTAGGGGGAAGGCATTAGCTGCTGGATGAGACACGTGTATCAAGAAAGACTTCATGCAAAAGGAGATGCATAAACTCGGCCTTGAACGAAACAGGATTCGCTCCACGAACTGCCACGGGCAGCGCAAAAGCAACGAGAGGAAACGAAGTTTCGTGTGTTTAACAGCAAGAGGGCTATACTCTCCGGACCTTAAGACTGTGAGAAGGGGAGCAATGTATAACAAAAATTTTATAATAAAAGCCTGTATAGAAATTTAGGGGCATGATGTGGAGGTGAGTGATTATGACGAAAGAATGATACCGCAAAAACCAGTTCAGGTGATCGGCAGCTGTTAGTCTTGGGGGGAGGGGTGAATTAGTAGAGTGATGCCTTCCTGCTTTGGGCGGTGTTGATTATTGCAGCCCAGGGGTTCTGCCCTACAGCCTGCTTGGATTTTTCTCTTTCCAAAATATTATGAGCCCTGTGTCCACTAAATAAGCTTAACCCTCAGTCTGATTAAGGAGGAGACTGAGGGGCGTGTTCCTCCACCCACCGTTGGTGTTGGACAGGGGAAGTCCCACCCCATTTGAAAGAGACCCACCCCACCCACAAGAAAGGTATAAGGACGCAGGCCACTTGAGGGGCTCAGTTAGTTCTTGCTATTCCACTAGCCAAGATCGCGGCGACTTGCTCCACTCGGACCCAGTGAAAAGCCAGTGTACAGATACTTGAGACATGGTACCCGCCGGAGGCAAAAAGGTGAAGAAGGTGAGTCCCGCGGCGCCAGCGCGCTCTCTCTAACTCAGTCTCAGTCCATCTCTCCGTCTGTCTAATCCTTCTGTCTGTGATTTTGCCTTCTCTCTCGCTCCGACGAAGTGTCCCCACCAGCCCATCTGTCTCTCTGGCTTTGGGCCCCATACTCAGCTACTACCCCTCAACATCTCCCCATTCCCATCTCCTCGGATCTTGAGGCTCCGAAATCTTTCCAGAAGTCTAGGGCTGGGGAGGAGGTGGGAAGGGGCGCGGGCGGAGAGGCTGTATTGTAACTCCCTGAGAGCAGAAGGATGTACCCGGCTCTAGCCCGTTTCCAGGCTTCTCTCCGGGAGGCAGAGCTGGAAAGAAGGTAGGTCTCTGGTTGTGGTTTCGAGGAGAGCCCAGGAGGTAAGGTGTTGGTGGCTCATGCCGGGAGAAACCAGAGGCCTGGGGCTAGCGTGAAGGAGAATGTGGAAAGAGGAACGGGGAGATGATCTAAATAGGTTCATCTCTAAGGTAGGCGAAAAGTCCTACTGAAACTTTCTCAAGCTAGCTGCTAAAGTGGATAGTGTCAGGATTGAAGCTCAGAAACTGATTCTGTCCAGCCTGCTGAAGAGACCACCTCTCAGTTGAGGGAAAAAAGAAAGTAAGAAAGAAAGAGCAGTTCCCCGGACAGTAGTCCCTTAAAGAAAAGGCTTCCCTTCTCTGGTCTTCCGTTTTCTGCCTGTAAAACCAAGAGGAAGACTAGAAGTTCCCCGGGACTCCACCAGCGCTGATATTTAGTGTACTTTTTGAGATCTTGTAAGCTCAAAAGTTGGAATTCCCTGTCTTTTCGTTCAGATTGGCTACGGAGCTCGCCAGAGAGCTGGGATGTTGGGTAGGGGAGATGTTGGCGATGGTGTTCAGGGGGAAGCTAAAGGTGCTTGCAGCGCAGCTCAGGGAGTCTCATGACTTCCTTCCATCCACCTGATACCTTGTGGCTGTGTCTGAGGCACAAGTAGCAATAGGAAGCAAGGGAAGGAAAAGGGGGTTGATATGCTATAGATACTCTCCTAAAAATCGTAAACCTATGTGTAACTACTTTTTTTTTCCAGCAATCTAGATCATACTTTACAAAAACAATATATAAAAAGCAAGTGCATGTGGAAATTGCTTTCAGGAAATTTGATAAAACTCCACTTTGTTATCTTACTCCCGCTTTATTTTTAGGGAATTCTCCAACGTTTGGATTCTGGAGAGATTGTAATTGGAGATGGGGGATTTGTCTTTGCCCTTGAGAAAAGAGGATATGTGAAAGCTGGGCCCTGGACTCCAGAAGCTGCAGTTGAATATCCAGAAGCAGGTCAGTTAATGGGAAGGGCTATATAGTGTTATATGTCTTTACCATTAAGATTCTATCCTGTATAGAACATCCATCCCTTACTAATAGCTAAGTAAGTCTTTTTTTTCCCTGTCCATTAAAAGGGAGGGGAGATGTCTACCATGCACATCCCGTATACTGATACTGGATACTGTAAAAATAAAATACCATGGATCCCATCTCTTCCCTAGCTTCTCTAGAAATGTCCAGATTGGATGTGACAAGAGGTGCCCTGGTCTTTTCTGCTCAGTTTCATCTAGACAGGTCTGGACTTGGAGTGAAGAAGACCTGAGTTCAGAATCCAGACCCAGACACCAGCTGTTTAACCTTGGGCAAATTACTTAAGCTCTATTTGCCTCAGTTTCCTTATCTGTAAAATGGGGGTAATAATAGCATCTACCTCCCATAGTTGTTGTGAGAACCAAATGATAATATTTGTAAAATGTTTTGCAAAACATAAACTGCAATACAAATGTTAGCCATTATTATTGTTATAAGAAGGAATTTAGTGGCTTAGAAAAAAAGAGGGAGAGAGTGGCCAAGGAAAAGTGAAGAAATTCCAAAGCAATGATGAAACAAAACTCTTCAGCTGGGGTTTTAAAACTAATTAATACTTCTTAATATTTTAAAACTAATTAACACCACTTTTAAACTAATTAACACTTCTTAGTTAATGAAAGAACTTTCTCTCTTGTTTAGTCACCCATCAATTCCCACTCTTATTTAACTAACTCTATTCAAGGGAGTCTGAATGTCACACAAAGCATTTTGTATTTGTTCCTGGAGGCAATAGAGAGCCACTGGAATTTATTGTGTAGGGGAGGTACATAATAGGATCTACACTTTAGGAAAATTACTTTTGTGGCTGCTTGGAGGATTGACTGAAATAGAGAGAGACTTGAGGCAGGCAGATACACCAGCAGGCTATTGCAATAATCCAGTCAAGAGATGATGAAGGCCTGTACTAGAGTGGTGGCAGTATCAGAGGAGAGAAGTGGGAATATCTGAGAGATATTTCAAAGGCAAAATCAAAAGGCCTTGGCAACAGCTTGGATATGGAGAGATAGTGATGAATCCAGGATGACTCCTAGGTTGGGAACCTGAGGGATTGGGAGGATGGTGTTGTCTTCTACAGTAATAGAAAGATAGGAGGAAGGGAGGTTTTAGGGGGAAAGAGAATGAGTTCTGGTTTTTTGACATACTGGAGTTTAAGATGTCTGCCCAATATCCAGTCTGAGATATCTGAAAGGCAATTGGAGATGCCAGATTGGAGGTCAGCTGACAGATATGGGCAGGAAAGGTAGATTTGAGAATCATCAGCATAAAGATGGTAATTAAATCCATGGGAACTGATGAGATCATCAAGTGAAGTAGTACAGAGGGAGAAGAGAAAAGGGCCCAGGACAGGACTCTGAGGGACACTTTTGGTTACAGGGCATGATCTAGATGAGGATCCAGCAAAGGAAACCGAGGAGTGGTCAGATAGGTAAGAAGAGAAAAGAGTGATCTCCAGAAAACCCAGAGAGAAGAGAATATCAAGGAGGAGTGAGCAACTGTGTCAAAAACTGCAGAAGTCAAGGAGAATGAGGATTGAGAAAAGGCCATTGGATTTATCAATTAAGAGATCATTAGTTATTTTGGAGAGAATAGTTTCAGTGGAATGATAGGGTTGGAAGCCAGGTTGGAAGGGGTTAAGAAGAGAGTGAGAGGGGAGAAAGTGGAGAGACACCTTTTGTAGATGACCTTTTTGAAGAGTTTAGCTACAGAGGGCAGAAGAGAAATAAATAATAGTGGTGATGGAATCAAGTGAGGGTTTGGTTTTTTTTTTTACAGAATAGGTGAGATATGGGCATGTTTGTAGGCAGTAGGGAAAGAGCCAGTAGAGAGAGAAAGAGAGATGGAAAATAAGTGAGGGAATGGGAATGACAATTTGTTGGAGGAGATGGATGGAATGGGATTTCTTGAGTAAGTAGAGAAGTTAGTCTTGGTAAAGAGGTAACAGGGGTAACTGGAGTAAAGAAGGGAAAATATGGTAAAAGTCATCTGAGTGATAGAAGATAAGGAAGGAGAGAGGAGTTCACTGTGAATGGCCTCAATTTTTCCTATAAAATATGACACAAGGTTCTCAGCTGAGAGAGAAGGGGGGAGGAGAATCCATGGGAGTTTTGAGGAAAAATGAAAAGGTTTGCTAAAGCAGCTGTGGAGAGTAGGATAGTGAGTTGATAAGGAAGGTATAATAGCAGTGAGTGCCCAGGCCAAGGCTGTCTAACACAAATTTATAGTGGACCCAGTCAGAAGGTTGCCTGATTTTTTTCTTCACCTTTGTTCAGCAACACATATACAGACAGAAAGACAATGAATGGTGCAAGTAATCCAAGGCTAAGGCTTATCTAGGCTTAACCAGTGATATGATGGAGTGGGGGGGGGGGCCAAGGGATACAAGAGAGGAGGACAGTGTGGAGTTGAATTGTTTTCGCCAAGGGGTCAAGATAGGGAGAAGAGAAGAGACTACTGCAGAGGAAATAACTTGGGAGAGAATTGAGGGGTCAAAGGATTAGAAGTCCTGGTGAGGATGAAGAGTAGGATTGCCCAAGGGAGGAAAGACAGTGAGAACAGGCAATGAACTATGGTTAAGAAATATCTGTTAAAACAAGAGTTTCTCACAGATTAGCATACTCTTGCTTACTTAGCAAACTTAAAACCAAGATGGAATCACTTTGGCTTAAAGTTAAGTAAACTCCATTTTAGTTATGAATATATCTACGTGGAGATTATTTCAGTTCTTCAACATCTGCTCTTTGGCTTCATTTGAGATACTCCTTTCTGTGACTTAATAGCAACTAGTGGTTTTGACCATCCATAGATTTAATCAACCTTCTGCTGGAATATAAAATGGTGCAAATTCCACTACACCATCATTTAGTTCTGCATTCTGTTGCCAGCAATAGATGACTACATGCATTAGGATATGGGCAAGACTTATGGGTGCATTGCTGTATGGTATTCTCCTTGTGGTTCACGTTGTTCTTAATGGTGATGTGGTGGTTATGTGATGATATGGTTAGGCATGTTTCATCATCTTAAAACAAATTTGCTGATTCTTTTAATTTATACAGGGCTTTCCTTTGTAAACTCAATGGCTTCAGTAGGATTTTAGAATAATAATAAAAATTTTATTTTAAATAAAATTATTTCATTATCAATAAAAGTATTTATTATTTAAATTATTATTTTAGAATAGTGACAAAAATTTAGAGTAATAAAACCCTCAGAAACGGGACAGAGATTTCTAAGTTGCTTTTTTACCTTATTATTGGGTATGATAATAAGTCTCTTGGACTAATTATGTACCAGATAAAACATCTGCATTTCCTCACATTCATTCTTGAATTTTTAAAAATCACAAATTGTCATTTTTGTTCTTACCCCATGGGAAAGGGTAAATAATATGGAATCTCTTACATCTGGCATTTCATATACAAATCATAAAGCTGAAGGATATTAGCTCTTCAGATGTAAGGCTATAGTAAAAATGTATTTTTGAAGGGTGGTGCAGCCTTGTGTTTTTAGTATTCAGAGCATGTTCCTTATTTCAGGGGGTCGGGCAGCAGCAAAACAGGCGGACTATTTTCCATAGGTTTCCCCGCTGCCCCACTGTCACTGCTACTGTTCATGGCCATGTATCCTGCTAGCATCCACATAAATATTTTGTACTAATCATGTACCATTTTTAAACCAGTGCCAACAACTTTGTGGAATATCTGCCTGGCACTTTACCATTGCTGTAGAACTCTGAGAACTTTTTGATCCTTTAAGGGAAGTTAAAAATAAGAAGGTTAACCTCTGACTTTAATGGTACAGCAGAATAGTGGCCCACAGGATTTTAGAATAAATGCTTTCAGAGTCCTGTGATGAAGAAATATAGGCTGGTAGGACTGGAAAAGATTCTCTGAGAGGCCAGGAGACTTCCTTCTGCTTCCAGGTATTCTAGAAGTTGAGGGGGTTTTGTTTGTTTGTTTTTTGCTTTTAGGCAATTGGGGTTAAGTGACTTGCCCAGGGTCACACAGCTAGTAAGTGTCAAGTGTTTGGTCTGAGGTCGGATTTGAACTCAGGTCCTCCTGACTTCAGGGCAGGTGCTCTATCCATTGCGCCACCTAGCAGCCCCTGAAGCTGAGGTTTTTACTTCCAATGGAAATAGCAAGGTATAGTTCGTAAATGTAGAAACTTGGAATCAGGTGAAGTAGGTTCTATGAAATTGTTACCTATTATATTGTTGTTGTTGTTCAGTCATTTCTTCCAATCATGTCTAATTTTTCTGTGACCCCACTTGGGGTTTTCTTGGCAAAGACATTGGAGTGGTTTTCCATTTCCATCTCCAGCTCATTTGACAGATGAAGAAACTGAGGCAGAGTTAAATGACTTGTCCAGGGTCACACAGCCAGTAAGTGTCTGAGGCTAGATTAGAACTCAGGAAGACAAATCTTCCTGACTCCAGGACTGGCACTCTACCCCCTGTTTTCTCATTTGTAAAAGAGGGAGAATGTCACCTACAGTAATAACCTCACAAGCTGTGGAAATCAAATGAACTATATGGAAATCACTTTATAAACTATAAATGCTAAAAAACAGTCAGTGGTTCTATCTGGTGTTGCTGGTACATTAATAAATTCTGTGCCTCAAGTCATAGATGACTAAGTGATTAGTGAACAGTTGTTGAAAATTATTACACTTCATTTCCATTTACAGTGCGACAGCTTCATCGGGAATTCCTTCGAGCAGGCTCAAATGTCATGCAAACCTTCACCTTCTATGCTAGTGAAGACAAGCTGGAGAACAGAGGGAATTATGTTGCAGAGAAAATATCTGTAAGTAAGATCCCTCTGTGGAATTATTGAAATGATGTGGAGTCTCTGGAATTCTCATGACACATTGGTGCTCTTCAGGACTCTTGAGAATGACAGAAATGATGTGTGTCTGTGAATAAATAGCTCTTTAACTAAGGAGTGCCTCAAAGTAAGAGTCAGTAAATGAGAAAAGTAGTTTAAAGATTAAATGAAAGCATGCCAATTGATGGCATCTGTCTCAGTACCTGTTTTATTGAAGGTACTCTTGCCCTACATTAAACTCTGAAAGAAATGTCTGCCATAATTAAAGGAGCATAAATTTAAATGAACATTATTCCTCATCATTAACATACTAGATTTTATGTTGATTTGTTCAATAGATTACTATTTTATGGGGGGGGTTATTAAGAGATTACTATTTTAAAGTAGGAGGGTGGCAGCTAGGTGGCTCCATGGATAGCACTGCTAAAGTCAGGAAGACATGAATTCTAATACAACCTGAGACCATTCCTGGCTGTGTGACCCTGAGCAAACTCCATTTGCCTCATTTTTCTTAACTGTAAAATGAAAAAATAATATCTTTTGCTTACTCAACTTACAGTTTTATTTTAAATTCCCAATGGAAATTCAATGATAATGCATGCTTTCTCATTTTAGGGGCAGAAAGTGAATGAAGCTGCTTGTGACATTGCCTTGGAGGTGGCTGCAGAAGGAGATGCTTTGGTTGCTGGTGGAGTTAGTCAGACACCGTCATACCTGAGTTGCAAGAGTGAAACTGAAGTGAAAAGAATTTTCCGTCAACAGTTAGAAGTCTTTATAAAAAAGAAGGTGGACTTTCTGATTGCTGAGGTAAATACAGTCCCCAGATAAAGCCCACTAGCTCACTTGACTGGAAGGACTGGAAAAGACTTTGGGGGGCCAGAAGATCTTCTGCTTCCAGGTATTCTAGAAGTTGAGGTTTTTACTTCCAGTGGAAATAACAAGGTCACTTAGGCTGACTCTTGTGCTTTCTGCTTGATGCTTATGGCTGTTTCAAAGATGATCGTGTCGGGGCCAATAATTCCTATTGTTTTTGCAATCCTCTGTGAAGCTTGATTAGAGAGATCTAGTACCGGGGTTCTGAACATTTTTGATGCCATGGACCTCCTGTGCATTCCAGTGAAAACCTATGGACCCCTTCTCAGAATGTTTTTAAATGCATAAAATAAAATATATAAATTACAAAGGAAACCAATTATGTTGAATATAGTTACCAAAGTTCCTGAACCCCAAGTTAAGAAGCCCTGACCTTGTAGAACCAAAAGCTGGGAAGCAGCAGACTTTTATAATTTTTCTCTTAGGCAATAAGGGGAACACTGAATTTGAACCATATTTTCTTTCAGTATTTTGAGCACATTGAAGAAGCTGTGTGGGCAGTTGAAGCCTTAAAAGAATCTGGAAAGCCAGTGGCCGCTACCATGTGCATTGGCCCAGAAGGAGACCTGCATGGTGTGTCGCCCGGAGAATGTGCGGTGCGGCTGGTTAAAGCAGGTGAGCAGCAGCAGCATGTGCCTCACCCACTCAAGCACTTTGACAGGTCTTTTGAAGTCATGAAAAAATGCACTTAGGTGAATCAAACACTGTAATGGCTTTAGCTGCTAGGAAAACCATACCGGAAGGGCCTCTCTCTTCAGGAACTCACAATGCTATTAAAAGGCAAGCTTAGTTGCAGTTAGGAGGTGGAAACCAGTGCCAGTGATAGAAACACTCCTAATGAATCACTCCCTAATTAAACCCATAGTTTGTTGGGTTTTTTTTAAGACAGTAAGCAAAAATCACTGTAATTTGTGCCAAATGAGTTTTCGGACTTTAGTGGCTTGTAAGCCAGGATCCCAATGGCTAAGCTAGATTTCCTTATTCATGAGGATATCTTGTTTTATGGAATAGATGTACCTTTTAAGTACAAAATAGTCTCCTTTGGGAAATAATCATCTTCCTAATATATCTTTATACTTTCATTTACTGGATTTTTCATATACTGGGACACACATGGGTACTAACTAGAAGCTATATGAAAAGATTTATAACCATTGATTTTCTAACCATGAATATATATGAGGTAAATGGGAGAAGATTCTGAATTTCTATGCTATTCTGTAAACTACCACACATATGCTAAATGTATGTATGCATAGTTATTTACGAATATTATATTCATATATTTAAAGATTTATCTATAGACGGTGATCCATCTATATTTACATAGTAATCTACCTATAGTTATATATCACTACATGTTCATATATACTATATATGTATTATGCACTATTATATGTACAGGTGAATGTTATGTGTGCACATATATACATATGCATATGTGTGTACATGTATATACATATCTCCAAGGAGATATTTGAGCCAGTTTATATATACATATGTATATACTCACATATAAATATAGCATATACATATATATTCCTAAATACTATACTCACATGTGTGTGTAAAAGTATTCTAGCAGTTAGGGAGGTCTTCTGTAGGGCTACCACTTCCCTAAACACACACACACACACACACACACTTTAGCAATTAGAGAGGTCTTCTATAGGGCTATCACTTCCATATATATGTATGTCCATATACATATATATATACACACATATATATATATACTATAAATAGTCACATATATGTGTATATATACACATACATATATACATACAATATATAGATATAGATAATATATCTATACCTATATAAACTTTATAGCAATCAGGGAGGTCTTCTGTAGGGCCACCACTCACATATATATATATATATACATATATAGTACACACACACATGCATGCATACATTATATATATAATCACATGTGTGTATACACACACAGAGATATATAGATAACATATCTCTATATACATTATGTAACATTATAGCAAGTAGGGAGGTCTTACATAGGGCTATCACTTCCTGATATATACTATAAAAACCTTGGCCTAGATACCTCCTCGGAGATCATTTCAAGGTGATTTCAGAACATGGGAGAAGATCCCCCACCAATCTCTGACTCTGATGTATTGCCATGGCCTTGCCATAGCAAAGGCTATAACATTGTCATTCCCCCTTCCCATTCAAATGGGAGCCCCTTAAGAACAGGTATTGTGCTTTTGCCTTTCTTGACATCGTCAGCTCTTAGCACAGTGCTTGGAACACAGTAAGGGCTTGATCAATGATTGCTGAATGACTAACCTGGGTAGGTCTGACCGTGCTGAAAGGACTTGGCAACAGTATGGCCACTAGGACCAGCCTAGCTCCATTCCAAGCTTATTTCTTAACAGAGGACTGCCCAATGGGCAATGAATTTCAGGGCCTTTGCCCCTTAGGAAGCTGCATAGTGAAACCTGGAGTGCCTCAGGGTGGGAATTAATTACTTACCCTGAGAAAAATCTCACATGTTCTTGAACTGTTGAAGAATGGCAAGGTGATAAGAGGGATTAGACTTTCTCTCGAACACAGAAATAAAATGGTAAAGTAAGAATGTTCTTCTTTCTACTTTTAGGAGCTTCCATTGTTGGTGTGAACTGCCATTTTGACCCCACAACTAGTTTAAAAACTGTGAAACTCATGAAAGAGGGTTTACAGGCTGCCAGATTAAAAGCCTACTTGATGACACAGCCCTTGGCTTACCATACTCCAGACTGTGGCAAACAAGGATTTATCGATCTCCCAGAATTTCCATTTGGTAAGATATGGGTTGCTAACAAATAATCTAGCTCAAGAATCAATGCAGGAAAGCTATATGTGATCTCTTTTTAAGTTTGCGATAATGCTATGAAGAAAGTCAATATTATAATTATCTCAATTTTTCTGAACAAGCAAAGTGAGACTCAGAATAAGTGACTTTCCCTTGATCACTCAGCTAGTTGGTTTCAGAGGCGGAATTTGAAACCCACATCTCCTAACTCTGAGTCCACTATTCTGTTCACTATACTATTTCTCCTTCCATCCCACCCCATCTATATTTTTTTTCCCTTTAGCCAGGCCATGGCATTGGGTATAAATGGAAAAAGAGAGAAAAAGAAATATATTAGACTTGAGTGATGAATTAAAATAAAGTAAAAAGTAACATAAAGTCCAGAACGATTGCCAGAATATTCATTCTTCTGATAATAAATAACTTTCTTAGATCCTCTAGAAGTCTAGAAGAAAAAAAAAATATTGCTGGGATAATTTTAATTCTATCAAACTTTGTGGTACAATAGGAGAAGCACTAGATTGGAATTCCAAGAATTTGGGCTTGAACTCCAACTTGGTTATTTATTACCTGGGTGACCCTGGACAAACTATTTAACCTTCCAGGGCTTCAGCACCTTATCTGTAAAATGAGGGGATTGTACCACATGGCCTGAAATTCTTTCCAACTCTAAATCTATGATCCTAAGGACAAAAAGTAATTTGTCATTGAATACTTCGTAAGTTCATGGCAGCTAGGTGGTGCAATGGATAGGGCACCAGCTTTGAAGTCAGGAGAAATTGAGTTGAAATCTAGTATCAGACACTTACTAGCTGCGTGACCCTGAGCAAGTTATTTAACCCTGACTGCCTCCAAAAATAAAAAAATAAAAAAAGTAAAGAATTTGGTTTCAAGCCTTCCTCAAATTCATTTGCAAAGGTCAAGAAGAAGGAGAACAGGGACAGAAAACATTGCTTTGGTGTAGAACATTGCATATGAAGTATAATGTCATCTTTTTTCAATGTATTGATAGGTTTTTCTGACTTTTCTCCCCTCTTCTCCTTCTTTTTTTTTCTAGTCTTTATCATAAGGAATGGTTGTTAGGAGGGAGGAGGGGGAGAAACATGGAAGAAATTTTTAATTATTTTCAATTATTAGTCAAATGTATTTGACTAATGAATGTATAATTCATTAAAAATGATTCTTCAATTATGTTTCTGGCTTTGGTAACACATTCTTTTTGGGCAAAGTGTTTAGATTTGTTTTTTAATCAGATTTTTAAAAAAATAATTAATTTTTCATCAAGATTTATCCTCATTAAGAATATTTTTGAAGTTAAAATAAAACCATTTCCATTACAGGTCTAGAACCCAGAGTCACCACTAGATGGGATATTCAAAAATATGCCAGGGAAGCCTACAACTTGGGTGTCAGGTACATTGGGGGCTGCTGTGGATTTGAGCCTTATCACATCAGAGCAATTGCTGAGGAGCTGGCTCCCGAAAGGGGATTCCTGCCTGATGCGTCTGAGAAACATGGCAGCTGGGGGAGTGGTTTGAGCATGCACACCAAGCCCTGGATTAGAGCAAGGTAAGTACGTTTTACTATCCGCTCTTCCTCATTTTAAATTGGTTACAGAGTTCTAGTGACCTGGTTTGGCCTAAATGAATGCTAGAACTGATTCTCTGGGAAAGCATTGGAGAATTTTTAAAGCCCCATATAAATGTGCCTTTTATATCTTAAGGTTGGTTCTACATTAATTAGATGATCATGAGAAGTTGCTGCCATATTTTCTCCCCTTTACCAGGTCCAAGTTATTTCATGGAACCATTTTCATAAAAACTCTTTTAGGGAATGATGACTATCAAAGACTTCAAGGCTATTAGGCTTCTCAACAAATCATAACTGAATGATATGATAGCATGCTCTAATACTGCCATGCAAACAGTGGATATTCAAATATTAATGGGAGTATTTTAGGTTATAAAGATTTGAGCAATTAATTTTTGAATACTTGGAGCTATATTGGGATCATAATTTAGAGCTGGAAACAGTCTCAGAAGCCAGCTAGTCTACTCCACTACCCACTTCCCACCACCAATTTTGCAGATGAGGAAAATGGAGGCCCAGGAAGATTTAAGTGCCAGTGGTCACAAGCAGGATTTGAACCAAAGTTCTCTGACTTCAGAGGTCTTTCCCTTGTCATGCAAAGGTCAACAAGAGAATAGTTATTCATTTTGCATTCTAATGTCCTACCCAGAATATAAGAAAGACCTTCCAGAGATTAAATTTTTTAAGCCAAAGGCAACCACAATGATTAGGCTTCAGTATGTTTTGGAGGTATGGCTATCTGGGGCTTAGGATGTATGGATATATTCATATGGCAAAAATATTACGTTAATAGGAAATAGCTAATTAATCATAACTCATGTGGGGAAAATATTGAGGCTGATTTTTGATCCCTGCATTGGTGTTAGAATTGCAAACCAAAGTTTGCTCAGAAAACAAATGCAGACTTTTATCTGCCAAGACCAGCAAATTTGCTTAAGTGTGTATATGTGTGTGTATGTAGGTGTGTGTATATATACATATATATAATGCACACATGTAGGCAAACTTATGTATAATGTGTGTGCGTATCACTACCTAAAACCTAGACCATAAAATGGATTCTTAAAGGCATACAAAAACACTCATTCCATCAACAATTCCTTTGCCTCACACAGGGCAAGGAAAGAGTACTGGGAATCTCTACCCCTGGCCTCTGGTAGGCCATACTGTCCTTCCATGTCCAAACCTGATGCCTGGGGAGTGACCAAAGGAACAGCTGAGCTAATGCAGCAGAAGGAATACACAACTGACCAGCAACTGAAGGAGCTCTTTCAGAAACAGAAATTCAAATCCTCAATAGCCTAATGTAATGGGTATACTTGTATATTTGGGGTGCATTAGCACTCATAATTTGTAAGCTGGCTCTCAAATTAAATAAAAATGGAACTTTAAAAACAAAAAACAAAATATGTTTTTGAAGTTTACTTAACAGTGACAATGGGGCTTTTCTCATAAAGAAATGAGAAGGTGACACTTTTGGAGAGATGATTAAATTGCTGTAGGAGACTTTAAGTATAAGGAAATACATTCAGCAGCTGAACAGGTTTGTGTTACTATCTTTTGGATTATATTAATTATATCTAATAATGTCTAATTTTAATTCTTCCCTCTCAATCTCTCTGACCCACCTTCAGCATGGGTACTTGGGATGTATCTGGGATAGAAAAAAAATCTCTAAACTTTCAGAGGTCAACTAGTCCAAACCTCTCATTTTACAGATAAGACAACTGAATTCTGCTCTGGGAATTGTAACCAAATTAACACTACCATTCCTGGTAATGATCAGTAAATTGCCCTATGATACCACTTAGCATCATCTTCTTGTCTTCCCAGACCAAAATATTCCTTCCCTGTCCAACATCCCTTTATTAGAATGTGGGCTCCTTGAGAGCAGGGACTATCTTGAATCTTATATTTGTACCCCCAGCACTTAGCACAACGCCGGGAATGTAGTTAATAATTGATAAATGCCTTTCAAAAATTCATTTATTCACTATGCCACAGTATTATATTGATACATATGTAACTTACATCAACAGCACTTATGACACCAGTTCCCCTTGCAAGCCTGCAGTTCACAAAATTTAAAGAAAGTTTTATTTAAAGTTAAGGAAAGGAAAACGGCACTCGCCAATGAGCAGACAGTCACATATTAGGTAGGGTTCCCAGCAGGCCCTGCATGGTCTGTTTCTTAGTGTGAGGCTCAGCCTGTAGTTCTTGCAACTTCCAGCAGATGGCAACAGTGCCCCCCATTACATTTGTAATGACTTGGGACCAGTGAGGTTGACTTGGTGATTTGCCTTTAGAGTTTGACAGCATGCTAAAAGATGATAGCAGCAAGCTAGTTGATGCAATGGATAGGGTGTTTGAATCAGAGTCAGGAAGAATGGAGGTCGAGCTTAGCTGCTTTTGCAGACTTTAAACCACTATGTAAATATTACCTATTATTAATACAAAGTAGGGAGAAAAATCATCTGGACACCCTATATCAGTTTCTCCATCTACAAAAAAGATAGGCATGCCACTAAGCTACACACGATATAAGAATCTTACATATTTCTACAGGGAGAGGGAATGCAATTTAAGGTACATAAGGATTTCCACGAGAAGCAACATGGCTAAATGGATAGATAGCCAGCTTTGGAGTCATCAAGAACTGAGTTCAAATCCTATCTCTCATTCCTAGAGTGTGTGACCCTAGGCAACTCATTTAACTTCTTAGAGAGCTATAAACTGCAGGAAAATTGTTCTTGTACGAGTAGAGGCAATTCCTTGTACCAATGAAATCACAGATACGAACTAAAAAGGATGTCTGTGGTTTCCATAATAATAGCTAACTATCTTTTGGATTATATTAATTATATCTAATAATACCTAATTTAATTCTTCCCTCTCATAGTGCTTACTATGTGCCAGGTACTATTCTAAGTTCTTTTCAATTATCTCATTTCACCTTCACAACAACCCTACAAGGTAGGTGCTATTATTACCCCTATTTTACAAATGCGAAAACTGAGGCAAACAGAGGTTTAAGTGACTTACACAAAGCTAGTAAGTATCTGAGGCTGGATTTGAACAAGAATATAATTTCCCCAAGGGACAGCTAAGTGGTGCAGTAGATAGGATGCTGGGCCTAGAGTCAGGAAGATTCCTTTTCCAAAGTTCAAATCTGACTTCAGACACTAACTATGTGACCCTGGACAAGTCACGTCACCCTGTTTGCCTCAGTTGCTTCATCTGTCAAATGAGCTAGAGAAGGAAATGGCAAGCCACTCCAGTATCTCTGCCAAGAAAACCCTAAATAGGGTCATAAAGAGTTGTACACAACTTAAAAAATGAGGAACAACACATTTTAACCCTATACACAGAAATAGTTTATGAACAGAACCTTTGGAAGAGGTACTAAAGTGGAATAAAGTGAGACTGGCCACTGTGGAGCTATAAAGGTGTTAGGGGGACAGAACAAGCATTTATTAATCACCTACTATGTGCCAGGCACTGAACTACATGCTTTACAAATATTAACTATTCCACAGCTCTCTGGGAACATAGCTAGGCTGATGAATCATAGTCTTAAGTCAGCACTGTCCTTAATACCCACCCATCTCCATCTTTCTGGATGAATTTGATACCCAGCTCTCTTCTTGTACTTTCTCCAATCAGACTCGAAAATTTCCCCATATGAGCATTATGGTTAATTAGAAATATTTTCCATTAATAATAGTTTTGCCATGTTAATATATCCATCATTGTATGCCCTAATTGCCATGTCACCCCCAAAATATGTTGAAGTCTGATCACTATTGTTGCCTTTAGCTTCAACTATGTGCTCAAAGAGAAATTTTTAAATATTGTTAGATCATTTTTAAAAAATGAACATTGAAACAATTTTAAATTCAGCTAAAGATTCTGGCAAAGATTTCATTGTAAAGACAGACTTGATTTCATAGTATCTAATACTGTATTGATTTTAAAGATTTTTTTTTTACTGAAAATTTTTCCCTTTGATAGAAAAAGTTAAGTGTATGGAACTTGAAAATACTTCATTTCCTACTGTAGAATATTTTTTCTTTCTCATTTTCTTATCTGTTGACTTTTTTTGGTCTCCCTGTTTTTCTTCCCTGATCTAAAATTGGGTTTAAGCCCCTCCTCTGCCACTCACTAGCTTGCACTTAACTTGGACAAGTTGCCTTCCTTCTTCCAGCCTCAGTTTCCTCATCTGTAAAATGAGGTGTTAGCCTAGTTGTGTTTGAAAGCACCTTACAGCTGTAACATTCTCTGGTTCTACAACAAAAACTTGGTCTCCCTTTATTTCTTTTGCTCTTTATATCTGCTTCTTATTCTTCCCTCACTCTCCCTTTTTGTTGTCATTCAGTCATTTTAAAAAATTATGTCCCACTCTTTGTAACTCCATTTGAGGTTTTCTTGGCAATAATACTGGAGTAGTTTGCCATTTCCTTCTCCAGCTCACTTTACAGATGAGGAAACTCAGGTAAACAGGTTTAAGTGACTTGCGCAGGGTCACACAGCTAATAAGTATCTGAGGCCAGATTTGAACTCAGGAAGATGAGTTTTTCTGACTCCAGGCTTAGCATTCTATCCACCTAGCTACTTTTTCAAATTGCTAACAAGTAAGTACACAGTCATCTCCTGGAGGACAATTAATCTTTAAATCCCTCACACCTGGCAGATACCAAGCACTTAATAAATACTATTGAATTGAATTGAATGAGAATGGTGTGTTCAAATCCTTAGACCACTTATCAATTGGAGAATGGCTCTTTTGCTTATAAATTTAAATCAGCTCCTTGTATATCTTGGAAATTAGATCTTTATCAGAGAAATTGAGTGCAAAGATTTTTCTTAGTTAATTGTTTCTCTTCCAATCTTAGTTTTATTAGATTTATTTGTGCAAAAATTTAAATTTTGTGTAATCAAAATTATATTTTGTCTCCTATGATTCTATACCTTAATTGATCGTGAACTTTTCCCCTATATATAGATCTGATAGGTAGTTTTTTTCCCCCATGTTTCTCTCACTTGTTTGTGATGCTGCCTTTTATGTCTAGGTCACATATCTGCTTTGGCAGCTATATATTCACATCTTCTATGATTTTCAAAGACTTTTTGGTTGTTATACCTAATTTTTTGCTCCCTGATCCTACAATCTATGACTCCATGAGAGCAGAGAAGCTTCTGCTAGGCACCGCACTGGGCTATGTACCAACAAGTCAACAAGCATTTATTGATTACAATCTGCCAGGTGTGGGGGGTGTTCAGGGAGGTCCAGCACCTTTGGTGTGAGGGCTGGCCAAGCCCTTTTCAAGGCTGCTCATCCACCTTTGGTATCCACCTATCACCCAACTCTCACCTATGGCTCCAAGAAACTGTAGCATATGCAGTGGCCACAGCCCAGTAAAATCTTGGCAGATTGGCTAAACCAGATCGAGGGTAATCAACAAGCCTCAAACCTGTCAGCAAATGAAGGGCACATGAAGACTTCCCCTGGCAGAATGGGCAGATAAGAACAATTTGTTTCAAGGACTGCAAAAGCCGCTAAAGCAGATGCTGTGGAGCACTTATAGCTTGGTCAGACGTCGGAGACGCCAAGGGCATCCACTGCAGCTCGTAAACAACGACAGTCATCCTGACTTTTGCCCTGCCACTGGATTTCAATGTCTCTGGAAGAGAGAGTGAGACTGATGACTTCATGTGACTCTGCCCCACCTAGATCCGACTCACCCCTGAGTCAAGATATCACCCTGGGATGTCACTGGTCCTTTTTGAAAACAAAGGGCAAACAACAACAACAACAACAATCTGCCCGGTACTAGAGTTGTTGCTGGGAGCAGAGGATTAGAAGTACACTTCTGATCTGGAAATTCAGAGGGACTGAGCAGCAAGTCAGGAAGAATCTTGTGTCTGTATTGTCCCAGGCTCTGGGAGAACTTTAGTTTTGATTGTGGACATCTAGATCAGGTTAAAAAGCAGGCTGTCGCCCTTGGGGGTGAGACACAGGCAACTATAAAACCCTGATCCTTGTGTTAAAAATTAGCTGAACTGGGAATAATCTGTGTCCCTCTAAGGGTCCATGGGCAGACATCTATGTGTGTACACTGTGGTAAAAGATACTGATTTTTCTAAATGGCTTTGTAGATGACCGACTATGGGGCAGATGTACCAGGGAGAAGTCAGGGGGAAAGGATGTGATCTCAAGGCCTCAAGTTTAAGAAGGAAGAGCCCCTTTTGCCTTTGCTGGTGACCACGGAACATAAGAGAGACCCTCAGCTTTGTGTTCTGGCATGTCACAATTGGCCACAATATTTTGTGAATAGGGACTATGGGAAAGAACTATAGTTTTATTTATCTTTGTAGTGTCTAATGTAAGGTACAGTCTCTTTAAGGTGTTCACCTTTCATATGGAGCAGTTTGATGAAGGCCATATGTGAAGACCAGAGAGAAATCAATTTGGTTAGATTGTGGATTGTAGGAGGGAGAGTAATGTCCAATGAGGCTGGTAAGAAAGGTTGGGATCAGGTCACGAAAGGCCTTAAAAGGTAAGCAGACCCCTATTGATAAATGGTCAAAGGCTATGAACAGGCAGTTTTCAGAAGAAGAAATCAAAACTATTAATAGTCACATAAAATGCTCTTAATCATTAATACAGTATGATTTGCCATTTCCTTCTCCAGCTTATTTTATAGATGAGCAAACTGAGACAAACAGGGTTAAGTGACTTACCCAGGATCACAAAGCTAGTAAGTGTCTGAGGCAGGATTTGAACTCAGGAAGATGAATCTTCCTGGCTTCCAGACCTGACACTTAAATCCAATTCATTTGCAAGTCAAAACGTCACCTCCCAGATGTCATTGGTCCTCTTCGAGAATGAAGAACAAACAACAATTAATCACTAATAATTAGAGAAATGCTAAATAAAACAACACTGAGGTACCACCTCATACACACCAGATTAGTTAACATGACAGAAAAGGAAAATGACAAATCTTCGAGGGAATATGGAAAAATATTGATGAACATTGATGGACTGTTGGTGGAGCTGTGAACTGGTCCAATCATTCTAGAGAACAATTTGGAACTATACCCAAAGGGCTACAAAACTGTGCATACTCTTTGATCCAGCAATACCACTATTAGATGTGTATCTCAAAAAGATCAAAGAAAAGGGGAAAGGACCCACATGCACAAAAATATTTATAGCTTCTCTTTTTGTGGTGGCAAAGAATTAGAAATTCAGGGAATGCCCATCAATTGGGGAATGGCTGAACAAGTTGTGGTATGTGATTATGATGGAATACTGTTGTGCTATAAGGAAATGATGAGCAGGATGCTTTCAGAAAAACCTGGAAAGATTTATATAAACTGATGCAAAGTGAAATGAGCAGAATTATAAGAACATTGTACACAGTAACAGCAATATTGTAACGATGATCAACAACGAAAGACTTAGCTATTCTAACAAATACAATGATCCAAGACAATTCCAAAGGATCCATGATAAAATATGCTATTCACCTCCAGGGAGAGAACTGGTGAACTCTTAGTTTATATTGAAGCATACTTTTTTCAATTTCGTTATTGCTTTTTATTGTTTTGGTGGGTTTTTTCCCACCATGGCTAATATGGAAATATGTTTTGCATGACTTCACATGGATAATTGATTTATTGCTTGCCTTCTCAGTGGGACAGGGGTGAGAAGAAGAGAGAGAATTTGCAACTCAAAATTTTTTAAATGTTATAAATGAATTAAAAATAGATTTTTTTTAAAAAAAAGTTGAGCAGAGGAGTTTATATTTTATTATAGAGGTAAAGAAAGCCACCAGAGTTGACTAAATAGGGAAATTGCACTGTCAGATCTGTGTTTGCTCATTTAACTGATTCTGTGACTTGGACAATAGGATTCTGAAATTATACTTGTTTCTTTTCCTTCAGTTGGCTATATTCTAATAGTACTTCATCCTTGTTTAGCCCCTCAAAGTGCTCAAAATTTCTCTCTGTTTCTCTTGACTCCAATGTTTGTATTTCACAGTTCCTGCTCATAAAAGTCTTCTATTCGATTAAAGATCCATTTTTTTTCTCCTAAAGGATTATATTCCATTTTGCATGGTAAGTTATTCTTGGCTGTAAGACTTTATTTTTTACCTTTGAGAGTATTGTATTCCACAATGTTCTCTCTTTTTAGTAATTGCTGCTAAGTTTTGTGTGCTGCCTAAATTCCTTCTTTATTACTGCTTGTAATATATTTTTTTCTTTGACTTGGAAGCTCTGGATTTTGGGTATGAAATTTCAGAGTGTTTCAGTTTGGTGTTTCTTTTGGTGATGATCAGATTCTTTCTATTTTAACTTTACCCTCTGGTTCTAATAGCTCTGGACAGATTTCTTTTATGATTAAAAACATGTATATTGTATACATGTACATGTAATGACAATTCTACTTCTCAAAAAATATCAAAGAGGAATAGGACCCATATGTACAAAATATATATATATACAAATACATGTGTGTGTGTGTGTGTGTGTGTGTGTGTGTGTGTGTGTGTGTGTTTATAGGGCTCTTTTTTGGGTAGGAAAGAATTAGAAACTGAAGGAATACTCATCAATTGAGGAATGGCTATAGAAATTATGGTAAATGAATGTGATAGAATACTATTATGATATAAAAAACGATGACAGAGCAGTTTCAGACTGTGTGGGAACGGTGAAGACCTCTACCCAAATTGACTACTCAGGAGTCACTCCAAGTAGGGTGCAGAAAATTTATTAGAATCTCATAAGAAGCAGGCAGTCCCACTGCCAGCCAAAAGGACAACAGAAATGCTCACAGCAGGAGGGCCGCTCCCCTGAGCGCATGTGCAGTTTTTATACATCAGTCCTTATCTAACATCACATGACTGAGGCCTCCAGGCTTCAGCTAATCAAGCTAACAGTTACATAGCGGACTGTGAGTTCTTCACCTATCTCATACAATCCCCCCTGTTATTTGTAAAATATATTTACCCTATGAAGAACTGACACTTTGTTCGAATTCCATCAACATTTCCACACATTGTTTGTCAATCTCCCTATCTGGGTCGTCTCTCCCAACTGTGGGCTCACAATCTCACACACCAGGCTCTAATTTAGGACAAAGGACATAGTATAGACATCTCTATATTTCTTAGTTTGTTGAGATAATGTCAAAGAAGCAATTAAAAGAAATGTGCAGTTAGGAAGATAATTTACAATTGTTTTTGGGAGGTCTCAGGGATTGAATAGATAATGTTGGGAACAGAAAGATATCTGAATAAAACCCTGTCAAAGGGAGATAAGGGGACTTGAACATTTAGGGGTTGTCTGGGACTTGGGACAAAAGGCACATCAAGATAAGATCAGAAGGCAGGCCAGGGCTTAACAACTAGACAAATTTTAACTGCTAATATTTGGCACTAAAAAGAGAAGATCTTACAGTAATCTATTCTTAACCCTATCATACGTCCTGAACTCACTACCTTAATTACACTGAGAAGTCCTCACTGGGACATCCCATCCAAGACAAACCTGGGAAGACCTGAATGAACCGATTCAGAATGAAGTAAGTAGAACCAAGAGAACAATTTATACAACAACAACTATATTATTGAGACAAACTACTCTGAAAGATTTAGGTTTTTAAATTAGAATTCTCTGATCAACACAATGACCAGCCACAATTCCAGATGACTCATGATGAAACACGCTACCTATCTATTTATAGACAGGTGATAGACTCAGAGTGCAGATGAAATGGAAACTTTTTTTTTTGACATAGCCAATGAGAAAATTTGCTTGTAGCAAGGGATTTTTTAAATTTCTTAATTGGGAGGCAGAATGGGGAGCAAGGAAATGGGAAAAGAAGATTTTTCATTTGAAAAGAAAATCCTTTTTAAAAAAGAAATATAATGACCAGGATTTTATTTTGCTTTATTGATCATAGTTTTCAAGGAGTCTGATGATTCTTAAATTATCTCTCCTGAAACTTTTCCAAGTCAGTTATTTTTGATAGTTGATAGCTTACATTTTCTTCAATTTTTCAATCTTTGACTTTCTTCTATTATTTCTTGTTTTCTCATTGAGTCACTGAGTCTTACTTGTTCTATTTTTCAGGGAGTCCAACACTTGGACAAGTTTTTCCCCATTCTATTCTAAGCTATTTATTCTCCTTTCAATTTTATTTTGTCTTGAACTCTGTGTCAAGGTGCTCTGACTCTAGAGCCAGGGCTTTTTCCACTGTAGCATGCCGCCTCCCTAAATAGTCATTGTCACATTAACAAACATTTATTAAACATCTACTATGTGTCATGGAGAAGAAAATGGCAAACCACTCCAATATCTTTGCCAAAAAAAAAAAAACCCAAAAACCCAAATGGTGTCACAAAGGTTGGACATGACTGAAATAACTCAACAACAAAAAAACCTACTCATTAAAGCACATTCATCAGCATTGCTGCTTGGCAACATTTTGTAATCATTAGTTGCTGTTACTATAAAGGACTCAAAATCAATAAAGCTGAATTTCATTACAAATATTCTACAAATCCTGCTTTTCTTCAATTCACCATGGCCTTCCTTTCCACTGCCGGATCTATGAGGTTTTACTCTACCTTGGAAGTGAGGTCTCTTCACACCCCAAATATATGGCCTGGATCTGGTATTAAAGGACTTGGGTTCAAGTCCTAAATGCCACATTCTGTGTCACTTGGACCAAGTTAATTCAGCCTGTTTCCTCAGCTATAAAATCAGGATAATAATATGTGTACTTCCTACCTAACAGAGATATACTGTGAGTTTTTAAAAAACTTCACCTACGCTATTAAATGTATATCATTGGGAGCTGTCATCGTTATTAATGAGTGATCATAGCTCTTCAGTCATTGCTTAAAAATGGTAATGAATTCACTTTGGACTGAAGCAATCAGGAGCAACAACAAAGTTTGGGTGCCTCCTTGTGGTGAAATTAAGCAGCCATCACACTTGCTAATTGGCAGTTACATGGGCTAGACAGGCGATAGATCTAATTACCTGGGTTCAGAACCCCAAAACTAATTATTATCCTAGACTGGATCCTCCTCATTGGTGGTTGAAAATGGAACTTACTTAGTTCACACCCTATTCTTAATGAAAATCTCTTTCGTATTTCATTTTTATTTTTATTTCAGATATATGATTTAATGAATTGGAACTCCTAGTGTGGAAACTCCCTCCATTAATGCAGTTTGGGAGATTGTCAAATTATGAACCAATCCTAACTCTAGAGCAAATAGTTAATAATAACTTAGATTTGTAATAATAATAACATTATATTTATATTGAATTGAATTTATATTACATTGAATGTTCACAAAGGTTTCTCATTTGAACCTTGTAACAATCATCTGAGGACAATACTAAGGGTATTATTGTCACCTGCATTTTACAGATGAAGAAACAGTGACTATAGGCTGCGAGTAAGCACCAGAAGTAAGATTTAAATACACATCTTCCTGACATCAAGTTGAGCCCCTATACAGTGGATCACATTACCTCACTTTTTGGTGCAGACCTGTGATTTAATCCATGAAAGGAACTACTGGCAGATCAGCACACATCAATAACTCAAAAGTCTTGGACAGTTGTCTGAGGCATTGAGAAGCTAAGTGACTTGTCCATGGTACCAGAACTAATGGCTTTCAGAAACAGGTCTTCCCAGGCTTCCATCCACTATATCACCTCCTTTTACTTCTCAGTTAGTCCGGTGCTCTTTCCTTTGTGGTTTGTGTAGACCATGGGAGTTCCTAAAGCCTCTCTGTTGGATGACACCATATTCAGGCCTATTTTGTGGCAGAACAGGTTCTTCCACATACTTAGGAACTCAGAGAAGACAATTTCCTCTTCTACTGAAACTTCTTGCTGTGGCCAAGATGACTTTCATATTGGTGGTTTCCTGAGTTCTAACCACCACAAGTATTAGGTTTCCAAAGCAAAGCCATGAACTTGGGGGCTTATGGTTCCTTTATATCAAATCAATTCATGTATGTTAAGTAGTTTCAAATTTTAAAGCACTATGTATAAGTAAATTATTACTATTATTATTTCTTGGAAAGGAAAGTCCTCCCATGATGCTAACCACAGAAGATTGCTTTCATATGAGCACGTTTCATGGAGACAGAGAATTCAAGGTAAGTGCTGAGCTTCTCCAATAGGTCTCTTCCCTCTATGGTTAGATTTTCAGTCACTTACGTGATGGTCTTATGTGTAAGAACCTCATTAGAAAGAAAAAAATATCTTTAGTTGCAGAAATAACTCTCTAGCTTCTGCCAAGGAAATATAGAGGAGGGATGGGGTAATGCAGGAAATTATAACTCTATGATAGAACCAGTTTGACCATAGTAAGTCAGCTTATGTTTTGGGCTGGTCTGCCAAATTGCACTGGAATGAAAACCAAATAAGTTCAATTTTCTATGCAGAGAACAAACTATCAAGAAAAGATGCCGTATATGAGGCCTTTTTGCCTTTGACCTCCTTGAGATATATGGTTAGCAATGGGATTTCTGGGTAGAAGAATATGGACATTTCACTCATTTTCTTAGCATAATTCCAAATTACTTTCTAAAATAGTCGGACAAATTCACAGTTTCACCTTCCCTCACTGAGGGTTTTTTCTTTCCACAGCCCCTACAAAACTCTCTTTAAGAGAATTACTTAAATAATTAGAGAGATATTTATTGCTCGTGGTTGAGTTGAGTCAATATAATAAACTTGATACTATCTAACTTCATTCAAAGATTTAGTGCTATACCAGTCAATCTGTCGGTGCTAGACAAAATGATAACAAATATATTCACAGGGACAAAAGATCTAGAATCTCAAAAGAATCATTTTTTAAAAGTCAGAATGGGGGGCAGCTAGGTAGTGCAGTGTATAGAGCTCTGGCCTTGAAGTCAGGAGGACATGAGTTCAAATCCAGTCTCTTGACACATGACACTTACTAGCTGTGTGACCCTGGGCAAGTCACAGAACTCCGATTGCCTCATCAAAAAGCAAAAAAAAAAAAAAGGTTGGAATGAAGAGAGAAAAGCACTGCTAGGCTTCAAATAATACTGTAAAGCATTTAATTATTTACTACTAGTTTGGGTGATTTTTGAGTATTGCAATTCATTAAATGGTATAAGGAGCACAGGACTGAAGTGCTTATTTTCCTGACAGTTACTCAAGATCTATTGACAAAGAGACGCAAAAGTCTGTTACTCAGGATTGCTAGTCCTGTGAGACAGTAAGACTCTTTTATCTGGTCCTAGGTGGACCTTATCTATGAAGTCTGTAGTTTTTAGAGAAAACAGAAACACCTTCCCAGTTTGTTTAGGAATATAAAGCAAAAATACCAAGAAGCAATTGAATCCACATGGCTATGAAGTACAATAAACAATCATTGTGGGCACAAATATCCCAAAAGAATTCTCTTTACCTCTGAATTGCTTGGCTATTTCCAAGAAAATGGCTTCTGGACTTCTTATCAGAGGAGAGAGAAGACAAAGACCTTTGATGAAGGGGATTTACAACAATCCTTTGGGATTCTATATTTGAATGCCTACCTAGACTTTGGAGGAGGAAATGGTTTATGCAAGGGAGAGAAATGAATACAAGGACAAGACAGCTATGCATTAAGGTGTGTAAGCATGTATACATTTTCTAGCAAATGATGTCAATTTATTTATGTTCACAAAGAAAAGGAATGACACAGTTAGTTAAATCCTAAAGTGCAAACATATCTTTATAAACATTATGCGAAGGTTCGTAGACACTAACCAGACATGATGGAATTAATTGCAGCATGCATAGAGTTTAGCACACCCTGCCACTATGCTGAAAAATAGCAAATTGAGAGGTTACAAAATAAATTTTTGGCTTTCTCAGAGCTCTCATTTTTGAGCAGTCTCTCCCTGACAGTTTCACCAAGTTAGGAATAAGTGCTAGACATGAAATTTCATTGGCATAGGCATAACAGTACTAATATTAGACAGCCTACAAGAAACAGAGACTTATAGACAGCTCTGAAATGCCCCACTCCACGTCTCAGGGAGACCAGAGTTCCTTCCACCATTGTGGGGAGTAGGAAGATGACTATGGCTAGGTAATCACTTCCTTACTTCCTATCTTCAAGAAGAGTATTAGGTTTTTCATTCTGTTTTCTTTCACAGCATGACTTACATGGAAATGGGTTTTGCACAACTACACCTGTATAACCTATATCAAATTGCTTGCCTTCTCAATGAGGGGGACAGGGAGAGAGAGAGAGAATTTGGAACTCAAAATTTGTAAAAAGAATGTTAAAGTTGTTTTTTACATGTAATTGGGGAAAAAATTAAATATTGGGTTTTTTTTTTTAAAAAGAAGCATATTAGGCTTAGAATTATATCTACTTATCACAAGATATTTGAAGTCTATGGGTCTGATTCTTTTGGGAGTTCAGGATAAAAGCCTGATAAAACCCCCATCTCTCAGGGAATAATTCTTCCCCAAACATGGAGTATAACAGTTAATTCAATATCATATTGCTTAGCTTCCCTCCAGACAAGTGCTTATCACACAAAAGACAACAGAAGATATTGAGCAAATATCTTTATCAAAGCAAGCAAGGCAGTCATCAGGAAAGGCATACAGATTAGTTTAGGTGACATAATACACAAGAGTGAGGGGGCTCTTTGACTCAAGAGAAGATTAAATTTCAGCTCATTTGGAAAGGGGAACTATTTCATTTAGTAGGTTCACTCTTAGCCATCTCTGAGATTTCAGGCTCTGGGAATCAGGGACATGTTGAGGTGCCAGATTTCTCCTGTGGCTCTTGGGATATCTTCTGTTAGCCATTCAAAATCAGTGCCTTTCCTCTTTTTCTCATTCTTCTCTCTGCCTCGCTGTCCCAGTAGTCCCTTAGCCAACCAGGCAGGGGCCATGTCTTCCCATGTGGTCACTGACATGGTCAAAGACATCTGTCTTTCAGGGTATCCCCAAGGCCACCTTGGAGTAGGGTTATATAGAGAACTCCCAAGTGAGGAAACTCCTACCAGTCTAGATGTGTACCTTCTCTGCAACTCATAGTCTTAGAAAGTTGCCTAGAAAACTAGGGTTAAGTGATTTACCTAGGATCATACAGCCAGTATGTGTTAAAGACAGGACTTGAACCTCCTGGCATTGAGACTAGGTCTCTATCCACCATGCCACACTACTTGGAAGTCTTTTTGGGGAGGAGAGGAGAGACATGGGAGGAAACCATCAGGGTTAAGTGATTTGCCCAGAATCACATAGCTACTAAGTATCTGAGGCCAGATTTGAACTCAGGTCCTCCTGACCCCAGGGCCGATGCTCTATCCACAACACCACCTAGCTGTTCTGGAAGTCCTGATGAATAGGTTTGGAAGAGGTAAAGCATAGGGAGAGTGGAATAATAGCAGGTTCTGTCATATTGGGGAATGTCAGAGTTTCCCATTAGGGAAGTGGAACATTAAGGGTAATGGTGAATTGTGTGCGTAACCAACCCTTCGTGTGCTAAGGTGTAGTAAAATCAGCCATGGGATTAAAGGAGACTAAGGAATTGATAGGTTAAGGGGTTTGAGAGATATTAAAGTCCCTAATATGAAGGCAAGAGTTGAGGGAGAAAAGAAAGATGGTGAGCCAGGTGCTGAACTCCTTGAGAAAGGAAGAAAAATGACCTGAGGATTGGAATAGCCCAGTTACCATAATTTGAATTGGACAGAAAATATTAGTTTAATAGACTTCACAGTGCAGGTGGGTGCAAGCTGGCAAGCAGGTGTCAAATACCCATTACATTAATGATATAGAAATGATAAACAGTGCTTAAAATGGTGCTCTTAAGTCAAAGGACATTAAATAAAAGCAGTGAAGATTATGGGAATTTTCTGGAGGGTGAGAAAAGCATTTGGTAGAAGGCTGCTTTGGCCTTTGTTTCAATAATTAAATTTGCAGCCAAGCTACATGGTAAATAATTTTTAAAACCAAGCAGACATCAGACACTTTCAAGGAAGCAAGTTTCAGGACCACAGATGAGGTAACAATTTAACTAATGGGCATCTGCATCTACAACTGCACCTTCAAGCATCATAATGATGACCCTGGGTCATTAAGAAAATAGTTTGGTATGCTGGGTTTAACAAGGTAAGGACGTGCACAATGTGTTTTATAAAGATTTCCATTCAAGGGGGCAGCTAGGTGGCGCAGTGGATAGAGCACTGGCCCTGGATTCAGGAGGACCTGAATTCAAATCCGGCCTCAGACACATAACACTTACTAGCTGTGTGACCTTGGTCAAGTCGCTTGACCCCATTGCCTAGCAAAAACAAACAAACAAAAAAAAAAGATTTCCATTCAGTATTTCAGTGTTTAAAGCTTTGTTTACTTACAAAACTCTCCTCCCCAGATGATCTCTGAAGCTGAAAAACAAAACTTATCAGCTAATTTTCTTCCCAAGATGAACTAGGTGCATAGGTAATCATCTATATATCTGGTTAACTCCATGACCTGTGAGCAATCAGTGTGCCACAGTATCCAAAATTCTACCATTGTAGATTCAAACATCAGTCATCAGTTAACAAGCATTTACTACGTATTTACTATGAACTGGGCACTGTGCTAAGCACTGGGAATGCAAATGTAAGCAGAAAGAGGGTCTCTGCCTTTAAGGAGTTTCCATTCTAATGGGAGAAGATAATACACTAAAGGAAGCTAAAGGGAATGGGGGAGCAGTACAAAAATCCAGAGGGAGAGGATATGGAGGTGGAGATGACTTCCAATATAAGAATTTCAGAACTGGAATGAAAATGAAGGGGCTCCTGGGACATAGTAGGAAAATTCTGGATAGAATCAGAAGAAAGGGGTATGCACTGTGATCAACAATACAAAAGGAAAAGTCAATGAGAATGAACAGATAAAAATTTCTGGTGGGGACTTGGAAAAATTGAAAAGTCATGGTCTACTTGTATTAAAATTAATTATTTAGATGTAGTTACAAAGCATTTGGTTGGTTATTTAGTTGTACTAAGCACAATGTATTGACATTCATTGACTTTTTAATGAAGCTTTTATTTTAAAATACATAATGATTCATTACAGCTAGCCAATCTCATACATTCCATTCACTTAACTACCAGGAATATGGAGCTGACAATCAAATCAATGTTTCCAACCATTCCTGCTGACAAGAACATGACAATCAACAGCCCAGACATTCTACTCACAGTTCTTGAATATCCTTTTTTTCCCCTGAAGAATTATATTCAGTTTTGCTGGTAGGTCCCTCTTGGGTGTAATCCTAGCTCTTTTGCCTCCAGAATATGACATTCCAAGCCTTCCAATACTTTAATACAGAAGCTGCTAAATCTTGTGTTTTAGTTACTGTGGCTCCACAGTACTTGAATTGTTTCTTTTTGGCTGCTTGCAGTATTTTCTCCTTGGCCTTGCAGTCTGGGGTTTGACTATTATATTCCTGGGAGTTTTCATTTTGGGGTCTCTTTCAGGAGGTGATTGGTGGATTCTTTCAATTTCTATTTTACCCTCTGGTTCTAGAATATCAGGGCAGTTTTCCTTGATAATTTCTTTTTTTTTTTTCATTCAGGACATTTATTTTAGCAAACAGTTGAATCCTCAAGATGAACTAGATGCTACAACAGCTGTTCTCTTGGGTTTAGGTGTTGTTCCTTCACAGAATCCATTCCTGAATTGGCGACAGACAATTTTTAGGTGCCTCATTCGACCAGTACCAATGGTGTTGTGTTGCTTAGCCTTTGTACTCCAATAATACTTTCTCTTGAGTTTAGCAAGATATCCACATTTGCCACATGTTGACTTCTGAAGATGGTATGCCTTAGAACCACAACGATGGCACAAAGTATGCATTTTATTCCGCTGCTACGAAGACATCCCCTTTGTCATCTTCTTCCTGCCACCGGGACCAAAAAAAAAAAAGCAGCGATAATTTCTTGAAAGATGTCTAGGCTCTTTTTTTTTAATTGTGGTTTTCAGGTAGTCCAATAATTTTTAAATTATCTCTCCTTGATCTATTTTCCAGGTCAGATGTTTTTCCAATGAGATATTTAACATTTTCTTCTTTTTTCATTCTTTCAATTTTGTTTTATTGTTTCTTGATGTCTCATGAAGTCATTAGCTTCTGCTTGCCCAATACTAATTTTTAAGGAATTATTTTCTTTAGTGAGCTTTTGTACCTCCTTTTCCATTTGGCCAATTCTACTTTTAAAGGAGTTCTTTCCTTCAGTGAATTTTTGTATATCTTTTTCTATTTGGCCAATTTTGCTTTTCAAGGTGTTCTTTTTCTCTTCATTAGATTTTTTTGCCTCTTTTAACATTTAACCCATTCTATTTTTTTTAAGTTGGGTTAAGCTTTTTATTTAATGTTACAAAAAATATTTAGTCAAACAGACTAAAGCTCATGTCATCATTTGACTCCTAAGATTCTTCTTTTTTTTGCTTCCTCTTTCTTCTTCTCCTCAGCTGGGGCAGCTGTGCTAGCAGGAGCTGCCCCTCCAGCAGGGGCTCTTACATTGCAGATAAGACTTGCAATGTTGACATTGAACAGTGCCTTTGCAAATAATCCAGGCCAGAATGGTTCACCATTTACACTTGCTGCTTTAATGAGGGCATTGATTTTATCCTCCGTAACTGTAACCTCTTCATCGTGAAGGATGAGGGCAGAGTAGATGCAAGTGAGCTTGGAGACAGCCATTTTAGCAGAAGGATGAGGAGACACTTGTTTGTAGTGGTGCTAGTCATCAGATGAAGTGAGGGTTCACCCCAACTCAGCCTTAACTTCTGAAGAAGAACCAAGCATCTTACAGACAACTGAAGAGTCATTCTATTTTTTAAGGTGTTTTCTTCAGGTTTTTTGTGCCTCCATTATCAAGCTGTTGATTCTTTTTTCATAATTTTCTTGCATCTCTCTCATTTCTCTTCCCAATTTTTCCTCTAGCTCTCTTACTTGATTTTTAAAATTCTTTCTGAGCACTTCTATGGCTCAGAAAAATTCATATTTTTTTGAGGTATTGGATGTAGCAGTTTTGACTTTGTTGTCTTCTTCTGTGTTTGTGTTTTGATCTTCCTTGTCACCATAGCAACTTTCTATACTCAGGATCTTTTTCTGCTGTTAGCTCATTTTCCCAGCCTGTTTCTTGACTTTTTAACTGCTAACGTGGGGCTTTGCTTCCAAAATGGAGGGGCCACTGTCTTAGGCTTCAGAGTTGTTAGGGTTTTTTGCAGTTGTTTTCAGAGATAATTCTGGGAACCTGCAAGGTTTTGGTTCTTCCAAAGTGGTATGATCTAGGGAGAAGTGTTGTTACTACTTTCCTGCCCTATGCTCTGGTCTGTGAGTGACCAAAAGCATTCTTTCCCACCTGGAACTATGGCCAGGATGCCAGCCCCTGAAGCCACAAGCTCTGGTGTGCTAGTCCTTCTCATCACCCTGGGACTGAGACCCAGGACTGCAACTTAGATCCAACTATGGGCAATGCAACAGTCTTGCCCCTGCTACTGGCAAAGGGATCTTTGTAATTGCCTTCTGACTAGTTGTCTAACCTCCTTACCATCTGTGGGCTGAGAGGTCAAGAAACTGCCATTGCCACCACTGATTCAGTCACCTCCAAGGCCTACTGCTGGTTTGCTGGGGCACAACCTGTGTCAGACTGCACTCCACTCTCACCCCCATGCAACAGACCTTCCCTGTCAACCTTCAAACTTGTAATGGGCTGGAAAATTGTTTGACCTTGTCCTTTTTTTGGGTTTTGCTCCTCCAGAATTTCTTTTGAGGCATTTTTTAAAGTTGTTTGGAAGGACTTGTGGGAGAGCTCAGGCGAGTCCCTGACTTTTCTCTGCCATGTTGGCTCCACCTTTCCGTTTACAATCCTTGTAACTCCCCAGACCAAAATTCCTTTCCTGGCCACCACTCTTCATTCGTGTGGTCTCTCCTTATTAGAATATAAGCCCAGGGTGGGGGCTGTTGCAGAGACCATTTAACTTCTGTATTTATATCCCCCAATGCCTGGCAGTATCTAGTACATAGGGTGCTTAATAGATGCTCCTTCTTTCATTCATGTGAATACTCCTCCAATCAATGTAAATTACAATCTGTCTTCACTTTCGTATGTCATCCTTATAAGTTGCTGTGAATGTTGTAAATATGTTCCAAGTTCCATATCTCTTAAACTGTTTCCCTTTTTAAAAGCAGTATGTTTTAAGAGGCCTAAATTAGTTAAGTCTGTGCTTACCTTTCCTTGTACTTAGAGGGTTAATTCTTATCGTGAGCAAGTAAGGATGAACAATTTAATCTCGTTAGGACAGCTTCCCTTGTGCCTTGAAATTAATATACTCCATGTTTTTCTTTCAAAAGTTGTTCTAATTCTGCTGCCTCTTAAGGAAAGGGAAAATGGGAGTGCTAGCCTTAAGAACAAGAGGAAGATAAGATACTTTCCCCACTGCTACCACTACACTGTTAAGATGTTGTCATATGAGAAAAAAAAAAAGATGTTATATGCCTGCAGCATTTCTCAAAAATTAATCACAAATGGGGAGAAACAACTGAAAAACTCAAATTCAGAAATAGATTTGGGAGCAGTGGTAAGACTTAACTCAACTCTGTTGTAATGAGAATGTACCATTGAACAAAGATAGATTCATGCCAAAATACAACTTGAATATTAGCTAAATGCTAGGATTTGAAATTATTTGTTTCATAAAAACCTATGCAAGTTGTTACCTCAACAGTTAGATAATTATGCCTCTATAAAACTTAATGTAGACAATTAAAAAAACAAGCAAACATATACATTACATATGTATATATACAAATACACATAGTGCTGTGCATATGTGCATGTATATTTGTGTGTGTGTGTGTGTGTGTGTGTGTGTGTGTGTGTGTGTCTATGGCCAATCTTCTCCCCTAACTTAGCTAAGCTAGTCTTCCATCAAATGAGTTATGGTTCACAAAAGCTTTCTAATTTGGTACAGCAGAGAAGTTCCTACTGGAACTTGGACTCTGGCTGCATGGCCTTCAAAACTCCGGTCACCTCAGGATGAGTCATTAGAAAAATTCTAGTTGCTTTTTTTGTTTGTATTTATTATCTTAAAAAAATTTTTTTTAAATCACCCTAGTTTCCCAATATATTCCTCCCCCCTCTCTTACACAGAGCCATCTCTTATAACAAAAGAGAAAAAATAAAGAAGAAAACAAGCAGCTCAGCACAACTATTCAACACTGCAATCATATCTGACAGCATATGCAGTGTTCCACATCCGTAGTCCCCTACCTCTGCAAAGAAGGTAGGGAAATATGTCTTTTTTTAATATCTCTTTTGGCAGGGCAAGAATTAGCATCATGATTACTCAGCATTCAGTTTAGATTTTGTTGCTATTGTTCTTTCTATATACATGGTAATAGTCATTATGTATTTTGTTTTCCTGGTTATGCTTACTTTGTTTACTTTGCATCAGTTCATATAAATCTCCCCATGCTTCTCTGTATTCTTCATATTCTCCATTTCTTTAGGCAATGTTCTTTTGAAAAACAAATACCCCTGTAAGGAATAATACATTAAAAATCATAAATATATTTGTGAGAATTTGTTTGGCCAGATCTGAGAGAAGGGAGAGAATGAGGCAGAATGAGAACATGAGGTTCTTAGGAGAAGAGAGCAGGAAAGGGGCTGAAGAAGACCAGAGACAAATTTCCCCTACTTAATGATATTGTCCTGGGGCAGCTAGGTGGTGCAGTGGATAGAGCACAGGCCCTGGAGTCAGAGGACTTGAGTTCAAATCCAGCCTCAGACACATAACACTCACTAGCTGTGTGACTGGGCAAGTCACTTAACCCCAATTGCCCTCACCAAAAAATATAAATAAATAATGATATTGCCTTAGGCCAGAACAGTTCCTTCCTATAATTCAAATGATTACCAATATTCTTGCCTGCAAATTTCACTGTCCATTATTCAGCTTTCTTATAGAGTGCTGATTTCAATCAATGTGTATATAATTGTTCACACTTCATTGGATTTAGAATTGAGAGATATCTTATAAATTATTTAGTTCAACCCCTTCAGTTCAATTCAATTCAATCAACCTAGCATTTATCAAGCACCTTCTAGGCTCTGAAGGTGGAATTGAAGCTTATAGAAGCCTTCTCAGAATAATGTTTACAAAGGCATAAAAATAAAATACATAGGAAGCCAAAGTTTAGTGAAAATAAAGATGCATCTTTCCCCCATCCAAAGTTCACAGACCTCCTGAAATCTATGGATCCTAGGTTAAAAACCCCTGCTCCGAAAGATATAAAGCAAAAAAAAGAAGTTTTTATAACAAAATAATCTCTGCCCTCACAAGTTTATAACTGAGATCCAAAGAAGCTAAAGATTTAACTAAAATTACATGTGTAGTAAATAATAGAACTAAGATTTGAATCTTTCCACTATAGCACACATTGGTGGACACATAAATTAATTAACTTTTGGAGAGTTTAAAACTGAGCCTGCCCAATGGGCTATACAATACAATTAGATAAACAATAATAAAATTCATTTTTAAAAAACAGATAAGAACAGCAAGGGGAGCTATGAAAAGGAAAGAAAATTAAGGAAAGGAGACTTGACACTGACAAATCTCAAAGTTTATTATAAAATAGTAATTATCCAAAAAATGACCATGTACTAGTTAAAAATAGACAAATTAATCAATAGAACAAAATAGAAAAACTAGAATTATAATCAATGAAATAAAAAGATTACTGTTTCATAAATTCAAGATTATAAAACATCAGGGAAGGGAATTATTAAATAAAAGTAGTTTGAAAAATTGGATGACAATACTGCAAAAAAAGTTTATCATACTTTATACTAAAAAATATTATAATTGGTTCACCAACTTAAATTGTTTAATTAAAGCATTGAAGACAAACATCTATCTCAACTATACAGAGAAGGAATTTTTTTAATGTTCTGATTTGCTATCATGATTTTCTATTAATTTTCTATCTATTATATCCCAGAAATTAGCACAGTGGCAGACATGTTGTAGGTGCTTAATAAATGTTTATTGAATTGGATTAGAACACTGGAGAAACTTATTGGAGAGGAGATAATAATAATAATAATAATAATAATAATAATAATAAAGGTTTTTGGTACAACAAAAAGCAACTTATCCAAAATAAAAAGAAACACAGTGAGAAAAAAAAATCTTTGTAGTAAGTAGATCAGATTTTAAAAAAATCTACCATCCAAAAGTAATTGACACAAATTTATAATAGCTCACATTTATATAGTGCTTTAGATTTACAAAGTGCTTTCTTCGTGTGAGCTAGTTAGTGTATTATTAT
This sequence comes from Phascolarctos cinereus, assembly GCF_003287225.1. NCBI lineage: Eukaryota > Metazoa > Chordata > Mammalia > Diprotodontia > Phascolarctidae > Phascolarctos > Phascolarctos cinereus. The sequence goes on from NW_027555847.1 coordinate 321,495,766, forward strand.
TGTTATCCACTTTTTATAGGTGAAGAAACTGAGGTCAAGAATGGGGTAAACTCACACAGCTATTATCAGGGTGTAAATGTGAAACTAGGTCAACTGACTCTAAATCAGGTATTCCTTCCATTACTTAAATATACCACTCTCAAAAAAAAAAAAAAGAAAAAAATTTAAAATCTGCTCAAATTGGGGCAGCTAGGTGGCCCAGTGGAAAGAGCTCCTGCCTTAGAGTCAGGAGGACCTGAATTCAAATCCTGCCTCAGACACTTGACACTTACTAGCTGTATGATCCTGAGCAAATCACTTAACCCTGATTGAACACACAAAAAAGTGCTCAAATTTTCTTATAATCAGAGATATACAAATTAAAATAATTTTGGTGAACCAGCTAAATCCATTCCATTGACAGATTTGACAATTATTAAAATTCAGTGTTAGCATTGTTGAGGGGCATTGTGAATTAAGGATCTCTTTCTGGAGCAGGATCTGGTAAATATTCTCTTTAGGTACCAGGGGCCCCAGTGGACTTGGAGTCAGAAGAGAAGCTTGAATTCTCTCTCAGACACAAGCTGTGTGACCTTGGGTGAGTCATTTCCTTATCTTTAAAATGAGCACAGTAATAGTACCTACTTACAAGGTTTTCATAAAGATCAAAGGAGAGAATGTGTGTAAACTTCAAAGTGCTATGTAATTGCTAGTTATTATATTCAATAAGTTTCCAAACTAATCATATTATTTGACTCAATAATGCCACTATTATGATTATCTTAATGATGTAATAAAAAGAAAAAAGGCCTGTATTTTGGCAAATTTATCTGTTTATATTCATAGTGACTTTATTCAATTAGGGAATATCTGAATTGTGTCAAGTCACATTCATTCAGTAACACCTTACTGGGTTAAGATTTTTTTTTTTTAAATGTGAGGTCTAGTCCTGGTCACACTAGATGTAGGACCTTAGGAAAATCACTTACCCTCCTAGATTCTCATCGTCTTATCAGTAAAACTGGGATAAAAATACTTGCCATGCCTCCTTCAGAATAGACGTGACAATCAAGTGAGACAGGTATTAAAATCATGTTGTTAAGTTGTAAAAGACTAGACAATTATAACCTTTTATTATTAGCAACAACAAAAAAGAAGATAAGAAAGGTTCAATATATTTAAATTCCTTAATATTAGAAGAATAAGTTTCCAAATCAGAGGAAATTCACACCATTATCTATAAGGAGAACATAGTTCCCTAATGCATTACCAGACATAATTACTTGAATTTTGTCTGCATCATTAGAACCACTAAATTATTATAACAAATGAGAAAATGACCACAGAAATGTGAAAGATTCTGGAATGGTAAAAGGCATTGTGGTACAGTGGAAAGAACATTGGATAGGGAGTTGAGACCAGAATTCAAAGTCACTCCACTATTAGCTTAGCTGTATAACCTTGGACAAGTAAATTCTCCATTCTAGGCCTCAGGTTCCTCATCTCAAATGAGATTTGGACTAGATGACCACCATGAGGCAACTTTCCCGTGACCCACGCTAGCACTGGCAGGCTGTTCTCTAGAACTAGTTGACTACCTCTCCCCTTATGAGGATACATCTGAGAGGCTAGGGGTGAGTTTCTAACGCTATAGCTTATGAGCCCCCAACAGGGTGCTTCTCCCTATACTTCTCAGTTGATATCAGTTAGCAGACTTAACTAGCTTTTAGGGAAATGTATTTATTAAGATGTCACAGTAAGAATAGTTTATTGGTACAAAATATTACCTTCCAAAAGTCTATGATACTCTGTCCATCTGTACTACAGAGTCCAGGGGAAAGTGGGCTCAAGCTTAGACAGCGCATGAGGCAAAGGAACAGTTCACAGCTCTTGATTGCTGGAAGTCCTTTTCACCCCTTTGTAGGACACTCATGAAGTTCCTTTAGGAATGACATTGTTTTTTCTGCAAGGCTCCTTGTAGAATCTGGAAGCTGCCTTGCCTGACTACGTTTAGTTCATCCTTAACTCCTAGTGCTAATACTCTATCATCTGTTCTGGGAACACTTTTGGGACTGGGGAGTCAATAGAAGTCCAAAAACCTTCCCACCCTCAGAAGTCTACAAGGTCCTCCTCTCATCAAGGGGAGTGGTAGAAAGAGGAAGCTAAGATACTTTCTCCTGCCCTAGTGATTTCTTTTCAGAAGCATGGCTGGAAGTTCTCTACTGCTAAACCATCAGATGCTGAAATCCTCAGTTCCAAACTAGTTTGCTGGATTTATACAAGCCCCACCAGTCATGACCAAGTCTCCTCAACTAATTGGAATATATCTCCTAAGCTCCTTGAGTCAATTTCTTCTACTGCCTTTCACAGACTTCTAAACTGATCAAAGACTTAGCACTAGTCTAATGTCTTTTACTGATGATTGATTCAGTGAGATGGCTAGGCCTTCTTCACACCTAGTTCATACCTCTGTTAGATAGATTGGTAAGATGTGTTCTCACCTGATAAAAGTATCAAGACCAAGTGAGATGACTGATTGATTCAATCACCTCTATCTTTATAGTTGTATTGCTTTATAATACTAAAGTTAAATTTCTATAATCTAAAAGTATAAAAGAAGTAAAGCCAATTGCTATTAAACAGGGAATATGAAAACATCATAAATATATTCAGGATATGACAAAAGATGAAGTCATACCTGCCTCAAGTGATACATGAAAATAAGGATGATGCATCTTATAATACTGTCATAAAACATATAAATTGCTAAAGAAAGGTGTGTCAAGATGACTGCCTACAGGTAACACCTGTAGGAAGCATATGGCAATAAATAAAAAACTACACAGTAGAAATTAGTCAGCAGGTACATTGTAGGCACAAATATGTTTTAGAAAAGGAAGATTATGGCCTTTCTCCTTGGATTTGTGGGCAGGAGTGGGTGTGGAGGGAATGAGAAAACAGAATAAGAGCAGAAAGCAAAACAAATTTCTAATCCTTGGGGGTTTGGAGGAGGGGTGGAGTGGATAATATAAATTTTCCCCTTGGGCTTTAATGTCTAAACCTGCAATTCTCAACCTGGACCCCTTTCATAGTCTGGTGAAAGCTATGGGCTCTTTCTCAGAATAAGAGTTTTAAATGCACAAAATAAAATACATTAGAGTACCAAGGAAATCAAAAGTTAGTGAAAATAATGATGTCATTTTTTTCCCATCCAAGTTCATGAAACTCTCTATAGGACCTTTGGGTCTGTGGACCCCAATTTAAGAACCTTTGGTCTAAAGAAAAGTTTAGAGTGATAGATAGAAAATACCAATACCTCTTGGGGCCTAATCATCTTTCATATATGAAAAGGATATATGATGAGCAGTTACAACAACATTTAAAAGGAAAATGAAGTCAAATGCATAGAAATTCTGCTCAAGATCTAGTATTTTCTTGAAAGGTCGGGGTTTTAGATTCAGCATCCAGAGATCCCCAACATCACTTTTTAGAGCCTGCCCAGGGACAAGATTGGGGAAGCCAAGTAGATCACAATTCTATTCTGCCTTACCATGACCAAGTTTGAGGGGAGTAATAATTAGATAATAGAGTAGGTTGTTACCCTATTAAATAACCTTCATCATGCTATATTAACATATTTTAACATAAATTATGTTATTAACATATTTATAAACAACCCATTAAATAGCCAAGTAACCCTTTTTTAAATGATTAAAAACAATAAATAAAACCCAAGCCCATTTAAACAACAAATTAAAACAATAAAAACTTAAGCAACACAGAACAAACAAGATATAGACTACTAACAATTTTCATTCATTAGACTTGCTGATGCAGTCATTATTTCATATCCTGTCATCACTGGCTTGCAGGGTGTCCAAGTAATTGAGATCAGCAAATATGAAGGCAGAGCAGCAAAGGGAGATATCTTTGAGAAGATGGAATATCAATCCAAAGAAAGAAAACTAGCCCCACTTAGCCTAAGCTGACCCAGTTCCAAGGAAGGGAGAAGTGTGAGCAATAATCAACATGCTAAATGGTATCCCTGATACTTCTGTTAAAGTTTTACTAAACTAGATTCTCACCTCATATTTTCCCTATAGTTTCACTTGGGAATTCATAAAGTGGCAGAGTTTCTTCCCTACTGGATCCATCTACTCCCCAGAAAGACAGAGCTTCTTGAAATTATTTTGAATAATTGAAATAGCAAATACTCTAACATTAATTTCAGAGACTTAAGCCTCCAGTAATAAAATATATGGAGTTTTCCAGAAGTAAGCTCTGTTAAATATTTGATTAGTGGAAGTTCAATTTCAAATGGAAGCGAAGGAGTCTAGCAGAAAGAACAGTGGACTCAGAAAAACTAGGTTGAAGGCCCAGTTCTCTTACTACTGGCTCTGGGATCCCAAGCAAGTCATTTAACTTCTCTTGGCCCCAGTTCGTTCATCTGTGAAACAAAGGTTTTGCTGTTGTTCAGTCTTGTCTGACTCTATGTGACCCCACGGACATCATGCATGGAGTTTTCTTGGAAAAGATACTGGAATGGTTTACCATTCCCTTCTCTGGTGTATCTCCATTTGACAGATGAGGAACTGAGGCAAATAGGAGTTAAGTGACTTGCCCAGGGTCACAAGGTTAGTGTCTAAGACTGAATTTGAACTCAAGTCTTCCTGACTCCAGGCCCAGTGCTCTATCCATTGTGCCACTTCACTGCCCCAAAATAAAGGGCTTGTACTAGGTCATTTCTATAGCCTCTTTTGGCCTTGATCCTTAGGGATCATAAACTAGGATAATTTATGACTCCAAATGCTAGTTTTCATTTGTCTCAGTAATGACAGATTTCAGAAGAAGCATGAGGAGTGCCAAATTACGGCCAAAATGGATTTGGAGAAAGTATAAAATAGTCAATATGCATATAACATGTATAGCTCCATTCATAAAACATAACTTAATCAATGGTAGCCTAATCAAAGGAGCATTATTTGTTCCTTCTGGAGTGTCTCAAACTGCTCATATACATTTGCTTCAGAATCCTGTTCCAGATTTTAGGTGAAATTTGTATGGAATCAATCCAAGGGTTAGCAATGTACTCCCAGTGGAGTAGGTCCAGCTTTTTCTAAACCTGTTCTTGTCCTTTGTAATACATGAGTTCCTTTAAATTCAGAAGCATCTAAGTGGCATAGTAGATAGAATACTGGACAGAGTTAGGAAAATTTAATCAAATGGGGCCTCAGATACTTCCTAGCTACATGACTCTAGGCAAGACCCTTACCTTCTGTCTGCCTCAGTTTCCTCATCTATAAAATGGGAATAATAATAATACCTACTTCATGGGCTTATCATGAGGATCAAATAAGATAAAATTGGTAAAGCACTTGCAAACCTTAAAGCGCTATATAAATTCCTAGTTACTATTAATTAATGTTAAGAGCTTTGCTTAGTAGAAGTACTACTATACAAACTATGAAAAGACAAGCTATGAGAACCTATGAGAACAACCTATGAGAGAAAACAGTGTGGTCCAGCAAAAAGGTTCTTCCCCGAGATTCAGATGACCAAGGGCATGGTCCTTCCACTGGCCAGTGGCCAGTGGCTTCAGGGCCCAGGTTCCTATTCTGCAAAATGAAGACATGGAACCAGATGAGCCCCAAGACCCCTTCTAGCTCTAAATTCTATAATCCTATAAGTAGTTTTGTTGTTTCAAATCTTCTCAAAAAAGAAAGCAATCCATTTGGATATCTGATAAAAATTAAGTCACCAATTCAAAAAATCAACCTATTAGTACATTGAGCTTCCTTGTATACATGTATTTATTATGAAAGTATGTATATACACATATAAGTGTATATACACATATGCATGTATGTATGTGTATGTATACATACAATGTATGTCTGTATATATAAACGTTGTTCATTCTTCATTTTTGATGAGGACCAATGACATCACAGGGTGATGTCTTGAGTTACTTGTGAAATGGATTTAAGTGAGGCAGAATTGCACAAAGTTATTAGCCTCACTCTCTCTTCCAGAGACATTGGAGTCCAGTGGCAAGACAAAAGTCAGGATGACTGGCGATGGTCTGAGCTGCAGTAGATGACCCTGATGTCTTCCATGTCTGACTAAGCTCTAAGTGCTCCATGGTTCCTGCTTCAGCTGCCTTCATAGCCGTTGGAACAAACTGTTCCCATCTGCCCGGTCTGCTGGGGAAAGTCTTCACATGCTTGGGGTGGACACCCCCCCTGACTCACTAATAGGTGAATTACCTGTCAGTTCCCCTCAACCTGGTCTAGCTTGTCTGCCTAGAGGGTTTACTGGGGTGTGGCCACTGCACATGCTACAGTTTCTTGGAGCCACAGGTGAGAATTGAATGAAGGTGGATACCAAAGGTGGATGAGCAGCCCTGAAAATGGATCAGCAGCCCTCTCACCAGAGGTGCTGGTCCTCCTGGAACACCCATATATCCCCTACCCACATACATGCATATATACATACACACATAACATACATACACATACACACATATACATACACACTAAGATCAGTAAAGGTGACTCTTGCAGATTCATGATTCAAATATTAATCTAAGAATTCCTGAAGTTCTGACATTTTGGAAGATTGACACGATTTCCTATTTACTATAGACTACTTATTAATTCACTTTTAAATTAATTTAAAAATGAATAAATATCATCAGAGCTGCTTGAGTTCAAGCATAAGATTCTTAAATTAAAATTCTACACTACTGCATTTAAACATTGAAATATCTCTATAACCATGTATGTGGAAAGAAACCAAGAACTATTTGATAATCGAAACTGTACCATTTAATAAGTGTGATTTTCTTTTAAAGAATATGCAAACAAAATATCTTTTTCAATGACATATACTTTACGACTGGAGATTTTTTTGTATAAGACATTCCAATAAATATTTTTATTTTAAGTACTCAATTTTTAATTTTTTTAAAAAGAAGAAACATATCCCTAACAGACAATGAATAATGCTACCTACCTCCTGATAAAGTTGATTGACTCAAAAAGAATAAAACATACATTTTTGGACATGGTTAATTCGGAATTTGTTTTGCTTGACTACCCATATTTATTACTAGGGTTTTATTTTTTCTTTCTTTTTTTTCTTTTTAGGGAGGTGAGGTGGGAAGGAGAAAAAAAATAAATGCTTGTTAATTGAAATAAAATAAAAGTTAATGTTTTTTTTTAAAATAGCAATATCTCCCTACTGACAAGAGATAAAATTTGTATTTTGTGTGGGGAAACTACTTCTCCTCAGTGGAACATAAAAGATATGGAGCAATTTGCTCATTCATTCATTTATTCATTCAACAAAGATGTACTGGTCACATGCTATTTATATAGTGAGAACTGTGCTAAAGTGGAACTCATTACCTTCCCTCCTCCATTTTTCTTTCTTTCTTTTTTTTTTTTGTGGAGAGTACTGCCATTTCAACTCCAGGCAGAGAAGATGCAGTAGAAAAATGATTGAGCATCACATCCATATTGTGCTCCATACTACTCTAACCTTGTGCCATTGTTCTAGTAACAGGCCCCTTGCCTTGTCCACTAAATGCAATCCCTTCACACTCAGCCTTAGTCCCAGTCTCTGTCTTATCCCCCAGTTCATTCTTTTGTGATGTGCCCAATTTCTCAGGGAATCATTCTCTGCCTTGCTCCTCCTACTCTCATTAGGACTTCACTACAAGCCTAACTGAGCTTTTGGGCTGAAATTCTAGTACCTGCTGTCAGATCTTACTGGCACTGAGTGCCTGACAATTATTACTACGTTTATCATTATTATGATCTCATTCTTTCATCTTTTTCAATTAATTGAAGATAGAAAATGGTCCTGGGAAAAGTTGCTGTCTTACTATTAGTCTTTTACATTTAATATTCTGCAGGCTATTTCACAGGTGAATGAAAGAACTGGTTTGTGTTATTGAATCCAATTATTTCTCTGTAAGTTCATCTTCTGCAGGTTCAAGGAAAGCATCTTCAGGACTATCGTTTTTCTTACTGTCAGACATGTCTATATCATGGTCTACTGGCCTGCTGCCTATCATGGGACCTCCTTGACACCAAACACCTAGTTCTCCACCTGCGGCCTGCTGTCCTACTCCCTTGATTTCCACCCACTCTTCCAGAATTGTTCCTGTCTCCCACTGCTGTACTGTCCCCAGGTCATCTGCCTGGCCCCAATATATCTGTCTAACCTCCAGGACCTGACCATCTTGTCTAGCCAGTTCTGTGATCTGCTCAGGAAACACATAGGCCCCCAAGCAAAATACCCAAATAGATCTCTTTTAGCTTGAAGCCCCAGAAATGCCTTCAAGTTGTCAGGGCTGTTTGGAAATTAGCAATATTCAGTCAAAGGTTAGTAAATTAGTGTAGACATAATGCTTCTTAGTTTCTTCATAAAGACATTCAGCAGGCTTCTCCCCACTGATGATAGAAAGTGCTTAGGAATGTGTACTGATACTTTGATTAGAGGGAGTTCACGACTACAACAATGTAGTTGCAGGTAAACGCCTATTACCATGAATTTTATGGGACTTACACATTTCTTTTTCCTTGAATGGAATGTCCCTGAAATGATTATGGGAATATAGGAGCTTAGAGATGAAAAGAAACTTAGAGATAACAGAATCCAACCCTCCCATTTTACAGGTGATGCAAACAAGTCCCATCCTCCACACCCAAAAATCCTCTTCTCTGTCCTTTCCGGTGATCCATTCTTTAAGGAAGGAATGACCCTTCACCTTCCTAGAGTTCATCCCTCTACCTGTGTCCTTTGTACTCTCTGCTTTAGCTTCCTTCCAAAGCTTGCTCTTCCCTTATATTCAGTCTCTCCCTACATTCCTTTCTGCCTAGATAATCAGAACTCTGCAGTCACCAAAAATCCTTCAGTGGATCTTGCCATCCCCTTTGGCTATTGATCTAAATCACTCTGTCCTTCGCTAGGAAGAATAATCTATCCTCATCACCTTCAACACACTCATTTCTTAACCCCTTATAACCTGCCTGCCTTCTGAGCCCACCTCTCTCTGGAAACTACCTAAGGAAACCAAAGACTCCTTCATCTCAAAGGGTCCTTTCTCAGCCTTCATTCTTGACTTTCTTTAGCTTTTAACACGCTATTGATTACCCCTTCTTCTGGATATTGTCTTCTCCCCTGGCTTTTGTGACACTCCTCCAGTCTTTCTACTCTGGCAGCCTCCTTTACTGATACAGCCTCTTCTCATTCCCTAAGGATTGCTGAGAGAGGGAAGGGAGAGGGAGGTAGTGAGGGAGAGGGATGCAGGTGGGGGACAGAGAGAGAGAGAGAGAGAGAGAGAGAGAGAGAGAGAGAGAGAGAGAGAGAGAGAGAGAGAGAGAGAGAGAATCAGAAAGTATCACAGAGTAATAGAGAAGAAGGGCAGCTTTGAAAGTTGCATGTCAAATGTATTATATTCATAAAAAGAAAAGTAAGCTCTACATAATAGAAACGATCCTCCTCCCCTTCTGTTCTACAATGTATATGGAAATGTTCATTTTGTGGGGTGCTTGTTAACTTCAGAATAATTTTTTAAAGAAAGAAAAATAGTTTCCTCCATTCTTCCTAATTGGTATGAATCCCCAGCTTTTCAATGCATTAATATACATAAAATCACTAATTCAGAAAAAAGAGTCAGTTGATCGGTCAGTCAACTAGCATTTATTAAGCACTTCTATATGACAGGCTCTGTACTAAATGCTGGAATTTAATTTTCTTACTTCTAAGTACACTATATAGTATAAGCCATAATATAAATGACTGGTGAGAAATATGAATTCACATTAGACGTAGTTGTAAAATATCCGAAGGATAAAATGTTTTGATACATGAGAATTGCAACAGCTGACATATTTATGGAGCTTAAAGGTTTATAAAACACTTCATATGCATCATCTCATTTGATACTTGAGCCAACCCTGTAAGGTAACTACTTGAATTATCAGTATTATTCATATTTTACAGATGGAGAAACTGAAGCTCAGAGCTGACTGTATCTTGCTTATAGTCCCACAAATAGTGTCAGAGGCAGGACTGAAACCCAGATCTCACCTGATTCCACACCCCATACTCTTTCCATTATACCACACTACCTCTTGAATTAACCTAGATCCAGAAGTTAAAAGATACTGATGACATTCTAATTATTTTAATTTAATTGATGTACACTATCTTGTTTTCAAGTCAACAATCATTTATTAAATGCTCACTATGTGCCAGGCACTGTGCTATGTGCTGCGGATACAAATAACAAGCAGAAAGACAGTTCCTGCCCTCAGGCAGCTTACATTCTAAGAAGAGATGAAGGCACCCAGAGCTAGGACATCATAGAGAACGTTCAGGAGAATTAGGAGTGCAGCCTGGAGAGAAATGAAGACACGGCTGGCCTAAGCCTCCTCCTTAAAAAAAAACCTCCTGGTTCTGGGAGGAACCAGGCAATGAAAGGGAGAGTCCTCAGGACCAAAGAATACTTCCACTGTATGAAATCTAAGACTAACCAAGGTGAAGAGGATTCTGGGGCATTGTAGAGTAAGTCCAGCAGAGTCAAGAATGCATCCTGGAAAGGGATGAATGTAGAATGACTAATCATTTCCAAACATATTCCTCTATATTCTGGGTAGGGACATGCCCTATAACAAAGAATAAAAAAGAGAGAGACCAAAACTCTGGTTCAACAAAAGTAACCAACACATCGACCAAATCTGACAATATATGCCTCAATCCTTAGGGAGCAGGAGAAGGATGAATCAATCAAAGAGAGTGAAAAGGACTGATAGAGAGTTAGGAGGAGATCTAGAAAAGAGCAGTGTCACAGAAACCAGGGGAGGAAAGAGTGTCCAGGCATCATTCCTCCTCCCCACAAAAGAAAGAAAAGTACATTTCCTCACGTCTTCTTTGGGGATAAGCTTTGGCATTGGTGAAATAGTTGAGTTTTCAGTTCAATTTTTTAAATTTTGATTAAATTTTTATTTTATTTTTCATTTATTGGATCATCGTTGTTTACCTAGGGTAATGCAGAGACATAAACAGTAAGACATTCACCTACATTTCAATGAAGCAAAAAACAGGGGGAAATTACCCTATCTTCAAGTAGTTAAGGAATTCTAAGAACTCTAGTAGTTTTCTATGTACAAAAAGAGCCAAAAGGAAGAAAAGGGATTAAGCTATAACTGTAGAGCTTGGATAAACACCATAGACACTGGGGAGAATTCACTGACAAGGGGGATCTAGTAGGGGTCTGAAATACTACATACATACCCTCCACAAATAGTCCAGACATCCTGCCTGGAGCGACTGAAGTGGGTTTTGTCTAAAGGTAGTGGGTTGTATAAGATGACCTCCTAAGGTCACTTCCAATTCTGTGAATTAGATTCATTCCCCTCGACCACACAGTCACAGTATTTTCCAGTACTAGAGTCTTAAGCAGCATGTGCAATCCTGTGGACAAATGAATCTTTCACCAGGAACCTTAATGCCTTCATTGTCTTCCCCATGTTTAAATGAGTAACCCGAGAATTACCTTAGCAGACCCAGTGAGATGTCCAATAAAAGCCAATTGTTCTATTGAACTACAACGGAAAATATGCCTCAATTCAATTAGCTGGCAGGATACCAACAAATGTAGGTACAAACAGCAAATATTGTAATGCTATGTTAACAGTGTCATGTATTGCTAAATAGTTGTGAGTTGTTTTAAAATAAGTCATTAATTTATTTGGATTTAGAGCTAGAAGTTAGCCGAGAGGGCACAGAGACCAATCCCCTCATTTTACACTTGAGCAAACAGTGGCCCAGAGATCTATCACAAGTCACAGAACTGTGGATTCAAACCTAGGTTTGATTTTTTTTTGGGGGGGGGTTGGTTGTATTTCCAGTGTTCTTTCAGCATATAGTGAGTAGTTCATCAAAAACCGGGACTTGGTTTCAGGAAAACCTGGGTTCAACTCTTACCTCAGATACTGTGTGACCCTGGGCAAATCACTAACCCTCTCTGACCCTCAGTTTCCTCATTTATAAAATGGAGGTTAATAACACCACTTACCTCCCAGGATTGTTGTGAGAACCAAATGAGGAGATATATGTAAAGAGCTTTGCAAATCTTGAAGTGCATAATATAAAGGTCAGATACGTTGAAAATTTTGCTTCTTAATTACTGATGCAAAGAAGAGCTCAGCTTCCTTCCTAATGGGATTTTGGAAAGATTTTAATTAAATCTTCTATTGGAAGCCTTCCCCAACCCCTCTTAATTCTGGGGTCTTCTCTAGGTTAATTATCTCCTGTTTATCTTCTGTATTGCATGTTTTGCACATATTTGTTAGCGTATTGTCTCCCTATTAGATGGTAAGCCTGCTCAGTCACAGCTGAAAACACAGTACCCTAACCCCAGCATTTTGATGTCATTCATTGTCTTTGAAAACAAAGGATGAACAATAAGATTGCAAGCTCCTTGAGGGCAGCGACTGTCTTGTGCCTCTTGTTGCATCCCCAGCACTTAGCAGAGTGCCCATCACATTGTTGTTGTTCAATCATGTCTGACTCTTCACGAGTCCATGGACCATAGAATGCCAATTCAGGCCATGAGGTTTTCTTGGCAAAGATACTGGAGAGGTTTGCCATTTCTTTCTCTAGCAGATTAAGGCAAACAGAAGTTGAGTAACTTGCCCAGAGTCATACAACTGGTAAATGTCTGAGACTGGATTTGAACTCAGGTCTTCCTGACTCCAGGCCCAGTGCTCTATCCACTGAGCCACCTAGCTGCCTGCACGTAATAGGTGCTTCATAAATGTTGATCAACTGATTGATTGATTGGCTGATTGAATACACATCCAGTGAAACAGACATACTATAGATGGAACCTATAGTTTGGGTGAATTAAAATTTCTTTTTAAAATATCATCTCAGCAAGGTGTGAGCTTTAAGGTTAAAGCCCCTACAAATACTGACAATATCCAAAGTAACAGCTTCCTTACAATGCGGTTTTTTTCCCCTATATATACTAAAAAGTTCCAGGCATCAAGCAGACACTTTATCGTCTTTGGTATTTTGTTGGGATCCCTGTAGCAGGGGCTCTTGTTTGTGTCCTGCTCATGGGCTTTACCATACCTGGGATGCCTCCTACTCCGAAGGCTTCCCTACTGTTTAGCCCACTCTGATTTCTTCCTTTTCAGACCTCATCTGTACCTTTCCATTTTTCACTTGTTCTGTACTTCATGTGTATCTTTCTTCTCTAACCAATTTGAAGCTCTTGAGGCTAGAAATTGTGTCTAAACTTCTTTTTATCTTTTGTAGCCACTAGCCCAGAGGTAAAGAATTAGTAAAGAATATTTTGAGCTGGAAAGGATTTAAGGGACCACTGAGTCCAACCCCCTTATTTTACATACGAGAAAACAGAGGCTCAGAGAGCGTAAGTGGTTCATCCAAAATCACTTAGCTAATAAGTGGCTGGAATGGGATTTGAACCTTGGTTCCTCTGACTCCACGTTAACTGATCTTTCTGCTGTACCACATTGTCACATAATGTGGGTTTGATATATGGTGATTAAAAAGTTTGAGAAACATAATTTCTAGGTAATTTAATAATTTCGTTAATAATGTCAGCATGTTTATTAATAAAAAGATGGTCATTTGGCTGTCTCTCTCTTAGACCAAAGACAATCATAGCTGTAGGCTCGTAGCTTATATGCCCATTGGAAGAGGGGTGTGCCCGAAGACAGCAATCAACTCTGATTGGTTAACAATTAATGAGAGAATGAATATTACAAGAAGGGGCTGAACATATTCAAATGAACTTTGATTCTGTCATCTAGTTCTAAGTTACCCTAAGCCTTGGGCAATCTATTCAAAGAATTTATCCCCCTCCCCCAAAACCTGAATAGAGCATGTCTTCCCCACCTGGGTGGGATCTGATAGAGAAGTTTAACTCAACCTTCAGAGACTGAGGTGTTGAAATGAGGGTAAAAGAAAAAGGAAAAAAATCTGAGCCTCCCCATATCATTGGTTGTTAATGATCATTTCTATTATTATTATTATTTATCCTTATCTTATCCTTAATGGCATTCTTTCAGAAGTGTTCCTAGGACAAGTTGTAATCCTACTATTGTTTTATTTTGTTTAATGTTTGCAAACTATTTTACATAGCTAGAAAAAATTATTGCATTATGTGATTGAATTATAGTGTTAGGCTATAAACTCATCTTCTGTAGGCTCATTGAAAGCTTCCTAAGGATAATTTCAATAGCAGTCTGCTTTGAATCTCATCCTGCCCTTATGTAGTTTTGGAGTTTCTTATTGAGTAAATGAATAAGTAAATAAAAAAAACATTTATTAGTGCTCATTAAGTGCCAAGGACTATGCTAAATGGGCAGGTAGGTGGTGCAGTGGATTGAGTGCTGGGTCTGGAGTCAGGAAGAAGCATCTTCCTGAGTTCGAATCTGGCCTCAGACACTTCCTACCTGGGTGACCCTGGGCAAGCCACTTACCCTATTTGCCTCAGTTTCCTCATCTGTAAAATGAACTGGAGAAGGAAATGGCAAACCAGGCCTGTATCTTTTCCAAGAAAACCCCAAATGGGGTCACAAAGAGTCAAACACGACTGAAAAAAAGTCCCAAACAACACCATGCTAAATGCTGGGGATGCAAATAAAAAGCAAAGACAGTTCCTGACCTCAAGGAATATATATTCAAAGGGATGGAGATGAGGGGGACAATGAAGTTCGTGGTTCTTTGTGTAGAGACAGTCACATTTAGGACAGTCTCTATATTTTGAAAGTTTTTCATTCCATATAGTTTGAAAGTTACTAAATGCTCATTTTGGAATTTACTGAGTGTGGTGACATCTGTTAAAAATGTTATAGAACATGTCAGTGTAATATTTGAGAGACTATGGGCAACAGTTTTGTTTGTGATAATGTTCTAGTTTCAATGCAATTTATTTGATAAGTTCTCAAGGATATTTTAGGATTTTCATCTATAAAACAGGTATTTGTCACATGTCAATTTATGAAAGAGAGCAAAGTTCTGACGCATAATTGCTAGATTTTTGCCAGTTGCAGTTCCTATAATGTTCTGTGCAGGTGATCATGGCCAACCATTTGATCTGCAATAATGACCTGGACCTCATACACTTTGTTGGTTGACTTCTCAAGGATCTTTTGAGGTCTATATTTGTAGCATAAGGATTGATAAATGAAAGACAGTGAGCTTCTAATATAGAACTCTAATTACCAGATTATGTCTTGTTAGATATGGGGCAGGTGATAAATTTTTGCAGTCTGCACTGACATGTTGTACTTTCAACCATTTCCTTGCAAAATCTGCAATGATCACTAAGTCTGGGCTTCTTAGAAATAACCCTTATGCACTTTCTGGTGGTGACAGGCTGGGCCTGATTTGCCATTAAAAATCCCACTGTTTCCATATACATATCTGGATGATGTAAGGGGCCACAGCACAGGGGGTGCCGGACCTGGAATCAGGAAGAGCCAACTTCAAATTAACTCCTATTATTTACTCTTATTATTTACTGGCCCTCATGAAATACCCAGAAACCTGGAGGAAAGTGGAGGATCTATGGAAAGGAGGACACAGACAAGAGTCATGCACAATGAGAAGCATGGATGGGTCGTAATATGCGTGTGATGGGCTTTCCTGTACATGTCCAGACACCCTGCTTCTGGGAGAAGACTTCCTGTGTTCCCCTACTACATGGGTGGCAAGAATCTCTTTACATTAGCTGCATAGCCAGCTTTGTGAGCCTATGTGCCTCGTTTCACCTCTGTCTCAATTTCCTCAACTGCAAAATGGAGATAATAACAGCACCTACCTTTCAGGTTGTTGAGAGGATCAAATGAGATAATATTTATAGAACACTCTGTATAGGACCTGGCACATATTAGGCATTCCATAAAACCTTATTTTCTTCCCTTTCCCTCTGTCCACGTATTGTTGTATGAGTTCACATAGAAGTCACTCACAGGCCTTCTGACTCTATTCTTGGTTTTATAGGTTCCATCCAGAATTAAGCCACTTTCGGTTTTATTCAACTATTCAAGGATGGGTACCAGTTGTCAACCTTTAGTACTGATAAGTGATGTTTGTTTGTTCTAAAAGTATTTCTGAAGACACTGTTATTATTATGGTTGGCACCTTAGTAATTACTTTTTGATTGGTAACTGGTCATTTGGGACAAACCTGGCAGACCAATGAAGATACATTTCATTGCTGGTAGATGGGAATTTGAACCCTGGAGAGCTAGGTAGAAGGAATCATATTTGGAGTAGAAGAACCATAGTACTGCTACTTTGTCAAGGTTTTTGGAGGTCAAATATATAAGGTGATCTAAAGACCTTTAGCTATTTAAAGGCCCTCTGGAAATATCATTTTATAGTCTTTCTTCATACCCAAACTATCTCTAAGCAACTATTCAGTTTCCTGAAACTAAGAAGCTGGTCATCTTAAGCAATTTGTTTACCAAGTATGTTTAATATACTCGTTAATATAACATCAATAGATTGACCATCTTTTTTTCCTCTATATACACTCACACCCACTCCTGGATGACAGACAGCTGCAAGGCATCTTTTTTATTAATTTGTAATGAGTCCATGAGGGGCCCCTTATGTGGAATGATATCCTCCCAAAATACATTCCCCAGATTCACTGAGCCTTAAAATTCCATTAACAAGGCTTGAAGTCCACAATTAAAGATGTAACTTAAAATGCAAATATCCACAAAAGAGGTAGCAAGACATGAGCAAGCTGTAAAGGGTAAACAATTGATATTGGGTCAGCTCTTACAGCACTTGCTGAGGAGGGCAGAAGGAAACACTACAGGGGAGGGAAGGACAGATGGGAGTAAGCAAGAGGCACTACAAGAAAAGAAAACCAAGGGGGCAGCTGGGTGGTGTGGTGGATAGAGCGCTGGCCCTGAAGTCAGGAGGACCTGAATTCAAATCCAGCCTCAGACCAAACACTTAACACTTACTAGCTGTGTGACCCTGGGCAAGTCACTTAACCACAATTGCCTAAAAAAACAAACAAAAAAAACCCTCAAGAAACAATTACTGACTTTGGAACTTAGCATAGGGTTGATCCTATAGTCCACAGCCCCTTTATATACTAAGAAGTAAAATGTCAGGTAAAAACGAAGGAAGAAAAGAGTTTTAGGTATTGTACTGAAACAGCTTCTATTCCATGGCTTGGATAGATTTTCTGGAGGATTTATGGGGGAAAATGAACAAGAACCACACAGGGCGGGGGGGAGAATATGATCTGTGTCACTGAAGGGAGGGAACACACCTAGATGAAATCATAGATCAAAACTGCCTTGCTGCCAAATTTCTCATCTTCTTCTCATCTCATCTAAAAAGAAAAGCATAAGATTTAGGCATTTCAAACGCTTGGTGAGTGATTGATTCTTCTGTCTACCAATTACTAATCCTTGGTGTTTGACACTTAAAGGCACACCAGAGGATAATAATTTGCACCCAGATGACGATACTTAGCTATAGCATTTTGCTCATGACAAACTACATGCAAAAACCTGGGTAAAAATCATCATTGGGGTGGATGAATGGAAAAGGAAATGAGATGGATGTGTAGCAAGAACAAGTAATAACAGCAGGGCCGCTCATGAGCTTCACTGGCTCCCATGTAATACCAAGAGACCTGGAGGAAAGGGGAGGATCTATGGAAAGAAGGACATGACAAGAGTCATGCACAATGAGAAGCATGGATGGGTCGTAATATGCCTGTGATGGGCTTTCCTGTACATGTCCAGACACCCTGCTTCTGGAAGAAGACTTCCCGTGTTCCCCTCCTACATGGGTGGCAAGAATCTCTTTACGTTGGCTGCATAGCCAGAACAGACTGCATCTTTAAAACTATGAGATTAGAATAGTCATGGTCTCTTTTTCCATGGCATCCAGAAAGGGGAATGATCCTGTTCACCCAAAGGAGGAAGCTGGGTGACTCAGTGGATAGATTGCTGGGCCTGGAATCAGGAAGAACTGAATTCAAAACTAGTCTCAAACACTTACTAGCTGTGTGACACTGGGCAAGTCACTTAACTTCTGTCTGCCTCAGCTTCCACAATTACAAAATGGAGATAATGATACTCACCTCTCAGGCTTGTTGCATGAGAATAAATGAGGTAATATTTGTGATGTATTTAGCCACAGTACCTGGCACAGAGTAGGTGCTTCCTTCCTTTCACATCACACATACTGTCATTGGAACTAGTAAGGGAGGAAGAGCTGCTTTCTCCTCCTTCCCCCTTTTATCCTGAGGCCCTGAGAAATAGGCTTGAGTTTGGGGTTTTGGTTTGATTTGTCTCATTTGTCCTTTTCTGTAATAGAAGCAGGTGGTAGAATCCCCAGCAGACCCAGGATCCAGTCATGGCTACCTTAAAGCCAAGATTCCAGGCTGACCATATAGCCAGCCAGCTCATCAGGGAAGTCCTGAGAAGTCAGTGCCCAGGACTCACGCCCAAGGGAGACTTTGGACTTGGAACTTGGTGGGACTGTGCTATGTAGGAACCATATAAATTCCTATAAGTTAAATTCCTTAGTCTAAGCTATAAATTAATCCCCTCCCCCTCCCCAGAGTCTAAGATAGGTTTTGGCAGGATATTTGTTTGTTTGTTTTTGCTATGCCTTTTCAACAAATATTCCTTTGTAAGAGCTAATTGACAATTAAGGAATGAAATGGACCTGGAGATCAGGGGATCCTTAAAATTGGAGAAAACATCATCAGTGGGGATTGGAGTTAATGACAGAGAGACCAGAGACCCTCAAACCCCCTTAAGGGTCTTAGAGAAGCCTGGGGGCAGGGTGCTTACAGTCAATGGGGCCAGGGTAGTCACCAATGGAGTAGTACCCACATTGATAACACTGGTGTTGAAATATGATTATTCTTAAGGATCAGTACCAATTTGGAGGGCCTTTGACACTTATGATTATTACAAAGCAAAATGAAAAGAAGTTGTTGGACCTCTGCCAGTTTTGTGATAGCTCATTTCTTTCGATGTAAAACCTAAACTCATCATACCTGATCCTTACAAGAACACCAACTAAAGTAGGCCAAGGATAGGCCAAGAGCCAGGCACTCAAGCCAGTGAAGCAAGGCACTGAATCAAAGGGTCATAGATTCAAAGCTGGAAGGAGCTTAGAGACTCTCATGTCCAGATCCTTCATTTCACAGTTGAAGAAACCAAGGCACCAGGAGGTTCAAATGACTTGCCTAGGCCCGTGCAGCTGTTATGTGTCTGAGAGAAGATCTGAACACCAGGTCTTCCTGACTCAAGTCCAGTGCCCCAGCCACTACAACATACATCGAATCTCTCTATTTAGAGTGTCATAAGAAAAAGGCCAGATTGAAAGTCACGAGGCCTGGGTTCTAGAAGTGCTAGCCAAATCTGATTCTAACACCACCTCTCTCAGCCTCAGTTTCCTAATTCGTAAAGAGAGGGGCTTGGACTAGGTAGCTCTTTAAAGTCCTTAATAACTATAATATTTTACAATACCTGATTGATTTTCTCTACCAGTGAATGGGAACAATTAGCTGCTTTCACAGTTTGTGGTGTTCAGTGGCTCATTGACCCAGGTATTCCCTTGGATTGTGGGGGAGGGAATTAACACACTGTAAAGGTTGCTTTGGTATGGAAAAGGGAGGGCAAAGGAGCAGCTAGATGGTACCGTGAATAGAGTGCTGGGCCTGGACTCAAGAAGACTTAAGCTCAAATCCAACCTCAGACACTTACTAGCTGTGTGACCCTGGGCAAGTCACTGAACCCTGTTTGCCTCATCTGTAAAATGAGCCAGAGAAGGAAAAGGCAAATTACTCCAGTCTCTTTGCCAAGAAAACCCCAAAGGAGAGTCATGAAGAGTCAGACAGGACTGAACTAACAACAAAAGGGAGGGAAAAGGGTGAACAGGCAAGGACAGCCTCTAAATGGAAACATAAGGAATGGGATGGGAGTAGGGCCACAGAATGGAAACTTGACAGGACATAAGTACCCACAACACACCTTGATACTCCAGTGGATCTTGCAGTGGGTCTGTGATCTCACTTGTGGGCTTTTTTCCTTCCTCAACAATGTAGATTCCAAACTCACTCAGCAACTTACCTAAGATCATCTGACCACATGACTGCAGCACTGTTTTCTATGCCTCACTGAAGGGAGTATAGACTTTCCCTTACACAAAGCCGTGTTTATAAATAAAGCCCAATGTTTACAGAGCAAGACCTACTTTTAACACACACACACACACACACACCACACACACACACACACACACACACACACACACACACACACACCCTCTCTCTATCTACCTGGCTAGCTGCCAGGTCCATCCCACAAAGACAAGCAGTCAGATGTCAAGAAAATGCCCATCATTGAGTTAGGACTTTTGCAAAGATTTTTTTTTTAAGCTCTGGGATTTCAAGTTGTTTCAGTTCCCCTACACTTGGCCTCCTTCCCCTGAAGAGAAGAAACTTCCTCAGCTGCTTTTTTGTTTTCCTCAGCAGTGTCTGCCTGGATTCCAGGTAATAAGGCCAGAAGGGAAGGAAAAGGCTATCCTGTCTCAAGCAAAGCTACTAACACAATCAGAGCTGGAGAACAGCTGAAGCTTTTCCCCAGGCAGATGTTAACTGTTAAGCCTATTAAAAATATTTCAGACAGAATAGAGGATGATAGATTTAGAGTTGGAAGGAAATTTAGAGATTTGATTCAACCCTCTTGTTTTTTTAACAAATGAGAAAACTGAGTCCAAGAGGGGTGAAGTGATTTGCCCAAAACCACACAGATAGTGGTGGTCAGGAATCAAACCCAGGTCCTCTGACCCCAAATCCGGCACTCTTTCCACTACTTTAGAATTAGTGCCTTCTCTCTGAGACTACCTCCAATTTTAAGCTGTGGTCATCTCCAGTTGTCCTAATCTATGTCTTGGCACTGGACCTAGATGACTCTGGAGGAGAAAGTGAGACCGGTGACTTTGCACAGCCCTTAAATCCAATTCATTTGCAAGTCACGGCATCACCTTCCTGATGTCACTGGTCCTCTTCAAGAACGAAGGACAAACAACAATAACATTATCAACCACCTCCAATTTATCCTGTCGGTAGCTTGTTTGTACATAATTGTTTGTGTGCTTTTTTCCCATTAGAATATGAGCTCCTTGAGAGCAGCGACTATCTTTTCACTTCCTGTCCATCCCCAGGAGAGAATGGGGGTAGAAAGAGGATGAACATTTTTTTTAATGCACCTACCATGGAGCAGCCAGGTGGTACAGTGGATAGAGTGCTAGCCCTAGAATCAAAAGGACTTGGGTTCAAATCAGATCTCAGACACTTACTAGCTGTCTGACCCTGAGTGAGTCACCTAACCCAAACTGCCTCCCCCTCAAAAGAAAACAAGAAACAAGAGCCTACTACATAAGTGCTTTACAAATATTACCTTACTCCATCCTCACAACAATCCTGGGAAGTTAAGTATTCAACATAGTGACTAGCACATAGCAGGAACTTTATAAGTGCTAGTTGACTGGCTAATATAGGTCAGAAAATTTAGAACTAGATGTGACCTCAAAGGTCATGTAGTCCAACCCCCTCATTTTACAGATGAGCAAACTGAGATCACGCAAATAGTCATTGGTGGAACCAGGATTCAAATCCAGGTGACCCAAAACTCAGATCTAATGCTCTTGCAACAGACCATGATGGCGGATGTTATTGTACAGTACTGCCATATTATTTTCTAAAACCACACACAAAGCACAATTTGTCAAATTTTTTAAAAAATCCTATCTGCCTCTGTAAATTCTAGTTTGCGTACTTTGTACTCCAAGTTAAAGTTCAAATGTATGAGTAAGTAAAAGTCTTGCTTATTTGTTTGGGAGAACAGCTCTCTAAGGACTATGCTTAGTGATGTGTATTTAGCATTTTGTAAACAGATTTGGTGTCTGGCAAGTTTCCAAAAAATAGCTGCCTATATGTTATATAAAACAAAAACCCTCTTTTAACCTACACCGATGTGATATTACCAATTTTCTCTTTTAAAATGGTTACTGGTTCCGGGAGCCAAGATGGCGGAGTGAAAAGGTAGTCGCCCTCACTCTCCCCTATCAACCTCTGAAAACCCAGAAAATATCAGCCCAGGAAAAAAAAAAACCCTGGAACACCTGAACTAGAAGAAAGACAAGGAGCAGCAGTGCAGTAGCCCAGCAAACGGGTCTCCCAGTACCTCAGCAAAAACAAGGGGCCCCAGGCGGATAAATACATCCCTGCAGCATTCATCTGAAAGGAGGTGAAGAAAACAACCTAAAGGCTTCCTAAAGCCCGGGTCTTGCTGATTCCAACCCAACACCAGGTGAGCTGTAGGAAGCCTCCAATTGTGAAGAAATCCTGAAGCCCAGGTGGTAGAGCAGGCAAACACCAACACCTGGACCTCCAAGTGCCTCAGTGAGGGCGGGGGAACCAACCAGCTCAGAAAACCACCAGGAGCCTCGGCACTCCACTGCAAAGGAATCTCCCAGTGCATTAGCAGAACCGAGGGAGACAACACTGCAGGGGGCCCCAGGCAGATAAGCATCCTGCAGCAGCCATCTAAAAGGAGCTGAAGAAAGCTAAAGGAAAGGAAAAGCAGGCAACCTAGAATTGCCTGAAAGTTCCAGCCTTGCTGACTCCAGCCCAACACAAGGTAAGCTGCCAGAAACCTACAGTTTCCAAATCCCAGTGTAAGAGGCCCCAGAACGCAAAGCCAGTGACCAAGACCTAGGCTCCCAACACAAGAAGCTTGGGTGTGTACCCTCTGTTCCCCAGCAGGAGAGCTCAATCTCTTTAAAGGCCAGGGAATAAGGAAACACCATGAGTAAAAAGAAACGTACCATAGACTCATATTACGAGAAGAGTGAAGATCGAGACAGAAATTCTGAAGAGGACAACACTGTCAACAAACCCACATCTGCAACAACAAAAAGGAATATGAACTGGTCTGAAGCCCAAAAAGCCTTCTTAGAAGAGCTCAAGAAGGATTTTAATAGTCAAATGAGAGAGGTAAAAGAGTCCTTCAAAAATACAATTGGCCAGTTGGAAAAAAAATACACTGAAGAAAACAAGTCCCTAAAAAACACAATTGGCCAATTGAAGAAGGAAAGACAAAAACTAACAGAAGAGTACACTGAAGAAAACAAATCCCTAAAAAACACAATTGGCCAGTTGAAGAAGGAAAGACAAAAACTAACAGAAGAGTACACTGAAGAAAACAAATCCCTAAAAAACACAATTGGCCAGTTGAAGAAGGAAGTACAAAATCTAACAGAAGAGTATGCTGAAGGAAACAAGTCCCAAAAAAACCACAATTGGCCAGTTGAAGAAGGAAGACAAAAACTAACAGAAGAAAACAATCTGTTAAAAACTAGAATTGGACAAATGGAAACTAATGTCTCTATGAGAGAGCAAGAATCAGTCAAACAGAAACAAAAAAAATGAAAAAATTGATGAAAATGTAAAATACCTAAAATGGTTACTGAAGGCGTATACCTACTCTGCTTCATCTTGAACATGTTTGGCTTCAGTGAAATCATCTCATATTAATTCAAATATAAACATGTTAGTCTTCAAAATGCTTTTTACATGCTAAAAAATGGATTTCTGCAGCCCAATACTGGGATCCAAGGTTCAGAAGTTCTAATTCAAATTTGACTCTGAATCATTCAATTCAACAAACATTTATTAAGTTACTTTGCTGTGAGCTATGTACACAAAAATAAAAACAAAAATTAGTTCCTGCCCTCAAGGAGTTCCTCTACTACATGCATATGAGGGATGTTTTTTTTTAAATTATCTTTTTGTACTGATGATTTTGTTTTTATATCGCCTCCATTTCCAAATGTATCCCCGCATCCCACCCCCAATCCGGAGAACTATTCCTTGTAACAAAGATTAAAAAATAAAGAAGAAAAAAGTTAAGCAAAATTAGTCAATACTTCAGCTATGTCTATAGTCCTTCACTTTTTCAAAGAAGGGGAGGAGGTACATTTTCTCAACTCTTTTCTAAGGTCAAACTTCTTGGTCATCATAATTATGTAGTAGTTAGTTTTGGCTTTGTTGTTCTTCCTGCTTACATTGTCATAGTCATCTTATATGTTGTTTTGGTGGTCCTGCTTACTTCACTCTGCATTACTTCATATAGGTCTCCCTTTACTTCTAAGAATTCTTCATGGTCAGTGCTTTTTACAGGGTAATAATATTCCATTATATTCATGTACCATAATTTGTTCAGTCATTCCCTAACTGTTGAGCATCTGCTTTGTTTCTAGTTCTTTGATACCCCTCAGAAGTACTACTTTGAATATTTTGGTATAAATAAAACTCTCTCTCTCTCTCTGTCTCTCTCTCTGTGTCTCTCTGTGTCTCTTTTCCTTCCTTCCATCCCCTATATTCCTAATAATGAGTTCTTTGAGTCAAATGGCATAGACATTCTAGTTCCTTTTTTTTTCTTAAGGCAATTGGGGTTAAGTGACTTGCTTAGGGTCACACAGCTACCAAGTGTCTGGTCTGAGGCTGGATTTGAACTCAGGTCCTCCTGACCTCAGGGCTGGTGCTCTATCTAGCTAGGTGCACCACCTAGCTGCCCTCCCGTTACTTTTTTTAAAAAGCATTATCCCAGCTGCTTTCCACAATGTTGGGTCAATTCATACTCCCACAAACTCTATATTAGTATACCTGTTTTTCTGTAGTTTCCCAACATTGACTATTTCCATCTTTCATCATCTTTACCTATCTGCTGGGTGTGAGATGAGCCTTAGAGTTGTTTTGATTTTCATTTCTATTATTATGAGTGATTTGGAGCAATCTTTCATATGGTTGTTAATATATAATGGGCCACTTCCCCCAAACATGTTTAGTCATCAGTCCTTGGAATATGCATGTCCCCTACCTACGTGACCATGTGGGAGCTCTGTTCATGTATGATTCATCACTTGATTGAGCTCCCTTGTTGGCTATTGAATCAAAACTCTGTTAGGTACACTAAAGGGTTGACTAGTTCCTTGGCCTCTCTCTAAATCTTGATAGAAGCTACCCTATGGGACTTATGACGTTTGAATGAAAGGCACACTGAGAAGTAAAGTTCATTTTAGGTCTTACGAATTACTTTTCTAACAAGAAAAGTTGTTTATGCAGTTAAGAGACATTGGTGATAGCTACCATAAAGGTTAAAACATGTCACTTCAAATTTATTAACTTAAGGATATTTCAGGAAGCAAATATCTAAAGTTCTTTTACCTTACTACCAGTGATTGTCTTACCTAATTATAAAGGTTGTATCCTAATTTTTACTCCAAAAATCTTCCTTGTACTCTTAATATCTTTATACCATAAGCTGATTGTCAGTTGGGCCCTGATGATGATCAATGCCTCTTCCTTTTGGTGATACTTCCCTTTAGCTCCATTCTAACAGAAGTTATTTGTTGTTGTTCAGTTGTTTCAGTTGTGTCCAACTCTGACCCCATTTGGAGTTTTCTTGAGATACTGTTTCCTTCTCCAGTTCATTTTATAGAAGTGGAAACTGAGGCAAACAAGGTTAAGTGACTTGTCCAAGGTCTCACAGCTAGTAAGTATTTGAGCCAGATTTGAACTCAGGAAGATAAGTCTTCCTGACCCCAAGCCCAGCACTCTATCCACTGTGCCACCTACCTATCCATCTCATCTATTTACAGTAAAACAACAACAAAAAAATCTCACCAAACATCAATTCAGGAACATATTAAACTAGGAATATGCATATATAAATGAAAAGAACCTGTCAGACTTTTAAATGCAGTTCCTTATGCCCTTTAAATCATTCCCAGTAAAGCCCTGAGATGAAACTAACAAACTGAGGTATAAATAACAAGAATTACTCGAAATGTTGTGATAAAACCAGTGTAATTGCCTAGATGGAAAGCCAAAGGGATTTCAAATCATGATGTCAGGTGGGGTTTTCTGTGACCTGAGCAGAGCTATTCATGCCATTAAGGGAGCAATTCCTTTTCCCAGCATGGCAATGGACCAAACTTCCCTAAGTCATTTGTAAACTATGCTGCTTTAGATGGGATATACTACCCTTTCCAACATTCAGTACTTGGCATTTCCATCATTTTAAAGTCCAAACAAGTCATCCAAAGGTGTAAACCATGGCCATTGGCCTATAGAGTTTCTTGAGAAATACCAAATGACTGCAGACTCCCAAATGGTGCTAGCCAAGGTTACAATGTGGCTCTGCCCAAGACTTCTGATGAGCACACCACACTATTTTGTGTGTTTGTATGTTGATTTCCTCAGCACCAATTATTACAAATTGCAGGTACTACGCCAAATTAACCACTACAACATAAGGTACAGTCCAAGGATTATACAAACTACAAAGACTCACTCTAGCTGCTGAATGATTCAGATAATAAAAACCAAAATACCAACAGAGAACTGAAACGAAAGTTGAACATTCAGGGAAGTAGTTTGTACTATGCTCAAAAAACCAAGAAATTCTAGTCTAAAACCAGACTCTTAGAGGACAAGGGAGCTTAGAAATAATACAGTCCAGCCTCCCCTCTTCTTCGCCCCCATCACTTCTATAGCATTATTTATAGGTGGTCAGCCTCCTTTTGCTTGAACACTTCCTGTGATGGGGAATTCACTACCTATTAAGTCATCTCTCTTTTTTCTTCACAGCAGTAATTGTAACAAAGTGCTTCCTTAAAGTGAGCTGAAACATGCTTCCTTGTAACTTGCCTTTCTTAGTTCTAGTGCTATTCTCTGGAACTATGTAAGTCATTAGAATTTTTCATCTTTTTTTTTTTAAATCAGTCTACCACATATTTACTCAGGATTTATAATGCAAGTCATTTTGCTAGGGCGAGACACGCAAACACAAAAAGAAAAATGTTTTCTCTCAAATGCTTGATCACTTGAGAAAGGACAATGCAGGAATAACTAGGGATATCAGGAGAGGCTTCCAGGAAAAAATACCTGAGCAGAGCCCGAAGAAAGCTCAGGATTCAAAGAGATAGCGGTGAAAAGGGAATACGTAGTGAGCCGTGGGTATCTGCCCATGTCCAAAGGCAGATACACGGCAGATAGAATTCTGACTTTTGGGAACAAGAAGTAGGCCAGTTTTATGGAACCTAGAGTATATGCAGTGGGTGATATGCAATAAACCTTGAAAAGTAGGAGTGCACCAGGTCATGATGAGTTTTAAATATTGAGTTGATGAGCCAATATTTTATCCTAGAGAGAGCAGAGAGCCTGAAGGTTTTTGAGCAAGAGAGGAACAAGGTGAGATTTGTGTTTTAGAAAAATAATTTTGGGGGCAGCTAGGTGGCACAGCGGATAGAGCACTAGCACTGGAGTTGGGAGGACCTGAGTTCAAAATCCAGCCTCAGACACTTATTAGCTGTGTTACCCTGGGCAAGTCACTTAACCTCAATTGCCTCAAAAAAAAAAAAATAATTTTGGCACCTGACTGGTGGTAGACTGGAGAGCGGAAAGAATAAAAGTCAAGCATCTAATTAGGAGGCTGTCACAATAATTTAGGCAGGAGGTGCTGAGGGCTTGAACTTGGGTGGTCACCATTAAGGATGAATTTTCACAATATTTTACTTCAGTTCTGAAAACAAATTACAAATAGCTCATTATGTTAAGCATCAATCTGGTGGTCATTTTAAAGTAATTCCTCTTCCAGATGACAGTCTTCAAGTATTTTAAGTCTGTTATCACGTTTCCTTTTCTCCTGCTTCTCCACCACGTCTTTTTTTTCTAGACAAAATAACATGATTTCCAGACCCTAAATCTTCATTGTTGCCTTCTTCTATGTTCACAAATCAATTAGCTTCTCAGGTAGTCACATCATCCCACTAAGTTCAATTTGAGTTTTCAATCACTTAAAACTTCTAGGATAGGGGTAGGAAACCATGGCTTCGAGGCCACATGTGGCTTTCTACGTCCTTGGGTGTGGCCTTTTGACTGAGTCCAAGTTTTACAGGACAAATCCTTTTATTAAGAGGATTTGTCCTGTGAAGTTTGGATTCTGTCAAAGGGCCACACTCGAGGACCTAGAGGTACACGTGTAGCCTTGAGGCGCAGCTTCCCCACCCCTGCTCTAGGACTTTCATTGCTGAATAACTGCTAAATGAATGAATAAATGAATGGATGTTAAGTTACTACTATGCTTGGAATGCAAAGAAAAAAATAAAAGAGTCCTTGCCTTCAAGGAATTCATATTCTAACAGGGGGAGAGAATACATGCAGCAAACAGATGACCAGAGAAAGGACTTTTAGTCTGGAAACAAGCCAAGAGTCTCCCATCCTCTATTCAAACAACAGGTTTTTGAACCTAAATGCAGGTTCTTACATTTATCCCTGTCAAACTTCATCTTGTCAGTTTGTCCCACTCTTCTAGTCTGCCACGATCTTTTTTTGGACCCTGATCCTGTCACCTACCACATTTGGTATCTCTCCCAGCTTTGTGTCATCCACACAGTCAATGCTTTCCAAGTGAAATGAGTTCCAAAGGATTGAGTAAGTCCTATCATCTGTTCTGAAGGGTTGAAGCCCAGCTTCCTTGAGCAATAGTATCCCAGCTATTAAAGTTAGCAGGAGCTGTAAAGCCCAAAGTTATTTGTGAGACAACTGAATCCTAGAGGTTCAAAATCCATCACTAATTTCCTGAACTACTGTTTAAATAAAAGAACACTGCAGAGACACCCAGATATCTGTGTGCTCCATGCTGCCCACAAAGACAGGCATGTGTATTATGCAAGACTGGAAAGCCTTTCCAAATAATGCAGGGAAAACAGCTCTGTTTAAATTGTTATGCCAGGAACAGAAAATGACACTTTAATAATGTTGTTTTCCCTACTGAATGAATTTCAAAAGGGAAATTAATTTTCAGAAGTATATAGCAGCAAGGGTGTTTATTCCTTCAGTCTCTTCCTCCTCCAGAATTCTCCTTGATTGCAATAAAGTAGGAAAGTAAGATACATTGAGTTGATCTTCTGCCACCAAAGTAGGCTGGGCAATTTTTCATGATGTCAGTTCACCAGCAAGGTGGCAGAATCAAGTATGGAAAACTTTTCTCATGGGAAGAAACAGAACAGTAATATCAGCCCATTGGCCAGGAGGCAGAATGTCCAACTCTCCACATGGGAAGTCTGCCTTGGAGATAAGACAGTGTTCTAGTGATTTATAGAAGCTAGGCTGCTTCCGTCAGCTTTATAGTTCACTTAGGAAGAAGAGGTAGCTGAGGAGATGGTGACAGCTACATTTCCATTGCATCTCCATCCACTCAGCAGCTGTATCACTTCCTCAACAACTCTATGCTCTCACTTCTCACTCTTTGCAGCTAGCTTTCTTCTGTTCTCCTATTCCTTTTCTTTTTTTTTTTTTTTAATTTTTGGCAATTGGGGTTAAGTGACTTGCCCAGGGTCACACAGGTAATAAGTGTCAATTGTTTTGGTCTGAGGTCAGATTTGAACTCAGGTCCTCCTGACTTCAGGGCCAGTGCTCCATCTACTGCACCATCTAGCTGCCCCTTCCTATTCCTTTTCTAATCAACTAGAGAGTCACAGGGGGACCTAAAGCAGTGAAAATAAAACAAAAGCGTTTGTCAAAAATTAGAGATAATCTATCCCAACCCAGACACTCCTCAGATACTTCCTAGTTGTGTGGGAAAGTCACTGAACTCCGTTTGCTTCTATTTCCTCATCTTTCAAATGAGGGAAGCAATGGCAAACTACCCTAGTATCTTTTCCAAGAAAACCCCAAATGGGGTCATGGAAGAGTTGGACAAGACTGAAAAAATGACTGAAAATCCCAACCCAGTTATTTTATTGTTGAGGAAACTGAAGGAAGATCACAGATGTGTAGAGACAGCCTAGTATAATGGAAAGGGCACTCGACAATTATTGAGTTGCTCTGAGCTCAAGTCCCAATAACTAGTTGTGTGATTTTGAGCAAGTGACTTCACTTCTCTACACATCAGCTTCTTAATCCATAAAATAACAAGATTGGACTAGATGATCTCTAAGGCTCCTCTCTATTTCCATAGCCTTTGATGTCATGCTTGCTCAATATCACGCAGTTCACTTAGTCAAGACAACTTGTGGGAAATGACAAAAGGCTCTCCTTTTTAAGAGATGAATATGAAAGACATCTGATAATGGGGGAAAAAAGAATGAAATATGGACCCAAAACTCTTGCTTGAATTTTATTTCTGTAGAAGTTTCACTTTTGTTAGTATACCAACTTTCTATCATGGAGAAATTAAAGTTAATTAGGGCCAAGCTTAATTTTTTTTTCCCTTGACCTCCTTTATGTGAATTTAGACACCACAGGCATGAACAGAGTATCAGCCAACAAAGCCTTCTAATGATCTATGCACACCTACCTTAGACACACATTCAGGTTCTCAATGTTTCTCATAGTCTCCTAATTGGTGTCCTTTCCTCCAGTCTTTACTTCACACTGTGTCAAAGTGGTCTAATCTTGTTGGCCCCCTGCTCAATGAGCTCCAGGGGCTCCCTGCTGACTCTAGGATTAAATACAAACTCTTCTCTTTGGTTTTCGGAAGGCTTCACCACATATCTCCAGCCTACCTTTCCAGACGTTTTACACTACTCACCTTCAGGTACTCTGTGGTATAACCACAGACCTATTTGCAATCCTCACAAACAACATTCATTCCAGTCTCTGTTATTTGCACTTCTTCTTCCTCCTGCCTAGAAGACACAGACCCCTTCACATCCCCGTGGTAGAATCTCTTTTTGTTGTTATTATTGTCCAGTTGTTTCAGTCATGTCTGACTCTTTGTGACTCCATTTGAGGTTTTCTTGGCAAAGATACTGGAGTGGTTTGACATTTCCTTCTCCAGCTCATTTGACAGATGAGGAAACTGAGGCAAACAGAATTAAGTGATTTTTCCAGGGTCACACAGCTAGTAAGCATCTGAGACCAGATTTGAACTCAGGTCTTCCTGACTCCAGGCCTGAAACTCTATCCACTGTGCCACCTAGCTTCCCTAACCTCTTTCAAAGTTCAGATCAAGCATTACATTCTTCGTGAGGTCTTTCCTGATGCCTACACTTGCTAGTACCTTCTCACTCAAAAGCATCTTCCATTTACTTTGTACATATTTAAAATACGCTTAAATGTATACATGTTATATCTTCTGTTAGAATGTAAACTCCTTAAAGGCAGGCATTATTTTCCCCACTTTGGTATCCTCAGTGCCTAGTACAGCTCCGGGAATATAGTAGGATGCTCATGAATGCTTGTTGATTGATAGACAAAGAGGAAGGATCTTGTGTCACTTGTGATCCCCATGATCCCTAAAGAGGAGGTTCTTAGAGTGAATCCCAGGAGGAAAGTAGCATCTAGCATTACTTGGTCAGAAAGACAATGGTTCACTATGAGACATCTTGTTTACAGCCATGTATATAAACAAAAGCAGGCAGAAGTAAGGGTGGTTGGAGGAATACTGTAGCAGTCATTGTGTGGCGCTGGCATACAATTAATTCTGTTTTGTTTTTCCCAAGCTAATCATCCACGCTTCACGAACAAAGACTGAGTGATCAAGCCCTGTTCCAAGAACACTTTTGATATCATTAATTATGTTGGTAAATAAACTCAGAAACAGTAAATGAAAACTAATCAAGCCATATTTCAGCACCCTTGGAAAGGTGGTGTTTGCCAAATGGAAAAGTCCTAAGTGATAGGGAAAAGAGGAGAAACATGTGAGTGCACACACACACACACACACACACACCTGAAGAAATCAAAGCATAGAAAATAAAGAAGAAAAACAAAAAATCTCTAAAAAGTTAAATGTTGTTTTCAGAATATTGGAGAGAGAGAGAATCCAACAGGAATTTGCATGTCACTCAATTAGTCACCTGTAGAGTCATCCAGAAAAGAATGCCAAGACTTTTATGTAACTTTTCTTCAAATGCAAAGACTAGTTGGACAAGTTTTCAGACATGAATTAAAATTAAGGCAAAAGCAGCAGACACTGCCATTACATAGCAGGCGTAAGGTTCATTAATAAAGAGAAGATGCATGTTACGTGCAATTGAATTTTAAGTGAGATTTTTCTAGAGAACAGCATGAATCAGATATCTTGGCACATTCACTATTAACAATTACTAATCTACTACATAGTTCTACAGTCATATCATTCTGGATTCATGAATATAATAACAACATTCTTATCCTTAAGAGCTCCTTTCATGTTACAATGTCAAGCTCATTAGAGACATTATCTCATCAACCTCATAACACACATGGGTTGGGTCATAGAGCAAAGACTTGGATCATAAGAACTCTTGTTTCTCAAATTGCTAGTCTAACCACTTAATTAGGTTGAAGCCGAGGCTCCATTTCATTGGAAGGCTTTTTATGAAAACAAGATTGGAAAAAGAGCCATTGGTGAAGTCCTGGAGAAGGTGTAGTTTCACTGGTTTTTTTCCCAGCAGCAATGGCTGGAATGAGGTGGAGACAATCAAAGGAAGAGGCTGGAGAACACCAGGCATCAGAGTCATTGCTACTCTTTCATCTGTCACTGCATAACTGGAGCGCAAAGATCTGGAAGGTGTTGAAGTTGATGTATCTTTCCCAATCCCTCTTAATCTCAGTGCCTTTCCTAGGTTAATTATTTCCTAGTTATCGTATTTCACCACGTAACTGTCGCAGATTTTATGCCAATTTTTTTTTTGCAAAAAAGTCAGGTGCACAGAAACAAAGCCAATGCAACCAAGATTAGAAGGAAAATAGAAAATTGGAAAAGAATTTTTACAACCAGTCTTTCTGATAAGGGCCTTATTTCTAAAATATATAGAGAATTAAGTCAAATTTATAAGAATAAAAGTCATTCTCCAACTGATAAATGGTCAAAGGATATGAACAGGAAGTTCTCAGATGAAGAAATTAAAGCCATCTATAGTCATATGACAAAATGCTCTAAATCACTACTGATTAGAGAAACGCAAATCAAAACAACTCTGAGGTACTGCATCACACCTATCAGATTGGCTAACATGACAAAAAAGGAAAATGATAAATGTTGGAGAAGATATGGGGAAATTGGAACACTAATGCATTGTTGGTGGAGCTGTGAAATGATCCAACTGTTTTGGGGAACAATTTGGAACTATGCCCAAAGGGCTATAAAAATGTGCATACCTTCTGACCCAGCAATAGCATTTCTAGGGCTATATCCCAGAGAGATCAGATGAATGGGAAAAGGACCCACATGTAGAAAAATATTTATAGCAGCTCTTTTTGTGGTGGCAAAGAATTGGAAATTGAGAGGATGCCCATCAATTGGGGAATGGCTGAACAAGTTGTGGTATATGAATGTAATGGCATACTATTGTGCTATATGAAATGATGAACAGACTGACTTCAGAAAAACCTGGAAAGACTGGTCTGATGCTGAGTGAAGTAAGCAGAACCAGGAAAACGTTGTACAGTGACAGCCACATTGTATGATGACTAATATGAATAGTCTTAACCCTTCTCAGCAATACGAGGATCTGAGACATCTCCAAAGGCTTCGTGATAGAAAATTCTATCCATGAAAAAGAAAGAACTATGGAGTTTGAATGCAGACAGAAGCATACTGTTTGCTATTTTTTTTCTTCTGTTCTGTTTTGTTTCTTCTTTCTGGTGATTCCTCCTATTGGTTCTAATTCTTACTTACAACATCACTAATGTGAAAATATGTTTAATAGGAATGTATATGTATAGCGTATATCAGACTGTGTGCCGTCTTGGGGAGGGAGGTAGGGAGAGAGGGGGAGAAAAATTTAAAACCTAAAAGCTTATGGAAGTGATTGTTGATAATTCAAAATAAATTATTTTTTAAAAATTAATTAATTTTAAAAAAAGGAAAAAAAGTGGGGTGCAACCATTAAGTGAAGCTTTTTTTAATTGTGTTGGCATTACTTAAAAATCATTTATTACTAAACTGTCTTTGATGCAAGATTCGGATGCACAGAATATTCTCGAATATACATTAAAATTGGGAAGACACAAGTCTTACCATATCATGTGACTCACTTATGACAGCTGCGAAAGCCTGCCACCTTGCACCTATGGCTCTTTGTTGGGTTAAGTGACAATATGGTTAGTACTGTTAATACTGCAGTGCTCTAAAACAAACCACGCAAGTCAGCTTTCAGAAATAATAATGACAACGCTCATGAGCTGAGATTTCTAAGCTCAGGGCTTGAAATGTGTGTATACATATGCCACTAGTGAACACATTGTTGCTCTGTTTACCTTTTAAGCAGCATGACCAATAGAATTATACCATGAGACATTCACTCTATGAAAGGTTATAAACCAATTTCTGGACTGAAAACACTTCCCTTACCCCCCAACGATTATGCGGTAAAATATGGCATCATTTTCTGTAGAACAAATGGACACAAGGCAGGATACATATGTCTGGTAGAAACATATGAATGCCAAAGATTTCATGTGTTTTCAGGGGTATTTCATAATAATTTCCTGTAGTTTAATCCTTTGTCTTTTTAATTGCTCCATTTTATAATCACCTGCCAACTAAAAATATTCCTGGTCACATTTCAGAAATTACTCATTATTACCATTATCCTGGGGCCATCCCAAACTTGAGCAAGCAATGTTCAAAAATTAAGGGACCAAAATATCATATTGAGAGGACAGCCAAGAGAAGAAAAAGAAGTTGGGAAGATAGCATTTTAAAATAATTTATTAATTAAAGATGAATAACTCTTCATTGTTGCAATACTTAATGAGATTTATATTAACAAAAGGGATTATTTATTTTTTACTTTCTCATACACATCAATGAAAAATAAAGGGAAAACAGACTATAGAATTTGTTCAAATGGAAGATGAAGTGCTGTTTTTCCAAGAAATATTCAGTTTTAACATTATGAAGCATTTTATGTTCACAGAAATACAACCTAGTATGCTCCGGCTCACTTTCTCAAAGCCAGGCTAGCTACATCTGATCCTCAGGGTTCTAGAAATACCCTGAACGGCTTGAGATCCTCCATGGTCAGTGTATCTGCCCATTACACAAACAATACCAGGTTATCTTCTGGGGGATAGGAATGTGGGGAGGGAAGCAGATAAAATAACTCTCTTTTCTCCTACTTTGGCTCCATCCAGAACAAAGGATCTTAGAGGACTGGTCCTCAGCTCAAGGCCTGTGATTGGATTGAGAAAATGGCTTTCTGTTGGTTGCTCTATCAGGACCTTCTTGATTCAAAAATAACTTGTTTATTGAATAGACAACTACAGTGGCCCTCAGAGTTGGTGAAGAATGGTGAAGGTACAGAGTTGTTATCAGATGTTAGGGGACAGGAGCTAAAGATCAAGCATAGAGATTAGCATAGGAACTGACTAAATTAGGAGAGGGCAGAATTTAAACATAAGTCTTTTGAGGAATTTCATTCTGAGCATTAGCTTCTTTTCCTTTCAGCTTGGCTCTGGTGGCTGCATAGGAGGCCCATCTAAAAAGGGGGCTTTTGATGAGTATTGATTCGTCTTCTATTTCTATCTTCTGTCAGAAATACTTGGGTGTCTTGTATCTTTAAGGGTATGGTTAAGGATGAAATTGCAAAGGGAGCCAAGATGATGGAGTAAGAAGTCCCTCTCACCTTCCCTCATTGACCTCTGAAAGCCTAGAAAATATCGACCCAGGAAAAACCCTGAGCTAGCAAAAAGACAGGGCACAGCAATCTTGTACCCCAGAAAGCTTGGGGGGATCAACCAGAAAGGCCCCTCTCATTCTGGGGGAGGGGGAATTAGTCCAGGATCGGAGGCGACCCAGCAAGCCAGCAGCAAGCCCCACCTCAGCATACCACAAGTAGATCCTGAGACCCAGGTTGGTGGAACAGGTAAGTGCCAACACCAGAACCCCCGAGAACCTCAATACAGGAAGGGGAACTAGTAGACACCAGCTCATAAAACAGAGGTGACTGTAGAAGGAAAGCTCCAGGCTAACAGAAATCCAGCAGTAGCAAAACATCTCTGCAAGGCTCAGGTGACTAGGAGCCAAACATTCAAGTGCAAAGCCCTAGTGAACAGGAAAAGAAGCTTGGGTAAGTGCCCCCTTTGCTCCAGCAGGAGAACTCAGCAGTTTGTTTGTTTTTTGTAAAAAGTCAGAATAGGCAAACACCATAAACAAAAAGCAGAAACAGAAAATGACGTATATTCCTATTTTGGGGAAAGAGAAGATCAAGGCACAAATTAGAAGAGGACAACATTGTTACTATACCCATGTATGAAATCTCAAAGGGGAATATGAACTGGTCTCAAGTTCAAAATGTCTCCTTGGAAGAGCTCAACAAAGAGTTAAAAAGTCAAATAAGAGAAGTAGAAGAAAAATTGGGAAAAGAAATGAGAGGTATGCAAGAGAGAGTCAATGGCTTGGAAAAGGAAGGACAAAAATTAACTGTAGAAAACAAATCCCTAAAAAGTAGAATTGGCCAAATGGAAAAGGAGGCACAAAAACTCACTGAAGGGAAGAACTCCTTAAAAAGTAAAGTGAGCCAAATGGAAAAGGAGGTATAAAATGTAATAGAAGAAAACAACTCCTTAAAAATTAGAATGGGGCAAGTAGAAGCTAATGACTCTACAAGAGAGCAAGAATCAGTCAAACAGAAACAAAAGAATGAAAAAATACAAGAAAATGTAAAATACCTTATTGGTAACACAACTGACCTAGAAAATATATCCAGGAGAGACAATTTAAAAATTATTGGTCTACCTGAAAATTATGATGAAAAAAAGAGCCTGGGCAACATCCTTCAGCAAATCATCAAAGAAAACTGGCCCAAGGTCCTAGGAACAGAAGGTAAATTACACTTTGAAAGAATCCACCAATCACCTCCTGAAACAGATACCAAATTGAAAACACCCAGGAATGTAGTAGCTAAATTCCAAAACCACCAAATCAAAGAGAAAATGCTTCAAGGAGCCAGAAGGAAACAATTTAAATATCATGGAACCACAGTCAGAATTATGCAGGACCTTGCAGGTTCTGCATTAAAAGATCAGAGGGTATAGAATATGATATTCTGTAAGGCAAAGGAGCTTGGATGACAACCAAGGATCAACTACCCAGTGAAACTGAGCATAATCTTTCAGGGGAGGAGATGGACATTCAACAAATAGAGGACTTCCAAACCTTCCTGGTGAAAAGACCAGAGCTCAACAGAAATTTTGACCTTCAAATACAAGACTCAAGAGAAGCATAAAAAGGTAAACAGGAAAGGAAAAAAAAAACTATTAATAAGGGCAAACTGTTTACATACCTACAAGGCAAGATAAAACTTGTAACTTTTTTTTTTTGGGTGAGTCAATTGGGGTTAAGTGACTTGCCCAGAGTCATACACGTAGCTAGTATTATGTGGCTAAGGCCAGATTTGAACTCAGGTTGCTGACTCCAGGGCTGGTACTCTATCCACTGTACCACCTAGCTACCCCACACCACCTAGCTACCCTGACACTTGTAACTCTTAAGAATTGTAATGTTATTATGACATTTAAAAGGGGGTATACTTAGACAGAGGTCGTGGGTTTAAGTTGACTTTGATTTGATGGTAAAAAATCTAATAAAGGGGCAGCAAGGTGGCACAGTGGATAGAGCACTCGCCCTGAAGTCAGGAGGACCTGAGTTCACATCTGGCCTCAGACCAAACACTTGACACTCACTAGCTGTGTGACCCTACGCAAGTCACTTAACCCCAATTGCCTAAAAAAAAAAACTAATTAAATGGTGAAGAAAGGAGGAGGCAGACAAGGATAAATTACATCACATGAAAAGGCACAAAAAACAAATACAGTAGAGTGAAAGAAGGGAAGGAGATGAGCATTGTTTGAACCTTATTTTCAACATATTTGGTTCAAAGAGGGAATAGCATAATCAGGTATAGAAATCTAACTTACCCTATAGGAAGTAGAAAGGGTAAAGGGAAAAGAAAAGGGAAGGGACTAATAGAAGGAAGGGCAGACTGAGGGAGGCAGTGGTAGAAAGCAAAACTCCACTGAGGAGGGAAAGGGAAAAATGAAAGAAAAAAGCATAAAGGAGAGGGAAGGGGAATAGACACAGTAATCATAACTGTGAATGTGAATGGGATGAACTCTCCCATAAAATAGAAATGGATAGCAGAGTGGATTAAGAACCATAAACCTACAATATGTTTTCTATAGCAAACACATTTGATGCAGAGGGATACACCCAGAGTAAAGGTAAAAGGCTGGAGCAGAATATATTATGCTTCAGCTGAAGTAAAAAAAAAGGAGGGATAGCAATCCTGATCATAGATGAAGCAAAAGCAAAAATAGATTTAATTAAACAGATAAGGAAGGGAATTACATCCTGCTAAAAGGTACCATAGATAATGAAGTAATATCATTACTAACCACATATACACCAAGTGGTAAAGCAGCCAAATTCTTAAAGGAAAAGCTAAGTGAGTTACAGGAAGAAATAGACAGCAAAACTATACTAGTGGGGGACCTCAACCTCCCCCTCTCTGAACTAGATAAATCTAACCACAAAATAAACAAGAAAGAAGTTAAGGAGATCAATAGAATCTTGGAAAAGTTAAATATGGTTGGCCTCTGGAGAAAACTGAATGGGGACAGAAAGGAATATACCTTTTTCCTAGTGGTACATGGCACCTACACAAAAACTGACTATGTACTAGGGCATAAAAACCTCACAATTCAATGCAGAAAGGCAGAAATATTAAACACATCCTTTTCAGATCATGATGCAATAAAAATTACATGTAACAAAGGGCCATGGAAAGATAGACTAAAAATTAATTGGAAATTAAATAATCTAATCCCAAAGAATGAGTGGGTAGAACAACAAAGCATAGAAACAATCAATAACTTTATTGAAGAGAATGATAATGAGACAACATACCAAAACTTATGGGATGCAGCAAAAGTGGTCCTTAGGGGTAGTTTTATATTTCTAAATGCTCATATGAATAAAATAGAGAAAGAAGAGATCAATGAATTGGGCATACAACTAAAAAGCTAGAAAAAGAACAAATTGAAAATCCCCAATTAAACACCAAATTAGAAATTCTGAAATGCAAAAGAGAGATTAATAGAATTGAAATTAAGAAAACTATTGAGCTAATAAATCAAACTAAGAGCCGGTTTTGTGGAAAATAGCCAATTAAATAGATAAACCTTTGGTTAATTTGATTTTTAAAAAGAGAAAGAAGAAAACCAAATTACCAGCATCAAAAATGAAAAGGGTGAATTCACCACCAATGAAGAGGAAATCAAAACAATAATTAGGAGCTATTTTGCCCAACTGTATGTCAACAAATTTGACAATCTTAATGAAATGGATGAATATCTACAAAAATATAAATTGCCCAGATTAATAGAAGAGGAAATAAAATACTTAAACAACACCATTTCCGAAAAAGAAATTGAACAAACCATCAATGAACACCCTGAGAAAAAAATCTCCAGGGCCCGATGGATTTACAAGTGAATTCTACCAAACATTTAAAGAACAACTAATTCCAATACCATATAAACTATTTGGGAAAATAGATGAACAAAGAGTCCTATCAAATTCTTTTTATGATACAAATATGGTGCTGATACTGAAACCAGGAAGAACCAAAACAAAGAAAGAAAATTATAGACCAATTTCCCTAATGAATATAGATGCGAAAATTCTAAATAAAATATTAGCAAGGAGATTACAACCACTTATCTCGAGGATAATACACTATGACCAGGTAAGATTTATATCAGGAATTCAGGGCTGTTTCAATATTAGGAAAACTATCAGCATAGTTGACCATGTCAACAACAAAACTAACAGAAATCATATGATTATCTCAATAGATGTAGAAAAAGCATTTGATAAAATACAACACCCACTCTTATTAAAAACGCTAGAGAGCATAGGAATAAATGGAGTCTTCCTTAAAATGATAATAGCATCTATCAAAAACCATCAGCAAGCATTATGTGCAATAGGGATAAACTAGAAGCATTTCCAGTAAGATCAAGGGTGAAACAAGAATATCCATTATCCCCACTATTATTCAATATTGTGCTAGAAATGCTAGCTACAGCAATTAGAGAAAAAAAAGAAATTGAAGGAATTAGACAGGCAAAGAAGAAACACAGCTATCACTCTTTGCAGATGATATGATGGTATATCTAGAGAATCCTAGAGAATTGAGTAAAAAATTACTTGAAATAACAAACAAATTTAGCAAAGTTGCAGGATATAAGATAAACCCACACAAATCATTGTCATTTCTATATATTACTAACAAAGCCCAGCAACAAGAGATAGAAAGAGAAATTCCATTTAAAATTACTGGAGACACTATAAAATATTTGGGAGTCTACCTGCCAAAACAAAACCAGAAACTATATGAACACAATTACAAAATGCTTTTCACACAAATAAAGTCAGATCTAAATACTTGGAAAAATATCAGTTGTTCATGGGTAGGATGAGCTAATATAATAAAAATGACAATTCTACCTAAATTAATTTTCTAGTCAGTATCATACCAATCAAACTACCAAAAATTATTTTATAGAGCTAAAAAAAAACAATAACAAAATTCATCTGGAAGAACAAAAAGTCCAGAATATCAAAGTAACTAATGAAAAGAAATGCAAGCGAAGGTGGCCTAGCTGTACCTGATCTTAAAATGTATTGTAAAGCAGCAATCATCAAAACTACTCGGTACTGGCTAAGAAATAGACTGGTGGATCAGGTTGGGTATGCAAGACACAACAGTCAATGACTATACTAATCTACTATTTGATAAATCCAAAGATTCTAGATTCTGGAATAAGAAATCACTATTTAGCAAAAACTGCTGGGAAAACTGGAAAAATGTATGGCAGAAACTGGGCATAGACCAACATCTTACACCCTATACCAAGGTAAAGTCAAAATGGATGTATGATTTAGATAGAAAGACTGATACTATAAGCAAACTAGAAGATCAAGGAATAGTTTCCCTTTCAGATTTATGGAGAAGGGAAGAATTTATGACCAAACAAGAGATAGAGAACATCATGAAATGCAAAATAGACAATTTTGATTGCATTAAATTAAAAAGTTTTTGCACAAATAAAACCAATGCATCCAAGATTAGGAGGGAAGCAGAAAACTGGGAAAGAATTTTTATAACCAATGTCTCTGATAATGGCCTCATTTCTAAAATATAGAGAGAATTAATTCAAATTTATAAGAATGCAAGTCATTCCCCAATTGATAAATGGCCAAAGGATATGAACAGGTAGTTCTCAGAGGAAGAAACTAAAGTTACCTACAGACATATGAAAAATGTTCTAAATCACTATTGATTAGAGAAATGCAAATTAAAACAACTCTGAAGTACCACGTCACACCTATCAGATTGGCTAACATGACAAAACAGGACAAGGATAAATGTTGGAGAAGATGTGTGAAAATTGGAACACTAATACATTGTTGGTGGAGTTGTGAAATGATCCAACCATTTTGGAGAGCAATTTGGAACTATGCCCAAAGGGCTATAATGTTGTGCATGCTCTTTGACCCAGCAATACCACTTCTAGGGCTGTAAATGGGAAAAGGACCCACATGTACAAAAATATTTATAGCAGCTCTTTTTGTGGTGGCAAAGAATTGGAAATTGAGGGGATGCCCATCAATTGGGGAATGGCTGAACAAGCTGTGGTATATGAATGTAATGGAATACTATTGTGCTA
Source organism: Phascolarctos cinereus (assembly GCF_003287225.1). NCBI lineage: Eukaryota > Metazoa > Chordata > Mammalia > Diprotodontia > Phascolarctidae > Phascolarctos > Phascolarctos cinereus. The sequence continues at coordinate 321,537,586 of NW_027555847.1, forward strand.
TAAGAAATGATGAGCAGGAAGACTTCAAAAAAATTTGGAAAGACTTACATGAACTGATTCAGAGTGAAATGAGCAGAACCAGGAGAACATTGTACACAGCACCAGCTACATTATGGGATGACTGACTTTGATAGACCTGACTCTTCACAGCAGTGTAAGAATCTAAGACAACTCCAAAAGATTCATGATGGACATTGCTATCCACACCCAGAGAAAGAAATATGCAGTCTGAATGCAGATGGAAGCGCACTATTTGTTCTCCTTTTCCTTTGTTGTTTTGTTTTATTGCTTCATTCTTGTGGTTCCTCCTATTAGTTCGAATTGTTCTTTACAACATGACTAATGGGAAAATATGCTTAACATGAATGTACATGTAGAATCTACATCAGATTGTATGCTGTCAGATGGGGGTGAGGAAGAAATGCATGGGGGAGAAAATTTAAAACTCAAAATCTTATGGAAGTGAATGTTGAAAACAAAAAATAATAAATTAAATTTTAAAAAAGTATGAAATTGCAAAAGTAATTTTGTTCTGAGCTATTAAAAACTATCCTCTCCCCCTGTTTATTTCATCCTGTTGACCATTTCTAGAAAGAATCCTAGGTGAACAGAGACACTGGCTCTTAACTATAGTACTACTGGACTTGGAGTCTGAAAGACCTGGATTCAAATCCTACTTTTGAAACTCATTCTCTGTGTTTTGCATGACTTCATATGTATAATGAGTATCATATTCCTTGTCTTCTCAATGGGTAGGGGAGGGGATAGAGGGATAAAGGGAATTTGGAATTGAAAATAAAATTTTAAAATTAAAAATTAAAAAAAAACTCATTCTCTGAATGTCAGCTTCCTCATCTGTAAAATGGGGATAATAAAACTCGTAGTCCTAATGACGCTTCATGAGGTTGTTGCGAGGCCCAAATTAAATAACAGTGTATGTAAAATACCATCCAAACTTTAAAAGCCTTATAAATGTCATTTATCATACAGCATGTCCCAAAAGTCTAAGTGCAGATTTGTTATTAAAGCTTAAATGGTTTTTCTTAATTTTTGAGTTTATCTTTACATTTCATTTTTTTCAATTACATGTAAAAACAATTTTAACATTCATCTTCAAAAATTTTGAATTCTAAATTCTTTCCTTCCTTCCCTCCTTTCCCCCCTTTTTGAGAAGGCAAGCAATTTGATATAGTTTATACAAGTGAAGTCATACAAAACATATTTCCATATTAGCCTTGTGTGAAAGAAAACACAGACCCCCCCAAAAAAAATAAGAACCCCCCAAAATAAAAAAAGCATGCTTTGATTTGTATTCAGACACCATGAGTTCTTTCTCTAGAGGTGGATAGCATTTTTCATCATGGGTCCTTTGGAATTGTCTTGGGTCACTGTCTTGATCAGAGTAGCCAAGTTTTTCATAGCTGATAATCATTACAATATTGATATTACTATGTACAGCGTTCTCCTTGTGCTGCTCACTTTTTTTGCATCAGTTCACATAAGTCTTCCCAAGTTTTTCTGAAACCATTCCCCTCATCATATCTTATAGTACAATAGTATTCCACCACAATCACATAATACAACTTGTTCAGCCATTCCCCAATTGATGGGCATCCCCTCTATTCTCAATTCTTTGCCACCACAAAAAGAGCTGCTATAAATATTTTCATATATATAGATCCCTTTCCTTTTTTTAAAAAAAATCTCTTTGATATACAGACATAATAGTGGCATTGCTGAGTCAAAGGGTATGCATGTTTTTATAGTCCTTTGGGAATAGTTCCCAATTGTTCTCTAGAATGGTTGGATCAGTTCACAACTCCATCAAGAGTTTATTGGTGTCACAATTTTTCCACAAGCCCTCCAGCATTTGTCATTTTTCTTTTCTGTCATATTAGTCAATCCGATAGGTATGAAGTGGTACCTCAGAGTTGTTTTAATTTGCTTTGCTCTGATTAATAGTGATTTAGAGCATTTTTTCATATTGCCATACATAGCTTTGATTTCATCTGAAAACTACTTGTTCATATCCTTTGACCACTTATCAATTGGAGAATGACTTGTATTCTTATAAATTTGACTCACTTCTCTACATATTTGAGAAAAGCTTAAATGGTTTTTAAGGTATTAAAGCTTAAAACTATAGGAAGACTTTTGGGACATGTAGGATACATTTGGACATGTGTAACAGCAGTTTAGAGTGCTGTCATCTTGTTAATACCTCAGCGGAGGTGGCTGCTGCTACTCCTGGTAACAGAAGACTGGCAAGTCATCATTATCATCATCATTGATAGCATTTATATAGTGCTTACTTGGTGCCAGGTGTTGTGCTAAGTTCATTACAAATATCATCTTCTTTGATCCCCACAACAACCCTGGGAGGTAGGTTTCATTGTTATCCACATTTTACAGTTGAAGAAACTGCGGTAGACAGAAGAGAAGTGACTTGCCCATGGTCACATAGCTAGTAAGTGTCTGAGGCTGGATTTGAACTCAGATATTCTTTCCTGACTCCAATCCCAGTGCTGCCTAGATGCTTAAAATCCAAACAGAGAACTCAGTCAATGGGACACTAAGACAGGACCTCACAGACCAGGTTCATCAAAGTTGAAGAAGGACCCATAGAGCAAGATTAATCTTTAACCTTTAACCTCTTAGTCAACCTTTAACCAGTGAATTGCTTTAAGTCTTCTAATTTTATCCTGCCTGTCCAGGATTGGTCAGAACTGAGCCTACAGGAAACACGCCTGCTAAGGCTAGGGGAAATGACATTGGGGAAATAGTCAACCATTATGTTATGTTACTTTCCAGGGTACCTTTGCTGTAGTGTGAGGGAATCATGGCTTATCTTCACCTTCACTATTTCCTTCTATAGACCACGTATTTATCAGTGGGTATATATGGGTTCTAATTCTAAGCTTGGCAGTAACTTGCATTTTTTGGTTACCAAGTGCCTTTAATAAAAAAAAAAAAAAGAGGCACAGCAGTACCAGGTCAATGTTCATTGCTTTCTTTTTTAGGGCTACTGGCTAATTGATATATCTCTCCTTGTGGATGATATATCTCTCATCTTTTTGATTAGGAAACTGAAGAGAACTTGGAAGCAAATTGAAATCTGATTCTTAGCTCAAAAGTGCAAAGGTGAATTTTTCTCAGGGAACTCCAGATATCCCCAGAGTTCTCATTTGTGCTTTTATTAGAAGCCTCCTCTTTGCACTAGTTATATCCATCCAGTTAGTAACTTCACCAAGTGGAAGTGGGCTCTAATGAATTCTCTTATCTGATCTGGATCATGGACTAGGAGCTGGGCAGCGCCTTACAGATCATCTTGTCCAACCGGTTCATTTAATGGATGAGGAAACTGAAGCCCAGAGAAGTTAAGTGATTTGCCCAAAGTCACACAGGTAGCAAGTAACCCTAATCACTCAGTTCCTCAGCCTACTCACTTCCCATGAGCTACTCTTTTATCCCACCTTAGCTATACCCAAAGATGGTCATACCTTGGATCTTGCCATCACCCACAAAAATACCACATCCACATTCAAGAATCTGAAATCCCCTTATCTAACCATAATCTATTGGTTTTTCACCTCTTCCTCTGCCTTACTTTACCAAACCCTATTCTTCATCCACATTGCGACCTCTAGTCCTTTGACCCTTAAATTCTCTCTTACATCATCTCCCATGTCCTATCCACTCTCTCCTTTTCTCTCCATCTTGAATCCTTGGTAAACCAATTCATCTCTACACTGTCCTCCTTTCTTGAATCCATAGGCCCCTTATTATTTCACCAATTACACCCAGCCAAGCCTTAGCCTTGGACCATCCCCACCATTTGCTGCCTTCCCTCTTACAGATATGCTGCTGGACAAAGGTGGAGAAAATCATGCAACTATTCTGATTAGGTTCACTACAAATTTATGTTACACAACATCAACTGGACTTTCACTGCTGCTAGGTAATCTTACGATATTTCTCTTATCAGCTCACTATCCCATTCTCCACAGCAGCTCTTCCAAACCTTTTCATCCCTCTTCAAACTTTCCATGGCTCCCCTTCATCCCACCCTCTAACGTGAGAACCTTGCCTCATATTTTACAGAAATAATTGAGGCCATTCTCCACGAACTCCTTCTTTTCTCCTCTACCTCATCTTCTATCACTCAGGTGCCTTCTGCTACTATCTATTCCTTCAGCCTTGTTTCATGTGATGCCTTTGCCTTTCATACTTCTTAGGCTAACACCTCTACTTGTTCAAAAGATCCCATCCTATCCTGTCCCCTGCCACAGATTGCCCCCTTTGTCATCCACACTCTTTCACCAATTTTTAATCTCTCCCTTTCTACTGACTCATTCTCTTCTGCCTACAAACATGCCCATGTCTCTTCTATCCTGACAAAAAACCCTTACTCGATCCTTCCATCTTCACTATCTTCCTATGTCTCTTCTTCTTTTGTGGTTAAACTCCTTGAAAAGGCCACCAAAAACAGGTACCTCCTCTTTCCTCGTACTCTCTTCTTAGCCCCTTACAATGTCTTCCAATCTTATCATTCCACTGAAACTGCTGTCTTTATGCTCTTTGATCTGTCTGCAGCCTTTGACATTGCTGAGCACCTTTCCCTTGATACTCTCTTCTCTCTAGGTTTTCAGGATGCTACTCCCTCCTGGTTCCTTTCCTAAGTATCTGATGGCTCCTTCTCTGTCTCCTTTACTGGATCCTCATCCATATCCCACTCTCTAACTATAGGTATTCCTCAAGGTTCTTTCATGGATTATCTTCTCTTCTCTCTCTACACTATTTCATTTGATGATCTCATCAGCTCCCATGACTTTAATTACAATCTATCTCTGTTGATGATTCTCAAATCTTCCCATACCTGACCTCCAATGTTGCATCTCCAACTATCTTTCAGACATCTTAAGCTGGATGTCCAGTACACATTTTAAACTCAACATGTCCAAAACCTAATTCATTATGTTTCTCCCTAAATTCTCCCCCCATCCTCTTAATTACTTCAGAGGGCAACACTACCCTCCCAGTCTTTTAAGGTTGCTAGGAGTCATCCTTGACTCCTCACCATCTCTAACTCTCCACATCCAATCTATTGCTAAGGCTTATCAATTCCATCTCTGTAACAACTCTTGAATATTTCCCCTTCTTTCTTCTGATACTGCCACCACCTTGGTGTACCTTATACCTGGACAACTGCAAAAGTCGCTGGTGAGTCTGCCTGCCTCACAAGTCACTCCCCACTCCAATCCACCCCCATTCAACCACTGAAATGATTTTCCTACAGCACAAGTCTGACCATGTCACTCTCTTACTCAATAAACTCCAGTGGTTTTTATCACTTTTAGGATGAAAGTATAATATGTAAAATCTTCTTGGTATGCAAAATCCTTCATAACCTAGCCCCCTCCTACTTTTTCCAGTCTTCTTATACCTTACTTCCTGACACATATTCTGATTCAGTGACCCTGGCCTCCTAGTGGTTCCAGAACAAGACACTTCATCTCTCAGCTCCAAGCATTTTCTCTGCTTGTCCCCCATATCTGGAATACTCTCCTTCCTCATCTCTGCCTACTGACTTCTCTGGTTTGCTTTAAGTCCAACTAAAATACTATCTTCTACAAGAAGCCTTTCCCAACTCTTCTTAATTCTAGTGTTTTCTGTCTCTTATTTCCTTTTTATCTTGTATATAGCCTGTTGGGGTTTTTTTTGCTTGTTGTCTCCTCTGTTAGACTGTAAGCTCCTTGAGGGAAGGGATTGTCTCTTGCCACTTTTTGTATCTCTAGTACTTAGCATAGTGTCTAGTACATACTAGGCATTTAATAAATGTTAATCGATTGATTGACTGAAGTAGCATAGGCAGAATTTGAACCCAAGTCCTCTAATTTCATACCCAATGTTTATCTTTTGTTTTGTTTTGTTTTTTCACTGCAGGTCTAGCAATATCCAGTCTTGGGCCACTTCCCACTTCTTTAATAAGTACAGATCTCCCAAGATTTGCTTCATCTAGCTAATTCTTGTAGTTACAAGGGGTAACTACAAATGTTCTTATAGGCTACTGAGCTCCCCAATTTAGTAACCCCCTAATCTGGCAAGTGTTACCTGTTCTCATACTGTCACTTTCCCCTGGGATCAAGACTGCCTTCAATGTCTATCTGAAGACACCCCTGGCAGGCACAGGGGCAACAGCCAGCCAGAATTTTGCTCTAGAATAGGGGGGCTGTCTGTTGGGGAAGTAGAAGGAAAAAGAGTCCCTTTAGCTCCTTCCAAACCAGACTCCAGCACTAGTCTCTACCAGGATTTAGTGTATTTCATATGCGTTTTTCTACTCAGATGGACTTAAAACACTTCCCCTCCTTCCCTGATCATTTTTTTTCTGGGAGGGATAAACATAAATATAACATAAATCTCCAGTATTTCAGCTTTATTTGATTCTGTGAAGGAAAAAAAAAGGAACCTAGAGAGCTGTTAGTCCTATACAATAATATTCTTTGAGAAAACATTTACTTTTATATATTACATATACATTCACATATTATCAATTTAGCTACAGATAACCTTCAGAAGATGTGTAGAACACTAAATGAGGAATTACAATATTCCATTTTGCTGTGACTACTTGGTTTAGAAATGCTGTCTTTCTGTGGTTTTGTGGTTTCCCCTTTTCTACTAATATGAGCCCTTTATTAACTGTGTGTGTTAAAGATAGAGTTTCCTCATTTTGAAGATTACATCGTTAGGTTTCATTCAAAACTTAGACCTGAGATATTTGATAGAGCTTTAAAGTAGAGAAAATATTTTCATTTCAAATCTGTTTGGGGAAGTTTCTACTTTTTTAAACTACTGGCTACAGATTTCTCTTATGTTTTTGAATTCTGTGCATGAAAACATAACAGGGAAAGTAGTTACTTTTACAAAGAGTTATAATACAGAATTTGAATGTTTTACATACAACGTGCTCACACTGAGATTTCCTGAACTTCTAAATCCACGAACGATAAAGCCCTCTTAGTATGAGGTTCTACTGCACTACAAACATTCATTGTGGTCAAGTAATTGATGCTACCAGAATAGAAACTTCAGTCCCTTCACCTGTACACACTTAAAAATGAAAACTAACATATAATCAGTTCCCATCATTGCTCCCTAGTGGATAAAATTGTGGTGAGCACTCCCCTAGCAAATTACCCCTCCCCATATTCTCTCACCATATTTCAATTTCACCACATTTAGCTTTGACATCTGCTTGTGATTCAGGTAGAAGAGGAAGGATCATAGGAAAGGTAATCTGAATGCAGTTCCAAAGTTAGGTAGGCTGGGAAAGCAGTGAGCAGAAAGACAGGGCAAAGAGGATTAATCTACAATCCACACAAAGCATTGCCTTCTTCATGGGGATTGACTACTCTGTCACCATAGCACCAAAAGAGATTGAACTGCTGTCTCTAAGCTACAGAAGCACTGATTATTACTAGGCTGACCCTAGCAGTCATTTAACAGGTTTGAACATGAAATACCATTTCTTCCATTCCCACCGTGTCTCAGATACTACTACTATACTGACCTTGATTTGAGACTTGGGATTTCACTGTCAAAGAATTAGAAATTTCTCAAAGTGGGCCTTCTCTTTAATCTGTTAAGTCACCAGACAATGAAAAGGTAAAAGAACAATTTAAATTAACACAGGGAAAAATTAGTATAGAATGACATCTTCCATACAGAGGGCACTATTTTTTATTCTTGAAAGGGGCTACTTAATATTTTTATTTTATCATCATGGCAGGGCTTCATTTGGATTGCATGCAACACTTCTGAGTGTTAAGATGTGGGAAAAGGTGACTTGAATGTTAAGGGGACTAGAGACTAACCAGTGTGAGAATCAGTTGATGGAAGTGAGAATATTTAACTAGGGAAAAAGGGGGGGGGTAGAGGGAAAGCAGAAGGAGGTAAGATAGCTGCATTTAACTATTTGATAGACTTTGACATGGATGAGGAATTAAACATGTTCTGTTTGACCTGAAGAAGACAGAATAAGGACCAGTAGGTAGAAACTGCCAGTTACAACTAGCAATTTTTGTATTTGGGGAAGGCAAATGCCTGGACACAATATTGATATATATAAAATTAAGAACAACATTTTAAGTAGCTATCACCATACCAAATAATCAAAATCTCCAAGCTACATAAAATGAAATTCTTTAAAAATATAGGGACTGCCAGAAAAAAAATTCAAAACCATGTATAAATAATATGAAGCACACATCATTCCTCTCATCCTTTTACTGGCATTGTCCTGAAGATTCTTTCAGGAAGCCTACAGAAGATGTGATTACATCCCTATATCTTCATTCAATTAAAAAAAACCCACCTGTATAATAATCCACAAAATGTTAAACATAAAATAACAAGATAGCAATTAGCAGCCTGTCCCAGGACTGTTTCTATATGAACCTCACCAAAAAGAAATTATGAATGATATGACAATATTAATAATAATAACAGCTAATATTCATATAGCTAATATTTGCTATGTGCCAGGCACTATGCTAAGTGTTTTATAATTATTATCTCATTTGATCCTCACAACCCTGGGAGATAGCGGCTATTATTATCATCCTCATTCTACAGATGAGGAAACAGACAGAGTTGAAGTGACTTGCCCAGAGTCACACAGCTAGTAAGTGTCTGAGGTCTCATTTGAACTCAGGTCTTACTGACTCCAGTCCCGGTACTCAATTTGCTGCATCAAAATTGGAAGAAAAAAAACCTAAGTAATTAATAATATGTGAATAGTTATATAAATAATAATATACTATGTCACAATTAAAATTACAATTATGTGGAATATATTCATTTATTCACCAAATATTAAGCACTAAGTGTAAGGCATTATGCTAGCAGCTTTAGGGAATACAAAATAAAATACAGTCCTTGACCTCATGGAGTTTACAGTACTCTAATAGGGGCAGCTAGGTGGTACATTGGGCTTGGAATCAAGAAAACCCATCTTCATGAGTTCAAATCACAGCTTACTAGCTGTGTGACCCCGAGCAAGTCACTTAATCCTGTTTGTCTCAGTTTATCTGCAAAGTGAGGTGGAGAAGGAAATGACAAACTGCTCCAGTGTCTTTGTCAAGAAAACTCCCAAATGGGGTCATGAAGAGTCAGATATGACTGAAATAACTAAATAACAACAAACAATAATAGATATGTGGCCATGTTACTTTAAGACACTGTTAAGTAGAAAAAACAGGAAAGGGGGGGAACCTATGGCCTCTAGGCTACAAGTGACCTTCTAGGTCCTTGGGTGTGGCCTTTTGACTGACTCCAAGTTTTACACAACAAATCCTTTTATTAAGGGGATTTGTTCTATGAAGTTTGGATTCAGTCAAAAGACTGCACCTGTCCTAGACTCTAAGTCTAGAACAAGCTGATTACAATTAAGTAAATATTTTACATAAATATACATCCATTTACAAATATTAGGAACAATTTGCAATTTAAATGAGAAATATTAGAACTATTTATAAAGATTAAAAAATAATTTTGACAATTTAGTTTAGTGCTTATAAGATTATTTTTTCTGTAAAATTGCTTGAATTCATAATAAAATAAATTGGGAGGTAAAATGAGGAGGAATTAACTTAGTAATTACATGGAGAGGGATCAGCTATTCCTGTTATAGTTTATATAGCTTTATCTTGCAATTTTCTTTCTTTCTACAGTAATGCTGTATCTTGTTTAGTGCCACCAGAGGTAAGAATCTAGGTAGCAGTTTGTTTTTGACCAGTTCTATAATAACCCATTAGTATTTTGAAAAGTATGAATGTAGCTTGGGGTATGGCACAGACAAAATAGTTAGCAGACATCTTATCCTTTTGTTTTTATAGATTTGACATACCTATGGAACATCCAAGTGGAGATGTTCAACAGGCATTTGGTGACATGGAATTGGAACTTAGGAGAGGACTATGTATGTACATTTGGAAGTCATCTGTATAGAGATAATCATCACACTCATGGGAGTTGTTAAGATCACCAAGAGAGAAAATGTAGAGAGAGAAGGGCAGTTGTCTCAGGACACAGCCCTAGTATACACCTATCCTTAAGGAATGGAAAATGAATGATAACCTTGCAGAAGAGACTAACAAGGAACTGTCACATACGAAGGAGGAGAATGAGGAAGAAGAAATGTCAAGAAAACCCAGAAAGATATTATTATTTTGGAGGAAGATACGGCAAATAGTATCAAATCATTGAAACATCAAGAAGGATGAAAACTAAGAAAGAGTCATTCCATTTATCCATTAAAAATGATAAATTCTTCTACATCAAAAGAATAGTTTGGGTGCCCTCCTGGTTACATGGTGGCCATTATCTTGAGGGAAGACATTGTCTTTTTCTGTAAGGTGACAGTGAATCCCTTTCAACCTGGCTAACTCTAAATAAGATGTTCATCATCATGGTTGTATAGTTCAAAAATCACAGCCCATTCAGGGAGAAAAAGTGGTTGAGTTGAAATCCAGATGTTAGGAGTAAGGTAAAAGAGTATAGATGGTTTTTCCTAGGATCATAGATCAATAGCAGGAAAAAAGCTTAGAGACATCTATTTGAACTGGAATTTATTGTCAGTACCAATATCCCTTTTGCCAATTTTAAATTTTAAATTTGTTTTCACTGAAAAAAGTGGACTTATATATGAGAGAGCTATACTAAAAAATGTCTAATAATCTTGGCCACTAAATTTTATCCCTGTGGGATTTTGTGCCCCACAATTTGGAAAATTGCCTGTTAAGAATTGCCTTGGTCCCCTTTTCCTCACTGATTTGTATTTTTGTCTCAAGAGTTAAAACTCTTTCCTTAAACTGAAAGAACTGAGGGAAAAAAAGTTAAAAACCAATGTTTCTAAATTCACAATGAACAGCAATAAGTACCATTTTGTAAAAGCAGAGGTTTGGCCAAAGCTTTCAGATGTTTGTATAAAGGTCTGCCAATGATGACTTGTTACTGGAGACCTAAAGATATATACATTGAACATTAGGAATTTTGTATGTATTTTACAGATGAGGATAAGAATGATTTCGAACACATTGTGTTGCAGCTGTGTATACAGAAGACCTGAAATATAGATTGGATATTAACAAGACAGGGATGCCAATTAAAAAAAAAAGGATAAATATTTCCCCCTCTAAAAAAAAAGCTACTTGTTATACTTACTTTAGTATGACAGAGTTTACAAGCCTAAACCGCCCAGTTCCTTTTCATTTACATCGTTTTTTACTCTGGAAGCCCTGATAATTTAATAATTTATCACAACTTCTAGGAATTTAATGACCTCAAAATCAGGTTCCCAGAACAGTAAATAATGATGAAATCTGAAGGCAATAAACTGCATTCTGCACCAGAAGCCTGGAAATGGCTGAAACTTTCTTGCTGCTGCTCAGTTTGCATTTTATTGGATGTCTCCTGACATCCTTTGATCTGCTTGAGGACAAGACTAGTTTTACTGTTGTCTTTGTATCTCTAAACTTAGCGCAATACTTGGCATTGCACACTGAATGGAATCCTCAAACTCACTTCCTCCCCTTTGAACTGAGTAAAAGAATATGGGACAATATTTCCCTTGGTCAGACAGTTCTTAACCTGAGATTGACGAACTCAGGTTTAAAAAACAACAAAACATTCTGAAAATACATTTCAAAGTAGTTTCCTTTGTAATCTGATGTATTTTATTTTATGCGCTTAAAAACATTACTCTGAGAAGGGATCCATAGACTTCAGAAAACTGTCACGACACAAAAAAAGATCGAGAATTCTTTCCCAAATGCAACTGATTTCATTAATGTTTTGTGTTTCTTCGTCTTCAGCGACAAGGATTCTTCTGGACACTAAGTTGTCCTCTAAATGACCACTCTGGCTCTCAAATGTGCACCACAGAAAGGGTGACTTGAAGAGCCCCGGGGATAGTTCACATCTTAGCTTCTCCCAGGTACAATCTGAACCTCGATTTCTGAGAGTGGCAATCACAGCACCTTATTCCCCTATTTTGTTCAGGTCTCCCTAGAGTTCAGGAGTCACCTGCCCCAGAAGTGAACAGCTACCCCACCCCTTAATCCCACCACCCTCCTCGCCTTCCATCCCCGTCCCAGGTGAGCACAGAGCAGCCGTTCCTCCCCGGGTCCTCCCAGTCCGCACCACTGCAAACTGCAGAAAGAAGTGAGCACTGGGATGAGGATGCGGGAGCCCAAGGATGGGGGCGGGGAGGAAGGTAGGCGGGCCCAGGCCTGCGCGCGCCGCCGCCGCCGCCGCGTCACCAGCGTGCCGCACGTGTCCGTGTTTACGTCCCTCGTGGAGCCGGACGACGTCAGCAGCAGAATGGTAACATTGTTGCGGTGATGGTGCTGAGGCGGAGAGTTTAGAGAGACGCCTCCGGCTCTAGCTAGGGTGGGAGGGGGCTGGCCTTGGCGATCGAGGCTGACAGAGCGATCCGACCCGACTGATCCTCGGACTGCATTCGCTTACAGCCTTTCTCCCCTGCTTGTGAGGCGTCGGGACGTACGTGGGGGCCTCGGTCCCTCTGACGGGAAAGGAGCAGCGAGAAGCAGAGCGGGGGGCGGCGGCGGCGGCCGGAGAGGAGCGAGTTGCCGCAGCGCTGGCGCTTGTAAACAGATCCCATCACACGTGACCATGTGAACTACCTGCTCGGGCGACGTGTATTGTCTTTCCCGGCGGCCGGAGCCGAGCAACCGCCGCCGCCGCCTCGCGCGCCACAAAGAGCACGGCCGACCCCGGGGCCTCGAGCGCCTGTGCGCGAGACCGAGCGCAAGCGCGAGCCGGTCTCGCTCCTCCAGTCCTCCTCCCGCTCGAAGATGGCTGATGGTGGCCGGTGAGAGGGGCGGCCGGGGCCGGTGAGTTTTTCGGAGCAGGGCGGGGGAGGGGAGAAGGGAGCAGCCGGGGGCTCCGGCTCCGCCGCGCCGAGGGGGAGACCCAGCCATGTCGTTCGCGCTGGAGGAGACGCTGGAGTCGGACTGGGTGGCCGTTCGGCCGCACGTCTTCGAGGAGCGGGAGAAGCACAAGTTCGTCTTCATCGTGGCCTGGAACGAGATCGAGGGCAAGTTTGCCATAACCTGTCACAATCGCACGGCCCAGAGGCAGAGGAGCGGCTCCCGGGAGCCGGCGGCCGCCTTAGGGGCCACCGAGGCCGGGCCCCCGCCGGACAGCCCGGGCCCCCGGAGCGCCGGCAACAGCCCGGTCTCGCGAGGCCGTGGGGAGCCGGCCGCCGGCCGGAGGAGCCCCAGCCTGCGCCGGAGCCCGGCCTGGGCGGAGGGCGGCGCGGCGCGGAGCGCGCACCCGCGGGGGGACGCCTCGCTCCGAGGGCCCGCGGCCAAAGCGGGGGACCCGGCGCGGGCCCAGGCCAGCCCGGGCAGGAAAGCTCCGGGGAAGCGGGAGCCGGTCCCGGCGGAAGCGGCCGGCCCGTCGTCGGTGCGGGTGGTGAGCACGGCCGGCGCGGCCGCTGAAGAGATCGAGGTGCTGGAGCTGGTGAAGGAGGACGAGGCGGCGCCGACGCTCCTGGAGCTGCCCGAGGCGCCCGAGCCGCCCGCCGAGCTGGACTCGCCCCCCGAGGAGTGCAGCTGGGCCGGGCTCTTTTCCTTCCAGGACCTGCGCGCAGTGCACCAGCAGCTGTGCTCCGTGAACTCGCAGCTGGAGCCCTGCCTGCCCCTTTTCCCCGAAGAGCCCTCGGGCATGTGGACCGTGCTGTTTGGGGGAGCCCCGGAGATGTCCGAGCAGGAGGTGGACAGCCTCTGCTACCAGCTCCAGGTCTACCTGGGCCACGCTCTGGACACCTGCGGCTGGAAAATCCTCTCCCAGGTTCTTTTCACCGAGACGGACGACCCGGAGGAGTATTACGAGAGCCTCAGCGAGCTGCGGCAGAAGGGCTACGAGGAGGTGCTGCAGCGGGCCCGGAGGCGCATCCAGGAGGTGAGACCGAGCCCTGGGCGAGAGAGGGGACTTGGGAACCGGCCCGCCCCTCACTTTGTTGCCTAAAGCCTGAAAGATTGGAGTGTTACATATGTGTGTCTAAGGGGGAAGGTGGATCTGAAAGGAAAGTTTAAGAAGTTTTTGTCTGAATACCTATAAATAAGAACTGACGTTTATGTAGGAGTTTACAAAATGCTTCTTATAAATGATCTCATTTTCTTCTCCCAGTGACCCTTTTAGGTGGGTGCTGTTGATACTCCCCCATTTTAGGGATGAGGAAACTGAGGCTTCCAGAGATTTAACGGCTTGCTCAGGGTCAGACACTCAGTGTTTGGGGGTGGGGGGTGGGAGGGGGTGGAGCTTAGAGCCCAGATCTGTCTTCACTGAGCCTTGATACCTTACAGAATTCTGGTCCCAGTGTTGAAGCCACGAAGGTCCTCAATGGCTGGCTTTGGAGTCAGAGGGACTGAGTTTTTGACTTATGGCAAGTCACTTAACTTCTCTGGGCCTCCGTTTCCTTATTGGTAAAATGATATCGAAGTTGCTTTCCACCTCTCAACTCTGTCATCCTAAAGGTTTGCCAATCTATAAAACCTGGTTCTCCTGGCTTTTTGAAGCGACTTCCCTAAGTCATTGGTTTACTTGACAATTTCTGTATAATCGGGATCCTTTAATATGTTGTGTTAAAGTACTGGTCTGGAAGTCAAGGGACTTAGGTTCTAGTCCCACTTCTGACACTTTCTAGCTGTGTAACCTACCTAGTTCAACTCATTTAATCAGTTAATCAGTAGTTAAGCATCTACCTTTGAGGAGGTCCTGTGCCATCCCTAGCAATACAAATGCAAAAAATGAGACACTCCTCTAGGAGGTTACCTCTCTTGAGGAGGGCACAATATGTTCAAGTTTCAGTTAATGATTATGTAAGTACATATACACAAAAAATAAATATGCAGTGGTAAGGAGAGGTTCATTAACTGGAAGAGTTGGTGTCTTAAAGGATCTGGTACTAGGGCTGAGCCATGAAGGGAGCTAGGAGATTCTGTAGGTAGAGCATTCATGGCCTGGGAGGCAGACTTTTTAAAGGCACACAGGTGGGAGATGGGCATTGACCTCCCTTGCCTCAGTGAATCTCATTTAGGCCGTTGTGCTAAAACAATCTCCAAAGAGTTTAGATTGTACCACAGGTGATGGTACAGAGGGCTGGCCTTGGTGGTTGAGGCTGTGACAGATCTATCAGACCCTGTAGAATACAATCTGTATTTCTGACTTTATCCACTAGTAATTTCCTGATATCAGGACTTCTTTCCACCCTTATGACTATAAGGGTGTTCTACAAGGTTGACCACACCACGTATCCATTTTCATTTTTTATCAATTGTGTATTAGTTTAGGTAAACGTCTACATATCATACCAGATAATTTGACTATATGTAAAAGAAGCAATGGATGATATTTAATACATTTATTATGTATTTAAAAGGTTTTACAAACCTCAGGAACTTTAATCTTTTTTAGAGGTTGGTTGGGACTCAAATTTCAACCATTCTCTTTCAGGTTGTTGAGCTCTTCAGTTTTGAAGAGATAATAGGTCACTAAGAAAGGACAGTGTATTCAAATTTAGTGTAGACTTTTTTTAAGTTTGGGAATTTTGGTCTAGATTTTTGAAATATTTTGTGCCATACTAATAGTAAATGTTAGAAATAAATGGGGAGAAAGTCTTAATGAACGTATGTTCTAGACTGTAGGGTATGAAAGTAATTTAACATCTAGCTCTTTTGTGAGCTTACACATCAAATAGAACTTTGAATTAAACGATTTTAAATTATGAATTCATCGTTTCTTCTAATGAAAAGTTAAGGTAAATGCTCAAAAGAATTTGTACCCTTTAAATCTTTGAAGTTTACCCAAATTCATTTTAGCATTAGTACCATACAGCTTGAATAAAAAAATAACACCTTTGAATTTTATTGTGCTTTGCTCTTCCTAGAGATTACTTTATTTGATTATTATAGATATACTACCTAATCTTTATATTAAGTCAGATGAGACTCATCTCTGCATAATGTACTTTTAAAATCTTTGTTAGAGTTAAAAAATCTTTAGAAAATTTTCTCATTCATCTTTGTGTTTACAACATTGCTTAGGTCTGAGTGGAGCAGTTCCACAAAACTGCTTGCATCTACCTCTATTATTATAGGTGAGTCAGAATTATAAGGCACTCTTTTTTTGGTAGCTGAATCCCTTTGGATTGGGTCTAAAACAGACAGGCAATATGCTGAATTTTGTGCTGGATCACAGGCAGGCCCAGTTTGTTTATGGTGAGACTCAATGCCTTCATTTTTTTGTTATCCTCTTGCTATTTGGTCTCTTTCTCTGCCTTTTTTTTTTTGATTAGTGTTGATGTGGTAGTTGTACCTACAAGTTTGGGATGTTGTTTTTTTAATGCCATAGGACTGACATAACTTGTTTTTCCTTTAACTCACATCAATATTTTACCAACTACTTTTTTCCTAATATTTGTCTTAATAATATTTAATTTCTATTTAAATGATGTAGCTTGGCTATATAAGCTGTTAATGTTCCTTAAGACAAATGAGAATGTTAAATTTTTGTAGGAAATAAATTTGGGTCAGAAATGAAGGTTGTCCTACATAGATGGGGACAGTTGAAAAATGTAAGTATGGGTTTACTTTAGTTCTTTGAAGGAAAGGTGAAATCCAAAAATAAAGTCAGTGCATTTTCAGAATGGGATTTGTATGCTGACTCAAATTTTATCTATTTATTTTTCTTTATGAAGATATCTAGTTTTTTATGTTTTGAGATCCTTTCAGGGTTTTTGATGCTGTGTAAAACAAAGTCTAAGTAATAGGAAGTATAAATTTATAAATTTGCTGGACATTAATTATATAAGTAATACTTTTAAAAATTGTTTAATATTTAATGGCAAAACACATAGTTAGCTGTTTCATTATTAGTTTTAACTGAAAATGTTCAACTGCCAGAGAAGTCATGCAGTCTTTCAATTCTTTGAGCCCATAATAGCTTGTTTCAGTGGAACCTTTTATTCTCAATCTTCTATTTGATTCACATTTGATGAATTTACTCTTGGTTTTAAAACCAAGCGTGGTAAATCAAATATTGTCCTTAGATATGTACCAGGTAAACAAAGGTACAAATGTAGTTATTAGCTATGGTTTTCCTTCCTTCCTTCCTTCCTTCCTTCCTTCCTTCCTTCCTTCCTTCCTTCCTTCCTTCCTTCCTTCCTTCCTTCCTTCCCTCCCTCCCTCCCTCCTTCCCTGTTAGGTCATAGGATCACAGATCTAGAACTGGAAAGGAACTTCAGAGGCCATCTTAACCGAACCCCCTCATTTTATAGATGAGGAAACTAAGGTCCAGGAAGGTTAAGTGTGGCCTATGGCCACACCAGGTAGTAATTATCACTGGAAATTTGGACCCAACGTCTTTAGACTCTAGAGCCAGTGCTCTTCCCACTGTACCACTATAATTTTAATCAAGCTTAATTATCCTTGAGGCAGTGTGAGAACTGCTAGAGAGTTGGCTTGGAAACCAGGAGTGACTACCTGGGTTCAAGTTCCACCTCTGCCCTTATTGGCTGGCTGTGTGACACCTGGGAAAATAACAACCTACTTTGTGCTGAAATTCTGAGACTAAATTGCAGAGATAAGCCAGCCTAGATTGGTGGAGTAAGGTTCCTCATTCCTATACCACTAAAATCACAGATCCATTCCCTATTCCTATTCTGAATGAGTAGTAAGAACTCACAATTTTATAGCACTTTTAAGGTTTACAAAGTGCTCTTCTCACACCTTTGAGTTGTATTAGTGTAAGTGTTCTTATCTCCATTTTATAGATAAGGAAACCACAGTTCCCCAAAAGGTGCTATCACTTGTAAAAGGTTACTCAACTACTACAAAGTATCTTAGACTGGGACTAGAACCCGAGTCTGATTCTCAAGTTCAGTGCTATTTCCACTTCAAAGAGTTGTCCCTCATTTAGGTATTTTCTGGTCTTTGTCCTTGCAGTGTTCAATTTTCCCATCCATTTAAGTATTGTTGTTTGGAGACCACACCTATTATTGTTTAAAATGTTCAGTAAAATAGTTGAAGTTTTTAAAATAGAATAGTCTGTACAACTAAATTGTAAACTCAAGACCAGTGGTCTTTCCATTGTTTTGTAACCCTTTTCTCTGTAAGTTTTCTGAATAGGACAAGACAATCCTGTGAGTACTTTGATATTAATAAATTAAGTAGCTATTAAGTTATAAATACTTTAAAATATTTTTTGCACCATTCTAGAAATGGTATGAGCATTTTCTCTTTATGCAGAACTATTCAGTGGAAACTTGAGAATCCTTTTGTAATATGAATAATCACTTCGGAGTCAGGAGACTATGACTTCCACCATTGGTTGTACCGGTAATTAATTTTGTGACCATAACCTCCTCGTGTCCTCATATGTAAGATATGAGGTATTCTGTACCTCAGCAGGTAGCTGCTGCAGTTAACAGAACAGTGAGCCTAGAGCCAGGAAGACCTGAGTTCTAATCCCACCCCATTCGCTTCCTAGCCATATCACTTAATCTTTGTTGGCCTTAGTTTCCTCAAATATAAATAATAACATCTACCTTCCAGAGTTGATCTGAAAGACTAAATGGGACAATATTTGACTTTTTAAAAAAAATTTTTAGGCAGTTGGGCTTAAGTGACTTGCCCAAGGTCACACAGCTAGTAAGTGTCAGGTGTTTGGTCTGAGGCTGGATTTGAAGTCAGGTCCTCCTGACTTTAGGGCCGGTGCTCTATCCACTGCGCCACCTAGATGCCCCAAATGGAAGAATATTTGTTTGCACTTAGTGCAATGTCTGGCACATAGTAGCTGCTTCATAAAATGCTTGTTCCCCTTCCTTCGTCCCCAGTACATTGTTAGCTTCCGGGGGAGGGGGGGAAGGGGAGGCTTTTTGTATCCCCGGTGCCTCAAATGTATACTTAGGAGGTTTGCTCAATTTATGTATTTGACTTAATAAAACAATTGTTATATTCTATTTTGAGTTTATAAAATTCAGATGGAAAGAAACTTCAGCTTCACTGCTCCAAAGAATGATGTTGTAGTAGAGTGTAAAGAGCATCAAATTTAGAATCAATGTACCTGGCACTGCTTCCAGTTAGTTACCTTTGGTGAACTTAGTGATTGGTGAAGTCACTTAACTTCTCTGGACCTCATTTCTTCCATCAAGGGTTGGGCTAGATGATCTGATAAACCTCTCTTCCAACTCTAAATCTATGATTCTATGCCTTGGTAGCAATTAACAAGGTATAACCAATTGAGAATAATAGGTTTTATATTAGTTGATTAATTTGTAATATCTTCCAGTAATTAAATTGCATTTAAACTAAGAATGGGCATTATAGGGAAAGCCTTGAATCCTGTCTGAGGGTTTTTTCCAAATGGAAATGCTTATGTACCATGCTAGATGTTGAATAAATATTTGAAAAAAAATGGTACCTAAAATCAATTATTAAAACACTTAATTGAAACTGATGTTTTGGGCATGGACTGTGGGGACTTTTAAAGTCACACAGTGTGTTAGTGACAGAACCTGGATTGAGAAACCCAGGTCTTTTGACTCTAAAAACCAATGCTGTTTGTACTATACAGAAGTGTTTTCCTCTGGCTTGGTAACTAATTAAAATAATCATTTGTGTACAAAACCACTTCTCCAGTCTTACATCTATTTAACACATTTGAGGTTGTTATTCAAATAACTGAAAAGAAAATGAATAAATGCTATGTTAACTTTTTGGTAAAACTCAAAAATT
This sequence comes from Phascolarctos cinereus, assembly GCF_003287225.1. Lineage (NCBI taxonomy): Eukaryota > Metazoa > Chordata > Mammalia > Diprotodontia > Phascolarctidae > Phascolarctos > Phascolarctos cinereus. The sequence continues at coordinate 321,557,406 of NW_027555847.1, forward strand.
GAAATGCCTGATTAGAGCAAAAGGTGAAGCAAGAGAGTTAAGACTTTTGTCCTCTGGTCCTGAGTACTACACAAAGATGGGGTAAAATAGGAAGGGAGCCAGGCTGCTGTGTACCAGATACTGCCTACTCTGTGCTAGGCGATGTGCTAAACGCTTCACCAATATTATCTTATTTGACTAGGGCATGTTTCTTTATTGTTGGAACAAAGAAGCCTAAATTTCATTTTGGATTTATCATTAGAGGATAGATTTTCTCTAATGATTGTGTTCAGAATTGATTTAGCCTCTTACTCTTACTGTTACTGCGTACAACGTTCTCCTGGCTCTGCTGGCTTTACTCAACATCAGTCCATACAAGTCTTTCCATTACATTCATATACCACAACTTGTTCAGCCATTCCCCAGTTGATGGGCATCCTCTCAATTTCCAATTCTTGGCCACCACAGAAAGAGCTGCTGTAAATATTTTTGTACCTGTGGGTCCTTTTCCCATTTTTATGATCTCTTTGGGATATAGGCCTAGAAGTGGTATTGCTGGGTCAAAGGGAATGTACATTTTTATTGCCCTTTGGGCATAGTTTACTTAGAATTTTTGGCTACTGAAGTTCTTCAAACACCTTTTTTTCTTTTTTCCTTTTTTACCTTTCTTTCCAGGTCATTCTCTGGTGTCTTTATTGTCTTCCTTACAATTCTAGTAACTTTTGCTGTTTGTTTGTCTTTTTAAGAATGAGAATCAGCACACCTTTGTCTAGTATACCCCTTGACAGCTTGAAAGGTGTTAATAAGAGTCCTTTTCCTGGGCAATATAGGTCACAAGTGATTGATTGTGTTTTGTTTTTGTTTTGTTTTGTTTTTAACTTTAAATAACGGTTGCCTCCTATCAGAGATCATTGGAATTACTGGAAGGCTAATTTGAATCCCTGCCTATCTAATTGGGGCATAAAACTGTATCAGAATCCAAGTTTCTTTCTTATAGGAATTATTAAAATGAAAATTTCCTATTGTTCCTTGGTGGAAAAAACAAACTTTATACTCACTTTTCAGTATTTTACAATATTTAGTATTTCTGTGAATTATTAAACTTGTCATTGCTTGAAACATTTTGTTTCTTAGGGCACATGATTGGCAAAGCTAAGTGAGTTGATCTGAAAGTTGTAAAAGTGTATTAAAATTATCGTTTTAAAATATTCCAACTCATTTTAGAGAAGCAATCAGAACTGGTGTGTGTTCTAATCATCTGGAAATCTGATACTTTTTTTCTGTCTTGTTTATTTCATCATTCTGATGCTACCCTTTCTCCCTTATTAGCTACTAATACCAAATTCTCTTTTTCTACTCACTTATCTCTCTATTTCAGATACTTTGCCAAAAGCTTATTTATCACTGGTTAGCCTTTCCTTTCCATGGCTTGAAGGAGAAAAAATAAGAAATTATCTATCTCTCTATCTGCCTCTTCCCCTTTCTTCCCTTATGTATGGGGATACTATAGACTGGGGCATCTGTAGTTGCTCTGTTAAAAAAAAGTTTGAGAAGCAACTAGTATAGGGAATAAGAAAGAAGAGAACATTGAAAAGGAGGGGAAAGCCTGGTTTTAAAGTAGCAATATTATTTAAGTTTGAAAACTCCTTGAGAACAAATAGCCTTTATATAAACAAGCAATTATAGAGAAATCTTTTTAGAAGAGCACTCATTTTTGAACAGTTTTTTAAAACTTCAGTAGCAGTGGCATGTGTATTTCTTAACCATATTCTACTGCATATTTTGAACTCACTGGTTGTAGCCAAAATTTAAACTAAGGTCTTTTAATTTCTTTTTGTGGGGATTAGGTTCTATGGTTGCATTTCTCATTTATTTATATTTTCCAGTTTTCCTGCATCTAAGAGACTGATTTCACAGTCTGTGATGGCTTCTGCTGTTTTTATTCAGTGGCAAACACGCGTTTAAGGCAAAATATGGCTGGGACATATGTACCGTTTGCTTCAGTCCCATGGATTTAGGAACCTAAAAAGAAAAGGTAATTTTAGAGCTTGAAAAGAGAGATTTTCAGTATCATCCATCCAACTCTCATCCTATAGATAAGGAAACCATGAATCAGGGAAGTAAAATTTAGACTTGCTGAAGGTCATACAGTGAATTAGTAGCAAAGCCAATACCTAGAACCTGGATTTTCTTATTCCTGGTCCATACTGTATAATTTACTCCTTGGAGCCTAGCTATCAGCTGTTTCAAGCCAGTGTCTGAAGGGACTGGAAAAGATAGTCAGCTCCATATTTGTGTATTTGGTGAATTTAGGGGTGAGAATTGGAGACAGTTTGTTACCTGTAATGGCTTGAAATTTATTCTCTCAATCACTGTTTGGGGGATTTGATTATATGTACAATTATGGCTTTCCTCTTTAAAATCTGGATAAAATCATTAAGGAGAATTCCTTGTGTTGGGGTTTTTTGGTGACTTTTGTTTAAAATTGGATAGCCTATTTTCACTTGGGCCAAAATGGCAGAGAACGATTGTGTAAATTAATTTTAAAAAATAATTTCTAACTTTGGCATCTGTGCTTGTGGCAAGGAGGGGTTGGAGATAAAATAACATATTGGAATAACTTGTCATTAAGTTGTTTGTTTAGGGTCATATTAAAATTAGTTCATATTAAGTAGTTTTGTGTAGTAGAAAGAAACATTAACAGTAAGATACTGTCTGTCTTTATATTCTGACTTTGCTATTTGGTATCTATGTGAATGACCTTGGGCTTTTTCAGGGCTTTAGTTTCCTCAGGTCCTTCCTTGCTCTAAATCATATGAATCTAGTTATTGTAATTCCTAAATTATGTGTTTTATGACTATTCCCCTAGCACACATCAATATTATGGAGAAACAACCTAGAGTTTTTTGAATGTGAGATTAAAAGTAGTCTGTGATACAGAACTGTTAGTTATTCCTGATCAGCCTCTCAAGTACTGTTTGTAGCTTCTTTCATACCCCTGACATTCTAGTCCAGGAAAAGTCAGAAACCCCTTGTTTCCCACAGCTACTTTCAGACACACCTGTTACTGCTATCACCCTTGCTGCACCCAACCCTTCAGTCTTTCCACCTTTGAGTTTCAGTCTCCTTAAATCAGCCCTTCTAATTGCTTACTGGATCCCTTTGTCTTCTTTTTTTAGGTGTTGGGTACCTGACTTTGTCATCTTCACCTCAGACTTATTCTTTATTTTTATTATAACTTGACATCCCCTCTAACAAACTAGCTCAACATTCCATACACAACTTCCATTATTTACATCTTCACTATACTCCATCATCTGTAACTGTGTTGCCTCCATGATCTCCTTGGAAGGCATGCTGGATAGCATGCTGAACATGAGTCAGGAAGATCTGACTTCAAACTCATTCAGCCTCAGACACTTAGTATCTCTGTGACCCACAGTAAGTCATTTACCCTCTGTCTGCCTTAGTTTCCTTACTGTAAAATGGAGATAATAATAGCCTCTACCTCCCAGGGGTTATTATAAGGATACAATGAGAAAATACTTGTAAAGCACTTAAAAACCTTAAGGTGCTATATAAATAAATGCTAGCTAGGTTGATGATGACGAGATCTGAAACTCTTTATTAATCCTTAGAGGCATTCCCTTAGTGTGGATATGGTTGTTGTCCTTTGTTCTAGAAGAGGACCAAAATAACATGACTATGTTGGGATCAAGGTACATTGTGTCCATCTGTGGCTGATCAGACCAATATGAGTCCAGAAGCTCTACCACAGGACAGGCACAAATCGTCCATATGAACAGTTAGAGTAGAGATGGCTCTAAATTTGCAAATCTCACGTTTCTTTTGATCTACTATAATTCCACTTTGCTCTGAGAGCACAGCACATTCTTTGTTGTGGGCACACCATGTTAGTTGGTCCTGTGCCAGTGTCTCCTGTGTTTCACAGCTGATCCTAAATTCTTCAGAGAGACCTTGAAAGTGTCCTTGTATAACTTCCTCTGATCTCCACGTGAGCATTTACCTTCTTTGAATTCTCTATAAAATAGTCTTTTAGGCAAACATATGTTTGGCATTCTAACAAGTTGGCCATCCCATTGGAGTTGTGCTCTCAGTTGTGCAGTAGATAGAGTTTGAATGCATAGCATTCAGTTTGAGAAAGGACCTTAGTGTCTGGTACCTTATTTTAATGGATATGAGCCTAGATATGAAGTTAGAAAGTCTAAAATTAAAATTCCACCTCTGATACTTAGTAGATTTCTGACCATCACTGAACCTTTCTGAGCCTCAGTTTCCCCATCTGTAAAATAAGGATAACTGTAATACTTGTGTTACTTAACTCATAGGGTTATTATGAGACCTAGTTGAGATAATGCATGCAAAATGTTTTACAAACGTTAAAGTGTTATGTAATCTATCCATTTGTGCCTCTGCCTCATTTCTTTTGAACTTTTAAATTGATGTTAGCAGATACAGAGCTGGACTCTGCAAAAAGAGTTCAGAAAGCTGCATAATTTGTGCAAAAAAAATTGAAATCATGAATTGCCATAGAGTAATACCTGTGCATGACTACAGTTGGTATTTTGTGTATATTCTAATTTTTTTTACATTTTTCCTAATGTGACATTTAAAAAGTTTAAGAGATATAGTTTCTGGGTAATGGTTAGTGACAACTCTTGAATGCCAAAGACCTCTCATGGCAGTGGGCTCACAGTTTATATGCCCTTGGAAGAGTAGGTGTTCCTGAGGGTGGCAATCAACTCAGATTGGTTAACATAGTAATGAGAGAGAATGAATATTGCCGGGAGGGGCTGGAGGAATGTAACTTTGATTATGTCATTTACTTCTAAAATTGCCCAGTCTTAGAAAATCTAATCAAAGAATTTATACCCACCAACTGGTTCTATCAGGGTCCAGTCCCTTTGTTCAGGGCTTATGGATCACATGCATGCTGGTGTCCTGCCTCAGCTCTTTTGGTTCCTCATGTCTTTGGCTGTCTTTGCACAGCTCTGCCTCACATAAATCTAATTGAGTTGCAAGTCATGACATCACCTTTCTGATGTCATTGGTCGTCTTCGAGAAGAAGGACAAAACAACAACAAAACAATCTCTGGTTCAGTACATAGCAGCACGCAGCATCACCATACTACAGTCTTGGTGAGCAAATCCTTGGTTTTTGATTTTCCATGGAAAGGGGAGAAAGATTGGGGAGGGCAGAGAGAGCTTTGTTTAAAGCTAGTGAGTGGATTAGTTTATACAATTCTGCCAGAGCTTGTGGCTCATGCTAAGTAAGGTTGTTAGGGATTAAAACTAATCTGCAGTTCTTTTGTTGGGTTGTTTACCTTGTTATTAAACCAGTTATGTCAAATTCAAATAGAAACAGGCTTCATCTTTTTTTTAAATCCCTCAAATTAACATTATCTATGTTGTATTAAATAAATATTTCTCAATTACATTTTAATTGGTTGGGGCAACACTCTGGGAGTTTTGCAGGCCACATGAGCCATCCAGCCACAGATTTGTTACCTCTTAGATCATAGAGACAACTGAAATGGTTTGGTTTTTATCTCTTACAGCATTCCTAGTTTAAAGGGATTTGAAAGATTTTGTGAGGTTTAGAGAAAGTATCTAGTTCTCCATCTTGTTGGTCATGCCACACTTCTTGCTCAGTGAGCTTTCAGTGGCTCCCTATTGCTTCTAGGTTCAGATGTAAATGAAGTCCTCTAATATTTAAGGCTCTTCATAACCTAGCCCCTTAATGCCTTTCTAGTCTTCTTACATTTTACTCTCCAACCATGTGCTCCATGATCTAGCTACAATAGTCTACTGATAGTTTCTCAAATACATCTTTTGCACTGCCCTTCTGTCAGGCCTGGAATGCTTTGACCCCTCATCTCTACCTCTTATTTTTCTTGGCTTCCTTCAAGACTCAATTCAAATTCCAGCTTCTATAAACTTTTAACAGCTGCTAATGCCTTCCTCTTTCAAATTACTTTGATCTACTCTGTATATGTGTGTGTGTGTGCACGCATGCACGTGTGTGTATATATACACACACACGTGCGCGTGCACACACACATATATATCTAGTTACTTGCGTGTCATCTTCCCCATTAGAATATATGTCTCTTGAGGGCAGATTGTTGTTTTTTTCTTTTGATTTTCCTTTCTTTGCATCCCCATTGCTTAGTACTGTTTCTAACACATAGTAAGCTCCTAATAAATAGTTATTTACTTATTGCTTTAAACTGTTAGTGTTTAAAGAAAACTTCCATTTGTGTCAAATAAAGAAGAAAATGAGAGAGAAAATATTTTGAAATCTATGTTTTTCAACATTCAGCAAATACTATTAATCCCTCCCTACCATCTGTAGGGCACTTGTTTTAAGCACTGTAGGAAGTATACAGATGATACGGAGTTTACAGATGATTCAAATTTATGGGTGATAAAGTATACACATATATATAAAATTCAACTTTTAAAATAAGTGCATAAAAATATAGGGTCTGGTGAGGTCTGATGTGAGATAGATTACTTCTTTCTTGGGAAAGTTAAGAAAAAAAAGTTTCATGGAATAGGTGGTATTTTGTGCTAATTTGGGAGGGATGAAAGTAAATTGCCAGCAGTCTTACGTGTCAGAGGAAAACATTGAGCAAAGGTAGGAAGTCAGGAAAGCAGAAGACTTTGTTGCAGGGATGATTATTTCCAGTTGGCAACAGCATAGTGTACATGAATTGAAATGTAGTAGGAAATAGTATATGAGATATAAGGTAGAATGGGGCCAGATTTTGGAAATCTTTGAATGCCATACTGTGGAGCTTGGTAGACAGTAGGAGTCAGTGAAAGTCTGAGCAGTTAAGTAATATGGGTAGATATATACATTAGGAAGATTGATCTGGAACTGCTCTATGTGGGTTGGGTTTAGAAGAGATGTGATGTAAGGTGAGAAAAACCAGTTAGACTATAGTTTTCAGAGATTACTCTGAGATTATGAACCAGCATGGGTTTACTGGTAATGCCATTGACTGAGATAGGGTAATGGGGGCAAGATGAATGATTTTGTTTTGGACATAGATGAATTACTAGTGCTGCTGATAGGAAGGATCAAAGATTTAAAGTTGGAAGGAACCTTGAGATCAGTGGGATACATGGGTAGAATGCTCAAAAGGGGATTCGAAAAGTGAGTCTGGATCCTGGAGCTAGAAATCGGGGCCAGAGATAGAGTTTTGTGGCATTCAGCATTAGAACCAGTAGGAGGAATGATATCAAGATGATTATTTGAAGCCCATGGGTAGGGGACAGAGTTGCTGAAAGAGAGAAGCCTGAAGACATAGCCTTGGGAGTAGGAAGGTGCAAAATGAGCCCTAGGGTGCAGTTAGAGTGACAGGAAGAACCTAGATAGTGCGTGGTTCTGGAATCCAAAGAGTCAAGTATTAAAATTAATATTAAAAGGGAGATTGTAGGGCATTGTCATGGATACAGAAGGACCAAAAAAGATGAGAACTCAGTAAAATACAGTTTAATTTGGCAATTAGGACATTGTTATTGACCTGTGAGAGAGAAAGAGAGTAGGAATGAAATCCAGTTTGCAAGAATTTGGGGAGCTTGTTAGTGGTAAGGCTTTTTGTTGAGTCGTTTGAGTCTATCCAGCTCTTCATGACTCCATTTGGAATTTTCTTGGCAGAGATACTGGAGTGGTTTGCCATTTTCTTCTCTAGCTTGTTTTATAGATGAGGAAACTGAGGCAAGCAGGGTTCAGTGACTTGCCCAGGGTCATGTTAACAGTCTGAGGCCAGATTTGAACTCAGGTCCTCTAAGTCCAGCACTCTATCCACTGTGCCATCCAGCTGCCCTAAATTGCCAGTTAACAACTAAAATCACAAGATCTTAATAGTTTAGAAATGTCAAAGATAAAGGTTTATAGCTTTTCCTATTAACATTTTATCTATCTTCTCAAGACCACTAATACAAATATGTTTTCCCTTGGAGGTGTACCCCAGGTTCCTTAAATTGGGAAAGCTCAACTGGCCTGGTTGTGTATTTGGTAACTTCTTGAGTGATGCGATCAGTTTAGAAAGGGTGACTGCAGCAGGTTCATCTTTTTTTGGAGGTGGAATATTTAGTTTTCTTAATTAGTACTAGTAAATGTATCAGTTGCTTTTTTAAATTAATTTATTTTTAATTTTCAACAGTCGCTTCCTTACGCTTTCCTACCCCCCTCCCTTCCCACTATGGCCTGCAATCTGATATAGGCTCTACATATACATTCCTATTAAACATATTTTCACATTAATCATGTTGTAAGGAAGAATTAGAGCCAATAGGAGGAACCACAAGAAAGAAGAAAACAGGGGAAGCTAGGTGGCACAGTGGATAAAGAACCCGTCCTGAAGTCAGGAGAACCTGAGTTCAAATCTGGTCTCAGACCAAACACTTGACATGTGCTAGTTGTGTGCCCCTGGGCAAGTCACTTAACCCCAGTTGCCTCACAAAAAAAAAAAAGAATGGAGAAAACAAAACAGGAGGAAAAAAAAGCAAGTAGTATGCTTCCATCTGCATTCAGACTCCATAGTTCTTTCTCTGGATGTGGATAGCATTTTCCATCATGAGACTTTTGGAGATCCTTGCCATTGCTGTGAAGGGTTAAGTCTATCAAAGTTAGTCATCTGCACAATGTGGCTATTACTGTGTACAACATTCTCTTGGTTCTGCTCACTTCACTCAGCACCAGTCCTTACAAGTCTTTCCAGGTTTTTCTGAAGTCAGCCTGTTCATCATTTCTTATAGCACAGTAGTATTCCATTACACTCATACACCACAGCTTGTTCAGCCATTCCCCAGTTGATGGGCATCCCCTCAATCTCCAATTCTTGGCTGCCACAAAAAGAGTTGCTATAAATATTTTTGTACATTTGGGTCCTTTTCCCATTTTTTTGTCATCTCTTTGGGATATAGCCCTAGAAGTGCTATTGCTAGATTAAAGAGGTATGCAAAGGGGCAGCTAGGTGACCCAGTGGATAGAGCACCCGCCCTGAAGTCAGGAGGACCTGAGGTCAAATCCGGCCTCAGACCAAACACTTGACACTTACTAGCTGAGTGACCCTGGGCAAGTCACTTAACCCCAATTGCCTAAAAAAGATTAAAAAAAAAGAGGTATGCACATTTTTATAGCCCTTTGGGCATAGTTCCAAATTGCTCTCCAAAATGGTTGGATCCATTCACAGCTCCACCAACAGTGCATTAGTGTTCCAATTTTCACACATCTCCAACATTTATCATTTTCCTGTTTTGTCGTGTTGTCCAATCTGATAGGTGTGATGTTGCACCTCAGAGTTGTTTTGATTTATCAGTTGCTTTACATTTAATATATAGATGGTTGTATCAGGTTTGAAATTGTTAAATACAGTGACATTATTTTGATACTAAAAAAAATGAATTAGTTTGTTATAAATGTGAATGATAGAGCTTTGTAAAATAATGAGATTGTTTGTGGACATTTCTATTCCAAGCTTTTGCTACAGTTGTTTTTGCCTTTCCAGAAATGTCCTTTCTGTCCTCTATCACTGTCTCAGATCAGACGCCTTGCTTCATGATGACCCACTTTAAATATCACCTCTTGTATAAAAGCCCGTCCCCACTTTTAGCCTTTTGTGAATCTCTTGCCCTCTGTAAAGTCCTTTTAAGTTTACCATTTATATCACATATACTACCATATATGCTATCACTTTAATAAAATCTCTTAGCATATATACTGTCTTATTGTTACATTTTAATGTATATATCTTGTATTTCTAGATTGTTCTGAGAACTCTGAAGGCATGGACTATCTTTTATGCCTTTTTGAGTCCTCATTACAGGGAAGGTTGTTGATTAAATTTTAAATCGGCCTCAGAGCTAGCTTTATCTAAAGATAGTTATTCATCTATCCATATATACACATATATGTACATATATAAAAATGATACTTCATTAATCAATGATCTGATTCAGAGGAAGTAAAATGCAGTAACATTTATCATTTGTAATTTACAAAGAAATCAGGTCTTTAGTATTTTACACTATACATTTTAGAGTAGTTTGTTATATTGCTACTGTGCTTACTAAAAATTGTTGCATTAGCTTAGGTTATCACTAACAGTTGCTGAAAGTAACTGAATTAATCACTGATTGACACATACCAATTTTCATTATGTTCTTACCTTTTATTTTTGGCATTCAAGGCTCCTTTATTGTTTTTCATGATGTATTTTTAAAAAAATTTATTTTAGACTCAAACGCCAGAACACAAATACAGAATAGAAAAAAAAATCATAAAATTAGATATTGGAACTTAAATACAGAGTAAGAAAAGAAAAAGTATGTCATATGCATAGCAGAACATGAGAGGATTCAAAATATGTAACAATAGATCCACTTCAAGAAAGCCTGTATAATAAATACTACACCTTGTGTTGAGAGCTGTCTATCTTTCCTTTGCCTCCTTGTAAGTTTTTTTTTGTTCTCTGCTGTGTACTTTTTACTTTGTTCTTTTTTTTTCTGTCCTCCCCTACAAGGTTACAATTAAGCACGGATACATTTCTCTGTAGCTTTAGATATATGCATGCACGTATACATATATACACATACATGTATACATATATACACATATACTTTCCCAAACAAATTCTACCCCTGATCTTTGTTTTTAAGTTCCTGCATATTTCTTGTTTCCTATCACTCCTAACTCCTCTACTTTACTTCTACCTACTACCTTGCCCTCCTTTTACTTAGCCTACCCCCCTCCAAAGATCCCTTCACTGTCCTAACATTCCCATAAATCTAAACACCCTTCTATAGCCTCTTTTTTTTTTTTGGCTAGGCAGTGGGGTTAAGTGACTTGCCCAGGTCACACAGCTAGGGAGTGTTATGTGTCTGAGGGCAAATTTGAACTCAGGTCCTCCTGAATTCAGGGCCAGTGCTCTATCCATTGCGCCACCTAGCTGCCCCGTCCATAGCCTCTTATAACCTATTCCGTCTCCCTCTCCTGTTCTTAGCTTTTAAAAGAAAAAAGTTCTTAACTGGGTTTTTTTTTTTAATTAATGTTGCTTGCATGTAGCTATTGGAGCTATTGTCAATCTTGTGTCTGTTGAAGGTGGATACTGTATGCTTTGTTGAGGCTTTCATGAATTTCTGGAGTCCTAGGTTTGGACTTAGTTTAAGGGGCTGCTCCTCCAGCTCCAACTAGCCCTCTACTCAAATTGTTTCTGCCAAGCAGAATAGTTATTTTCCATTTGAGCACTTGTTGGAACTCTCTACAAAGGAGTAAATGAGGAAGAGACTTGGAAATGGAAGGTTAGAAGAGAGTCAGTTTTCTGTTTATTGCAGGAGAGTTGGTCAGGGAAAGCTTGACAGGTAAAGAGTTTATTTAATCTGTGAGATTACCCTGTTATTTTACTTGGAACTAAATTTCTAATATATGAGAAAAAAACAAGGCAAGGGAAAAGTTACAGTTGATTCATCTGACCAAAAATCCAGCTAGGGAAAGAAGAGACCTTCCAAATTGTATATAAAGAGAAATTGATTTTTCATTTATGGTGAAATTCTGAATCCTGTTTAAGAAAAGTACCCTATTACCTAAGACCTTTCGAGAGTTGAGTTTTTGAGTTGATGATTATAGGAAAAATCAGCCTCTGTTGCTGTGATACAATAAGAAGTCTCTCAAGGGGTTAGAAGAGGGGGAAGGGAGATGATAAAAAAAAGACAAAAGAAAATTTATGATGCAAAGAAGAGAGATCTGAGGAGAGGCTTTAGGAAATTCTGCCTTCTGTTACATGAATATAAAAAGCAAAATTCTAAAGTTTTAAGTGGACATTCATTTTTTAAAATAAAATAAGTAATTTTACATCATCTTTTCTTCTCAGATCCATCTTTCCTGTGTCTCTGTAACTTCTTACTGTTACTAAAAGTGCTCTAATAGTATCATTTATGTGGTGAACCTCTCGAAGGCATTCTTGTGTATAAACCCTAAGGCTGCTGTCACATCCTTCTTAGCAATCTTAGAGGTCAATTAGTTACATTAATTACTACCTTTAAAAATGTTCCCAACAAGAGTTTTAGCATGATATAATGGCAGCAATACTGGATTTGGAGTCAGAAGACCTTGTTTTGAATCCCAGCTCTGCTCTTTTACTGTGTGGTCTTTTGGATCTCAGTTTCCTAATGTAAAATGAGGAGGACTGAATGATTTCCAAAATCTCTCTTTTCAAATTTATTATTTATTTATTTTTGACATTATTTTCTTTTTAAATTTTGAGTTCCAAATTCTCTCCCTCCCTTCCTCACCTACTGAAAAAGGAAGCAAAATGACAAAGTTCTTAGCTATTTACATGTATCATCTTCCCATATAGGAATGTAAACAGTTTAAGTTTATTGAGTCCCTTATGACTACCCTTTCATGTTTATCTTGCTTCTCTTGAGTCTTGTGTTTGAATGTCAGATGTTCTATTCAGCTCTGGCCTTTTCATCAGGAATACATGAAAGTCCTTTGGTTTTGTTAAGTGTCCATTCCTCCCCACCCCCAAAGGATTATACTCAGTTTTGCTAGGTAGTTTATTCTTGTTGTAATCCTAGTTTCTTTGCTTTCTGGAATATCATGTTTCAAGGCCTCCACATTTTTAACATAGAAGCTGCTAAGTCTTGTGGGATCCTGACTGTAGTTCCATGATATTTGAAGAGTTTCTTTCTGGCTGCTAGCAGTATTTTTTCCTTGACCTGGGAGCTATGGAATTTGGCTGTGATATTTCTGGGAGTTTTCCTTCTCGGATCTCTCTGAGGATCAGTGGATTCTTTCAGTTTTACCCTCTGGATCTAAGATATTGGGGCAGTTTTCCTTAATTTCTTGAAATATGTCAGGCTTTTTTTTTTATCATGGCTTTTAGATAGTCCAATAATTCTCAGATATCTCTCCTGGATCTATTTTCCAGGTCAGTTTTTCCAGTGAGATATTTTATATTTTCTTTTGTTTTATTCATTCTTTTGACTTTTCTTGATGTCTCGTGGAGATATTAGTTTCCACTTGCCCAATTCTGATTTTTAAGGAATTATTTTCTTCAGTGAGCTTTTGTACCTCTTTATTCCTTTTGACCAATTCTGCTTTTTAAGGAGTTCTTCAGCGAATTTTTGTACCTCCTTTTCTGTTTGGCCTATTTTGCTTTTTAAAGAGCTCTTAAGTGAATTTTTGTGCCTCTCTGACCATGTAGGCCAATTATATTTTTTAAGGTGTTCTTTTCTTCATTTTTTTGTGCCTCTTTACCAAGCTGTTAATTCTTTTCATAATTTTCTTGCATCACTCTCATTTCTTTTCCCAGTTTTTCCTCTACCATGCTTATCTCTTTCTTTAACTCTTCCTGGAATTCTTGTTGGGCTTGTGTCCAATTAGTATTTTTCTTTGAGGCATTGCTTGTAGCTGTTTTCTTGTTGTTGTCTTCTTCTGAGATTGTATCTTGATCTTCCCTGCCACCATTGTAACTTTTTGTGGTCAAGTTCTTTTTTTTCCCTCATTTTTCCAGTCTATTTCTTGACTTTGAGTTTCATGTTAAAGTTGAGTCACTGTCCCAAGGATCAAGCTTTTTTTTGCTGCTCTTTTCAGAGTAGTTCTGGGAGGTCTGCCAGTTTTTGCTGCTTTTAAGGTGGAATAATCTGGAGAGAGGTGTGGCTACTGCTCTCTTGATTTGCATTCTGGTCTTTACCCAGGAAGGGCTTCTGCTCCCCTGCAGCATCAAGTGAAAGTACTCCTCTCTGACTTGGAACTGTGACCAGGTTCCCTGCCCCTCTCTTGTGACCAACTTCAAACACTCTTCTCTGCCTTGGAACTGTAACCCCAAACTCCTGTGGTCAATAGAATTGCCAGTGAGCATGAGCTGCACCCAGTGTCAGAAAAGGGTCATCTTTAATCACTTTCTAACCAGTTGTCTTGTTGTGGGCTGAGAGGTTGTGCCCCCTCAAAGACTGAAGTACATGGGTCATCTAGAATAAATTCACAGACTCAAGCATTCTTTAAGCCAAGGTGGCAAAGTTTATTGTTAAGCTTTTCAGAGGGCAAGGATTCTTAAAGGATCCTGCAACCTTAGAGAGGTACAGTTAAAGTTTATATAGGATAAAATAAAATAAAACGTGTGCCAAATATGCTAACTAGGGGATCCAGGGTGGGATTAGGGAGTGGTTAAGGAGTGGTCAGTTCTTAAAAGAGCTTGCACTTCTTGTATCTACTGCAAAGGCGTTTTAGGAAAAGCCCTCAAACGGGACCACATGGAGGTGTGGTTTTAGGCCTGCTGCATCACTAAGTCAACCAGAGTTCAGGGTAACTGAGAGTTGTCCAGTCTGCCACCAATCAGTGTCTTGTTAGACAAGATAGATGTAGGGAGTATACATATGTCTTAAATCTAGAATACAGTTAATGAGGAGGCCAGGATGTAGATAATAAGGCAGGGCGGTAGGATAGTATAGTAGTGGGTAAGAATGTCTTTATGACCCAGCACAAAGCCAGTTTAAACTAATAAATCCTTCAGGTGCTACTTGGAACTGCACCAGGGAGAGAGATAAGGGTCTTGCTGGGGCCCACTCATGAGTGATTGCTAGGCACAGGGTCCTTGGGCTAGGGAGAAACTGTCAGGGACAGTGCTTCTGAGGCTAGGGGGAAATTGGGATCGAAGTACAAGCACCCAAACACAAGCACCCAAGCATAAGCACCCAAGCACCACATCATTCTGACCCTTTTAGTGTCTGTAGGCTGGGAGGTCCTGAAGTTTCTGCTGCTGGCTTCCACCCCAGTGTCATAGACTTCTCCTGACAACTTCTTAAGTTGTTTTAGGCTGGGAAAAAAATGTCTCTCTCTGGCCTTTTGTTGGCTCTGCCACTCCAAAATTTGATTTGAGGAGTTATTTTAAAGTTCTTTGGAGGGGTATATTGAGAGAATTTGGCCTGGTTGCTGCCTTTAATCTGCTATCTTGGCCCTGCCTCCTGATATCCAAATTCTAAGATCTTAAGTGACTACCTAGCCTCTGTTCCAAGAACTACACAGTTCTAGAACCCAGAACCCTACTTTTGGGTAACTAATTGTTAGGAAGTTTCCCTTTATACGTTTATCCCAAATCTCTCTGTAGCTTTTATTCGTTGTTTTTACTTCTTCCTTTTTGGGCCAAATAAAATGAATCTAATTAATCTCCCATATGACATTTCTTCAGATGTTTGAAGACAGTTGACATGCTACTGTTAAGTCTGCCCTTTTGGGCTAAACGTCCACTTTTTCTTTAACTGATTCTCATGAGGACATGGTTTCTAGTCCCTTCTCATTATACCCTATTTAGCCTCTTTGGGCTCCAGTTCATTTTGTTTCCTTTATATATTAACACCTCTCACCCTCACACCCTTAGTAATCCTTCTACAGCTTTAATTCAGGACCCTTCTCTGTCCACCAGTTTAATCCCATTAACTCTGGTTTTTACCTGTTCCCCTTATTTATCTTTCGGTATAACCCTTTCAATAGCCATAAAATATTTGTTATCAGTATATTCATAGAATCTTAGAATTGGAAGGAATCTAATAGTTAACTGCAGCTTAAAATCATCCGGTTATTACTCATAGACCAACTTATTCCTTGACCTTTATTGATTTCCCAGTGGATTATAAAATTAATGTACGCTTTCAGTGATGTAGTCCTGCGTTGGCTATATTCTAACCTTATTTACCGAATATAATCAGTTGTTTCACTGTTAATTATCACTAGCAGAATACAAAATATTATGTTAGCTAAAAGAGACTAACCAATTGAAAACTGTAATTGCGTTTAAGATAATATAATGTAGGAAAAGCAAGAAACTTAATAGCAAGGAAGACAGATTAATAAATTAACAGTGTTAACTGAGATGCTATGAGCCTTGGTGTGCAAGGGTATTAAGTTCAGTTTCTGCATAATAGCCCTGTAAAATACTGTTTAGCTTGGGGAATGAGCTATGTTGGGGGGGGGATATATTGTGTGAATATGCTAGATATTTTTTGTAAATTCATTGTACTTTATATACACCAGTGCTCTAAGTTTGTTACACAGTTTAATAGTTCCTTGTCAGTTGGGTGTACATTTGTATAAGGTGGTAAATATATAATGGTTTACTTTAAAAATACATAGCATTCGGCATATAAATGTTAATAGTCCCTACTTTCCAAATGCTTTGCTGTAAAATTTTTCCTTTAATGGCTTAAAAAAGAGGAGTCAAAGCAAAGTATTTGAGAACTGATTTGTTTTGTCCTGGGAAGAACATCATACATTAACTCAGCAGTGACCCAGGTAAAATCTTACTGTTATTGTGCCTGCTGCCATTTATTTCTCTTCAACTTTTAGCACTTTTATTATCATTTCCTGAAGCCTTTGAGCAAATATCAGTAAATGAAGTGGTGCTTTTTTTTTTTGAGATAGAGTTTAGGATTATATGATAGATCACAGAATTTAGAGCTGAAAGAAACCATAGCTCTATTTCAACTCATGACTTCATTTTATAGACAAGGAAAGAGTTGGTTCACTATTTAGCTGGTAATAGTAAATGATGTTTATACAGTGATTAACAGTTTACAGTAATTTCCATGTATGAGCTCATTTGATCTTGGGGGACAGGGATGTGAAGTACAAGTATTATTAGTTTCTCTTTTGTTCAGTTTCTTTGTCTATG
This sequence comes from Phascolarctos cinereus, assembly GCF_003287225.1. Lineage (NCBI taxonomy): Eukaryota > Metazoa > Chordata > Mammalia > Diprotodontia > Phascolarctidae > Phascolarctos > Phascolarctos cinereus. The sequence continues at coordinate 321,574,088 of NW_027555847.1, forward strand.
AAGTGAGAATTAGTGGCTTATTCCAAAACACCACAGCAAGTATGTAATGGATTTGGAATTTGAACCTAAGTCTTCTGACTCCAGATCTATTGGTCTTTCCACTAAACCAGGCAGCCTCCCTAAACAGAAAAGAATTATTTCCAAATTGCTAATGGTTTATATCCAGAGATAGCTTTCTAATCATTGTAACAGCACCGTCATTAATTTTTTATTGTTGTACATTGAGACAGAGTTCCAACTTCATTTGCATGTCCCAGGACTATGGCATACTATTGAAACTTCAGACATTTTGAATAGATTATGCTATAGAACCCCTGAACCTATTATTTAAATAATACATTTTAAAATAATCAAAGGATAGCAATCTTAGACTCCTTTGGAAGCTTGGAGGAAAAGTAAGAAAATAAAAGATTGCAGTCTGATAAAGTTAATATACATTTTTCAGTTTATTAACCTGTCTTTTTGTGGTCCCATCCATTGAATGCTTTTTGTCTTCAGTTACGTCATCTCAATCATTTGTAGTAGCTTCAAAGGCACTACCATAACTTCCTCATCAGTAACACATGACTGAGCATCTCACCATTCCTACTAGACAGAAATGTTCATTCAGACCTAAATAGAGGCACACTCATTTTCTGAATTTTGACTATCACATATCAGCAGTTATCAGTTTCATATAGCTTCTTCTTCAGTCTAGACTAGATTGATTTGAAATGGATAGTCCAGGAACCTTCAAGCAGCTAAAGAGCTTCTATAGTCAGGCTCCTCAAATAAATACCCTTTGCAGGAAGAGGAGTATATTGGGAAAGTTGTAGATAGGGGAGAGGGAGAAATGATGTTTAAATTTATCAGCTTCGCTATAACAACAATTGAATCATTTTATGTCCATATAATACTAATGGTGCTTTGTGACAGCCTTAAAAAATAAGATTGTGACTGAATTATGAACTCAGAATTTTAGTTTAAAAGGTAATGTGATCTCTGTGTGTGTGAGTAATAACTCAAAGAAAGGGTAGTGCATGAGAGGAAAAATGATCCTAGAGAAAAGAACTTATTACGGGCAGCTTGGTGGCTCAGTGGATAGAGCACTGGCCCTGGAGTCAGGAGGACCTGAGTTCAAATCTGGCCTCAGACATTTACTGATTGCCTCAAAAAAAAGAAAAAAGAAAAGAACTTGTTACCCTTTTCTGTTTATGAAAATAATTATGTAACATGATTCTACCTAACATACACTTTTCAATTCAGTAAGAAATTTTTGACTGGGTGCACTATGGTAAATAATGGGTCAGTTGCCTTAGAACCACAGACTTTCAGAAATTATTTTCATGCTTTCTTGTAATCAGATACTGCCAACTAACTAGTAATATTTTACTCTTGCGCAGTTGAAAACACAAGGATAATTCCTCGATATATTAAAAATCATGCATAATATTTTTATACAATTGTGAAAAGATAAAAATTAGTATTACCTCTGAGTTCTAACATTGATTTTATAATGTAATTGATTTATGCTATATTGATTTTAATAATTGAGTTAGTCTCTACCTGAGCTCATCTTGCTCAGAAATGTAGTTTTTCCTAGTCCAAATTAGTTTATAAAGGTGTGGTTGAAAAGTCAATATCACTTAGGCCATTAGCTCCTGGGACATTTGCCTATCGTCTGTAAATTCCAACCTGCTGGATCTGGTGCCACACCCCAAAAGACATGTAGTCTTTGTCCTTGCCTGTCCTTGTCTATCCTTGTAGAGTTAGGAGAGACTTGATCTCCCTAAAGGGGACAACAAACCTGGTTCTAGTCCCCTAACAAAGATTACAAGAGGTAGATAAGTCCCAAAAAACAATTAATGTGTCTTAATTGTCAGAGAGGGGTGTGATTAAACCACACCTGAGTGCCAACCCACTTTTGCTAGTATAGCTAGTTGTAATGCTCCAAAACTACCCAGATCTCCCTCTATACCTACAACTACCTGTCCAGAAATAGGATCTTCCCTCCTCCCCCACTGGGTTTGCTGGCCTTCTGAGGTGGCCAATCTGACTTGCTTTGTTAACAGTTAATACATTTCACTCTTAATAAACTGATTTTGCTGAGAGTATGTACCTCAGTTTACCTTTATTGCATATACTCGGCACACAACAAAATTAAAATTTACTATGTGTCCTAATAAAATATGTAAACTGATCATTTTGAAAAGCAGAACTAATAGTTTGGTTTCTTCATAAAGTAGAAATTTAAACATTTCTTTTTAATATTCTTGATTATGATCATGTTAGAAATAATGCAAAATATGACACATGTGGGATCATTTAAAGGTTTTGGTAACACCTTTATTTTATCTGCAAAAAATTGATAAGCAATTTTTCAGGAACATACATCCTATATAAAGTGAGAAATACGAATAATATGATATAATATATAGCTTGAGAGACAATAAATTCAGCTAAGAATTTAGAAATCAGACTGCTGAAGTAGGATTTTTTGAATGCTTTCCATTACGTCATTTCTTATTAGATTAAAAATAAATTAATCAAACTTCAAAAAGAGAAGGAAGAGTCTTATTTTTGTGAAGGGAAGGTTTTATTAGATTTTTTAAAAATACCTACTTAAAATTTCATTAATCTTTCTACTAGGCTTTTTTCACCCATTAATTACATAAAATTTTTCTTATGTATTGAAGAATAAGATGTGTAATATTCAAAATGCAATGACTGGTTAACTTGTGATTAAAAATGACTGATATCAAATGAATTTCCTTTATTGTCAGGAAACCTAACAGATTCAGAAAATTCTCCTAAGTGCCAATTCTTCCACTTCTGAGGCATTCTGTGTTAATCAGAGATACAATCTCTGATTTTAACATGACACTGACACAGGGGATGTTTTTTAAAGAACTAATAATGCTTGTCCTCTCACCACTTTTCACCTCTGCCTGTCTAAAAGCCCTAGGCAGCTTCTCTCTCTCTCTCTCTCTCTCTCTCTCTTCTCTCTCTCTCTCTCTCTCTCTCTCTCTCTCTCTCTCTTTCTGAGTTTTACTGCTTTCCTCCACTTTTTTCCACTTTTTTTTACCCATTACACTTTTCATTCCACCCAAGCCTCTTCCACTTGGCTTAGGAGTTCTGATCTTTAGCCCTTTGAGGTTTTTCCTGGATCCATTTAATTCCCCCCCCCCCCTGCTTTCCCCTTTCTAAAAAAGGCATGAAGTAGTCAGAGCTAAGCAAAGATTAGGAAGTATTGTTACAGATCTCCTTGGAACATGAGCCACAAGGACCATCTTTTTATTTTGGTATCTCAAGCTCTTGGGAGAGGTGCCTGAAAGCAAACATTTAAATGTTGACTAACTAATTAACGACAGTATTGGGCCGACTTCGTTATTCATTCATAGTACCTGTCCAAGATAGTATGTCTTTATGTACTGACTCTTTGGCCTGTCGATCCACCTACAAGTTAAGATCTAGACAGCAGTAATTTTTCATTCAGTTAAGTTAGGCCAAATGCCTTGAAGTATGCTTATAGATCTCCTTTAGGAAAGTTTACAGAATCAGTATAGTGTCATCTGTAAATGAGAACATGGCTTTCCCCATTCATAGGGAGAATACCTTTTACATTTAGGCTCTTTGGAATCTTCCATGATAGTGGCAAATCCTCTCTGTGAGAGTACTTCTTGTTTTTCTGTGACTTGGTTTATATCAAGATAGAGATATCAAAGTTCTTTCAAGAAAGTTTATATGAGAGAAATTTGTTGGAGATTGACATTTTGCTTTAAAAATTAAATGTTATTTTTTAAAATTAAATTTATTTTTTGTTTTCAACTTTGACTTTTATAAGATTTTGAGTTCTAAATTTCCCCCCCCTTCTTTCCCTCCCCCCTTCCCCAGACATCATGCAATCTGATATTGGCTATACATGTACAATCATATTAAACATATTTCTACATTAGTCATGTTGTAAAGAAGAATCAGTACCCAAGGGAAAAACCACAAAAGAAAAAACAAAAAAGAGAGAGAGGAAAATAGTATGCTTTGATCTTCATTCAGACTCCATTTTTTTTTGTTTTGTTTTTCCTGGATGTGCATAGCATTTTTCATCTTTAGTCTTTTGGATTTTTCTTAGATTATTGCATAGCTGAAAAGAGCTGAGTCTTTCAAAGTTAGTCATCGTACAGTGTTGCTGTTACTGTGTACAATGTTCTGGTTCTATTCACTTCATTCAGCATCAGTTCATGCAAGTCTTTTCAGGTTTTTAAAAAATTATTATTAATTTATTTGTTTTTAATTTTCAACATTCACTTCCATAAGATTTTGAGTTTTAAATTTTCTCCCCCTCTCCCCTCCACACTCTTCCAAGATGTCATGCATTCTGATATAGGCTTTACATATACATTCACTTTAAACATATTTTCACATTAGCCATGTTGTAAAAAAATAATTAGAACCAATGGGAGGAACTACAAGAAAGAAGGGGAAAAAAGAGCAAATAGTATACTGCCATCTGAATTCAGACTGAAACTCTTTATCTGAATGTGGACAGCATTTTCCTTCATGAGTCTTGTGGACAGCATTTTCCATCATGAGTCTTTTGGAGTTGTCTTGGTTGCTTGCATTGCTGAGAAGAGCTGAGTCTATCAAAGTTACAATGTTGTTTTTACTGTGTACAATGTTCTCTTGGTTCTGCTCACTTCACTTAGCATCACTTCATATAAGTCTTTCCAGGGGGCAGCTAGGTGGCTCAGTTGATAGAGCACCGGCCCTGAATGCAGGAAGACCCGTTCAAATCCAGCCTCAGACCAAAGACTTGAAACTTCCTAGCTGTGTGACCCTGGGCAAGTCATTAACCCCAATTGCCTAAAAAAAAAAAAGAAAACAAAAACATATCAGTCTTTCCAGGTTTTTGTGAAGTCTGCCTGCCTATCATTTCTTATGGAACAGTAGTATTCTGTTACCTTCATATACCACAACTTGTTCAGCCATTCCCCAATTGATGGGCATCCCCTCAATTTCCAGGTCTTGGCCACCACAAAAAGAGCTACTATAAATATTTTTTTTACTTTTTAATTCATTTATTTTTAGTTTTCAACATTCACTTCCTCGAGATTTTGAGTTCCCAGATTTTCTCCCCATCTCGTCCCTCCCCCTACCACAAGATGGCATGCATTCTGTGTACCCCTTCCTCTAATCTGCCCTCCCTTCTATCTCTCCCCATCTCCTGTTATACCCTACCCCTTCTATTTTCCTGTAGGGCAGGATATATGTCAATACCCCATTTCCTATATTTCATATTTCCCAGTTGCATGTGAAAACAATTTTTTTTAACATGTGTTTTTAAAACTTTGGGTTACAAATTTTCTCCCTCCCTTACCACCCACCCTCATTGAAAAGGCAAGCAACTCGATACAGGTTATAGATGTGTAGTCATGTAAAACATTTCCATAGTGGTCATGTTGTGAAAAACTAAGTATATTTCCCTTCATGCTGTCCCACCCCCCATTTATTCTATTCTCTCTTTTGACCCTGTCCTTCCTCAGAAGTGTTTGCTTCTGATTATCCCTTCCCCCAATCTGCCCTCCCCTCTGTCATCCCCCTGCTCTCTTGTCCCCTTCTCCCCTTTTTTCCTGTAGGGTAAGATAGATTTCCGTACCCCATTGTATATGTTATTCCTTCCTTAAGCCAAATCCTATGAGAATAAGATTCACTCATTCCCTCTCACCTTCCCCCATTTCCCCTCCACTGTAAAAGCCTTTTCTTGTCTGTTTCACGTGAGATACTTTACCCCATTCTACCTCTCTCTTTCTCCTTCTCCCAGTATAATCCTCTCTCATCCCTTAATTTTATTTTCCAGATATCACCCCTTCATCTTCAACTCACCCTGTGCCCTCTGTCTATCTATCTATCTATACACATACATATAATTTTTTCCCTCCCACTACCCTAATACTGACAAAGGACTCATGAGTTACAAATATCATCTTTCCATGCAGGAATGTAAACAATTCAACCTTAATAAGTCTCTTATGATTTCTGTTTCCTGTTTACCTCTTCATGTTTCACTTGAGTCTTATATTTGAAAGTCAAATTTTCTCTTCAGCTCTGGTCTTTTCATCAAGAATGCTTGAAAGTCCCCTATTCCACTGAATGACCATTTTTTCCCCTGAAGGATTATACTCAGTTTTGCTGGGTAGATGTAATCCCATTTCCTTTGCCCTCCAGAATATTATATTCTATGCCTTCCGGTCCCTTAATGTAGAAGCTGCTAAATCTTGTGTTATCCTGATTGTGTTTCCACATACTTGAATTGTTTCTTTCTGGCTGCTTAATATTTTTCCTTGACCTGGGAACTCTGGAATTTGGCTACAATATTCCTAGGAGTTTTCCTTTGGGGATCTCTTTCAAGGAGATTGTGGATTTTTCAATTTCTATTTTGCCCTCTGGTTCTAAAATATCAGGGCAGTTTTCCTTGATAATTTCTTGAAAGATGATGTCTAGGCTTTTTTTTGATCATGGCTTTCAGATAGTCCAATAATTTTTAAATTCTCTCTCCTGGATCTATTTTCCAGGTCAGTTGTTTTTCCAATGAGATATTTCACATTGTTTTCTAATTTTTCATTCTTTTGGATTTGTTTTACAGTGTCTTGATTTCTCATAAAGTCACTAGCTTCCAATTGCTCATTCTAATTTTTAAGGAAGTATTTTCTTCAGTAAGCTTTTGGACTTCCTTTTCCATTTGGCCAATTTTGCTTTTTAGGGCATTTTCTCCTCATTGGCTTTTTGGACCTCTTTTGCCATTTGGGTTAGGCTATTTTTTAAGGTGTAATTTTCTTTAGTATTTTTTTAGGTCTCCTTTAGCAAGCTTTTGACTTGTTTTTCATGATTTTTTCTCTTCTCCAGTTTTTCCTCTACTTCTCTTACTTGCTTCTCAAAATCCTTTTGAGCTCTTCCAAGGCCTGGACTGATTCATATTTTTCTTGGAGGCTTTGGATGTAGGAGCTTTAGCTTTGTTGTCTTCTTCTGGTTGTATGTTTTGATCTTTGTCACCAAAGTAAGATAATATAGTCTGACTCTTTTTGTGCTGCTTGCTCATGATCCAGGCCAATTACTTGAGTTGTAAACTCTTTCTTAAGGTAGGAATCTGTTTCCAGTGTGGAGAATACACTGTCCCAAGCTTCAGGGGGTTTATGCAGCTGTTTTCAGAGATACTTGTAGGGACCTGTAAATTTTCACTTCTTCCAAGGTGCTGTGATCAAGGGCAGGGTGTTTACTCCTTTCCTGGCCTGTGCCCTGGTCTATGAGTAACCACAAGCACTCCTTTCTGTCCTGAAACTGTGAGGAGGATTTCCTCCTCAGAGCCACTACAACCTCCACCACCAGCCCTCCTCACCCCAGGACCGCCACCCAGAACTGTGACCCAGATCCAGGCACAGGCAAAGCAAGAGAATCCTGCACCAGCAGAAAGATCCCTACAATCCTCCTCTGATCAGCCACCTGATTCCCCCTCAGTCTGTGAGCTGGAAGCTCAGGAGGCAGCCGTTGCCCCGGGCCCAGGCTCAAGGACTGGAGCTGAGACCCTCTCACTGCAGACACAGACTTTTCCCACTGACCTCTAAGTTGTCTTTGGCATTCATGGGTTGAGAAGTATGGAAACGGCCACAGCTGCCCCTGATTCAGTCCTCTGAGGCCTGCTCCAGGTTTGCTGTGGCCTACAGGCCCACGCCAACTTTGTTCCTCTCCCAGCCTGATGCAATAGTTTTTTCTGATCAACCATCCAGGCTGTCTTGGGCTAGAAATTTGTTTCACTCTGTCTTTTTGTGGATTCTGCTATTTTAGAATTTGTTTAGAGTCGTTTTTTACAGGTATTTGGAGGGGTTTGGGAGAGAGCTCAAGCAAGTCACTGCTTTTACTCTCCCATCTTGGCTCCACCCCTCTAAATATTTTTGTATATGTGGGTCCTTTTTCCATTTTTATGATCTCTTTGAGATACAGACCTAGAAGTGGTACTGCTGGATCAAAGAGTATGCTCAGTTTTATATCCCTTTGGGTATCGTTCCAAATTGCTCTCCAAAATGGTTGGATTAGTTCACAACTCCACCAACAATGCGTTAGTGTTCCAATTTTCCCACATCTCCGACATCAAATGTTATTTTTAGTAGCCAACAGACAGTAAGCATGCTGGCAACTTATTTTCTGCTGTAGAATATCAGTTACAGAAGCTTGTTTGTTCTTTTCTCATACTTTCTTGGCCACCCTTAATATTTAATATATGTGTAGAATATCCTCAGAGATTTTATAGAGATGCCAGAGTAGTTACAGGAGTGAAGTTAGTGATATTCTCTTGATCTTTTTTGGTGATGATAATAAATGTCAATTGTCTTTCTCCCTTCTCCTCCCATTATTTTGCTTTCAGCACAAATCTCCTCTATTTACACTAGGTCTGGCCCAACTACTTTTTCTTTCTGTTTTCTTTACTGTCATTTCTGCTTTTCTGAAGCATGGTGTATTAGAGACTGTAATGTTAAACTCTAAACATGGTGATTGCATTGTCATTGATAGAGAAAAAATTGTTCATAGTAACCTTGACAGATCTTTTACATTTTTTGTCTTTAAAGTTTTGTCCTCCTAGTTTCATCCTTGGGTTTCTTGCCAAACTTTCTATAAGCTTGTTTTTCCTTCTACTGTTTCTTGCTGTTATATGAAGCAATACTGTTTACAGTCTTCTAGTGTCCTTTTCTGCCTGAGTTTATATAAATATATTTTATAAGTTTATAACAAATATTGTAAATCACTTATAGATCATTGGCATTCTGGGCAGCCATCTCTCTACTTTACAAAGGAGATCAAGTGTTTGCTAATTGAGGTGCATTCTAGATTCCTTTTCTTTTCCTGATGAGGTGACAAATTTATGTTGGTAGAAAATATTAGACTTTCAGTGTCTTATTTTATTTAGGCAGCACGTACAGTGGATAGAATACCAGAAGACCTGCCTTAGAATGAATAAGGTCAGCAATTGAATTCTGACTTTGAGGCTTATTTGCTATTTGACCATGGTCAAGTTGCTTAACCCCTCTGAGCTTTGGTTTCTGCATGCATGAAATAGGAATATTAATAACTGTAATCCCTACTTCATAGGGTCATTTTAAGATCAAATGAGATAATGTATATAAAACACCTTGCAGACCTGAAAAAGACTGAATGTCTTATGCATTTACCAATTTTCCACCTTAGTAGCTTATTTAAAAAGGCCAAATTGGAGTTGTCTTATTTGCCTATCATACTCTCTTACCACATCTAGCATCTGCTTTTCTTTTTCCCTTAGAGGATGAATTTACACATTGTCACAAAGAAGCCAAAAGAAATAAGTAGTGTTTTTAAAGTAGTTTAAATGCCCTAGGACTTAGCAATTTGAATACTGAGGTTTTCTGTGACTAGCTTTTTATGCATGTTATGATATAAATCTGATGTGAAGGACCCAACTAGATTGACTTCTCTTGTGTCCATAGCAGATTCTTGTGTTAGTTTCAGATTCTTATCCTTGAGGACCATTTCATATCCAACCTAGTAATTATAAGCTATGAATGAACAAGTGGAATTTAGCACCTGACTTTAGTGTGGCAGAATTAGGGAAATATTAAGTGTCTGCTTTGTGCAAGGGTACTGTACTAGATGGTAAGATTACAAAAGTGAAAAATGTCTGTCTTCTGTCAGAGAGATTGAAATCTGGAGGGAGATGACAAAGAATTTCAATGGGTGAATATTCAGAGGGAGCTTTGAGAGATTGGGTGTAACAAGTTCACTGAAGAAGAAGAGGAAAGAACAATATCCAGGAAAGCAGATACTGTAGTTCAGAGGTTCTTCATTTATTTTTGTGTCATGGACCCATTTGGTAGTCTGTGAAGCCTGTGAACCCCTTCTCAGAATAATGCTTTTAAATTAAATTAAGTATATTGTATTTCAAAGGAAACTATGTTGAAAAAAAGTTATCAAAAATTTCTTTGAAAGTTCATTGATCCTAGATTAAGAACACTTGGTATAATTTGCCTAGCATATGGTAGAGTATGTGAGGAGCAGTAATATTTCTAGAAAAGTCCAAATTATGGAAGGCTTTTTTGAAGGTCAGGTTCTAAAGCATTTAGGTTTTGTTTAATTGGCAATGAGGACTACTGAGGACCTGGGACCAGATGTGTTTACAAATGAATTCTGTCAAGCATTTGAATAACACTTGTCTTGCAGTTTTAATACTAATACCAATCAAACTATCAAAGAATGTTTTATGGAATTCATTTGAGGGGGAGGAAAATCTGGAATATCAAGGGGAATTTTTTAAAAGTCAGGATGAAGGAGAAATAGCATTTCCACCAAGAAAACTCCAAATAGGGTCATGAAGAGTGGAATATGACTGAAACAATTCAACAACAGATCTCAAACTATTATAAAGCAGCACACATTAAAACCATTTGGTACTGCTGAAAAAATAAAGAAGTAGATAAATGGAATAGAATAGACAGAGGTAAATCAGAAACAGCGTAATTGAGTAACCCAGTTCAAGAAACCTGAAAACCTAAATTATTTAGGGAGAAACTCTCTATTTGATAAAAAGTGTGGGGAGCCTTAGAAGGCAGTTTGGCAGAAGAAATTAAACTTAAATCAACACTTTCTACAACACATTCAAAATGGATATGTTACTTTAATGTTAAAGAAGATAGGAAATGTATTCTCAACTAAGGAAGAGATAAAGCAATTACAAAAAGATGAAATAACTTTAATTGCATGCAACTGAAAAGCTTCTACACAAACAAAATTAGTGCATCTAGGATAGGGGAAGTGGTAGACTGGGGAAAATTCTTAGTTGTAGATTTCTCAGATGACGATTTGGTACTCAAAATGTAGGTAGCATACATATACACATACCTACATATATGCGTATGTTTTTATATGCATATGCACCTAATGTCCAGAAACCATTCCCCAGTACACAAATGGTCCAGGGATATAAACAGTTCTTAAAGGAAGAATTGCAAACTGTTTACAGTTACATGGAAAAATGCTCCATATCACTATAACAAGAGAAATACACATCAAAACAGTCCTGACGTTTCTTTTCACACCCAGAAAATTGGCAAAGATGACAAAAGGTAGGAATGGTCAAATGTTTTAGGGATTGTGCAAAGCAGAATGCCTGTCTGATGAGGCTTTATAGATAGCTGAGGAAAGAAGCAAAGTGAAAAGAAAAGATATGCCCAACTGAATGCAGAATTCCAGAGAATAGCAAGGAGAAACAAGAAGGTTTCCTTAAATTAGCAGTGCAAAAATTAGAAGAAAATAATAGAATGGGAAAGATGAGATCTCTTCAAGAAAATTAGAAATATCAAGGGAACATTTCATGCAAAAATGGGCATGATGAAGAACAAAAGTATTAGCAACTTTAACAGAAGCAGGAAAGATTAAGATGAGCTGGCAAGAATATACAGGAGAACTATGCAAGAGAGATCTTAACATTGCTGGTAACCACAATGGTGTGATTAATGATCTAGAGCCAGACATCCTAGAGAATGAAGTCAAGTGGGTCTTAGGAGTGCTTAACAGTAAGGCTAGTGGAGGTGATGGAATTCCAGTTGAGCTATTTAAAATCCTAAAAGATGATGCTGTTAAAGTGCAGGACTCAAAATGTCAGTAAATTTGGAAGACTCACTAGGTTGGAAAAGATCAGTTTATGTCTCGATGCTGGGGATTTAAGAATGGCAGTGCCGAAGAATGTTCAAATTACTGAACAATTGCACCATTTCACATGCCAGCAAGGTAATGCTTAAGATTCTGCAAGTTAGGATTCAGCAATGTGTGAGCGAAGAACTACCAAAAGAGCAGCTGGTTTTTTGAAGATGAAGAAGAACTAGAGACCAAATTGCCAACATTTGGTGGATTATGGTGAAAGCAAGAGAGTTCTAGAAAAAACCATCTATTTCTGCTTCATTAACTACGCTAAAGCCTTTGACTGTGTAGATCACAACAAAATGTGGCAAGTCCTCAATGAGATGGGAGTAGCAGATCATCTTGTTTCCCAAGCAAACAGTATGCAAGTCAAAAAGCAGGAGTTAGAACTGAGCATGGAACAACTGATTGATGGTTGGAAAAAATAGTATGACAAGGCTGTTTATTGTCACCTTATTTATTAACTTATATGCAGAGCACATCATGTGAAATGCTAGGCTGGATGAATCAAAAGATGGAATTAAGGATGCCAGGAGAAATACCAACAATCTTAGATATGTAGGTGATATCACTCTGAGGGTAAGAAGCCTCTTGATGAGGATGTAAGAGAAGAGTGTAAAGCAGAGATCTTCTTGCTGCCAAAGGTCCACGTAGTCAAAGCTATGTTTTTTCTTTTTTAATAACAGTATATGACTGAGAGTTGGACTATAAGGAAAGCTGAGCACTGCAGAATCAATGCTTTTGCTACTGGATTGTGCTACTGGAGAAGACTTTTGGGAGTTCCTTAGACTTTCAAAGTAGCAAGGAGATCAAATCAGTCAATACTTGTATTAATTCAGAGTATTCATTGGAAGGTCAACTACTGAAGCTGAAGCTTAAATACTTTGGCCACATAATGAGAAGACAGGTCTCATTGGAAAAGACCCTGATGTTGGAAAAGATCGAAGGCAGAAGAAGGGGACAGCAGAGGATGAGACGGACAGATAGTGTCATGGAAGCAACAAACGGGAGTTTAGACAGACTTCAGGAGATAATGGAGGATAGAAGGACCTGGTGTGCAGTTGTCCATGAAGTGACAAAGAGTTGGACACGAGTGAACAACAGCATAGGGGTTGTGGGAAGCTAGGCACACTAATGAATTGTTGTTAAATCTGTATGACCATTTTGGAAAGTTATTTGGAGTTACACAAAGTCATTAAAATGTCTGTACCCTTTGACCCAGAGTTCCACTACTAGTCTTTTACCCCAGAGAGGTCACTGATAAAAAGAAGCAAACTACCCCCCACTCCCCCCCCACACCCTGTACACCAAAATATTTATAGCAGCATCTTTTGTGGTAGCAAAGATTTGGGAAAAAAAGTAAATACTCACTGATTGGGAAAAGGCTAAACAAATTTTGATACCCTAATGTTGTTAATGTTACCATACTATAAGAAATTATTAATATGAAGAACACAGAGAAAATGGAAAGACTTAAATGAACTGATAAGCAGAAAGAAGTTAGCTGATCCAAGAAAACAATATATATATAGTGTAAATGGAAAGAACAACTACAAATTATATCCTTTTTTTAAGCTTTTAAAAAAAGATGAGCCTTCATATCAGAGAGTTTATTAAGAGAGCTTTTCAGTTTCTCAAAGGTAGTTCTCAGCTCATCCTCCTATTTAATTCTGGACCTACATCATTTTTGATTTACAGTATATCTTCAAAAGATAAATTGATAGGCCCTATGGGATGTCCATTCATGAATGTATCAAAATCTAAATAAGTCATCCTTCATTTGATTTTTCCCATGTGGATAGTTAGGCCATATTCTGAAGTATTAATCTCTACAGTGTTCATGAGTATCATGTTGATTATTATATCATCTGGAAGCAGTTGCATCTGGAAGTCTTCACTATTTACAGGGAATTTCTCTAACTTAGATTCTGTGGTAGATGGTCTCCATTATAGCTAGGAAGATAGAGCATTTACTAAGCACTTACTGTATATCAGGCAGTGTGCTCAGTGCTGGAGATGCAAATATAGGTAAGGAAAACAATCCTTGAAGCCCTCAGTGAGCTTTCTGCACTCTAGTGAGGAGGACAGCACAGAGAGGAACATGACAGTGGCAAGCACCTTTGCTGAGCCTTTGTTTTATATCTTGCTTGATGTTAGTGATTAGAGAGCTGTTGAACAATTATTTTATCTCTTTCAAGAAACTTTTGGGGCAGCTAGGTGGCAAAGTGTAGAGAGCACCAGCCCTGGAGTTAGGAGGACCTGAGTTCAAATTTGGCCTCAGACATTTACTAGCAGTGTGACCCTGGACAAGTCACTTAACCCCAATTGCCTCCAAAAAAAAAAGAAGAAATCTTGTGTAATTTTGTCACATGTGGGAGACCATCATCTGATGGAGGAGTCTTTAAGGCATTTTGTTCTACTGAATCAAATGTGTTTGACAGTCAAAATGAGCACTGCAGTCTTCTTTACCTTTCAGTCAGTTACATGATGGGGAAGATGTAGTCTACTGTGGAGTTCCACTTTCAGTGACCTCCATGTCCCTGTCAGGGATACTCCTGATGCTAAAATAAATGATTCTCATAAAAATTTGATGTAGCTGAGAATTTAGGTTTATGAGTCAATAATTATTGATGTTTTCTTAGTTTACTTTTTAGGTAATGATAAAGTCAGAGATTTCTTTTTTTACCCACCAAAAAACTTTTTTATTTTTCCCAATTACATGTAAAGACAATTTTTAACATTCAGTTTTTAAAAATTTTGAGTTCCAAAGTTTATTTCTCCTTACATTATTTCCCCCCCTCCCTAAGACAGTTAAACAGGTTATATATATACAAACATGTAAAACATATTTCCATATTAGTTATGCTGTGAAAAAAGAAACAGACTAAAAGGGAAAAAAAACCATGAAAAAATAAAATGAAAAAATAGTATTTTTCTATCTGCATTCAGACCCCATAGTTCTTTCTCTGAATGTGAATAGCATTTTCCATCTTTAGTCTTTTGGAATTGTCTTAGATCATTGTATTACTGAGAAGAGCTAAGTCTATCAAAGTTGGTCATTGCACAGTGTTGCTGTTGCTATGTACAGTGTTCTGGTTCTGTTCATTTCACTCAGCATCAGTTCATATAAGTCTTTCCAGGTTTTTCTGAAGTCCCCCTGCTTGTCATTTCTTATGGAACAGTAGTATTTCATTACCTTCATATACCACAACTTGTTCAGCCATTCCCCAATGAATGAGCATCCCCTCAATATCCAATTCTTGGCCACCACAAAAAGAGCTGCTATAAATATTTTTGTACCTGTGGGTCCTTTTCCTGTTTTTGTGATCTCTTTGGGATACAAACCCAGAAGTGGTATTGCTGGATCAAAGGGTATGGGTAGGGTATGCCCTTTGGGCATAGTACTTTTATATATTCTTCCCCCCCCTTTTTTTGTGAGGCAGTTGGGGTTAAGTGACTTTCCCAGGGTCATACAGCTAGTAAGTGTTAAGCATCTGAGGCTGGATTTGAACTCAGGTCCTCTTGACTCCAAAGCCAGAGCTCTATTCACTGCGCCATGTAGCTGCCCCTCTATATACTCTTTTCAGCTGCTTTTCCTATTTTTGTCCTCTCTTTTTCTTTTTCTGTATACATATATGGGCCAAATAGAGTCCAAATATGGTAGTTCCACCATCCTTACTGGTGAAAACAGTATGTTATAAGAATTCCTACAGTGTTTCCACATTCTTCTGCTATTTATTATCCTCTTTCCAGTTATATCAGTAAAACAGCCTTGCTTTGTTGAGTCTCTTTAAACTTCCTTTTCTTGTTTTATGTGGTATGCTGCTCATAATCCTTCATCATCCTTTAAAACCCCAAGTTATCTCTATGCCATAATGAAGCATCGACATAGGATTTCCAGTATAAAGATAGAGGGATAGTGATAGAGACTGAACTGATAGAGATTTCACTAGTGTAGGTGAATACCCTGGTAAGGAAACTCCCTTTGCCCCAATGATTGTGTTGGCTTTATCTCATATCCTGTCCTTGGGGTTAAGCTGTTCTTTATAATTTCATAAAATTCAGTTTTATTTGTGGTGATTTTTCGTTCCATTTATACTTTTGTAAATATTATAAATAATTATTTTCCTGGTTCTGCTTACTTTGCATCAGTTCATATCTTTCTGTACTTCTCTATTCATTATATTTATCATTTCTTACAGTAAATAATATTTCATTACATTCATGTACCATGATTTGTTTAGGCATTCTTGCATAATACACATCCACTTTGTTTCTAATCCTTTGCTACCAGGCAAAGTACTGCCACAAATGTTTTGGTGTTTATGAAAGCCTTTGTGCCAGGGGAGGATGGGGTGGAGTGACCTCCTTGAGGTATGTGCCTAATAGTAAGTCAAAGAATGTAATAAAATCTTTTGTAACTTGTGAGTCTCGGATACTGAGGAAGGCTTACAATAAGACACACATTGTGTATATATGTATATGTGCGTCTATAAAATGTGTAATGCCAAGTTTATAACTTGTAGATCAGTGGTTTTGCAAAAGAATGTAAGGTTGTATGCTAAGGTGTTTCAGGATCACAAGTCTTTATATCAAAATGTGAATTTCTTAATGCAAACACAACCCAAATATTACAAAAAATTTTTGTACATGGTTACAGATTTTCTTTCATTGTACTTTAATTTAAAATTCCTTAATTCAGAATTGGAGCTGGGTTAGACACATATAAGAAACAACTTATTGACCAGTGCTAAATTTCAGGGGAGAGTTTGACAAAGCAACTTTTGGAATTTTTTCTTTATGGATTTTAATAACCCAATAGATTTGGAGAGAGAGAGCGAGGAAGAGAGAATGTATGTATGTTTGTGTGTGTAGGCATTGCTTATACTACTTTTGTGGTCAGATTGTCAAACCCAGGTTGTTGAACTTTATACTTAAAAATGAAAATTGAAAGAAAATCTGAAGTTGAGGGTAGTGAAAAATAATCAGCTAGCGTTTTGGGGGCATCCATTGTGTGTTTTATACTAGGTGCTATAGAATAAAGATGAGGAAAAACATAGCCTTGAGCTCTTCTAGTCTGGGGTTGAGTAGTCATGTTTTAAATAACTAGAGTTCACAAGGAGACATGCATGATAATGTAGTTCCAGCCATATGAATAAAGACAAAGAGAATTATAAGGAAGTAATCTGCTTCAATTAGAGTTAAAGTCATTCTGGAAATGTCTGCTTTGGTTGGACAAGTCAAATTATACTTGACTTCCAAAAGAGGTAAATCTTGAGCTAGGTCCTAATTCCAGAGCCTTCCAAATAAGGAGACAAAAACAGAGATGGGTACAGCCTTGTGCACAAATACAGGAAACATTCCTAATAGTGGTGGAGAGGCTTCTTTGTGGAATAGTGAGATATTAAGTGTGATATGGACCGGGAAGACTGAATTTTGCAGCATCATTTATGCTATTTTGAATTTAAGCAGGCAGTAGGGAGTCACAAAAATGCTTAAATAGAATGCTATCATGGTAGAAATAATTTGCAAAAAGATTATTCTGGTATGACATGGTATAAAGCATGGACTGAGATGGTGGAAAATTAGAGGAATAGTGACCAAGTTGAAAGCTTGTCAAAATTATTTAACAACTTTCTTCTCTGTTGCTTTTCATATTATTATTCTATTAGAATTTTAGGTGCCATTTTAAGGAGCTTAATTTTAAAAGAAAGCAATTAAAGCATATGTAATCAGCTTCCTTACTATTGGGGTTTCAGCATTACCCTCTAAATCTTCCAATTCTCTCTTCAGTTATTAGAAAAACATAAGAACACAGAGAGTATGGTGGAGCTTCTTGACCTATATCAGATGGAGGATGAAGCCTATAGCAGTCTTGCAGAAGCCACAACTGAATTATACCAGTACTTATTACAACCATTTCGAGATATGCGGGAACTTGCAATGCTGAGAAGACAACAAATAAAGGTACACATTTTTCTGTCTAGTAATAGTAGCCTACCTGAATTGTATGTAGTGTCTTCGTATTTTGGTTTGGCACTAATGAGAATGAACTGGATAGTTTTGTAGCTTCCCTTCCCTTCTCACCCTCCCATCTGCCTCATCTTGCTTGGCATAGGCTTGA
This sequence comes from Phascolarctos cinereus, assembly GCF_003287225.1. NCBI lineage: Eukaryota > Metazoa > Chordata > Mammalia > Diprotodontia > Phascolarctidae > Phascolarctos > Phascolarctos cinereus. The sequence goes on from NW_027555847.1 coordinate 321,591,903, forward strand.
GGGAAACTGTTGTTTTGGAATTCCTTGTACCTAGAGGGTCCACAGTCATGAGGATGATTTGGTGAGGTCGCAGAATTTCAACCCCATGGCATTCATTTTTCATGTTTAGATAATGTGGATCAGATTTATTGAAATGCAGGTATTAACAATTGAATTTACCTGTCTTTTGTACTTGATGGTGTTGAACTAATATATGAATTTCTTTTTTGATAAATTACCAGTCATTCTATTAAAATAAATTTTCTTGGAAATACACATTGACAGTTTACCATAAGAATTTTTGTCTCTTTGAATAATGATGAGAAAGGAAGCATGCTAGTTTATCTTGTTTTGATAATGCTTAGAAACTTACTAAATAATTATACAAGAAACTCAAGCTTTTTTTAAAATTTGCATTTGTGATCTTTGAAACTCTTGGGTTGTCAGTCACTTTAATCTCTTAAAACTAACCTTTTTTTTAAGTGGTACTGCTTCATAGTGAACAGAGTCCTGGACTTGGAGTTATGAAGACTCAGGGTCAGATATTGCTTCTGACTCTAATGGTGTGACTGAGGGGCAAGTCACTTAACTACTCCGAGCCACATGCTTCTAGAATGTAAAACGGACATAATTCTTGTAGTGAGGTAGCAGGGGATAGTGGAAGGAGCATTGGCTCTAGAATCAGAGGGCCCCAAATCCTCCCTCTGTTTGTACTTTGGGACTAGTCTCTTAACCTTCTTGGAGTTCACTTTTTTTACTGTAAAATGGAAGGGGAGGGGCAAGACTAGAGGGCCACTGAGGTCCTTTTTAGTTCTAGATCTGCTCGGTCACTCTCATCAGTTTGTTGGGAGACTCAAATGAGACAATAGATGTAAACACTCCATAAATTTTAATGCACTTTATAAATGTCAGTTGTTATATTAAACACTGCCCAGATTTTCTGTCAGCAGACCTTTTTTTCTGTACATATTTGTTTAGATTTAAACTAACCTTTTTTTTCACTTTGAGAAGCTCATTTTCAAAACCGGAAGAGGTCATCAATTAATTTTGAGTCCAGTTGGATGCATTACTCAATACCAGATCTTTTTGATTGAAGAGTTGTAGCCCCTTCCATATCTTATAGAAAATGTTGCTTTTAAAATGAAGATATTTGAGTAAGAATAATGTAATTAAAATATGTCCTTTTTTTTAAAGACACACATGTATTTTTATATATGTACATTCATATATATATGTACTGAATGATCATGAGAGAAGTTATACCTCCATTTTTCATAATGTGTTTACTCTTTGTCGAATGTGGTTTTTGTTAGGGTAGACCTATTAAAGCAGTAGAAACTATTTCATCCCATAGACTTGCAATTTGGTCTTTCTGAGCACAGTTTTGATTTGCTACAATTTTATTTATTTGTATTATGTAAAGAATGTTGGTGTTCAGAATATTGGGGCATATTCCTGTCCATTTAGTAAATACACATTTGTGCCAATGATATGTCTGATATACTATGCTAATAAATTATCAGTGATGAAAATAAGAGCATTTGAAAAATTTCACTAGTTAAAAGTGGTATAATTTACTTTAATGTCACTTATAACTAGTTTAATGCATTGTTGAGAGAGCCAACGTGGAGAAAAAGCTATCTTAGAATATTATCATATTGGTCCACATGTATGGCACATTTGCACCTCCCTTCCTCCCCCTCCTCAAAAAAATCTGGCTTTTACAAAACCTTGAGTGTCGCCTGTTGGTATTAATATTTTTCACTGTTCTTTACATTTTTTAAAGTGTATATTCTGCAGTTTGTTAATAGCTAATGAGTGTTTGTAAGTACATTTTGGAAAGTAACCTGGAAAAATGTTCATTTTTCCTGTATCTCCCCTACCTACAGTTCCAGGGCAACTTTCTGCTCTGTGCCTCAGAAATAACCACCCTAGGCAGTCTGCTTCATGAGATTCAGATAGTTACTAAATTATTCTTGGTTCCCAAAGATTCTGGAGATCTTGGTTTAACTTTGTTATTTATGGCTGCTAGAGCTCTATTTTTATTCTGAACTTAAGCATTAAAAAAAAACCCTAAGCCTTTCTATCTATACAGTAGAACATAAAAGGGAATATATATGTATATGTATATACACACACACATACATACGTATATTGTATATATGAAACTGAGTTGTCAAGTCAGCAAGTGCCTTCTAAATGCCCAGGCACTATGGATACAAAGGAAGGCCAAAAAAAAAAAAGTTTCTGCTCTCAAGGAGCTCACAATCTAATAGGAAGATGGCAGTAAGAAAACAGCTATGGAAATAGTAATAGGAAAATGACTATGTACAAACAAGATAAACATGGGATAAATTGGAGATTTATCAAAGGGAAGATACTATTATTAAAGTGTACTTTGAAAGATTTCTCACAAGAGGTGGAACTTTAGCTGAGATATGAAGGAAGCCAGGAGGTGGAGAAGAAGAGGGAGAATGTTCCAGGTACAAGGAAGTATTTAGTTCCAGCTAATGAAGATGCTTGGAGTTAGGAGATACTGTCAGCAAGGAGGCTAATGTCATTGGTCATCCCCTTGACTACCAGTCAGTAATCATTCTCACTCCCCACTTAAAACCCATAAAGCAATTAATTTATACCAAGTAATTCTTTTCATGTATCTTTTTTTGTGTGTTGAACATGAACTAATTAAGGTTGATCAGGAGGGCAGGGGCTGTGTTATTTGACGTACTGGCTTCTTAGAGCCATGAGCCAAGACTAAAAAGAAAAAAATGTGCGTGTCTGCGTGTGTGTGTGCATACGCGCTCTCATTTAATTTCATCTTTTAGAGATGGGGGAGGGAGAAATGTTCCAGGTGTAACTAATGTGCCAAGATGATAGCAGTGTCAGAGGACATAGAAGTTATCAAGGTATTAATAAGATTTGACTATTGCATATGAGAGAATGAAATGAGAAAGAAGTGAGGAGGAAAGGGTGATAGCTAGGTTACTAGTCTGGGTAACTAGGAGATTGGTGGTACCCAATAATATGAAAGTTTAGAGGAAAGGATTGGGTGGGGGGGGAAGATAATGAGTTAACTTTTGTAACTTCACTTTTTGTGAATGCTAGGTTTAAAATGTCAATGGGACATCCAATTCATGATGTCTAAAAGGCAGTTGAATTCTGTTTAATAGTTCAGGACTGATAATAGGGTAGTGGCAATGGGAATGTAGAAGAGGATTTATAAAACATTTTGAGTGACATTAGAGTTAGAATCAATAGGACTTGGCAACTTACCAGATATGGGGAATGATAATAGTCATTCTGGAGATGGGAGTCTCGTGTTTGGTAGAAAGGGCAAGGCTAGAGTTATGGATTTAAAAGTCATCTGTGTGGAGATGATTGTTGAAACCATGAAGAAAAAAAACAAAAATGAGATTGCTAAGGGGCAGTTGGAGGACTAAAAGGTCTAAGACAAAATCTGAAGGAACATTAACTTTAAAGGATCTGAGAAAGGGAAGACAACGAGGAATTCACAAAAGGCGTAGTAGTCTGAGTAGAAGCAGAAGTATCTAGAAGACAGTAGAGTAGTCATCAGTGTCAGAACCTAGAGAAGAAAGGCCAAAGAGAATGAGGACTGAGGCTTTTGATTTGGTGACATTCTGAAAAAGCTTCAGTAGAGTGATGGGAATGGAGAACCAGATTGCAAATGCAGAAAGTGAGGTAAACTACCTTGTCAGTTAGTTTGGTGGTTTAAAAAAAAATGTGATAGATAGAAGAGAGACGGAGTAGAAGGGTTTAGTCAAGGCCTTTTTTGGATTGGAGAGACTTGGCATGTTTTTAAGCAGATGAGAAATACACTGTGGAAAGAGAAAGTCCTGAATATGCATATACATGAGGAAAAGGAGGTGATTTGGACTAAAGGCCTAGGAACAGATCAGACCAAGGATACAAGTAATAAAATTAGCCTTAGGAAGAAAAAGAGAAAGGACAAATATATTGAGAATCACAGAAATGTCAGAAGTGGCCTTAGAGGCCATCCAAGATGAAAATTCCTTAATCTACAGTGGTGGGGGGGGGATAACACCATACCATTTCCTGGAGCAGCTCATTAAACTTAAGAATACTTCATTAGAACTACTTAAGGAGGTCTCTTTATATGAAGCCTAGAATTGCTACTTGCAACTTCCACCTGTTCCTAGTTTTTATCTAAACAGTCAACCAATTTCAAAAACAACGAACTCTAATACTGTCTAACCCACATCTTTTTTCTTGTCCACAAAGATAGCTAGGCAAAAATCTAAGGCATCTATATCTTCCCTGGGCTGCCAGTTTTTGTTAAGTGCCAAAAAAAAAAAAAGAAAAAAAGAAAAAAATAGAAATGTGATTAGTCTGTCATGAACAAAAAAAAAAGGAAATGTGATTAGTCTGTCATGATTTCTTCTTTGCAGTCACTGCTTCCTTTTCTACATGTTTACGAACAATCCCTTTAACAGCGCTGTTGTCCAGGAAAAAAAAACCCTTTGTTTTAATGGTCTAGTTTTTCTCCAACAAGCTAGATCCTGGACTTCAACTGCTCCCTCTTTGCTGGACCCTCCCGTATCTGTTTCTGGAAGCCTTCACACCAAAAGTTTCTTATTTTTGGTGGATTGTTGCCCAAATGCCTGTAACATCAGAGGGAAGAGACCAATCAGCCCAGGGGTGTCTGTCTCCTTTCCCAGTATCGCTTTGAAGCTGTCAGTCTTGCCTGAGCATAGGAGATCAGCTGGTGCCCTTGTTTGGAAGTGTTAGATCCAATGTGGAGGGTTAGTGGGCTGCCTTGTTACTGTTGCCTGGCCTTTCTAATAAAGGGGCGTAGTACTGAATTTTCAGCTTTGACTGGCTCATCTCATTCTTCTACAAAGCTCTATTAATACTCTTGGCAAAACCCAGCAAATTTGTACTTGAATTTTGCCAGAAGTTGTAGTCTGACCTATAGTTTATAGGCTTCTTTATTTCATTTTTGAAAAAAGATAACAAGTAACATTTTCTGTTTTTCAGTCTGAGATCTCTCACATTTTCCATAGTTTTCCAGAGATTATTGATAGTAACTTAATAATCACTGCCAGTTTTTGTTTTGTTGTTGTTTCAGTGCCTCTGGGAATCTAGTTCACCAAGGCAGGTATCAAGGGCAACAAGGTACTCCATTACTTTTCTTCTTTCTTAGCTGGGATTTCCACTCGAAGTTAACTAATTTTGTTCTGTCTTTTTGAGTGCAGTGATTGAAGATATTGCCAGAGAAACCTGAAGTGAAATAAAAATTTACAAGTTCCATTTAGGGTGGGGGGGTGTTGTCTGTTATTGTCCCGTCCTTCCTAGTATGGATCTTTCTTTGCCCCCATGTAGGTTGTTTTTTTTTTCTCTCTTGTTGTTTTTAGTTTTTCTTGCCATTTTTACCTAATTCCACGGTTTAGCTCTCCTGATGATATTCTTACTGAGTAAATATACCGTGTTTTTGTATGCTTCTGTTATCTTCCCTTGCTTCCTTCTTCTTGTGCATTTTCACATTGATCTTTTCAAACAGCTCCCCTTCTTCCTCACCAGAATTGGTTTTTTATACCTTCAGAATTTCATACTTAAAAGTTTCCTATCCCTGCTGACTATAGAATTTAATTCCATGGAACCCCACTTAATCCTTTTTTTCTTGAATTCTTTGAAATCTACTCTCTTACAATCAAGAGTACATGTCATACTCTTTCTAGAAGTTTCCTCTGTTATTCTGTTGCATGTTCTCAATTGGAGACTGATTTCCCCATTGCTTATATTTAAGTAACCATTTCATCCCTCTTGGTGAGAATCAGGGACAGAATTAGGGTTTGTGTTGTTGGGTTTTCCATTTTTTGAAGGATGATATTATCACTAATGCAAGCCAATATATTATTAGCTGCTATGCATCTGGCAAAGAGAAAGGGAGCTTCAGTAGATTTCTCAATAGTTGAAGTTTCCCAGAACTACCATAGTTTATATCATCTGTTTGTTGCTGAACTACTCTTCTGTTGAATTGTTCTGTATTATACTCTTAATACAACATAATTTGTATTACCGTATCTCTAGGTCTTCATCAAAGTCAAAGTATATTATAAACCAGATTAACCCCTTCTCCATTTTGATTTCTTCACATGAGTACATCTTCTTAATATATAGTAGTATTCAGTGTACCTTAAATCACTGACTTGCTCTGTGTTTTTTCAGTAAGGTAAACCTTCTCAGGGTTTATCTATGGGTCCAATCTGAGAAGTCCCAGTGACATGTGTGAAGTTAAAATTCAACTCTGCACTGTCCTCTTCCCTTGAGTCCCTTGCCCCTGTTATCATTTCACCAATTGAATTATGCCAAGCTTTAACCTTAGATCTCTTCAACTATCTGCTATCTTTGTTCCTATTCATGTGTTGCCAAATGAAAATGGAGAAAATCAAGCAGCTGTTCAGATTGGATCCAATACAAATTTATGTTATATAAGCTAAACTGGGCCCTCACTTCTGCCAGGCAATCCTACTACATTTCCCTCATCAGTTCACCATCCTACTTTCCACAGCAGCTCTTCCAAACTTTTTCATCACTCCTCAAGCCTCTCGTGGCTCCCCCTACCTACACCCTCTTAACCGAGGACCTTGCCTCATATTTTACAGAAAAAATTGGGATCATTCATTGTGACCTCTTTTATCTCCCCTCTTCCTCATCTAATGTCATTCATATGTCATCTGCCTCTGTCTCCTCCTTCACCCTGTCTCACAGATGAGTTGGCCTTACTCCTTACCAAGTCTAATCCTGCTGCCTGCTCAAGCAATGCCATTTCATTCCATCTCCTTGAATAGATTTTCCCCTCTGTCATCCCCATTTCACTAACTTTCAATCTCTTTCCTTATTGCCTACAGACATGCTAGTGTCTCCTTTATTGCGGAAAAAAAAAATAACAACAAAAAACCCTTAGTTGATCCTTCTATCCCTACTATCATTCTATATCTCACCTGCCCTTTATGTCTAAACTCCTTGAAAAGGTTATCTACAATACGTCTTCTCACTTATAATCCGGCTTCTAACCTCATCCTTCCACTGAAATCGCCCTCTCCAAAGTTACCAGTGATTTCTTAGTTGCTAGATTCAGTGTTCTTTTCTCAGTTCTTATCCTTCTTGACCTTTCTACAGCCTTTGACACTATTAATCACTCTCTTTTCCTTGATACACTCTTCTCTCTGTGTATTTGGGACACCGCTCTCTCCTGAAGGATCTTCTACCTTTCTGACTACTCCTTCTTAGTCTTCTTTTCCAGAGCCTCATCTAGATCACACCCTCTAAACACACATGTCTGAGAACACTTTCCTGGGTCCACTTCTCCTTCTGTACTGCTTCCCTTGTCATCTCATCAGCTCCCATGGATTTAGTTAACATGTCTATGCTTATGATTCTTAAATCTACCCATCCTTCCCAAGACTATCTGCTGACCTCCAATCTTTCATTTCCAACTGCCTTTCAGACAACTTGAACTGGGTATCCATTAGACATTTTTTTAAAAGCAAAGCTTTGATTAATATTTAATTTTTAAAAATTTATTTCATTAAATGTTTTCCAATAAAATTTATAGTTTTAGCATTCATTTAAAAAAATTTTAAGTTCCAAATTCTCTCCTTTCCTCTCACCCCTCCTTGACCCATTGAGAAAGCAAGCAATATGTTATCAATTACACATATGAAGTCATGCAGAACTTATTTCCGTATTAGCCATGTTGCAATAAACAAGAAAAAATAAAGTGGAAAAAAAACCTATGCTTCAATCTGTACTCAAAGTTCATCAATTCTCTCTTTGGAAGTGGACAGCATTTTTCATCATGAGTCCTTTGGAATTGTCTTGATCAGAGGAGTAGCTAAGTCTTTCACAGTAACAGTTAATCATTGTTACAGTAGTACTCTGTATACAGTGTTCTTTTGGTTCTGCTCACTTCACATTATATCAGTTCATGTAAGTCTTCCCAGGTTTTTCTGAAACCATGCTGCTCATCATTTCTTACAGCACATAACAATCACATATCATCATATACCATCACATATACTATCACGCTATATATTTATGTGTGTGTGTGTGTGTGTATATATAATGTATACACACACACACACACACACACACACACACACACACACTACAGCACTCCCTCACTTAAATCTGATTCACTTGCATGTCATGCATGGCATCACCTCCTTGATGTCATGGTCCTCTTCCAGAATGAAGGACAAATAGCAGCAATGATATACCACAACTTGTTCAGCCATTCCCCAACTAATGGGCATCCCTTCAATTTCCAATTCTTTGCCACCACAAAAAGGGCTGCTATTAATATTTTAGTACAAATAGGTCCTTTCCCCTTCTTCTTTGATCTCTTTGGAATACAGGCCTAGCAGTAGTATTTCTGGGTCAGAGAGTTTGTACAATTTTATAGCTCTTGGGCATAGTTCCAAATTGTTCTCCAGAATGATTAGATCAGTTCAGAATTCCAACAAAAGTGCATTAGTATTTCTATTTTCCCCTCCAGCATTTGTTATTTTCCTTTTATATCATGTTAGTCAGTCTGATAGGTGTGAGGTGTAGTACCTTAGAGTGGTTTTAATTTGCCTTTCTTTCTCTTTCTGCTGGGCCAATAGATACTTTAATCTCAATTTATTCAAAACCAAACTCATTGTTTTCCCCCTAAACTCTCTCCTTGCTCTCCCTCCTGATTACTGTAGTAGGCACACCTCAGGCTCACAACCTAGATGTCATCCTGGCCTCTTAACTCTCTCTCACACCTCTCTCCTCCCAGTATCCATTCTCTTGCCAAAACCAGTAAATTCTGTCTTTGCAATGTGTCTCAATTATACCCCTTTCTTCTCTGACACTGCCACCATCCTGGTACAGGCTCTTGTTATAGTCTCCAGGCGTGAGGTAAATGAGATAATAGTCTGGTCCGCCTGCCCAAAGTCTTTCTCCATTCTAATCCATCCTCCATTCATTCATCAAATTATTTTCTGGAAGCACAGTGTGACAATACAAGGCTTTTATGTTCATATTTCTTGTTATCTGTATTTTGGCCATTGTGATATACCTTATGATAGATATCCATTTGCCTTCCACTAAGGGGCAAATTTCAGTATGTTAGTCAACAAATATTTATTAAGCTCATACAATATTCCAGGTACTTGTTAGGCATGGGATTACAAAAAGAGGCAAAAGACAGTGTGTAGAGGTCAACATGTATATGTATATCTATTTGTGCCTACTTTGTTATCGATACTTGTGTGCACTGTGAATTTTGAGGTGAGGAGGAAAGCAAGAATGAGATTCAATTCAGTTAAGCACTCATTATAGTCAAGACATGTGCTTACTGTACTGGAAATAAAAAGATAAAATTAAGTAATTCTTTTCCCTAAAGAGCTTACCTTTGGGGGAAGGAGGAGTTTGGGAGGAATATTATACCTAAGCTCATAAATAAATGCAGATTTTATGGAAAGTAATACAAAATGATTTCAAAAGGGAAGCATATTAATGAATGGTGGAGAAATTGGGAAAAAGCCTTGTGTAGAGAGAAGTCAATCAGTTAGCAAGCATTTATTAAGCACTTACAATGTGCCAGGCATTCTGTTAAAAAGGCAAAAATAATCTCAGGTTTCAAGGAGTTTTCATTCAGATCAAGGACGTTGATAACAGAGTGTGTCCAGAAGAAGAGTCTGTAAGTTGAAATGTGGGAAGCAAAGACTATTAGAATTCTACTACTGCAACTTCAAAAGTGTCTGAAGTATGAGAGAAAGCGTTGTCAGTAAGGGAAAGAGTGACAGGGAAAGCATCATCCTGTCATCAGGAGTGAGCCAGGTTTCATTGATTGTCAGGAGATGGAAGGAATGAGAAAGGAAGAGGTTTAAGGTGAAAGAAATTTGTTAGAGATCAGGGCATTATGGAATAGATGGGCAGATCTAGAAGGAGACATGGTAGGGGAGAGGGAGAGTTGAGGGAAATGAGAGTAAGAAAGCAAGTAATTAGAGATGGGGGATGGGATTCAGAGTCACTGGCATGGAGAGAGTACAAGGGAAGGGAGTTAGGCTAGCCATTACAGAATGAGTCCAGGAAGAGTATTAGTGGTTGGATCAGGTAAGGAGATGATTAGACTTTTCAGGGTTCTCCTTCATCTTGTGAGGTCCCAGGAACCTAGCTTTGTAGCAAGTAGGAGCAGGTGAAGGTATGGCGTGGAAATCCAGGGGCCTACTCAGGAAGCAACATGGAGAGATGGGCATGGTACTGGGTACTGGGGGCCTAATAAAAACTGGAATGTGGTGGTGTCTTATCTCTGGAGCCTAGGGTATGCTGGGTCCTGGAGAAGGGCTCATTGACACAGTGGGGAGGGCTTTGGGAGATGGGGAGTGTCTGGAGAATGTCCTAGGGGACAACAGAAGGAAAAGTTGGTATCTTGTTGGGAATCAGTTATTCCATATTTGCCTTCCACTTTCTCAGAAACTGTCATTCTTCAAGTTCTTCACTTGGAATATGTTTCCTGGCACTAGGACACATAGCAGGTGCTAAATAAATGGCTTTTTAATAGAACTATCCATCAAGCTGATCAACTAGCTATATGCACCATATCTATTTGAACCTTCCTTGACAGCCATGTACTTACTTTTACACACCACACACAGAGACTTTTGGGGTTTTTTGGCCACTGTACTTTTGTTCACATTTTAACTCTTGCATAGACTATGTTTCCTCCTTTGTGCCTATTTGAATCCTATGCCCTATCTTAATTCCTTTGTAGTACTTCACCTGATTACTCCAACCCAGGGCACTTTCTCTGAATTTTTTTTCAATACTCGTCTGTATCTAACCATTTGGCAATGTTCATTTATCTTGTCTTGTTATTTTTGTGAATAAGGATTCTGTAATGGACTTTATGTTTTATTAAAATCTGTTTTCTCCAAAGCTAGAATTAAATTGTATCTGATAGTGACATCAAGTAGGTCTCTCCGTCATGCACTTTTGGGGGAAAAGTTAATATGCTGTTTTCTTTAATTCATATTACAATTAACATTTTGAAGAATATTTTGTAAGCTGTTACTTGGACTTGGACAAGTTCTCAGCTACTTTTGCAGGTGGTCAGGTCAATATGTTGATTAGGACAGTTTTTTATACGTAAAACCCTCTATCCCATTTTTATTAAATGATCATTATGTTTCATATTAATTGCTTAGGGGTTACCAAAGTGGGGAAATCTGAATATAAGATTCTCAACTGCTGTTTGTTTTTTTCCAAAGATTTCAATGGAGAATGATTATCTGGGGCCCCGTAGAATTGAAAGTCTCCAAAAAGAAGATGCCGATTGGCAACGCAAAGCCCACATGGCTGTGTTGTCTATTCAAGATCTCACTGTCAAGTATTTTGAAATAACAGCTAAGGCTCAGAAAGGTAAGTTGCAGAGTAAAGTTGTGCTTAAATTATTTTTAAACAAATATTTTTCTGTTTCATAGTACTTACATATAAAGTTCTGTAAATCTACACAGTGCTTTGAGGCTTATTACTCCTATGATAATCTTGTTACTTGGAATTCAAACACCTAACCCTGAATAGAACTATATGAATTTGAGGTTGTTTGAAGTAAAGGAATTATTATTAGTACTTTTAAAAAATATCATATCTTTTTCCTTGTACCACCTGTGCTTGAATTTTGTTTCAGGTCACCAGTCATTTATTAACAATTGTTAATGTAAAAGACGGTATATGAAAGACCAGTGATTTAAAGACAAAATTAAATTGTCCTGTCCTCAAGAAATGTTACATTTTTTGGGAGAAGGATGTACCAGGTATACAGATATGTCAAAACAAGGTAGGGAAAGAGAAGGAGGTGAACAGGAGAGAAGACAATAACTCAAGCAAGCAGGTCGTAGCCTTTTTTGTATTATAGACTTTTTTGGCAATCTGGTAGAGTAGGGAAAGTCTCTGGACCCCTTTTTAAATGCATGAAATACATAGCACTATAAAGGAAAATCATTTATTGAAACAATGATCAAATTAATCAGACAAGTTCCCAGACTCCAGATTAAGAAACGTTGTTTTAGAGATGCTTGAGAAAACAAAACAACACATTAATTTTGTGTAGGAGAATGGAGATGTAGAGGAGAGCTGTGCAGAGACGGTTTTATGGAACAAAAGTGGCACCTAAACTGAGCCTTTAAGGGAGATTAGGTATTTGAGAGATTTAGATGAGGAGGGAATGCACTCACTGTATTGGAGGTGTTATCTATTTATTCAGGTATACAAAGTGGGAGATGATGTGTTGATCAAGAAACAGCTTTTAGTCCAGGTGGTCTGGAATCACCAAGTCAAAAGCATTTATTAAGTGCCTACTTGTGTCAGGCATTGGGGATACAAAGACAAAATATGCAACCATTCCTGTTCTCAAGTAGCTCACGTTCTATTGGGGGACTGTATGGAGGCGAAGAATATGAAATATGGCCAGAAAGTTCAGATTAATCCAGATAGATTGTGGAGTGCTTTGTGATTTAGCCTAAAGAATTTGTATTTCACTCTTGAGGTAACAGTCACTGAGGATTTTCAGTCAGTGGAGTGACACAGTCAAGACCTATGCTTCAGGAAATCTTTTATAGAATTTATTCAGTATATTTACTTAAATCTTTCATTGCTATAGAAGCAAATTTCAGTGGTAATTTATTTTAAAACTTCCTTGGATGAAGTATACAGTCTAGAGAAAATGTCTGTTTCTGTTTTCAAAAAAGTACTATTCACTTCAATAAACATTTCTAAAGCACCAACCATATACAAGACACTGAGTTAGCATTGAGAGTTAGAGCATTTTACCCTTTACTTAGCAGTACTTTCCTTATTTTTATCTAGGGCACATTTTCTTTCCTTCTTTTTTTTTTTTTTAACAGGCAGTTGGGGTTAAGTGACTTGCCCAGAGTCACACAGCTAGTGAGTATTCTGTGTGAGACCAGATTTGAACTCAGGTCCTCCTGACTGCAGGACCGGTGCTTTATCCACTGCACCACTTAGCTGCCACCCAGGCTGCATTTTCTAGAGCAAAGACCAAACTTTTATTTTAACTAGCAGGACTCCTACATATGTGAGGAAAATTATATTATAATATATATTGTTATTTCATGACTTAAGTTTTATAACTTCAGCTATTAAGAGGATGTTTTTCCCTCTTAGATTCTTTTCCTGAAATGTGGATATGATGGCAACAAGTAGCAATATTTTCTTGTCTTGTGGTTGAGCTAGTAGTTTTTGTTACATGAAATGGAGACCTGCAACTATTAATTTTCCTTATTACTCATAAACTTTTAAAATTTAACTTATTACTTCATATAGGGAGCTCCTAGTGAGCAGCTTTTCTGCTAATATAAACTGACACCTTCTTTGCAAATTATTTGGTACTAAGTATTGTCTGGAATGCTAAGAATTTAAGTGAATTGCTCCAAGTCACACAAAGCAGTATGTGTCAGAAACAGGACACGATTCTAGGTCTTCGTGACTCAGAGACTGCTTCTATCTGCTATGCCATGATGCCTCCTCTTATTAAAATGTAAACTCATGAAATACCTAAATATTCAATAGGAAACTTCTTTTAAAACCCACTATGTTTAAAGAAATTTTCGAGTGATTGAAGTTTTTTTAATTGTTGCTGGAGGTGTGAATTAAAGCATTCTGGATATCAGTTTGGAATTATGCAAGACAAATTACTAAACTTGTTACACTCCCTGGCCAAGTGACACTATCATATTGAGCATATTCTTCAGGAAGGTAAAAAAACAAAGATCTAGTTTGTACCAAAATATTGATAGCGCTTGGGTGATAGAAAAGAACTGAATCCTGCTGGGTCCTCATCACTTGGGAATATCTGACTGAACTTGGTTGTCTGATTATAGTAGAGTATCAATTATTGTATAGCAAGAAATATGTGACAAAAAAAATAAGAATTAAGAAAACCAGGGAAGATGTGAGAATTGATGCATAGTTTACAAAGTTATTTCTTCTCAGCAACCCTTGAGAACAGGTAGTACAACTGTTATCCTGTTTTACAGATGAAGACACTGAAATACAGAAAGCTTAAGTGACTTCCCCAGGGTCACATAATTAGCAAAAGTTGGTAGCCAGTACTTGAACATAGGGATTTTAAATTTGAGTACAGGACTCTCCACTGTACTGTACTGTGACTCTAGACATATACCTCAGGTAGAGTTACACCTAAATATTGTGTCTTTGTTTTCCTCATCCCACCCAGAGAGCCATCTTAAATATCAAGGAGTTTTTTTTTAAAAGGAAAAGAAAAATCTATACATTGAAAAAATCCGACAAAATATGCAATATTTCCACATTTATGGAGTCCCCATCTTTAAAAAGGAACAAGTGGAAATGTTTTATTTTATCTTTGTTGGGGCAATGCTTGTTTTGTGATTGTTCTTTCCTTGTACGTTGCCACAGTGTTGTGTATTTTTTTTGTCTCTTGCTTACTTCACTTTGTATCACTTTATATAAATCTTTCTGTGCTTCCTCTATATTCATTGTTTCTTATATAGCACAATAATATTCCAAAACACGTTTTATGTTATATTCATTAGAATGACCAGTGGTACCAGAAATGTATGTTGTGTCATAGTTTTAGTCTGTAGCGGGAGGCATGTGAGAAATTTCAAGGAAGGAATTGGTTGTTTGGGTTTTTTGTTTATTTGTTTGTTTGTTTTTGAGTGAGGGAAAGCCTTTATTGCACTTTTGCGGATAGAAGCAGGCACAGTGCACTTTAGTAGCACGTGGGCACTGGTTCAGTGGTAGAATCAACTTTTAAACCATTAGTAAGATCCATACTCCACCCATCAGGGCTACTGTTGGTCTGATTCATCTGAGTTACACCCTTCCTAGACAGCCCGTCGCATGTTCGTCCATGTTCTTCCTTGTGGTGTTAGGTCATGCGTCACATGATCAAAAATAGCGGCTATCTCCGCCCTTGGGGTGTGTCAGTTAATATTCAATAAGCTTATTAAGCAAGCGTAGTGGAGAAGAGCCTTTGCCCTGTGGAGGCTCTGTCCTTGAACCCAGCAGGTTGCAACCGGTTTAGCCTCTAAGGCTTTTTCTTTCTTTTTTTTTTTAAATTTTATTAATTTATTTTGATTTATCAACAATCACTTCCATATGCTTTTGAGTTGAAAATTTTTCTCCCCCTTCCTCCCCCCCACCCTCCCCAAGACAGCACACAATCTGATACAGGCTTTACATTTGTATTACTATTAAACATATTTTCACATTAGTGAAGTTGTAAGTAAAAATTAAAACCAATAGGAGGAACCATCAGAAAGGTGAAACAAAACTCAACAGAAGGTAAAAGTAAGTGATAGCGATTCGATTTCCATAGTTCTTGCTTTGGATGTGGATAGCATTTTCCATCCTGAGGCCTCTGGAGATGTCTTAGCTCCTTGTAATTCTGAGAAGGGTTCAGTTTAACAATATTAGTCATTGCATAACATTTCTGTTATTGTCCTCTTGGTTCTGCTTACTTCACTCAGCATCAGACCATATAAGTCTTTCCAGGTTTTTCTGAAGTCAGCCTGTTCATCATTTCTTATAGCACAATAGTGTTCCATTACATTCATATACCACAACTTGCTCAGCCATTCCCCAATTGATGGGCATCCTCTCAATTTCCAATTCTTTGCCACCACAAAAAAAGCTGCTATGAATATTTTTGTATGTGTGGGTTCTTTTCCCATTTGTTTGATCCCTTTGGGATATAGCCCTAGAAGTGCTATTGCTGGATGAAAGGGTATGCACATTTTTGTAGCCCTTTGGGCATAGTTCCAAATTGTTCTCCAGAATGGTTGGATCATTTCACAGTTCCACCAACAGTGTATTAGTGTTCTGATTTTCCCACATCTTCTCCAACATGTATCATTTTCCTGTTTTGTCATATTGGCCAATCTGCTAGGTGTGATGTGGTACCTCAGAGTTGTTTTGATTTGCATTTCTCTAATCAATAACGATTTAGAGCATTTTTTCATATGACTATGGATGGCTTTAATTTCTTCATCTGAGAACTGTCTGTTCATATCCTTTGACCATTTATCAATTGGGGAATGGCTTGTGTTTTTGTAAATTTGTCTTAATTCTCTATATACTTTAGAAATGAGGCCTTTATCAGAGAGACTAGTTCTAAAAATTTTTTCCCAATTTTCTACCTTCCTTCTAATCTTAGTTGCATTAGCTTTGTGCAAAAACTTTTCAATTTAATGTAATCAAAATTATCCATTTTGCTTTTCATAATGTTCTCTATCTCCTGTTTGGTCATGAGTTCTTCTGTTCTCCATAGATCTGATAGGTAAACTATTCCTTGTTGTCCCAGTTTACTTATCGTATCAGCCTTTATATCTAAGTCATGAACGCATTTTGACTTTATTTTGGTATATGGTGTGAGATTTGGGTCTATGCCTAGTTTCTGCCATACTCTTTTCCAGTTTTCCCAGCAGTTTTTTTCAAAGAGTGGGTTCTTATCCCAGAAGCTGGGGTCTTCGGGTTTATCAAATAATAAATTACTATAGTCATTGACTACTGTGTCTTGCATATTTAACCTATTCCACTGATCCACTTCCCTATTTCTTAGCCAGTACCAAGCAGTTTTGGTGATTGCTGCTTTATAATACAATTTAAGATCTGGAATTGCTAGGCCACCTTCCCCTACATTTCTTTTCATTAGTTTCTTTGATATTCTGGACCTTTTGTTTTTCCAAATGAATCTTGTTATTCTTTTTTCTAACTCTATATAAAATAATTTTTTGGTAGTTTGATTGGTGTGGCACTGAATAAGTAAATTAACTTAGGATTGTCATTTTTATTATATTAGCTTGGCCTACCCATGAGCAACTGATGTTTTTCCAGTTATTTAGATCTGATTTTATTTGTGTGAAAAGTGTTTTGTAATTGTGTTCATAGAGTTCCTGGGTTTGTTTTGGTAGGTAGACTCCTAAATATTTTATAATGTCTGCAGTAAGTTTAAATGGGATTTCTCTTTCTATCTCTTGCTATATTGGGCTTTGTTGGTAATATATAGAAATGCTGATGATTTATGTGCGTTTATTTTATAGCCTGCAACTTTGCTAAAGTTGTTTATTATTTCAAGTAGTTTTTTACTTGATTCTCTAGGAATCTCTAAGTATATCATCATGTCATCTGCAAAGAGTGATAGCTTTGTTTCTTCTTTGCCTATTCTAATGTCTAAGATTTTTTCTTAAGGAACTAGTTTACAGAAAGTTTTGGAGCATTTTCTGATTGATTGAGGGACTCTCCACAAGATCTTGGAATTTCTTGTCCTGTTGTGGAAGCCTAACCCCCTAAAATCTTTCTTACAATTCCCCCTTTTCTTTTCTAGTAAAGATTTGGCTTCCACACATTCCCAATTTCCTTATTCTCTAATCTCTTTAACATGATTTCGCATTGTCTGTCACTGGGGAAAGTCTCATTGGTACTTTCAATCATCATCCTTATATTGCCAGAGCCTGTCTTCTGATCTTCCACCTTGGGTTCTACTGGGATAATCTTAGTGAGGGACATCTCTGTCAATCATTGTACCAGTCCCCTATGCATGGAACTATACAACATCCTACAGCATTTGAGCCACAATTAGGTTAGTGATAATGGATACAGCCATTCCTTTTCCATTTGCCAAACCAGGATTCTAATCATCCCTTTAATTAATTATCTATCCCAGAGTTCTCTGCCAACTCGTCAGCTAAAGTAGGTAAACCTTGCAGTGCTTCAGTGATGGTTCTATCTGGGGCTGTGCTTCTGGGCAACATTTCATCAAGGGATTTTGGGAACTTAAAACAATATGGGAGAAGGAAGGGAGAAATTGACTGACGCATTGACAAATTAAAAAGGGGGCAGTCCCCTTATTAAGTACAGATATAGAGACCCAAAAGTAATGATAAATTGTCCATTTAAAGCTTCAGAAGTCCCTTCTCGTACAGCTGTCTGATACTCTGGACATCATCTGGTGAAGTTTTCTTGTCTAAGTGCCATTCAAACAGTGTCCAGCAGACTCTCCTTTTCTAGAGATCCTCCTTCTTGTGTCCATTCTCCTACAAGATTGATCTCAACACAATTAAATTACCTTGCCAATAACCAGGGCAAATAATGAAAGTTAACTCAACCCCCATGTCTCCACCATTACAAGATTAAAATTGGAACCTTAACCAATTGTCATATTTTAGGAAACTCAAATTAGAAAAATCAGAACCTAGCCTTATACTCTGCATTACTTCCAGTTTTATATCTTGCATTAATTCATTATTCATTCCTATTCCTATTCCTATTCCTCCATCAGGAGCATGAGATTCCACTAAGGAATTAATAACACACTCCAATACATAGTAGTGAACTTAAAACCAGTACATATCAAATGATAAAACAATCCCAATTTCTAGTCATGTACAAATAAATAATCCTTAATGAAAATGGATGCTTCTTTTAAGGCATTTACAAGATAAGTCACAAACTATTTTTCTTTTAACATTAATTAATTGTAACAAACTGAGACAACTTTAACATTAATTTAAGTATTAACTAAGTAACAGAGTAATATCCTAGTTCTACAATCTCCTGGGCTAATTATCCTCATAATGATGGGATATGAGCCCAAGCTGAGACCTTCACCTCTTGCCCCAAAAAGAATCTGGATCCCATTTGTCTATGGGCCCCAGAAAACCCTTATACTTCACTCAACTGGCCTATATGGTTTATCTCCAACAAACTTCCCCTCTGGCTGAAAGAAGGCCTGGGCTGAACTCTGCAGGCAGGGCCCTCGTGTCTTTACCTTGGGGTCCCAACACCTCCAAACCTCCAGACCTCATCACAACCACTATGAGAAATTAAAGGATCCTGGCTTATACAGGAATATACTAGTAACATGTCAAGACTGAATACTTAATTCTGAAATTCTAGGCCAAATAACTCAATCTTATACTTGCATCTTGCTATAATAACCTCAGATCAGTATTTATGCTTAGAAAACTTACTATTATGGGAATTTGCCATGAAAGAATAAGGACATAACTGAAGTAAGTGAACAGTGCTTCCCTAGATTCATGTCAATTCCAGGCAGAAGTTATGTGATGACCAACTGCATTGAGACAGGCTTAAAGTCTGCCAGGTGTCATAGTGGGGAAATTGAGTCAGGAGACTCCTACCTCAGCCATGCAGAAAAGTCGTTCTTCCGACCTTCCCATGAGAACACCCTCTTGCAGCTCATAGATGGAGCTCACAAACCTCTTTGCATGTTGCTGACATCATGGGTCAGTAGCTCAATCAGCTCTCAAGGAAAGAATTGTAATGAGCTATGTGGCCTTTTGAATAAATAAAAGGAAAACCATGTATCAGTGGGCAGCTACTTTGTTTCTAAATCTATGCTGATAAAAAGTGTTATTAAAAATATTTTGATATACATGGGGCCTTTATGTCAGTGACCCTCTTAGTCAAAGGGCATGGACATTTTAATCACTTTATTTGCATAATTCCAAATTGCTTTCTAGAATTATTGTACTGATTCCATAGCTCCACCAACAGTGCATTGGCGTGCTTATCTTTCCATACCTCTCTGACATTAATTGTTCTCATCTTTTGTCATCTTTGTCAACATTCGAGGTATGAGGTAAAACCATGGGATTGTTTGAGTTTTTTAAATTACTCTTATTAGTGATTTAGATTGTTCTTTCCTGTGATTGTTAAGTTCTTGTGGAAACTGTTTATATCCTTTAACCATTTATGTGTTGGGGAATAGCTTTTGGTCTTATATTTATGTTAGTTGTCCATATGCCTTGGAATACCATACCCTTATTAGTGATATTTGATAGATTTTTTTTTCTCAGTTCACCACTTCTCTTACTATTCTTGATGCATTAATTTTATTGATATGTAAACTTTTTAATTTCACATACCTTACATAATTGCCTCTATTTCTTGTTTGTTTAAGAATGCATTTGTTACCCAAAAAAATGGCAAATGTTAGAGGGAGTTCATTAAAATAGGCACATTAAATGTTGTTGAAGCTGATGGGCCATAAACTGTTTATTTTCATTTATTTATTCTTGAATAGAGTTGTGCCTGAGGAATAATAACCTGTAATCTTTATTTTTGATGGAAATATTAAGGAAAAATCCTGTTGTGACCTTTGAGTTTTTTTAAGTCACCCTAATAACTATTGAAATATTTGATATTTATATCTCATATAAGCTTCTGTCTCTTAAATATCAATTTACACATTCATATTCTTTCTTTGAAGTAGGTTGTCAGTGGTATCTAAAAGACATTGTCAGAATTCTATAATAGCAGGATACATATTAAATCTTTGTTATAATTTGTCTTTCTACAGCTGTGTATGATAGAATGCGAGCAGATCAGAAAAAATTTGGTAAAGCATCATGGGCAGCAGCAGCTGAAAGGATGGAAAAACTTCAATATGCAGTTTCAAAGGAAACTCTACAGATGATGAGAGCTAAAGAAATCTGTTTGGAACAGAAGAAACATGCATTAAAAGAAGAGGTAACATTGTATTAAAATGATGAAACATTTCCAGTTGGAAAAATGGGAAAAAATTAAACTTAAATTTTTTGGTATTATTCTGTGTCTGTTTCCTTGCATAAAAAACTGGTCTTTTTTGATCATATATAATTATAGAATCCCAGAGCTGGAAAGTACCTTAAGAAGCCACCTAGACCAACCTGTGCCTGAATGAGTTTCCTTCCTACAGAGACATTTTAATTCCCCCTTTGGATAGCTCTAATTATTAGGATTCTCTTCCTTCTCTTTATTAAGCCTAAATCAGCTTCTCTGCATTTTCCACATTGTTGCCCTTTTCTGTACTCTAGCCAAGCAAAACCATTCTAATCCCTTTTCCACGCTGAAGCATTTCAAATACTTGAAGAAAACTTACCATTTTCACATTGGCTCTTCCTCTGAGTCTTCTTATCCAGGCTAAACAAACTCAGATTCTTTAACTGATTATTTTTAAAATAAATTTTATTAGTATCTTCTGTGTTTACATCACCTATATTTCTCAATTTAGTCCTCCTTCCTTTCATCCCAGAGAGCCATCCCTTATAGCAATGAATTGAAGAAAAGGAAAAAATGCATAGTCCCTCACCTACAGAAACAGAGTAGGAAGTACCTTCCCATATCTCTTCATTTGGGCCAAGATGGATACCATTTAGTTTCATTTATTAAGTTGGTTTTTTTCTGTTTACATTGTAGTCATTGTATGCAGTATTTTCCTGGGTCCTACTTACTTTTGCCCTTCAGAGACTAGGATTCAGAAACTTTCAGAGATTTGTTGCTTATAATCATTATTATATGACTTCCCAAGAATAGTAATGTTAAAAAGATGGCCTTTGTTTCAGGGAGAAGCTTGAATGTTTTAAAAAATCTTTATGCAGCCTCCCAAAGGCAATCCAGCCCACTCGCTTCTTGTTTTATTCTAGATGTAATTCATTGCCTGTTTGAGACATCTGTTTAAGAAACCTGTACTGAGGACCAACTCTGTAGGTTGTCCATTTAACTGTATGTCATAGTCTGGATAAAAATGTTTTTAATCTGCTAAGTTTTCCTTTTATGATAGTGAGTCCTTACCCTTTTGAATAACTATAGATACATTTGGTAGGCTTAGCAGTGGTCCAGATCTTGGGAACAGTTGGAACAATGATATCTATGAATAGGAGCACCTGGAAGACCTCAACATTTATTGTAAATCCCTCTTCAGTTTTTTACTATATTCTGAGCATCCTCTGTGAGAGTGGTAAACGTACTTTTCTCTAGTTTATATACTTCACTTGATCTTGAAAAAGTTGACATTGACCCATTAGCGACTACTCTTTTTGGGTAGTCAGCTGTGAGTTACAGACACAGATAAATAATCAGTTAAAGTGATTTTACTCATGAGAGGAGAAAAATTAATTATTGAGCCCATCCCATATGAGTGTTGTGCCAATAAAGACTTTGTAATATTACCCTTTAATTAAATTTTTAAAAGACTACATAAATGCTAGGGAATATGTTAATTCAAAGGTACTCTCTTGTTGAGTAAAAATACTTAGCTCCTCTGACATGACAAAATTGAAAACTTGAAAACAAAACAAAGGCCTCAAATATTTATAATAAAAGCAGTGCTAGACTTGAGGCAGTTTTTTAAAATTTAAAAACTGAGCTCACCAAGATTCTATTTCACTGTCTAAATTTCTGTTATCCACATTTACCAGTGCTACTTCTTTTTCTTCCTGTTCCCTTTCATGTATACTGAATTCCCCCACAGGTTCCAGAGAACTAAATTTAAGAGAATAGAAACAGCAGCAGGACATAGTAAATACCTTCCAGGATCAATGTTTTGGAAAGGAATCAGGATGAATCTGAACTTTGGGAGTGGCTGCTTAATTCTGTTTTTTCAATAGCATCCTACAATCTAATCCAACAACCATTTATTAAGTAGATACTATGAATAAGCCACTGTACCAGCCACTGGCAATATGACAACAAGAAAAAGAAATCTTTATCCTCAAGGAGGTTTGAATCTACATTCTTCATATATGTACAGCATGTTTGTGTTCATATATATGTGAAAGTATGTACATGTATGCTGTAATTACTGATTATAGAAGTAAGTTCATCATCTTAGATCTCTTTAATTATTACTCTTATTTTTTATTATTTATCTTTTATTACTCTTATTTTTCAGGTGGGATAAAATAATAGAGGGTTGACTTGTTTTTTTTGTAAACCACTTAACACCACTGAAATTTTAGAAATTATAGAGCGTACGCAGAATATGTTTAAAAATAATTTCTGTTATTGAAATAAAGGAAGTTCTCTTTGCCATCGTCAAAGAAAAAGTAGCAAATTTAGGACAAATAAAAGGAAAGACATTTTGTTGGAGGACATCTTTTAATGCAGTGGTTTGTGTTATATCTAGTTAAATGCTTTTTTGGGGTGGGAAAGTATTTGTTGCTAACAAATAATAAATGCAGTGAGATTTTATATTCTCTGCACCTTTCTCATAGTTCACTTCTATTGTGCTTTGTAACATTGTGAAACCTAATAGTTCCTTTTGAATTATCATTCATATTGTAGTTCCTTTGTGCATAGATCATTCATACAAATATTATATAGAGATGAAAAAGTAGACGTGTGGGTGTATAATTGTTGATATCTTCTTGGTTATCCTACCCTGAGAGGGAGGTACAGAGAGGGGTCGTTGAGAAGAGGGGAGGGTTTGAGGGGGAAAATGAGTTCAGTTTTGGCCATGTTGAGTGTAAGATGTCTACGAAACCTAAAGTTCGTGATGTCCATAGGCATTTAGAGATGTAAGACTGGAGGTCAGCAGAGAGGTTAGAGCTAGATAAGGAGACGATTCCCTTTTACTATTGAGGGTATCCAGTTCCCCCAGGCTTGCAATCTAGGTGTCATCCTTGACTCCTCATTCTCTCTTAAGCCTACCCCTTGTTCCCTATCCATCTGTTGCTAAGGCCTGTCAATTTTATCTTCATAACATTTTTTACACATGTCCCCTTTTCTCTTCTGACATTGCCACCACCCAGATACAGGTCCTCATCATCTCACACCTGGACGATTGCATAGCTTCAAGGTTCTTCCAACTCAAGTCTATCCCTCACTCAGCTCTTAAAGTGATCTTCCTAAAGTCCAGACCTGACCATTTCACCCTCCTACTTAGTAAAACCCAGTGGTTCCCTGTCACCCCAGTGATCAAATATAAAATATGTTTAAAGCTATTCATAACCTGAAACCTAAAACATCCTCCCCCTTTCCAGTTTTCTTACCCCTTAACAACCTATCCCTCTTCTGCTCTCCTCTTCCCCACCTCTCCACAACCCTGCTGTGTACTCTGCAATCCAGTAACAGTGGCTCCTATACTCCCAGCTTTTTCACTGCCTGTCCCCCATGCCTGGAATGCTTACTCTCCTCATCTCTGCCTTCTAGATTCCCTTAAGTCCCAGCTAAAACTCCCACCTTCTATAAAAAGCTTCTGTTGATTATTTCCAATTTATCCTGCATATAGCTTTTCTTATACATAATTATTTGCATGTTGTATCTCTCTCTCATTGGAGTTGACAGCTCCTTGAGAGCAGAGATGGTCTTTTGCCTTCCTTTATATCTCTAGTGTTTAGCACAGTGCCTGGTTCTTAATAAACGTTTACTGATTGACTAACCTTCATTGGTTTTTCCATTACTCAAACTTCAACTTCCTTGTAGTGATCTCTTCATTTACGTTGTTGTAGTCATCGTACATACTCCTCTCCTGATTCTGCTTATTTCACTCTGCATCTGTTCAGATTTTGCCAAATTCTTCACACTTGTCACTTATTACTACAAAATATATTTATATACATTCATTTTTTCAGATATTCCCCAATTGATGGGCCCTCACTTTGCTTCTAGTGCTTTGCCACCACAAAGAGTACTGCTCTTAATATTTTGCTTTTTGTCTTTGATTTGCTGAGTATGTGCCCAGTTGTAGAATTTCTGGATCAAAGAGTATGGGCAGTTTAGTCTTTTTTCCTTATGACTAAACATTTATTTTCTTTCCTTTCCACTCCTTTTCCCATTGAAAAGGAAGAAAAACAAAATCCTTTGAACAAATAAGCAAAATACATGCCCACATTTGTCATATCCAAAACTCGATATTCATTTTGCCTCTTGAATCCATCATCTCTCTGTCAGGGTATGGGTAGTATGTATGCATCATCAGCCATCTTATATTTTACAGTGTTGTTATCGTATAAATTGTTCTTGTTCTGCTCACCTTACTCTATATCAATTCATGCAAGTCTTCCCAGTTTCTTTGAACCCTGTCCTTTTTTTTTGTCACTGATGAAATTTTTGAGCATTGTCCCCTAAATTCATTTTCCCCATAAACTTTGTGGTTTTTTTTATTGTTCAATTTTGCATTGTGTGATGCTTTTTGGGAACACATATGTTGCATTGTAGCAGAACTGACTGTACTATACTTTGTTCTGCTGTTCCCAAATTGATGAACACCCCCATAGTTTCCAGTTCTTTGCCACTACAAGAGAAGCTATGCATTTTTGTACATATGGTTCCTTTCTCCTTTCTTTGATCTCTTTGGGGTATAAGTCTAGTCTTGGGAATTGCTGAGTCAACGGGTATATATAGTATGGTGATTTGGGGTATAGTTCCAGATTGCTTTCCAGAGAAGTTGGACCAATTCAGAGCTCTGCTAACAGAGTATTAATGGGTCTGTTTCCCCACAATCTCTCCAACATTTGACATTTTCCTTTTTTGCAACTTTGCTAGTCTGGTGACTGTGAAGTGAACTCCTTTAATTTGCCATTTCCCTAATTATTAATGATTTGGAACATTTTTCTTATGGCTGTTGATGTCTTGAGTTTCTTTATTTGAAAATTGTTGCTTTGTATTGTATCCTTTGACCATTTATCAATTAGAGAATACCTGTTATTCAGTAAGCT
The DNA here is from genome assembly GCF_003287225.1 of Phascolarctos cinereus. NCBI lineage: Eukaryota > Metazoa > Chordata > Mammalia > Diprotodontia > Phascolarctidae > Phascolarctos > Phascolarctos cinereus. Next base: position 321,617,399 of record NW_027555847.1, read on the forward strand.
CCTTGTGTATGTTGGAAATGAGATCTCTATCAAAGAAACTTGCTGCAAAGATTTCCCCCCAGTTAATTATTTCCCTTCTAATTTTAGCTGCATTTGTTTTGTTTGTGCCAAAACTTTGTATAATCGGTCCAAATTGATATTGAGGACAGTTGGATCACTTGACTGCTCCACCAACAGTGCCTTAGTGTGCCTGTCTTTCCACAGCCTCTCCAATATTCACTGTTCCCATCTTTGCTCTTCATCTTTTTCAGTTTGCTTGGTGTTATGAGGAAAGCTCAGATTTGTTTTAAATTTCTTTTACTCTTAGTGATTGGAGTATGTTTTCATGTAGTCATTTATAGTTTTCGGTTTTTATTAAAACTGTTGAAATCCCTCGGCCATTTTATCTGTTGGTGTCAAGGCACTACCATTCTCCCAGTCACATAGGGTTAAAGGTGTCATCTTCAACTCCTCACTCTCACCCCACATATCTGGTCTGTTGCCAAGACTTGTCCCTTCACAACATCTCCCATGGATATCCTCTTTGCTACATTCAGTAGCCATCACCCTGGTGCAAGCCCTGATCATCACACACTTGAACTGTTGCAATAGTCTTCCATCATAACCAATTGGTCTTCCTGTGTCAGATGTCTCCCCACTCATGTGCCAAAACTATCTTCTTAAAGAGCAGACCTGACTAGGTCACTCTTCTGTTTAATAAATTCCACAATCCTCTCTTTGACTTTTAAAGCCTTTCACAACCTGGCCCCTTCCAGTCCTGTTAACCCTACCTTAAAATTTATTCTCCTCTATGTATCTAAGACCATTGGCCTTCTTGCTGTTCCTCACATTCTATCTCTTGAGTCTATACCTTTTCACTGGCTGTCTCCCATACCTGTAATCCTCTCTTTTTGTGTGTACATCTTTCAAGATTCAACTCAAATCCAACTTTCTACAAGAGGCTTTTCCCAATCTCTCCAAATCTAAGTTCTTCCCTCTAAGATTACCTCCTATTTACCTTGTGTATACACACACACATACACACACACACACACACACACACACACACACACACATACATATATACGTATTTATGTACATACATTGCCTTCTCCATTCACGTGTGAGCTCCTTGCTAGCTATTTTTCCTTTTCTTTGTATTAGTACTGGTGCTTAGCCCAGTTCTTGGCACATGGTTAAGCATTTAACAAGTGAATGGCTGAAACAATATTTTTTAAAATTTGATTTTAGAAGAGTCTTGGTTTATATAAAAAACTGTTAGGATATCAGTGTTAGAGCTGAGGATAAATATTTGAAGTCCACTCCTAGAACAATTGACTTCTTTGCCTTTTACTTTCTTTTACCAAATACCTTATTTGTTTTAACTTAAAGGTAATCGCGTTCCTTTTCTATATGCCATTGTCACTACTGAAATTAGATTAATATAACCTAAGCCATTTCACAAAGGAGCAATAAATATTTTTACTCTGTACATCTTAGCCTTGTTAGAAATAACTTTAATTTCTGTTTTTCCCCATTCATAAAACTTTTGTTCCACTTAACATCAACTTAATACATATGTTCTTCACAGTTATACTTAGATTACTCATGAAAATTTCGTAAGACATTAAACAAAACTAACCATCGTATCAAGTTATTTCCCTGTTTACTGTTTTCTTGTCACATGCTTGTTTGGCAAGTAGAAAAAAAATTACAGAAGAAAAAAACATAACGTTAAGTTAAATACCTGAGGTTTTTTGGTTTACTGCTGTGCTTTTTATACAGTTGACTTTATGAATATCAAGCAGTTCGTTTTTACTGCATCTTTACTTATTTGTTCTTTGGTTAGCTAAACCATTTAAATACAAATAAAATGAGGAGTAAAATATGCAAAAATAATGAAGGCAAACAGCAGGTAACTTTACAAATAATGGAATGGAAACTATTTCTGCCCATCTCCAGAGTAAATTTACTGGTTTAACCAAACTTTGTCTTAAGGAACACTTGCAACTGCAGTCATAAAGGTGAACATGTTTAGTTTGTGTATTCCAAAGATACACATGGTAAGAGGTGTAATATGGGACATTGATTTCTACCACAACTATGAGTGTTCCAACCCTAAAGTACCTACAAGAATTAAACCTGTGGCTGGAACTATTTATCCCCTCCCTCTCCTCCAATTGCAGGCCAATCTGTAGGCAGTTTTCTTTGTTTAGACAGAGAACTTGTTTTAAACACTAGTGTTGTGAAATCACAGCATACCAAAAGTACTATGCCAAACATGTAAACCATGTATTAAAATTTCATATCTCCATGTCGGCCACCTTGGATGAAAATGTTATAGTAACATAACAGAATGTTAACTGGTTCTACTCTCCTAATATTAAACATAAAAACCACATTGGAGATATTATATATCCAAATAGAAGTAACAATAATAAATCATAAACAAAAACTATGTGGGACAGCATGGATGACAAAAATGGTCTACTGCGTAAATTTAGAATGAGACTGACAAAAATTAGAAGGCTGGTGAATTCTCCCTCCTCCTCCTGCTTCATCTTCATCTTCTTGGGTGTCTACTGTCCACAATGTCATATTGTCTCTCAATAATTGCATTATAAGTGTGCTGATTTTTGTATGATTCTTCACTTAAATGTATCAAGTTTAGCAATGGCTTCATCAAAAGCTATCTTTACAAGGGAACAGGTTTTCTCCAGAGAGCTCAGTATCTCATAATAGAATACAGAGAAGTTCAACACCCTCTCCTTTTTACTGATTTCAGATGCTTCTTGATGCTCTTGTTATGATTGATCCACTTGTCCTTTCTTGTAATCACCAGCAGCAACCTCAGCCAAATAACAGGACTAGTCTCCTTTTGTTTTCAAATAGCAAATTTTCTTTTTTCTTGTGAAGGGTTAGGAACCAAGAACTTTTCCAAGAGATAAAGGACTTCATTGCAGATATCTGTTAATTCAATTTTCTCTCTATTCTTGGGCCATCTGCTGTTTTTTCTCAGCACCTTCCGTCTTTTGCTCAGTACTTGAAACAATCTCTCCGAAATGACCACTGGGCTCCTGTGACATTTTTGTAAGCAACAAAGAGATAATTCCCCTCTTCATTGGATCATTCAATTCCTTGTTTACAGACTTCATGCAAGCTACCATGTCATCTTATTGCTCAGTCAATTTGACCTTACCTATGACTGAAATTCATTCTGTGCCTAGAGTAAAAGGTTCAGCAGTCTCTGGATAGAGACAGTAGCAGCAGTAGAGTTGACTCTCTGCCTCCCCATGTCTCTCAGTTCACAGCCCCAGCCACCAAAAACCATATAATGCTCATTAGCATCTTTTGAGATCCTTCCTGAGCTATAAGTTCTCATTTAGATGCTTTCTTTACTTTGCCATGTTAGGATGAATATCTTACTAAAACTTTATACTTTGACATGCCACAGCAATTATTATTTTTGTTTTTCTATCCAGATGCAGAGCTTACAAGGTGGTACAGAAGCCATTGCCCTTTTGGATCAGTTAGAAGCAGATTATTATGATCTGCAACTTCAGTTGTATGAAGTACAGTTTGAGATCTTGAAGTGTGAGGAGTTACTGCTAACAGCTCAACTTGAAAGCATCAAGAGACTTGTGTCAGGTACATATAGTAGACATTTTCTTCTACAAAGGTACATAGGCTGTTAAACTGTAAGGATTGGTGGGAAATTGAAATGGAAGCAACAGCTGCATTTCTGTTAAAGGACAAGAAAATTCTAACAAAAGTACTCTTTTAAAAAAGGACTTCTTCCAAAGGTTTGATGAGTAGTCTATTTGACTTTTAGTATCTTTGAATCTTTTTTTGGAAGTTTCATTTGGGTTATCAAAAATAAAATGAAGAAAAGGTTTTTTTAAAAAAATTTTGAGTCCAGTAATGTGGATTCTTTAGAAAGTATGTCCTTGATTAAATCTTTTTATTAAAGCAGGTATTCTTTAAGTAATGTGCAGCAACATTAAGCACACAAGAATATGTGTATGTAGTCTCTAGTTTTTACTGCATTTTTTATTAATTGCATTAGATTTTATCACTTGAAAAATTTGAATATTTGAAACATTTTTTAAATGTGTGGAAGAGACCAGAAGGAAGGTCACAGGAAATACAGAGAAGCAGAACAGCTTTTAAATTATCCATGAAACAACATATATGAAAAGAAAAACAAGTTGTCCATAATAGAGATTTATAGCTTCATTTATAATCATTTTCCTTTTAGTCTGTGTATGAAAATACTCATCTTATTTGGTATTTCTTAAGTTCAGATTTTTTTTTAAAGATCTTTAATATAAGAGGTTTGTACTGATAAACTTTGGAGAAATGGAAGAAGGAAATACTGAAGGTATAAGCATATGCTTAAAGTACCTTATTACAGTCCTTAAAGTTGGAATTTGGTAACTCTTAGTAAAAGTAGCAACCCCACTGGTTGCTTATTTTGTAAGAACCCATAGAAAAAGAGGCATAAGGTTCACAATCATTATGAACTATTGTTTGTTTATGAGGATGACACTACTGACCCACCATCAGTGGGGCTCAGGATTTGAATTGATTTTTCCAGTACCTTGTTCCCTTTGGGGCCATTAGCATACACTTACAAAGTGATTAGCAGGAATTAGTATAATATAAATATGACCATGCAGAGGTAATTGACCCAGTTGGGAATCAAAACTTGTAACTTTGACTGTTTTAGCACAATGTTTAAACCCAAGTCATATAAAAGTTCATAGATTTTGGGTATTTGCCCATTTTCTCTTATGCTTCTCACTTGTGTCACAGGCTTCTCTTCTGTGCTTCCAGTTCTTCTTCCACTGTCACCTTCCTCACTGAAACAATTCAGAAAGTGGTGCTTTTATGCCTTGATTACTGATGCACCAAGCCCATTCCCTTTCTAGCCAAATTAACTAAATAAGTTTCCTGAGTCCAATCTAGAAGATGTGGTTAAGCCACCTCAGACCTCTCAGATGAGAAGATAATTGTTTCTGGCCACTCAGATTCAGTAGTTAAGATTCCACTTAGAAGCCAAGAGTTAGTTGCTTTTATAGTTTTTGTTTGTTTTTGTTTCCTTTGATAGCTTTAGCTTAAAAGATAAATGGTATGGTGCTCATTAAGAGAAAAGCAATTTGTGCTTTTTATAACCTCTGACTTTTATACTACTACAACGTGGTCCAAGTGGGCTGTTGTTGAAAGCTACCAAGCAGTTTCAGCACATACAGATCTGGTTAAAGTAGTGAGCACACAACAATAATATGAGCAGCAGGTTTTCATTTTGGTTATCAGAAAATATTTATTAAACATCTTCTGCAGTACACTATACTAATCACAAGGAATTTAACACTATGTCTCCCTCAAGGGGTTTGCTATAGTGGGGAGACAAGATATAGGTGGGGAAAGTTTAAATAATTTGAGGTATATGTATGTGCTAGATATTAAATGACATTATTAGGCTTAGGTAGGTTTCCAAGGTTTTTATCAATGAATGAGGTTTAGTCCCAAGCCCACCATTTTTTATTTTCGTCTTTGAGTGGAATGAATGAATGAATAAAAAAAAAGCATTATCAGTCAATATATACCAAGTCCTGTGGAAATACAAATTCAAAAGCAAAGATAGTCTCAGCTCTCATGGAATTTACATTCCAATGGGGGAAATCACACAGGTAAGAGAAAGATAGCTGAAAAGGGTAACTTTGATTCTGGGGGAAGAGAGTATGGTACCTGGAGATAAGCTAACACACCCCTTTCTGGAGTAATTGCCAAAGCTGATTAGATCATAATTCCAGTACTGGATGGCTTGGTAAGGCTATGTGTCTAAGGCCATCTGAAATAGTGAACTAAATAAAACAATCATCAATATGGAGAGCAAAACCCAAGGACATAGTTTCTGGTGTAAGAATTTTGTCCAGTAATTAAATGATAGGATATAGAATACATGCTCATTAAGTGTTCAAATGAAACCAAGCTGAAGGAAGATGAAGGTAATTAAGGATGGACCCTTGAAAGATGAGTACAAATTCAAAAGTCAGGTTGGACTAATCAAAACTTAAATAACATTTTATTGAGGAACAAGAAATGCAGAATGACAGTGCAGTTAGGCAGAGAAAATAACACATATAAACAATCAAATAAGAGGCTATCAATTTAAAATAAGATAAACAAGGAATCATCTACATAGTATATGTCAGAAAACAGTCTCTGTATTATTGGTATGCATAAACAGAAATAGAACATAAACAAAAGCAATCCTGTTATACTCAGCACTTGTCAGACATTAGATTACTGTGTAATGATCTGAAGATGTTGGAGTAAATTCTTCAAAGAATGTTAACTTCGATTAGAAAATATGTATGCAAAACAAGGGTTCTTCATCTGGGTTCTTTGAACTTTGAAAAAAAAGGTTGATAACTGTATTTCAGTATGAATTTAAAACCATTATTTTGAAAAGGGATCTATAGGCTTCATCCTATTGTCATAGAATCCATGACACAAAGAACGTGAAGAAACCCAAGTTAGAAAGTTATGAGAATTTAGATCATTCAGCTTGAGGTTTTCAGAGTTTGAAACATATTTACGTAAGTAAGCGAAAAAAAATTAGCTTAAACTTTATTACAGAGTATGGATTATGAATTATGTAATTAGATAAAATTGTGAGTTGTGGAATTAGAGAAAAAAATTAAAAAATCTTAAGGGAATTCAGGCATACTGATTTTCTGTTAACTATTTTAACAAGTTTAGGCCTGCTTAAAACTAGAAATATGCTTAGATGACTTTGGGTCTTTTTGCACTGATTAAGAATAAAGAACAATGAGGGAAAGCCCTGGTTGAATTAATGAAGAGTCAAAACTATAGGTTCTTATAGTTTTTCTTATTTCTAAGCAAAGCCCACAAAGTAACTAATAGGACTAACCATTCATAAAATGTTACTACCTAGAGGCCTCACTGTAATGGCTAATTACATACACAGAGTGAGGAGTGTTTTAGGTGCTTGATCATCTTTACTCTTCAGAATTATGTCTTAGGTTAATTAGTTAATTTACTTAACCACATCCCTCTTTTTTCCCCCTAGCCAGAGTAAGTGTAAACCTTGACCTAACTCATGTCAAAGTTTCCACAGATGCAGAATTAATGAGGATCCAAACTAATGTGTTTTTCCCCCATTTTATTGACTTTTCGTAACAGAAAAGAGAGATGAAGTAGTATATTATGACACTTACGAAAGTATGGAGGCAATGCTTGAAAAGGAAGAGATGGCTGCATCTCTACATCTACAGAGGGAAGAGTTGCAGAAACTTCAACAGAAAGCTCGGCAATTGGAAGCAAGGCGTGGGCGCGTTTCAGCCAAGAAAGCCTACCTCAGGAACAAAAAGGTTTCATATTTAAAATTTTCCTCAAATATATAATACAGTTTTAAATTCTCCTTGCAGGCATTATTTTTTCTGTAGCCACACTGAAAATTCTAGTGGACTTGTAAGAAATTCTAAAAGATTGAATTCCTGAAGCTAGGTTGAGTACCTCTTTTTATTACTTAGCTTGAAAAGAACTGACAAATTTAGTTCTCCTTTGTAGACTCTCCACCCCCAAAGGGAAAAAAGAAAAATGACAACGATGTCGTGCTTACCAACGTCTCTGCTTAAATTTGAATCAGTTAAGTGGCATGTTCCTACTAGTCTGTCACAGAGTAGCTTAGGTATTCTTAAGAATATTCTTCTGAACTTTTTTCTTCTACCCAGCTTGGGCCTGGCTTCTCTTTTTCTTCTTCTTCTTTTCCTCCTCCTCTCCTTCCTTCCTTCCTTTCTTCCTTCCTTCCTTCTTTCCTTCCTTCTTTCTCTCTCTCTGTCTCTCTGTTTTGAGGATGCTAATCTTAATTCCATAGTCTGATTAGTGAATTCACTTAGCTTTTTAAAAGGAAATGAATTTTAATTTTATTTTGACTTTCGCTGACAATTATAAATATTAAAATTTTAACAGTTTATAAGAAAAATGATCATAAATGAGAATATATTTATACAACTTGTTATTTACCTTTTCTTAACCCTACTCCAAGAGATAACACTATAGCTTTCTTTACAGTGTTTTTAATATGTATGTTGATATTATTGTTTCTTTCTCTGTTTGTAGCTTTTGTGATCTTTAAGTTATACTGTTCTTTGCATCACTTCATGTAAGCCCTCTCACACTGGAAAATTAATTTTTATACACCTTTCATTTGTCTTCTCTTCATATTATGTTGTGTTGAAAGTACTTGAATGGAAATACTTGTGTTGAAAATTGAACTTTTTTTTTTTTGCAAAGTAAAGCTGTAGGGTTTTTTTATGCTATGTGACATCAACAGACATTTTATGGAATTTGAAACAGCCACAAGGAAAATAACTAAATATGAATGAAAACCAACACTAACACAAAATAGTATTTGTGTGTTCTTTACAAATTAGGTAAGGCCTCTTGGCTCTACCTGTAGTATTCTTTTCCAAGCACACACATCATTATAACTTTGGTTCTTCTCCTCCTGTCCTCTCTCTCCTTCCCCACTCACTTAAGAAAATGGAGAATCCCAAGCATTCTTTTCAGTGCTTCTTGACCCTGGTATCAAGTTCTCAGTAATTTGTTCTCTTTTTGCAAGCCTCAGTCACAAAAAAGCACTGCCTACTAGCACTGTGACTTTATTCAAAAAGTAGGTGTCCTAGCATTTTTCATTCCATGCTATTTCAAAGACCCATAGGATTTTCACTCTTCTTGGTTCAAAAAAAAAATCCCATTATTGTATCCTCTGTAAGTAGGTATGAGTGCCATCTAGCTTATAAATATGCAAGTAAATATTGTTAGAATTTGGAAATGGCTTTCACATTATACATGGAGGAAATGATTTGGGAAGGAAATGTTTTAAATGCTTTTGATGGGAATGATGTTTAAGCTACCTAAGACTGATTCCAAGTGTTGTAAAAGCACCAATTTGCATATAATCACAAGTCACAGTCTTTTGCATTTGTGTAGTCCTGCCTGAATGTTTTTCCTCTTATAAACTATTTGATCTGCTCAACTACCTTATGAGGTAGGTAGAATAGATATTTTAAAGACCCATTTTCCAGTGAAGACTAGGCTATGAACAGATTAAATAATTTTCCTAAAATCATACTGCTAGTTAATGATACAACTAAGACTTAAACAAAGTCCCTTAACTCCTGGCTACTTAATCTTTTAGAGTAGATCCCTATAGAATTCCCAGAACTTTTGCTAGGTGCCAAGTATACAAACACCAACAACAACCACCAAAAAAATCAGTGTGCCCTACAGGTGGCTTCTATTCTAAGAACTTCTGTCCTGCTTGAAAATATAATTGATTTTATAATTATGTATAAACTGGTTTTAGTTTTTACTGTTAATTGGCTTACAGAAAAATTATTGTTCATGATGACTGCTAATTTTTAAATAAATTTAGATTGCCTTTTATCTTAAAATAATATTGGCTTAATCAGACAGAGGAAAATCCACCCCTAAACGATTTGGCAATATTTTACTAGTAGCTTCAGGATGTCTGTGATAAGGTGATGTTAAGTAACATAGGATTATAATTCTTCTCTTTTCGTTATTCAGAACCAGTGATGAAATATGTGCATATTACATGTATATTGGAAGTTCTATCTTTTTGCCTGATAGTGGTTAGAACTAGTGTTAAATCAGCCTAAAGTCTAACCTTTTGTAAAAATACAACCCTTTTTAATGATACTCAAGGACTGCTAAAGGTAATCCTTTGAGTATCATTAATAAGGGTTGTATTTCCAAGGATGCACAATTTTATGCTTTGTTTCTTGTGCCAAACGGGTACAATCTTGCTAGTGATAATTCCTGGTATGCGATAGATTTGGGCTTTATTCTTACTTCCCTGTTCGTTTGGCTATTTGTATGTAGTAAGTTAGTATGTAAACAACTTTTAACAAGTGAGTTTAAGACCCATCATTATCAAAAGAAGCCTGTTTTGTCTTTGTTCTCTTTGCTTAATGTCTTCTTTTTGTGACTCTTTCCTCATCCGTTTATCTGGCTGTCAAGCTCTTTTGCCTTTCTGTCACCTTCTCCAGGCTGCATGCTTTCTGCTATTAGACATGTGCTCAGAATCTCTTCTAATCATCTGCCCGTCCCCTCCTCCCCACACACACAACCAACAGATCTATTAACACATAATATCCATTGGCAAAATATGCCAGCAGACTACTGCTTGGCAAGTGGCCTATGTTATCATTTCAGTGGCATTTATTTAATAAGAATTGGGTTGAGTCAGCTCTCTAAATACTATGAAAGAGAAACAAGTTAGAAGTATTTACTTTAAGATACAGTATATAAAAAAGTCCAAAGAGTAGATTTGTGACCTCTTTTTTGTTTATGAAGGTAATGTGTCACAGATTTTGAAGTGGCACAACACACAGAAGGAATACAATATTAGTATTTTACTTCCTGCATGATTTAAATGGTTATGATTTAGAATCTTAAAACAATTTCTCTTTAGTTCTGTTTAAGTGCTTATAAGCAGACATATAGCTCTGAATCAGATTTTGAGGGAGCAATTGTTTGGATCTTCACAAAACCTTTTTTTTTTTAATTCTTCCTTGTGGCATGGAGGTGACTGAGTCCTTAGGGTGATGCTAGAAGAGCACAAGAACTGGCAGGTTCTACCATGCTGGGAAGGTTTAATGCTGACAGTGGGATGTGTCTACTTCGCTCATGATGAGCATAAGCAAAAAGGCCACCATAAGCTAATCAATCAACAAGTATTTATTAAGCACCTACTATGTGTCAGACTTAGTAGTCTGGGCTAGCAAATGAGGACATAAAGGCAAAAATGAAAAGTCCTTGACCTCAAGGAGATTATGTTCTATCAGGAAAGACAAATACACATATTATAGAGGTATTAAATAAAATAAATATAATTTTTTTGGGGAAAGACCTCATATAAAAGGTGAGCAGTTAAACTGAGTCTTTGAGGAAACTGCATTCTAAGAAGTAAATGCGAGGAAGAGGTACATTCCAGGCACGTTGGGCAACCAGTGCAAAAGCATAGTGTAGAGGGTGAAATGTCATGTGAAATGAAATGGAAAGCCATTAGGAGACCAATTTGACTCAAGAATAGAGTTTATGGGGGAGGGGGGATAATGCTGAAAAACTAAGTTGGGGTCAAGTTGTAAAGAGTTTTACATTTCAAATAGAAGAGTTTATATTTAATCCTAGTAGTGATAGAGACCCATTAGAATTTTAATAGAGTGAGATTTGCCCCAGGTGGATAGTTAGGAGGGGGAGGACTTGAGACAGGGAAGTTAATTAGAAGGTTATTGCCATATTCCAGATGAGCAGTGATGAGAGCCTTAGAGTTCTGGCCCTAGGCATGTTGAGTTTCAGGTACCTGTGAGATAGCCATTATAAAACATACAGTAAGCAGTTGGTGATATGTGACTAGAGCTCAGGAGAACTATGAACCAGTTCAGCTCTACAGTGTCCTCCTCTCTTGATTCCCTGGCCCTCTTATCAAATCATATTGCTAATTGCTCCTAGCCATTGCTCAGCCTTGGAATTCTCCCACCATTCATCATTTTCAGTCCTACACAAATGCTGCTGAACAAAGATGGAGAACAACCATTCTTACTGGCTCCACCACAAATTTATGTTACACATCATCTGGGCCCTTACTAGGCAGTCCTCCTATACTGTACTATACTTCCTTTATCCACTATCTCATTCTCTACGGTGGCTCTTCAAGATCTCTTCATCCTTCCTCATCCTCCCAAAGATCCTCTTACCCTATTCTCTCAGCTGAGAATTTTGCCTCTTAATTTTACAGAAAAAAAAAATGAGATCATTCGCTATGACCCTCTTTGTTTCCTGTCACTCAGATGCCTCCTGCCACTATCTCCTCAATTTTCATTTTTGGCAGCATATTTCAAATATGCCCCTTCAATCCTCTGATACTACCAGCACCCTGGTGCAGGTCCTCATCACCTCATACCAGGACTACTACCATAGCCTGCTGGTGTATCTGCCTGTCTCAAGTCTCTTTCCACTCCAATTTATCCTCTATTCATTCATTAAAATGATTTTCTTAAAGCATAGGTATGTCCATGTCACCCACCTACTCAATAAATTCCCTTTCCAGTATTCTTACAACTTTATTTCCTGCCACATAGTCTTTGATCCAGTGATAGTGGCTTCTTGGCTGTTTCACAAACAAGACACTCCATCTTGGCTGTCCCCCATGCCTGGAAGGATCTCCCTCCTCTGCTTTTAATTATTGACCTCCCTGGCTTCCCTTTAAGTCCCAACTAAAATGCCATCTTCTGTAGGAAGCCTTCCTTAACCCCTCTGTATTCTAGTGCTTTCACTCTGTCAAAAGTTTTCTCTTTATGCCATATATGTTAATTTGTATGTATCTGTTAGCATATTGTCTCCCCCATTAGATCATGAGTTCCTTGGAGACAGAAACTGTCTTTTGTATCCCCAGTACTTAGTATGATACCTGGCACATAGTAGGTGCTTAATAAATGTTGATTAATCAATCAAAAGTCATCAGCAATTAACAGTCAGTTTGATTGATTGGATAGCATGTAGATTGAGGATCTAAATGAGCCTTTCCTCATAATTTAAAAAAAATGCATTAAAATCAACCAATGAAGCATAGAAGAAGAGTAGCATGTGAAACAGTCTGCACTTAGTACAAGGGAAGGAATTTATTTCTTTATCTCTTCTCCAAACTGTTACAGTTATATAATATTTGATTTGGTTTTAGTGTTCTTTTCATTTATGATATTCATGAATGTTATCTTAGTTTATCCTTACTTTACTCTGTATCAGAATATATACATCTCCCCATGTTTCTCTGAATTCCTCATAGTCCTAAAGTTCTTATAGTCAATTATTTCTTACATCACAGTAAGAAATGTTGCAGTAATATTTCATTACATTCATAGACCATAGTTTTTTCATCCCATGACCCAAACAAAGAGTGCCCACTTTGTTTTTATTTCTTTGCTATCACGTATTTTGGTATATATGGGTTCTTACTTTTTGTCTTTGAGAGGTATGTGCCTAATAATGGAATCTCTACATCAAAAGATATAAAACAGTTTAGTTACTTTTTTAAAAGCATAATTCTATTGATTTAAATTAAGTCTTGTCCATGGTAACTTCCAGATGGGCCAATTTCAGACTTATCTGCAAGTTCAGTGTTCCACCTTGCTGCATAATAAATAACAGAATCCAAGCCCTTAAAAGAAAAAGAGACAGGCTATGGAAGACCCTCAAGAAGCAATACATACTCTTACTAGGGCTATCCCTGGTCAAGAAAGAACCAGAAGGACTTTATTTCCTATAACTGTAAGATTTACCATTCCACATTAAATTAAATTCTTAAAAAAAAAACAAAAACAAAACAGGTTGGTAGGTGGTACAGTGGATTGACTGTTGGATTAGAATCAGTAAGACCTGAGTTTGAATCCTCTCTTCAGTACTTATCGGCTGTGTGACCCTGGACAAGTCACTTAATCTCTCAACTCAATCTCCTCTTCTATAAAATGAGGTTAATAATAGCACCTACCTCACAGGGTTGTGGGTTTCAATGAAACAAATTTTGTCAAGTGTTTTGTGAACCTTAAAGCACTCTAAAAATGCTAGCTGTTATTATCACTACAATATTGAGTAGATTGTTTTCTTTTTTCATTACATTAGAAGAGAAAACAGAAGTAACAAGTAACCCAGATAATTTTTTTTTGTCCTATGGCAGAGTATTAATAGGTAATGATAATCCCATGCAACCAAAACATGGAGATAGTCCTTTGAAATCGTTTTAGTAGATTTAGATCCAAATCAAGACTTGGGGACATAGATTAAGGAAAACGGGATGCTCTTTAGGTTTTTCTAAATTCAGTATGCGTTTCAAGATAAGTAACATCCCCAAAGTTCCTACTAAGGTACGTCCAAGTTAGAAATTAAATAAATACCTTTGTATTTATCTGTTTGTTACATTATCTATATAAATATTTCTATTTGTTCATCTCTCCAAAAGTATTAAAGCATAATTCTAAATTGTTTTCCAGAGCAGATAATCCCTTCACAATTCCACCAGTAGTTTGTTAATTGTGCCTGACTTCCCATAGCCCCTCCAACATTGACTATTTCCATCTTTTGTCATCTTGCCCAGTTCGGGGATTCCTCAGATTAATTTTAATTTGCGTCCTTTTAAGGTGATTTGGAACAATTTGTTTTTTAAACCAATGGTTTAGTGGTTATCACTCATTTGCAGTCCTTCAGTGAACTATGTAGGTGCTATAATGTAGTACAGTGCTATAATGTAGTACTCAACTAGACACAGATCTCTGTGGATCACATGTTATTTTAGAAAACCACAAGTTAACGTTATCTATGTTATATTATATTTTTACTTATTTCATTTCCCAATTATATTTTAATCTTTCTCAGCTGCACTCAGAATTTTGTGGGTCCAAATTGGACACCTCTGGTATAGTGGATAGAGTGCTGGACTTGGATTTTGGAAGGCTCGGGTTCAAATTCTACCTCAAAATTACTAGTTGTATGAACCTGGGCATATCACTTAACTTTAATTTGCCTCAGTTTCCTCATATATAAAATTGGGCTAATAATAGCACCTACCTCACAAAATTGTTGTGAGGATTGAATAAGATAATATACGTAAAGTGCTTTGTAAATCTTATTTAAGTGTTGTATAAATTTTATTATTATCATTATTCCCCTTTGGACTGCTTTTATTGGGGAGTGTTGCCTATCTAGAAGTGACAGAATTTTGAAAGCATTGAGGTATTAATTTTTAAGATAAGTAAAATAGAAGACTGGAAAAATAATTGAAAGTTTTACCAAAATAAAATAGACAAAAAGACATTAGTGACAACCAAATTACATGCCTACTCTTTCAGCTCTACAAAATCTTTGAGAATGATCTACGCATATATCAAGGGCATCCTTGATGAACATAGGAAAAGGAGACATAGGAACTTTTGCAAACCATATTCTATAGTAGATCATATCTTTATGGCCACACAATTGTCTGAAAAGTGCTGTAAACAAATATTTCATTTTGTTTATTGTTTGTATAGCAAAATTATCCTCAAACAAGATATCTCCCTTGTATATGTCACATTCATCTCAAGATAATCTGATACAGTTAACAATATAAACACTATATGATCCTGCGATTATCAGTATCAAACCAGGCATGAAGAAAAGATGTATGTATATCCATGTCTGTTGTAGAATACCAAAAGGAGAGGTAGTCTAAATATGTAGCACAATCCTGCACATGCTTCCAGTTGTGATTTACATTATGCCAATTGTATCAAGTGCTACAATATTGCAGAACCTCTCATGAGATATAGTCCACCAGTATGTATGTCTTGAACAAACAGTGCTGATTGATAGTACAACTAGCCCAGACTTGAATAGGTAGAAGTGAACCAGCTGGCTTGCCCTTGTGAAACTGTGCAGCCTTCTCAACAAACTTGGGCTTCTCTATAAAATTAAAAAACTCACCACTCTAATGGCAGTATATTTCTGGCAATGCTATATGGCTGCAAATCAGGAAATACCGCATTCTACACAAAGTTGAAACTGAGAGGCACCAAAAGAGCATTAGATGAACTGGCCTGAGGTGTATATTAGTAGGGTATTACATGTTACCAATGATGATGCGCATGAAAGAAATGGCAAAAAGTGCATAGTCAAAGTAATGGCCTCTAAGGACCTTCCAGCCCTAAATTTATAATATCACATGTATGATCTAAAAAGGAAGTGAGCTGGTGAAAAGAGCTGCCTTTGGTGCCCATGAAATATTAAAATATCTGTCACATCTATTAGATCCTCTCTAGAGGATTTATTAAAAAAAAAAAAGGAAAATAATCACAGGGTATGTGAGCTGAGATGGGCTATAGTTTCTAGGGATTAAAGGAATGCCTCTATCAGTGAGATAACTGATCCACTGAATTATTCAAGAAGTATGTGGCATTGTATCACATACCCACCCATCCTTCCCCAGTCTTCAGCATGAGTGTAAATAGCTGCATGGTACATCATCCTTCGATTTTTTTTCTGTTTATTTGCCAAATTTTCATAAAGCATTATTACTTATAGTAACAGTCACATTTGTATGTAGCTCTGTAAGAGTATAGAAATGTATTTTCCTCTCAGATAACCCTGTGATGAGATACACAGTGCAGCTATTATATATCCTCATTTTATAGATGAGGAAACAGACTTAGGAAGGTGGGTAACTTGTCCAGGTCCATGTGGTTGGTCAGTGACATGACCAGGCCTCAAACTGGAGCTTCTAGTTTCAAATCCATTGTGTTTTCTACTATTCTACACTAATTTTGTGGGTTTTTTTAAATATCCTAGTGATAATAAAAGACAGTTCCTTCATTTTGGTTTTTAATGCAGTAGAGAAGTCTTATATATGCTGATCTAGAAATTGACCTCATAGGAATTTTACGTGCTCTTATCTGCCTAGACTGTGTGGTAAATGAATGGAATAGAAAGATTTCAAGGTTAAAGTTAACTGCTAAAATAGATATCAGTTGTTAAATTAGTTTGGTTCATATTTATGCACATTTTGTTTTCTTATAGGAAATCTGTATTGCAAAGCACAGTGAAAAATTCCAGCAACGCCTTCGCAGTGAAGATGAATACAGGACACATCATTCAGTACAACTAGTGAGTTTGGGTACTTTGGTGATTGGATGTGAACTATTTAATGGTTTAAAGCTATATATTCGAATTAATTCAATTTCTTGAAAACTGATTTTGTTAAACCATTTTACTTCTTCCCTACTTCCCCAACACACTTCTAATATTTTCCACACTTAGAGTGTGAATGTGGATGTTTTGATAATTCTATTTTGGGGGAAGACATGTGGTTTAATTAGTACGTTTTAATTAGTACTCATTTTACAGATGGAATACAGATATACAATTGCTCTGTACCTAAAAATTGTTAGTGGATTGCCTGGGACACTGAAAAGTTAAGGGACCTGACCTCAGGTCTTGCTGACTAAGGCAAGCTCTGTCTACTACTTTATTATCTCTGCCCTTGAAAATAGCAGCCTTTATAAATACAGAGCTCTTAATTAATTCCATACTACTGGCTTAACATATAAAGAGCAGAAATACTATAGTTGAAAAGATGAATGATAACCCTCTCTTTTAAATTCATTCCAAATTAGCAACCACCCACAAAACTTTTTGTGGTTTCAACTTTTACCTAGAGGCTATAAGAGAACAAAATGAAATTAATTTAGCATTCTGTTTATCTTACCCGATTAAAACTGCTCATCTCTATGTTTGGGACTTTTTTGTAAGGTTTCCATCAGAGCCAGTTTTATAGTAGATGAAGTAGTTTGGAGTGTTGTTTTAGGGGTAACCAAAAGGTTCTCCCTTTTATTTTCTCTTTTCTTCCCTATATTCTCTTCCTTGTCCCCAACCCCCCCCCAAATCAGGTCATTTGTGATTAAAATTCTATAACTAATTTCAGGCTTTTGATTTAAGGTTCTGTCCCTTATTACAGTGAGTCTTATCAATCTTTTATGCATCCCTGTAACTAAGACATGTATGTGCTAGTCAGTCAGTGAGGAAGCATTTATTAAACTTTAAGATGTGTATGTGCTAGTCAGTCAGTGAGGAAGCATTTATTAAACTTAAGTACCAGGCACTGGGGGCAGCTAGGTGGCGCAGTGGATAGAGCACCGGCTCTGGATTCAGGAGGACCTGAGTTCAAATTTGGCCTCAGACACATAACACTTACTAGCTTTATGATTCTGGGCAAGTCACTTAACCCCATTGCCTAGCCAAAAAAAAATGTACCAGGCATTGAATTAAGTACTGGGTATACAAACAAAGGGAAAAAAAGTCCCTGCTCTCAAGGACTCACAGTCTAATGAGAGAGACAGTAAATATGTACAAACAAGCTGTAAACTAGATACATAAATAGTAAGTAATTAACAGAGAAAAGGCACTAGAGAAATTGGGGAGAGCTTTCTGTAGAAGAAGGGATTTTAGCTGAGATTTGAAAGAATTCAGGAGAGGCAGTAGGCGGAGATAAGGAGAGAGGCATGGAGAGCAGCCAGAAAAAATGCTGGGAGCTGAGAGATGGATTGTCTTGTATACAGAAGAGAAAGGAGGTCAGTGTCACTTGATCAAAGAGTATTTGGGATGAGGGTTACAAGGTATAAAAATACTGAAAGGGTAGTGAGGGGGGAGTGGCTAGGATATGAAGGACGTTGAATACCAGAGAGAGTTTACTTAGTAGGGGGTAACATGGTCTTAATGCTTTAGGAAAATCATTTCGGTGTCTGAATGGTGAATGGACCTGAGTGGAGAGAGACTTGTGGCAGACAGACTAACCAGCAAGTTATTGCATTAGTCCAGGTATGAGGTGATGAGGGCTTGCACCAGGGTGATGACAGTATCAGATGAGAGAAGGGAGCACCTTCAAGAGATGTTGCAAAGGTGAAATCAGAAGATTTTGGCAACATATTGAATATGGGGGTGGGGGAGAAGATAGCAAAGTATACAGAATCTAACCTATGTTGCAAGCCTAGGAACTGGGAGGATGGTATTGCCCTCCACAGTAACAGGGAAGTTCAGAAGAGAGGGGAAGGCTTGTGGGAAAAGATAATGAATTTAGTTTTGAACATGTTGAGTTTAAGGTGTCTACTGTACATCCAGTTCAAGAGGTCTGAAAGGCAGTTGGAGATACAAGATTGAAGGTCAGTAGAAAGCTTAGAACAGAATAGGTAGATCTGAGAATCATCAGAGTAGAAATGGTAATCAGATTCATAGGAGGTAATGAGATCATCGATTGAAGTAATATGTAGAGAGAATAGGCCACAGGACAGAGCCCTGTGGGACACCCTTCCTGGGTCTGTGTGAGTTGGATGAATATCTGTCTAGCAAAGGAGACTAAGAAAGAGCAGTCACATAGGTAGGAGAAGAACCAGCAGAGAGTGGTGTCATGAAAATCTAGAGATGAGAGTCTCAAGGAAGAGAGGGTGATCAGTATTGTCAAAGGCTACAGAGAGGTCAAGAAGAATGAGGATTGAGAAAAGGGCATTGGATTTGGCAACTAAGAGATCATTAGTAACTTTGGAGAGAGCAGTTTTGGTGGAGAGGAAGTGGAGGTATCTATTACAGATGACCTTAGCCACAAAGGGCAGAAGAGATACAGGATAGTAGTTATGGGGATGAAAGGATTAAATGAGGGTTTTTTGAGGATGGGGAGACATGGGTATGTTGTAGGCAGTAGGGAATCTGCCAGTAGACAGGGAAGGATTGAAGAGAAGTGAGAGAGTAGGGATGACAGAAGTGGGGGGAGGGGGAAGCAAATGTGCAGATAGCAGATTAGCCTTGGCAAGAATTTTAGGGCCACCTTTTTGTGGGAGGCTAGTGAAGGAGGTCATGGCAGAAGGCCTGAGTGAGATGAGGTGGAGAAGAGGGAGCTCTTGGCCAGTGGCCTCAACTTTTTCTGTAAAATAGGAGGCAAGGTTGTTGACCAAGAGAGAGGGGGAGGGGGAGCGGGAGCTGTAAGAGGTTTGAGGAAGAATGAAAAAGAAGAGCTGCTGTGGAGAGTGGGATAGAAAGTTGATAAAGGTAGATGGAGGGAAGAGGGAGTTCTCAGCAACTGGCCTTCACTCTGGTCTCTGGTGGAAAGGTAATCATTTTTCCTTGCCAAGGCAAATCCCTTGATCCCATGCCCTCCTGACTTCTCCAACACATTGTCCCCACTATTATCTCCATTATCACTCTTATCAGCCCTTGCCTTCATTCAGTCTCCCTATCTATTGGTTCTTTCCCTTCTGACTGCTCCTTCTCATGTTCCCTTATCTGTTTAAAACAAACTTCATTTGACCTGACCATTCCTGCTAGTTAGCTGTCATCTCCCTTTCATGGTTAAATTCCTTGAGAAAGCAACCTACAATCTGTGCCTGCAAGTCTTTCTCTTTCATTCTGTTCTAAACCATCTACAGTCTGCCTTACATTCTTTCATTCAACTAAAATCAACCTCTAAAGTTATTAGTGACCTCTTAATTGCTAATTCTAATGGACTTTGCTCAGTTCTTTTCCTCCTTAACATCTTTTGTGGTAGACAACATCTATCACCTCCTTGTACCCTCTCCAATATGGGTTTTTGCAATGCTCTATCAGTCTAACCATGTTACTTCCCTAGTCAGTAATCTCTAGGTGTCTGGGTAAGTCTAGCATCAGATATAAATTTCTCTGTCATTTAAAGCTCTCTATAACCTGGCCCATTCCTACTTTGCCATCGTTCTTATACTTTACTTTTTGATCAAGTGACACTGACCTGTTTGCCCTTTCTCCTCATCTTGAGACTTTACTCTGTCAGATCACCCTCAGTCTGTTCTGTGTATACTGTATACCTAGTTATTTATTGTCTGTTCCATTATTAGAATGTACATTCCTTGAGGGCAGGAACAATTTTTTGCCTTTATTTATATCTCCAGTGTTTAGCACATACTTCAAACTTAATAGTGCTTGTTGGACTGACACATTGTGAAAGAAGGATTTGATTCAAAGAGACTGTAGAGAAAGCCTGAGATCAAAGGTACATAAATGGGATAGCAAAAACAAATTTTGCTTCACAGTTTTGCCTAGGCCCAGGCCTGCACAAATAATCTGAGTTGGTGATATGAATTCCTAATTCATAAAATGAATTCCTAAATGAAATAAAAAATTTGGAGTAGCCTTAGGAAACATATAAATGTGTATATGTACATGTTTTTTCCTCAAAATTTTGACAAATTATGTTTTATTTAAAAAAAGATTTCATTTGATGCCTTTTATTTCATTGATTTCCAGACATACCTCTCCCTTCTCATTAAATGAGCCTCTCCTTGTAGCAAAGATTTGACCTTGACCCATCAACCATGTATGACAGTGTATGAAACATTTCATAACTAATCTTTTCTCCAGAACAAGGGGGCAGGAACATTTTCTCAGTTCTTCTCTGGGCCATTATTCAGTTTTATTTTATTGTTCTTCCTATTTACATTGTTGTTTATATTTTCCTAGTTCTGTATACTTTATATCAGTTCATATACATCTTCTTATTCTCTGAGTTCTTCGTATTCATTGTTTCTTATGGCAGTATTCCATTACATTCATGTACCAAAATTTTTATAGCCATTTTCATGTAATGGGCATATTAATTGTTAATAATTTATAATTTTTCAGAAGCATTATAATACAAGATGTCCAAGTATTATATGAAACAATGCCTTTGGGTACACAATTTCCAAAAATCCCAACAACTTCATTATTTGCCTTTCCAAGAAGGACTTATGAACCATCCTTCCATTTAGTTGTAATTTCCTTTTCTCTTATGGTTTAATTTGTGGTGTGCATGCCATGATTGATATACTACAGTTCCTTCAGCAGTGCATCTACTTGTTGATCACAGAACAAGGATCTCACAATTAGAACAGCCGCAGTTAAGTTCACCTTAATAGCTGGCATAATAACTGTGCTAGTCTTAGTTTGCTCTGCTCCCTTTTTGGCCTCTTTCGTTGTCACTCTAGAAGTAGGATGGTGCCACACGGGACTCATGGCCCATGTGTATTGGTTTGTTTCATGAGTCACCAAAATTCTTGTGGATTACTACTACTAAAAAATTAAATTATCAGTAAGGGGCAAGGACTATGCTTATTTTCAGTAGCTTTAATAAATACTCTTTATCTTTATTCTTAGGAGGTACTTTTATGAACTGTATGATATAAGAAAGCTACATTTGAATACTTGTCACCTCAAAACTCACATTTAAGGTCCTTCACAAGTTGCCTTTAACCAGTTTTTCAGCCTTATTTCACAGTGGTCCTCTTCATTCATTGTATATTGCACGCAAAATAAGTATTCTTTGTTTTCCAGTAATTATCCTGTCCTCTCCTACCTCTTTATATTTGTTTTTGTCATTTCCCCATGCCTGGCATAGACACATACTACATACCCAATCGCTGCATGTTAAAACTCTTCTCACCTGCTCAGTCCAGTTTTGGTGCTGCCTTCTCCATGTAGCCTTACCTGATTATCCCCTTTCTGCACCCCCCCAAGAAGTTAATGACCCCCTCCCTCCTTGAATCTTTTATGATATTTTTTAACTTCTCACATATATTTATCATATTCCAACTGGTATTATAGATATGTATGAATGTTTCTCCCTCTGTTCCCCTTCCCCCCAGATACTAGATCATAAACTCCAAGAAGACAGGACTTGGTCATGTTTCATTTCTGTATCTTTAGCACGTAGCATAGTAGTTTACGAAGAGTGGCATTTAGGAAATGTTTATTGAATTGAATCTCCAGCCAAGTCCAGCAGCCCTCTTCAGCTTAACCTTTTTCTTTATCTGGTAGTCTGGCTGCAGAATCACCTACTTAACAGCTACCAAGGACACATTATCCCACCTCTCAAGAAAGTGTCTGTGGTAACTGTTACTTGTCCTTAGTGATTTCTAGACTATGTTTATGTATTTAATTTTCTAATATTTTCCACTGGGTCCTCAAGAGAAATCTGTATCCACATTTGTGGTATCCCCCCTTGGAGTCAGGGCCTTACCCTCTTCTATATCAGGTAACATGTTGGGGATCTCACATGAAACACAATAACTTTTCTGACAACCCTGTGACAGTACCATATACTTCTTTTTTGGTTTGGTTTGGTTTGGTTTGGTTTTTGTTGGGCAATGGGGGTTAAGTGACTTGTCCAGGGTCTCACAGCTAGTAAGTGTCATGTGTCTGAGGCCGGATTTGAACTCAGGTCTTCCTGAATCCAGGGCCAGTGCTCTATCCACTGTGCCACCTAACTGCCCCCATACCGTATACTTCTAATCGGTTCCAAGAATAACATGTTGAGAAATTTTTCTAAGGTAAATACAGAATTCTTGGTCAATTTATTTCTCTTTATTTCCAGAGTAGGTTGAATTAGATTAAGGTACATTCCAGTTGTAAATTCTATAACATGTAAGTGATCTATGAGTTCAACTTATAATCTTGATGTAAACATAATTCAACAGTATCTATATTTCATTTTCTCACATAATGTAAATAATTACAATAGTCCTTTTTGCTATCCCTTTAAAAGCAGTTCTGTTTTTCCATATGTTCCAATTAGGTTCAGTGGCACAGGAAAATATATGTATTTGTTAGCCTTAGGATATTTATTTTTTTTTGCTGCCTTAGTAACTAATCAACTGAATAACTATAAATTACTGCTCTAGATCTGACTGAAATATATAATGATGTTTTCTTTACTTCCACTCTCTCACTGCAGAAAGTTCTTTGATTTTTCCCATTCTGATTTAATCTAGTCCTATAACCTAAAATATTGATCCTTCTCCCAGAATTTTATGTATATTTTCTAGTATAATTTATTAGTTATCTACATGCATTTTAAGTATAAAGCAGGTCGTTTTTTTTAATGTGTACTAAATAAATTTATCATCTGTTTCAATCCCTGTTTTTAAAATCTCCCAGTTAGAACCACTTTTTTAAAAATGATTTTTAAAAATTAATAGCTTGTAACTCAGCTTTTGCTTTATTTTAGGTTCATTCTACAGATATACATTGATATCATTAATTTCACAAAAACACAACAGGGGAGGTGTAGCACATTAGGCACAGTGCCATGTTGTATAAATGGATAATCTGCCAAGTAGGATTTCAAGTGTAGTTTAGTTTAATATATGAAGGTTTTCATTTGTCCTCTTACTCCTGCCCTAGGCCCCTTATATTTGGGTTTTAAAAGTCCATTTCTATATCTTAGGCTCTCTTAGACTTGAAGTAATTATTAAAGGCAAATGTAGTTTTATTATCCATGACTGACAGATTATGAAATTGGCCAAATGTACTCTAGGATTTAAAACTTTGCCAAAAAAAAAAATCGTAGTGGCAGAAGCGGATTTTTTTTTCTATAATTCTTGCTTGGATAAAGCCATTAAGTAAGAATATAGTTGGGAGGACATAGAGGGAGATATAATCCTAGATTCAAGAGAGAGATGATACCTGAAAAGGGGTAGCAGAAAGGAGGAGAAGAAAAGAATGTTATTGAAGCACTGGGAGACTAATGTTGACCTTACCTTTGTCTCTATATGAACTTTTTATTTGCTCAATGAGGTTATTTAAATTGGCTTCTAGCAAACAGGAGGGGAAAAAAGAATCAAGAGTTGAGGTGTGAAGTACAAAGTTTTTTTCTAATGTATCATATGTCAAACTTTTTGTAGTTTTGTGTAGTGAGAAAATTGAATGTGCTCTACTGCCATGTAAATAAATGTTCTTATCGGGTGTCTACTTTTTTTATTTAATATTTTATCTTTTTCCCCAATTACATGTAAAAACAATTTTTAACATTCAATTTTTAAAATTTTTGAGTTCCAAATTCTCTCCCTCTCGCTCTCCTCCTCTTCCTTCCTCCCCCCCTCATTGAGAAAGCAAGCAATTTTATATAGGTTATACATGTGTAGTCATGCAAAACATATTTCTATGTTATTTATGTTGTGAAAGAAAGTGGGGGAAAAACAAAAAGAAAGTAAAGAAAAAGTATACTTCAGTCTGCATTCAGATTCCATCAGTTCTTTCTTTGGAGATGATAGCATTTTTCATCATGAGTCCTTTGGGATTATCTTGGATCATTGTATTGCTGAGAATAGCTAAGTCATTCACTGTTGATCATCATAAATATTGCTGTTACTGTATACAAAGTTCTGCTAGCTCTGCTCATTTCACTTTGCATTAGTTTATCTAAGTCTTAGCACAATAGCATTCCATCATAATCATATGCGACTTGTTCAGCCATTCCCCAGTTGATGGACATCTTCTCAGTTTTCAAGTCTTTGTCACCACTAAGAGAGCTGCTATAAATATTTTTTTTACATATGGATCCTTTTCCTTTTTGTTTCTTATCTCTTTGGCATATAGACATAGTAGTGGTATTACTTGGTCAGAGGGTATGCATGGTTTTATAGTCCTTTGGGCACACTTCCAAATTGCTCTACAGAATGATCGAATCAGTATATAGTTTCAACAATAGTGCATTAATGTCTCAAATTTCCCACATCTCCTCCAACATTTGTCATTTTCCTTTTCTGTCATATTAATCAATCTAATAGGTGTGGTGTGGTAGTTCAGAGTTGTTCTAATTTGCATTTCTCTAATCAGTAGTGAGTTGGAGCGTTTTTTCATATGCCTGTAGATAGCTTTGATTACTTCACCTGAAATCTACCTGTTCCTGTCCTTTTACCATTTATCAATTGAGGAATGACTATTTTTATAAACCTGATTCAGTTCTCTATATATTTGAGAAAGGAAGTCGTGTCTACTTTTTGAAAACAAAATGGTGTTGGGCTCAGATAATCAGGAAACTCTATACACATCATATGCCTTAGATTGCCTTTTAATTTTCACTCATTCTTTCAATAAGTTATTTATTCTTGTGTATAATAGTATGGGTAGATATTCGGATATAAAACGTGTTCCCACAACTTCGACAAGCTTGCAGTCGCATTGGGAAAGAAAGACATGAATGAAATATAAAATCAAAGTACAGACCAATATCATTAGTGTTTCAATTCAGCCAACATTAAGGGTTTACCTGTGCAGAGGCACTGTTAGTAGCTAGGACTACAAAGATAAAAGAGGGAAGAAGCAGAGTCTCTTGCTCTTTTCTGATCTACCTTCCATCTGGTGCATCAATTATTATAATTCAAGATGGACTATTATAAGTGCATGTGAGAGAGCCAGACAAAGTACTAGGAGAAATTTTAAGAGATGGGGCTATGGGGACAAGGAGGATTAGGAAAAGCTATGGAGTAGGTGGCCCTCAGATTGGATTATAAGGGAGCAGAATGATTTCAGGGGAGATCCAGGGTAAGTGCATGCTTAGAGGGTCAGTAGGTGGGCAGTATGAAAAAGGTTGGCAGCAGGTTTAGAACATAGGTCATGTGAAGGGGATAGTATGAGCTAAGGTAGGAAGGTTACTTGGAACCAAAATTTACAGGGGACTGAATGTGGGGGGAAAGGAGTTTAAACTTGATTCAGTAGGGAGTCACTGAAATTTTTTGAGCAAAGCAGTGTGATCAAAGCTGCATATTGGGAAGCTTATGCCTACCTTGTTAGGAAAGGCAAATTGGAGAGGGAGAGCCCAGCGATGAGGTCATGAGAGTATCTCAGATGAGAACCAACTGCATCAGGAGGGGAAAGAAGGGAGCAGATGTTAGCAATATTCAATCAGTAGTCTATATAGGACATGGCAGCTGAACCGAAGGGGAACAAAGGGGTCAAACACAACCCACAGTGCTTCCAAGTGCAGCCAGAACCATATTAAAATGTAAGTGGGAAATTACTAAACTAACAAATACAAATCACACAGATAATGTTAACGTTTAGTTTACAGGCACATCCTTATGTACATTTAATGGCTCACATATCTGTTTGAGTTTGACACCACTAATCTTGTCCTATCCACTTCTTTTTTTTACAAATAAAGAAGGCAGAAAGTCCCACAAGAGAGAAATGACCTATAGAAGTCTCAGAGCCAAGGCACAAACCTAAGCTTTCTGATTTCATATCCACTGTGCTTTCCATTGTACCCTGCTTGGGACTGTGCTGGAGTGAGAAGGACAGAAAAAAGGATGAGTCCAAGATATCTTACAGACTAGTGAGAAGAAAGCAGTGCCATCAGTTGAAAGAGAATTGTCTCAAATAGGGATGAATTTGGGAGAGAAAAATAATGAGCTCTGTTTTATATATGTCCTCAAGTTTGAAATGTCCTATAAGAGAGATGGTCATCCAGGACTGGGTATCAGGAGAGCAACCGTTCCATCCTAATTCCAGATTCAGTCAGCATGAAATTTTAAATGCTTGGGAAAAAAAATTCTTGAAAAATCATGTATTCTGGTACCACCCATTCATCTATTGGCTTATTATCAACTTGTAGTTGGCAGTATTATTTGCAAATATTTCAGTTTCTGTTATATCATCTGTGATAGTTAATCTGACGAAAACCTCATATGGCATGCTATTTATTTTTTAAAAGGTATTTGAGATGACTTACACTTGGATTGACAAATCATGTTGGTAATTTATCAAAACTGTATGCGTTTAGAAACTGTGTGAATTACTGACCTAATTTTTTTCTATAATTAAAAAGGGGACTTGGATTGGTAGAATATATTAGCTGAAAGCACTTAGCAATCACTTTGTGTGTAATCCCCATCTGATTGGTAGAATTTTTCCTCTGGTTTTGCTGTTAATTATAAACATGAATAGGTATGTGTCATAATTGATGTTTTGTGGTTCTTTATTAGAAGAGAGAAAAGTTACAAGATGAAGAAGAAAGGAAAAGTACCTGGGTTAGCCAAGAAAGACAGAAGACACTAGACAGACTTCGCACATTTAAGCAGGTAATATAAAAACACGTTCTTATAAGAAAGCAATGAAAATTGTATACATACTCCTAGGATTTCTACATACTTGGTTCTTTAAGTGTGGTTTAGAAAATTACAAGTGAAATTAAACTACCTAAATCATTTTTTGATTATTTTAATTGTAAATGTATAATCTTTTTCCTGCTTGTTTCTAGAGTTAATATTTATCTGACTATTACAATAAGGTCTTCAATCCTCTTGTTCCCACTTTTCCATTGTTCTACTTTGACCCTATTCAACAGGTCCAGCAGGAGGGCAAGAAAATGTCCTGATTGTTCTGATAAGCCTTACTTCCTTACAGTCCTGTTAGATGTGGAAGTTAGTGTACATCCAAGTGCCAGGTTTTGCTGGTTGATTTTGGTATGTACCAGTGGGTAGGGCTGCAGAGATACTTATTTTATACATCTTTTTTAGCTACACTAATACATAGAGGAATGGCTGTGTCAGTGTTTGAAACATCTGTCTATGAAGATAACTAAAAGCCTAATACTTAGTTATCAATTTTAAACATCCTTGAGCCTTAGTGAAATCTATGTTATAGGACCACGTTATAAGTGAAATTGTCTTCTAATAAAGTCTTTTTAGTAGTTGAGGGACTGAAACCTCTTAATGATTTCCTAGAGTCCAGGGGTGGGGAACCTGTGGCCTGGAGGCCGCAGGTTCCCCACCTCTATGACCTAGACTATCGCCTCATAGAGGTTTGTACTCTATAACAAATAAAATCATATAAAAAGATTCCAATATAGTTAGTCCTTTGAAAATACAAAATAGTAACCTGTTTGTGTAGCATGGATCCAGAAAATTGTAATGTAATCAGAGCTCTTTAACTGCATTCTTTTCTTTTAAAAAAAATGCTCCTCCATTTTCAAGTTATTGTTATATGAAGAGTATGTTAATGGGACTTAAAATAATTATATGTTCTCTGTGGGCTGATATAAGTGAACACATTTTGCTTCTGTGTTTTACTCTTTATGTTTTCATATTTTTGTTAAGTTTTAAATGGGTAATTATTTAAGAAGGAAATTTGGGTAACCAAACTGAAGTAAGCAAAATTTCACTGTGATTTTTGGTAAAGTGAGGCCTTACTGAAAAAGTTAATAGTGGCACACCTTAGTAAGATGTATCAGATTCTGGTTGCCTGGGTTTAGTGTGATGAAGTCTGCTGTATGTCATACAACTTTTGTTCTGGTTGTCTCAAGAGCAACAAAGAACATTTTGCAGGAAAATGATAATATCAAAATTAAAAATTATGTAACAAAAGTTATCTGCAAACATTTTTTGTTTTACATGATTTAACCAGTTTAATGTTTTCCCTTTAGCGGTATCCCGGACAAGTCATACTTAAGTCAACACGACTTCGACTAGCTCATGCAAAGAGAAAAAGTGTTGCAAGCCCAGTGTCCAGTGTAGATCAGCCTCAGTCCCTACCAGTAACCCTAAGGACAGAAGAGAAAACTGAAGAGGAGGAACAAGGAAAAGAGGTGCTTCAGTCTTTGCAAACCAAGGAACCCCAGAGACTGGCACAGCTTGAAGAGCCTTCATTAACACAACTTGAAGCCGCTTCATTACCTCCCAGTGGTGTTACCTCTGAACTGCCTCATGTTACACCTCTTCCACTTCTTACTGATAATGACCTGACACCAGGTACTGTTACTGTTGTCCCACTCCCACCACCTCTTCCTCCAACTCCTCCTCCACCGCCCCCACCACCACCACCACCACCACCACCCCCTCTACCTACTACTAAGGATGGTCCCACAGAGTCTCTGGAGAAAGGCCTTTCTAAAGTGGAGGGTGAAGAGAAGAGAATCCCTAAGTCTGCCAGTGCCCCCTCAGCACATTTCTTTGACAGCAGTCAGCTGGTCAGTGCCAGGAAGAAGCTTAAAAAAACTGCTGAAGGTTTACAACGGAGAAGAGGTAATTTTCAATAAAAGTACAGTTAAACTTTTATTTAAAGTGAGATATGCCTGTTGCACTTTTGTTTCATAGTTCCTCATAAAGGTTTAAAAAAAATTATGTCAGATTTCATGAAATTTAGAAATTGCTTATTGCCATTAACGGTTCTCCATTTTTCTCCTCTTTTTATGAAAGGAATTGGTGATTCTTGGGTAGTTTGGGAGTGAGAAATAGTTATTTTAGTAAAAGAAAGATACAAAGTCTGAGCATCATCATTAGAGGAAGAAATGTTACTTAGGATAAGTTTGGCAAGAACTGACAATAGGAATAGTAACTAGAGAAATAATGGATTTTTACAAATGAGTTGTAATATCTTAAGTCAACCAATAGCAGATATTTTTTGAAATGTTTATAGTGTGTTAAGTCCCATTGGACAGGTACAAATATATAAGAAGCTTACACCATTTGAGAAGATGTGGTAAGAAATCTAGATTAGACCTAAGCATGTAAATTATCTGAGTGAAAGAATATTAGTCACTAAACTGAACCAAAAGTAAGTATTATGTGTTCAGTTCTGTAACCAGTCTAGATATGGGGATATTTCAGGCTTAGAAAGCAGTTTGACACGTCTTTATTTACCTCACTTTCCCTTTCTGCAAAATAAAGAAGTTTCATTAGATCACATATAGATTTGACACCTGGCTTACATGAGGCCATTGTTCTCAGCATTTACCATTTTTAGAAATGCTCATTTTTCTCTTAGATGTCCCTTAGCCATAGTTGCAAAGTATGGCTAGAATGCCAACCACACTCATGGGAAAAATTGAGAGGGACATTTTAAAAATAGCTTTAATCAGATTAACCTTTAGCTGCAGTAAATCTGTACTTTAATTTTAAAGGATGAATTTTTCTCTAAGTAGTCAGTCCTTTGGTTAAAGGTAGAGAGAATGTGGTTCTTTATAGCTGAAGAACTTAAGTTATAGGTAGCAATTGTGTTTTACCTGTTAGGGACAAAAATGACAACCTGTAAAAAGAGGAATTTTTAGGCAGTTATAAAAAGAAGTTATTATCAGTGGTACAATGAAAAGGACACTGCTCTTAAAATCAGACCTGAATTAGAGTCCTAGGTTTTACTTCACTTGGGCAAGTCGTTTAACTTCTCTGGACTTCAGTTTTCTTATCTGTAAAAGGGAGATAATACTATTTATACTATCCATCTTAGCTTAGAGCTTTCTTGAGAAAAAAGTTTTTGTAAACTTTAGAGAACCTTTTAAGAAGGTGAACTTTTGTCTCAGGAACGTTTTGGACGCTATTAGGACAGAATCACACTTGATGTCACTAAACAACTGTTCCCTAACCTTTAATTCTGTTTATTTACCAGATTCAAGAATATCAATGCACAAGACTAACCAGAGTAGGATTAGTATTTTTCCTGTGCAAGTTATTAGGAGCAGCTCTTCAGTAGAAATTGTGTGAACAGACCAAATGGTCATACTTAGACTCTTTTCACTATCTTATTAAAAATTCTAGTGATTACAAAATTTGATTATGGAAGTTCTAATTATCTATTTTGTTTTTGTTTACCAAAGTGAGTTCACCAATGGATGAGGTACTGGCTTCCTTGAAACGTGGTAGTTTTCATCTGAAAAAGGTTGAACAACGAACTCTGCCTCCTTTTCCTGATGAAGATGATAGTAATAACATCTTGGCACAGATAAGGAAGGGGGTGAAACTGAAGAAGGTACAGAAGGAAGTTTTGAGAGAGTCCTTCACGCTTTTGCCTGATACAGACCCACTAACACGTAGCATTCATGAAGCACTTCGAAGAATTAAGGAAGCATCACCAGAATCTGAGGATGAAGAAGAGAGTTTGCCTTGCACAGATTGGGAAAACTAACATGTAAATGGTCCTGTCTTTGTCAAAAGCATTTTCAGTTTTCTTTCTATTTGAGGGCAGGGGTAAGGGTATTAAAGTTGGGTTATCATTTGGTTTAATCATGTTGTTTACCACATTCTCACTACATTGTGTGATGAATAATAAACTTTTTATATTTATGCATTCCTTAAATCAGTGGATCAGAGAAATAAGTTTTTGAGATATTTAAACACCTCTTTTTAACAGAGGTTGAGTGATCCCTACAGTACTGCTATCTCTTTAATAATATCCCTTATAAAAGTGAAACAAACTTTGACAAATTAAGTCACCACCATATTCCAATGTGTACATGTTTTTTTTGTTTTCATTTTTCAGTGTTTCTGACTTGAAGAAATTGACAGTCATTTAGGCTAAATAACTTCAAATCAGAAAAAAAAAATAGCACTTCTTATATAAACTGAACTATTAACATTACCTTCCCAAGGAGTCACTTTATCTAGTAGTATATCGTTGTTAGATCATGGAGACAATAAGCCAATAATATCTGCTTCAGCATTTCCCCCACAGATTTGTAGGCAGTATAGTAAATTATTTAATAATTACCAATGGAAAACATTCACCTAAGGATTTCTTTTTGTGTGGTAGTGGTGGTAGGGAGGTGAGGAAAATTAAACAGGAGTTTAATTTGTGAGTTGAACTACAAATTATGCCAAATACCTAAAATTAAGAGAGTTGTCTCATATTTAAAATAGTAATACAGGCCCATGCATTTTACTTGGTCCTATTAACATGTTTTTACCATAGCCATTAAGATCAATAAGGATACCGTTTTTTCCCCCTTCCTTTTGTTTTTTCCCAGCCTCTTCCTATTCACAAATTTTCATAGGTGGTATGCCTTGATTTAAACTGTTGGTCGTAACTGGGCCAAGCACTGAGCCTTCTAGGCCACCGAAGCACTCCCTGCCCTTAGTGGATGTTGATCAATAATAATGATGAAGGTGGTAGCACATTGAGATTAGTCCTCTAAATGTTTTGATGAGAAAAACCAAATACATCTCCCCCATTCTTCATGATCACCACCAGTTCTTTAAATATTCCTAGCTATAATTACTTGGGGGCTGTACCAAGTGATTTGAACTCATTTAGAAAATAAGATATTCTGAACACTTAGGGTTTCAATTCCATATTATCTTGGGCTCATAGTATCACAGATTGAGAGCTAGAAAGGGTTCTAGTTCAAACCCCTCATTTTATAGATGAGGACATTGAAGCTTTGAGAGGTTAAGCTTTCATAGGTGGTAATTGAAAGACGTGAGATATAAATCTCAGTCTTCTTAGAAATCCAGTGCCCTTTTGCTATACTATACCTTCCTGCTCTGAAAGATTTTTGTTCTATCCTCTTTAATCTTATATTCATTCTTGATTGAAAAAACAAAAATAGAAGTTAGGTATCTTCATTTTGTTTCTGCTGTGCATTATCATTATGTGTTCATCCACAAGGATATCCCTTCCCCCTCATCATTTTCTGGGCTTCACTATTCTCATAGTACCTTGCTACTTTTTCATTCATCTTTGCTTTTTACAAAGAACTTTTCGGATAGTGAAGTTGATGACTTTAGAGATCTCCTTTTCTTTGTCGTTAAAAGTATTTGTGACTTTGTCTTTACAATTTAGTCCTTAAGAGTTTTTCTATCCCTCTTAAATGAACTTGCCTTTTTAGTCTCAGGTCAGGCCATGGCATCTATCTTTTCATCAACATTCTATATTCATAATATTCTCTTTTCTATCTGTGATGAACAGAAAGGACTTTGTTTTTGGCAACTCTAAGGTCACATGGTATCTTCCAAATATGTGGTTGATAACTTCCCCTTCACCAACTGGCTCCAAAATAGTTTTATTAGTCTTGTTCTCTACTTCCCTAAAAGTGAAATTTTCGGCAGTAAAAGTCAGGAAATTGGTTTTGTTTTTAATAGGAAGAGATCCCCAAGAAATCTCCAGACAGTTGTATTACCTGATCATTACCATATCCTGCCTCTTTGCCAGTTTTGCCATTTTTAAGTAATTTTAGTCACCTGTGCCCTCAATTGTTGACTTGACTGTATATAGATTCTTATTTGAACAGCACAACAAATACATCGAGAGTGCTATTAGTGTCCCCATTTTACAAAGGAATAAATTAAGCCTAAGCTCATGGTCACGTAATGGCACTGCATGACTTGAACCTAGGTCTTCTGACTACTTGTCATTTGCCACTAACCATGTTGCTTCTCAGGCACATGGGTGATTGAGGGGTTTGGTTTTTTTGGAGGGTTTTTTTTTTGGTAATTTGGACTTGAATACTTAGAAGTTTAGCGTTAAAAAGGACCTTAAAGATTTTCTAATACAATTCCATTATTTTATGAATGAGAAGAAAACAGTACCACTGGAACAAGAAACTAGGTCAATGCCTAAAGTAATTTATATAATTCCTACTTGTTGAATAGGAAGGATTAATGAAGCATATAGATTTTTTCTTTGCTTTGTTTTTAGAGATTGAATTTAAATGTAATTCATGTTGATAAGGCTTTTAAAAATATCCTGTTTTCAGATTTATTTTTATTTTTTAAAAATGTATCTTTCACTACCTGTCCACAAGGAGGCAGGATGGTACAGTGGAAAGAACACTGGATTTGGAGTCAGAGGACCTGGATTTAAATCCTGTTACTTTCCATGCAACCTTAGTCAAGTCATTTAACCTCCAAGCTTCAATTTCCTCATCTGTAAAATCAGGGTTTGGCTTAGATGACCCTTTCAAAAGAGCTTATCCTGTTTAAATCTATGGTCTTTGTAGTCTTCAGTTACACCATACAGATAAGTGACTGTTTATAAGGCTAGAGTCAGAACACAACAAAAAAGCACTATCCTGTACTTCAAAAGACATTTTTAATTTGATCACAGTAGTATCTGGAAATAATTTCTTTCCCAAATCAATTCAGTCCTCTTTAATACCAAAGAATAACAGTTAAGTAGAAATACTTATTACAGTGACCTCATCTAATAATAAATGCAACATTCTACAGTTAAAATAATACCTTTAAGAGGTTATCTTTTTTAACATGATTTTGTTTTTGTGTTTTTGAAAACAGGTGACTTAACAGCCACTGAGGAAAAATAATGCCCACAGTTGAAGAATTATCTTCCTACTCCTTTGGGGAAAATTTGTAAGCAGTTTGATTCTGCAGTCTAAACTGCATTAGTTCAGTGTGTGAAAAGGGAAGTCATTTTATAGATCATCTTCATGATTCTATCCATTCCAGTACATAGAGGTTAAACAAAGTGAATTTTAGATGTGCAATGTATGTAATCATAATGAAGAGAATGTCTCTAGGATACCCTCCCAGTTCTTTTAAAAGCACTTTTTCCATTTACATCAATGGAGTGGCCAGTTAATGTTAGAAGAATGCTGTTGCATTGACGAACATCTACTGTGAGTTATATCAGGACTGCTATGAAATCTGCCCTTTAGTGCACTGAGAAATCATCTGCTTGAAAAACAGCTTCTTCCACATCAGTTTATTCTACAAACAGTTGAACATCTTCTAAAAAAAAAATAAAATCCTAGTTACCCTAGTAGTTTATGTGACAAGAATTGTAAGAAATTCAGATGGAAAATAATCCCAAACTTCCATAATTGTTCATCTCCAAAAGAATTTACATAAAGATGTTAAGTAACATCTGAACAGAACTGTAGAGTAATCATGGAGATACATATATTAATATTTATTTGCAATGACATGATACACTTAACACGGCACAGTTTTAGAAAGCCACACAGTCTTATACTTTGTATGTTTTTTGAAGTAAAACTTTCCATGCGCTTTTAAATAGCTCTTCATAATTCTGAGTTTATACTAGTTTGAACTTTATGTGCAACTTTGTTATGAGAAGCAATACTTTGTAATTTGATAGTACTTAAATTCTTTTTAGTTTTTCTGTTTGAACTGTTACTTGATTAATGTAACTCATGAAATTTCTATTTGGAATCACGTATGAAGATTACATAATGGGGATCCAGTGCTTTAATCTGTGTACTATGTAAATTTTGGTGTGCTCCACGGTTTAAAAACAAAGTGTGCTCCACAGTGACTTCTATCAAAAAAATAGACATTATAACCTCTTCAATTGACAATTCACTACTTTTGAGCCCTCAAAGTAAAATTTTGATGAGTACTCTTCTGCATCGGCACAATGAAAAACAATTCACAACTGAAGACTAGTAGTTTATAGGCAATTTATTTTTTTTTCCCATACCAGGATACTAAAGATTAATCTCTTCACAGTTGTGAATAGTTAAGTAGCTCAATTAGACTAAACGCAAATTTGCCCAGTCTGCTGAAACTAGTAAGAACACTTGAGTAGATTCTTACTCTTGAGTAAGCGAGATCTATCTTGGACTCTGTACAAAAAAAGTTAACTATTGCAGTAACAAGGGACCTCACAATACCCAGTCCTGTAAGACCTTTAGAACAGTGTTATAGTAAAGTCCCAGTGTATGTGGACTGCTACTCATGTGTTAAGGAATGAAAAAATGTAGTAATGCCATACTACCTTTCAGCCCCATTTCTTTTAAAACAATTGGGGGTTGGGGAGACCCAGCAAGATACCCTGGCAAAGGTCATAAGTCTTAGGCTATTCAGATGTCTTGGCTTTTTAAAAAAAAAATAACTTGTCCATTCAGATATTGATATTGCCAAGTATTGTTTGTTGAAGAGTTTAAAGAAATATTTGCAAAGTGCTTGTGAGCAGCTTTTTTCCAAAGTGGCATTCTTTTTATTCAGGCAACATTTTACAGATTCATATGTTATCTAGGCAGATTAGTAATACAAATTTAATATAGGAAATTTAGTTATCCTAGAGTCTTTAAACAAGAAAAGTATTGTACAACAATGAAACAAAACTTGCTTTTTAATTTAAAAAAAAGGTTTGGGTTTAGTGATACTGTTTTTGCTTTTAAAATTAGCAGCTTTGTAAGCAATTACATACATGAAAAGAACAAAGAACTCCTATTTCAGCTATATCTTTGGATACAAGTTTTCCCACTCTACAATTTCGTATCCTGTTTTCTTAATAAGAGAACCAATAAGAGAGACCCTTTTTTAAATTAATAGCAATATGTACTTGGAACCTCATTGTGGGGTTATTGACTTAAGGAAGATCTGTCTTCTACCACTTTCAGGTACCAAAAGCACTTCATTATAAGGCAGTCTTAATTAAAAGAGTTTCCATTGCCATTACCCAAGTGACAGTGTCACAGCAAGGCTACATTGCTTATGTCAAGTTGATGTCCAATGGCAAGATGATTGATTCCACCAACTATTAATATAATTTATAGGGTTTTTTTTAACATGAGATTTCAAATCCCAACAAAGTTAAACAAGATTATATTCTTTCCTTACTCAATACTCATCCACCATTAAAACATAGGCTGATGTACTGGCCTTCTACATATATTGTAGCTATATTTATAGAAGTGATAAGAGCTACTTGTCTTATTGAAAAAGTTGTCTGGTTTACTTCCCTCCAATTAAACTTGCAGTTCAAACAATTTTTATTACTGTTAATTTATCATGTTTCCATAATGAGAATTAAATGTTAATATACAGTTCCAGTCCAAGCTGCCAGGTGTTT
Source organism: Phascolarctos cinereus (assembly GCF_003287225.1). Classification (NCBI taxonomy): domain Eukaryota; kingdom Metazoa; phylum Chordata; class Mammalia; order Diprotodontia; family Phascolarctidae; genus Phascolarctos; species Phascolarctos cinereus. Next base: position 321,654,338 of record NW_027555847.1, read on the forward strand.
AAGTAGGAAAGCAAATGTGTATTGACTTTGGGGTGGTAAGAGAGTAACCTTACAGATCCCTGAGTCAGTTTCACATGTTTCTCCTATTAATAGAAATGAACTTGTATATAGAGCTGTGTACAGTATATAGAAAAAGTATTCCAATGCTGCAAAATCTTGGTGGTACTGTCACAGTATGGGGAAATGCCTGGCTTAGGAGGCTTTACAAAGATTGTTATCTTGTTTGTTTGACATGTCTTTGCAGACTTAATGAGCATGTGAGTAGTATAAAAATAATTCCAAGTTCCATCCCCTAAACCTTTGGAGCAGAAATGGTTTTATAAAGTGCATTTTGAAAAGAGACTCAGTCCAGCGATAATACACTACACAATATATTCTTTTGTAACTTTCTATTACATGAAATTATAACCATTTATTCTGCTTTTATGTAACAGAAAGCCTCTACTTGTTTATTACAAGCTGAGTGAGATGTGTAATGATAGTAGATAATCTAGGGGTAGGATATGTGAGGCCATTTTCCATAAAATACAGTCTAAGACATGAGGAGCATACTGCTGCCATCACAAATGCTAAGACTTCATAGTCATAAGTGAAAGAAAAGTAAGCCAAAATGGAAGGACAACATCTGTGATTTGGAATTGAAAATCTACAAAAGTTTTTATACATATCCATAAAAATATATTTTAAAATCATTTTATTCATCTGTTGTGTTTACATAAGATGAAGGTAGCTTTTTTAGCTTAGGGGAAAAGTTTTCTGGTTTTGATTTTTTTTTATAAAACACAAAACCCTGTTTTAAAGTTTTCTAATCTTAACACACATGCTTAACATCAGCTATTTACTTGTAAAGAACTCTTGTGTCCTTAGAGGCAATATCAGGGATTTGGGGTTTCATATACTTTACGTGGCTCTTTATAAAGAGCTATTTTGCCTTTAACATCTTTTTCATTTAGTAAAATATTTCAGAACTCTGGCAGGTGCATTATTGAAATGCAACCAATTGATAAGAGAAACTGTAAGCTTAATTGTTGTTAACCTTTGTTTTCTTTGTTGCACTGAATTAAGATTGTTATTTATAAGGCTCTATATTCATTTTAAACAGATTTCATTTTCTTTTTTTAATAATTTTATTCTGTTAAATTCCCAAAAGCATGAAAGAAAAAACTGTTATACATAGCATTAGAAAATTGATATAATACAAAGCAGTGAGGGTTATTTCAGAAAGAAGAGGTAAAAGTGGAAGCACTTTTCTGTTGGAGCACATTGCATTCATTTAGAACTACTGACAGATACGGTAGTTACATTTTTAACTCGATTGCAAAATGCTCTCTAGCTAAAAGCACACTGACCAATGTCACTGCTAATTAGTTGCTCTATAAAAGTAAGCAGTGGATATTTTCTAGCCTATAAATATAGTATAATTTAAGAAGTTTTCCTACAAAATGAGTTTATATTGCTGCCTAAACTGTCACGTATGTAAGCATTTAGAGGTTTTTAAAGGTGGGAGGGAGATGCCCGTATACTTTCTGGATTGATTTTTATACATGTTTGTGTATGTGTCGTGTGTATGTATGCACGTTTGTGTGCATGCATATATATATGTCTGTGTACATATGTATGTAAATGTTTATCTTGTCTATTGAGTTATTTTTAAAGATCTGTTCATTCCAGATTCCTAAATTTGGCCCACAATGTTTACACCTTGGCACTTGTAGAACTTAATTTGATTCCAGTATAACGAAACAAATCCTTTATCACTGGCCTTTGAGGAATTCCAAATTCACTGATGAAATGTTCTTCTCTCCCCCTTCCATCCCCCCACCCCTGACTCCTTTACAGTGCTACTGAAGTGTGGATATACAGAAAATACCTCTGATGTTGACAGTGAGCAACTTTTACCAAATTTGTGGTTCCACTGCATGTACAGTAGATTTTTTTAGGGGGGAAAGGGGGAAAGTGAGGCAGTAGTGATTCTAAAAAATGTCATGTATACACATATAATAATTTGTTCAGAAGGTATGATCCTGAACACACAAAACAAAGGGTTTAAGTTACTTTTTTTTGAAGACCTGCATGTTATTGTTAAAGGGTACAACTGCTATTCTAACTTCTCACAAGATCTTCTCATTTTAAGAAATCGCTTTAATCATGAAGTGATAAAACCCCCACCTATGAAGCAAGAAGGATAGACAATTTGACCCATACAATGACTTCTTTACCTTTGAGTGTATCTCCACAGCCTCATTGTACTGTATGTCTTGCCAAGTGTGAAACCACAATATTCAGTTTATGAAGAATAGAAAGCTACAGATCATCTTGCATGAGTGCAGCTCATTAGGGTTAATTAAATTGACATTTTTCAGCCTGTTCTGGATACATGAAAATTCTAATGGCAAACTGATCCACCCTTCACTAGCTTTGTGCAATATTGTAAAAGTAGAAAAAAAAACAACACTAGCACATTGTGCTTGGCTTTAAGAAGTTCTTTTAACAGTTGCATTTGAGTGGACATTTTAAATGCACATTGTATTGTATTTGCAATACTAAGTAATATTCAACGTTCTAAAGTATTAAGTAACAAAATGTAAAGAAAAAAACTAAGCAAGCATTTAGAGCAATACTATGAAATCTCCAATAATTGTTTTGACTGTTGCCTTTTTCTTTTTCTTTAGTGCAACTTTTCTGCAATGTCATTATCGTATTGCTTTTTATTTCATGTTTTTTACACTCATGACTTCAAAGTTAAACTATTCTACACCAAGTACTGCAATCACTTTTCTCTTCTTGTACATGCAATGTAACAACATACAGTTTTGGTGCTTAACAATATTCCTTTTTTTTCTTTAATAAAGGATATTTATTTGAATTATTTGATTTTGCTTACTCAGAAAAGATTTCTGTATATTGTGATTCTCATTTTAGGTGGAATGGATCATTCATGTAAGTCTTACTTTTCAAGTATGCTGTAAGAACATGATTTTCTTATTTATTTTCCTCCAAAGTTTATGGTAAAATATTTTCATTAATTGAAAGTATACATAAGACCGCAGGCACTGATTGTAATTGTAGATTCCTGATGGGGTAGAGGGAGGATAATCCTGTCATTTCTCCCAATAATCAAGAAATTTTAGCAGTGATACAACCAGAAGTTGTATTGAATTTCACTTAATGTGGTAATCATTGCTTGGTCACTTAAGTTAATATAAAACTAAAAGGAAGCCTTCTTATGTAAGATGTAGCCAGTAGCATTTTGTGAAAATGTTTTGTACTCTAGTGGGGGGAAAACTGCTAGTTTGGTGGTTTTTAAACTTTTGAAGATAAAAGTGCTAGATCTCACATTTAACAAGGAATGTTATTATATTTATTAATATGGATGTGGAAAAAAATTGCCTAAAATTAATCAACTGCTTTCAAATACTATGGATGTCATATGTGTGTGTGTGTGTGTGTGTGTGTGTGTGTGTGTATGTGTGTATATGTATATATGACAGATTTACCTTAATAACTATCATTTTGCAATGTGAATGAGAGGAGTTCAAGTTTCCTATCTTCTGATGTAAAGTATTTCCCATGGAAAACCTAAAAATTAAAGTAATGAAAACAGGAAGAAAAAACTTCAACTAGATTCCACAAGTGGAAGTCAGCTTTGAGTGGATTGTCCACTTTATTAGCTGAGATTTCTAGTCTTTTGCTCCCCTGCCCTCTTCATAAAGCCCATATAACCTTTAGTTATCTCTTCCAGCACTACAGTGTGCTTCCCCTCTAAATCACTGTCTGCTGCTTAGGTTATTTCTGCCCAAGAGCAATAGTCCTTAGGATGTGCTTACTTAGATTTCCCACCTTTAAGGAAACAGAAAAAAAATAGCAAAATGAGGAAATGAGTTCTGTCTCCTTCTGAGTTGTATCCTTAGTTTGATTTTTTTTAAACAGGCATACATATTTAGATACTAATACAAAGTAGCATTGTGAAAGCAAATGTAAGAGTTTAGGTTGTGTTAGCTCTTGGCAGATAAACAATTTTTCTTTATGCCACTGTCCAAAGTGCAACCAATGATCTCAGTATTTGATCCTTTGGAGAATAACAGAAAAGGTTTTTACCTAATCCACTACTGAATATGAGTTACTACCTTGGATGACAGTGCTATGTGATGTCATGCTAGCCAGCTTAAATTATTTTCCATTTCATTTAATGTAATTCATGTGGCCTACTGGAGAAAACCTGATCCTTGCTATCGAAGTCCACGGTTTGACTTTGTGGAAGAAGAAAAGATTCAGGCTTCATGTGGCTATATACTAATGGGAATCCACTTAGGGAATTAAATATACATTGTTCAGCATCCCACAGTGCCTTTAAAAAGATAAAGGACTCATCAAATGCAAAAGGTAGAAAAAAATCATTTACTGACCATAATGCAATAAAATTAGTATTGGATAAAGGAAATTTGAGCCAAAAAAATGTAAGTAAAGACTAATGACACTTTGAATAACAATTGGGCAAAAGAAACCACAAATTATAGACAATAGTGTTAAGTATAGTGAAACAGTATGGCAAAATATTTGGAATACAGCAAAAGTAGTCCTCAGGAAAATTTATACTTCTGGAAAATATCAAACTGATCATGAACATATTTTAAATGTAAAGGAAAAATCAATTATATGCCATGAGAAACAAAATTTTTGAAATTTTTTTGGGATAGGATAAAACTAAAAGCTGTTGAAAAAAGGCCAGTGAAAAATGAAAGTTCACATAGAAAAAAAATTATTTTTCTGATAGTGGTTTGGTATATGTAAATTATATGTATGTGTGTGCATGCATATGTATATAGATAATTCATTCTCCAGTAGGTAATTGCAAAGTACAGTGCTTCAAATCAGGATATGAGATGCAAATCAAAACGAGCTGAGGTTTCATGCTTCACCCTTGCATATTGCCAAAGATGACAAAAAATGGCCGAAGTCAGTGTTGGAAGGGTCGGGATATAGTAGGCATGTTAATGCATAATTGGTGGAGCTGTGAAATAGTATAGCATTTTGGAATTATGCAGACATGACAAAAATGCCCATACCCTTTGGACCAGAATTTCATTTACTGGGCTTATATTCCAAGGAAGGTGGTGGTGGGTTTTTTTTAAGTCCCTATATAAAACAAAATAGTTCTAGCAGCACTGTTGTGATAGCTAGAAATTAGAAACAAAGTAAATGCTCATCAATTGGGGAATGGCTGAACAAATTCTAGTACATGAATGAATATTAGTGTGCTGTAAGAAGTGATGTGTGTGATGAATACAGGGAAGCGTGAAAGAATCTACGTGAACTGATGCAGAGTAAACAGAGCCAAGAAAACATCTAAGAATTACAACAATGTAGACGGAAAGAACAGCTACACACCAAAAAAAAAAAAATCAAAAGTGAATGGAACATAAAGGTCAAGCAGCACTTGGATATGAGAGATGGGAGGTGGGTGGTCCATAAGTGTTATACATTGAACATTTTTTCAGTATTTTTCAGTGTTATCAGTTCTGACTCTTTTTTTCTGTTTGGAAAATATTATAGAGGATGATTCCTTGGAAGGGGGAGAGGGAGGAATACTGAGGCTAAGTATGATTTAAGAAACAATTTTTTTTCAAAAACCTATGCCAATAGAACAGTATTGAAATTTATGAGTATCTACAAAAATGTAAAATGATCAAGCAATGCAAAAAGATCTTACCCCAATAACAAAAAAAAAATCAAGCAATCCATAAATTGCCAAGGAGAAAAAATCCTTGCATCAAATGGATTTTCCATTGAATTCTATCATTTAAAGAACAATATGCTACTATTATTCTCAAAGATAGAGAGACAAGCCCACCGAATACTTTTAATTAGGCAAAGGTGGTCCATACTCTAGAGTGAGAACAAAGAACCACAGACTAATCAATAATGAATAGTGTTGCAAAATTGGAAGAATGACAAGTGGATGGCAGCTGGTGTTGCAATAGAGTGAGTGCTGGGGCTAGAGTCAGGAGGGCATTCAAATCCTGTCTCAGACACTAGCAGTGACCCTGGGCAAGTCACTTAGTCTGTTTGCCTCGGTTTCCTACTGTAAAATGTGGATCATCTTAGCATCTACCTACCAGGAGTATTGTAAGGATCAAAAAATATATTTGTAAAAATCCTTTTGGACGTAGTAGGTGTTATGTAAGTGCTTACTCCTTTCCTTTCCCTTCCCCTTTGCAAGTCAACAACAGAAATACATTCAAAAGGTAATTTACTATAACCAAATTGGATTTGTACTGGGTGTGCAAAAATTGTTTACCCACCACTAATGCTTAGCATAGCATTTAGCAAATAGTAGACATTTAATGTTTATTGACCGAGCACTAATAAAAACAATTAGCAAAATAAACAAACTACCCAAAATTACAAAAACCATATATGCTTCAATAGATGCAGAAAAGGCTTTTGACAAAATTCAGCACTCTTAAAACCTAAAAAGGCATGAAAATGCCATTTTTAATGGAATCAAAAGCATTAAAAACCAAGATGTAGCATTGTTGTGATAGAGAAATAATGGAAACCTTCCCATACAAAAAAAAAGGTAAGGATTCCCTCTTTCCTCACTTATTTAATGTAATCCTAGTTATAGCAATAGGATAGAAGAATCAACCAAAGAAATAAACAGGAAAGAGGAGATAAAACATCCCTATTTGCAGATGATTGGATTAAATATCAAGAAAAACCCTACAGAAATAGCACAGAAACTAAGATGATAAATATTTGCAACAAGGTTATAGGATACAGAAGCCACAAGTATCAATAGTATTTCTTTGCCATACAAACAAAAACAAGGAAAGCATTAAAATCAAGCAATCTTCCACATAGCTGCCCAAGTGATTTACCTAAAGCACAGACCTGACGCATTGCTTTCCTACACCAAAACTGCAGTAGCTACCTATTCTACAATCAAATACAAATTCCTTGGTATTTAGGGTCTTAAACAATTTGGCTCCAACCTAACTTTCTAGCCTTACACATTTCTGTCCTTCACACATTCTGCCATCCGGCCAAACTATCCTTTCTAACTTTTCCTTACACATAATGCTCCATTTGTTATCTTTGTGACTTTTCCTTCCTGGTTGTTGTTCATGTCTAAAGCATGCTTCCTCATCAACCTACATCTTAGAATCTAATAGTTCCCTTCAATGCTTATCTTAGGTGTTGCATTCTACATGAGGCCTTTCCTGATCTCTCCACTTCTTGTCTCTCCCCACCTTCTGCCAAATTATCTTGTAATCTCATATACACACTTATATATGTGTGCTGCCTTTTCTGGTAGTCTATAAGCTTCTTGGAGAGGAGGATGCAGTTCTTTTGAGAGTAGTCTGTTGATATCCTTTGGCCATCTATCCATGGGGACGTAGCTCTTGATCTTTTATATCTGCTCTAATTCCTTATATTCTTTGGATGTCATACCTTTTTTTTTTTAGGCAATTAGGGTTAAGTGACTTGCCCAGGGTCACACAGCTTGTAAGTGTGGTTTGGTCTGAGGTCACATTTGAACTCAGGTCCTCCACTGCGCCACCTCGCTGCTCCAATATCATACCTTTTTAAGAAATATTTGGCTCAAAAACGTTTTTCCCAGTCAACTTCTCTTCTAAAAGCAATGATTTTGCTTAAGCAAAAGCTTTTCAGTTTCGTAACTGAAATTACCTAGTTTATCTTTTGTGACTATAACCCTTGTTTCTTTAAGAATTCTCTTGACCGTAACTGCGAAAGGCTATGATGTTGTTTTCTAATTTTTAACAGTGTAATTTCTCATGTTTAGGTTGTGTATTCATTTTAAATTTATTATTCTGTATGTGTTAAACTATTGGTCTAAATCCAATTTCTGTCAAAATGCTTTCTAATTTTCTCCATAGTTCTTGTCAAATGTGCACAGATTATTTTTTTTAAAAGTAAATATTGCTAATAATCCTTTGGAAAAATGTTCAACCTCACTGATAATAAGTTTGGGTATAACTTTACACCTAGAAAATTAGCAAAAGTAATAAAAAAATAAACTTGTTATTGGTAGATTATAGAAAAAAAGTACATCCATTCCCTGCTGGAAGAATATTGCATGCTTATAGAATATTTTTGGAGTGTGCAGTGAACTTTACAAAAATAAATCTTTTCCTTTGACCTTTATTGTTGGGAATATGCCTGGTAACATAAAGAAAAAAAGGTATTTGAAAACTGTTAAAAGATTTTCATAAGAAAATTCTATGTAATGTAAAATAAAGTGTAAACTTAAATGCCCAACAGTAGGGGAAAAGTTAAATAAACCATGGTACATTAATGTAATAGAATAATACATGTAATGAAATTAACATGGAAAAGCAAAATATTCAGAATCTGAAAAAATCTTTATGAAATTAAAAAAACAGTCAATATATTGTAATGACATGAAGAAAACTGAATGAGAGTGTCAACAAGGATTTATAAAGTGTTTTACTATATATGCCATGCATTTTGTTAAGTGTTTCAGAGAGAAAGAGAAACACTATCTCAGCTCTCAGCTCACATTCTAATTTGGGAGACTTGAAAAACTATGTTCATAAAATACATACAGATTTGTAGGAGGTGGTGATATCATATCCCATGAAGTCCCACAAGGCCCACCTCAAAGCAAAGACAGTGGATGGCCTACTTCACTTAGAGAATGTATCACACAGGAATACATAAATCCAACAAGGTGGACCAGAAGCTTGGTGGGATGAGCCAATGGTTGTTGAGACTGAAAGAGTGCTGAAATGGAAAGAGCAATCAAGTGAGCACTAATTTTGTTTTTCACTGAATCTGTGTTCACACTTACTAGCTGTGTGATCCTGTGCAAGTCACTTAACCCCAATTGCCTTAAAAAAAAAAGTATGATATCCAAAGAATGTAAGGAATTAAATGGGTAAGAGAAAAAATAAAATACATACTGTATGGAGGGAAAGTGATCAGAGGGAAGGCACTAGCAGTAGAAGGAATGGGATAGATCTCCCACAGAAGGTTAGTCTTAAAGGAAGCTAGGGAAGCTGAGAGGTGGAGATGAGGAAGGAGAACATTCTAGGCACAGGAAACCATAAATAGAAAGGCACAGAGCCAGGAGATGGAACGTCAAGTTCAAGGAAGAGGAAGTAGGTCAGAATAAGTTGATCAGAGTTCATGGAGGGGTATAAAGTCTTAAGAAGACTGGGATAGGGGCAGCTAGGTGGCGCAGTGGATAAAGCACCAGCCCTGAAGTCAGGAGCACCTGAGTTCAAATCTGGCCTCAGACCAAACACTTGACACTTACCAGCTATGTGACCCTGAGCAAGTCACTTAACCCCAATTGCCTTAAAAAAAAAACTGGGAAAGTGGGAAGTAGCCAGTCTGTGAAGGGCTTTAAATGCCAAACCAAGGATTTTATAATTATATTTGGTCCTGGAGATAAAAGGGAGCCACTGGAATTTATTGTGTGGGCAGGTGGTGATCAACACCCCTACAAAATATAAATACCACAGTAGTAAAATAACTTGGGCAGCTTCATGGAGGATGAATTGGAGAGAGACTTAAGGAGAGCAACTGGAAAATTATTGCCACAGTTTAGGCCAGAGGTGATGAGGTGCTGAACCAGGGTGATGGTCATGTGAGTGGAGGCAATGAGACACGTGAGAGGCTATGAAGGTAGAAATGACGAAGGTAGTTAGACAATAGATCAGATATGTGGAGTGAATGTGAAGAGCTGAAGATGACATTGATGTTGAGAGCCTGGTGTCTAGAAGGATGGTAGTGTCCTTGACGGGAATAAGAAAGTTGGGCAGAGAGGAGTGTTTGGGAGTAAAGATAAACTCTATTATGCTAACTTTGAAATACTCACAGGACATCCAGTCCAAGATGTTCAAAAAGCAGTTGGTGGAGTGGGACTGGATATCGATCAGGTAATCATCTATAAAGAAATGATCATTGAGCCCATGAGAGTTGATGAGTTCACTGAGATAGTATTGAGAGAGAACAGAGAAGTGCCCAGACCAGAGCCTTTGCTGCTACTTACAGTTTAATGGGCTATGACATGGATAAATCCAGTAAAGAGACTGAGGAATGGTCACAGGTAGGAATAGAAACAGGAGAGAGAAAAAAAGAGGATCTAGGAGGAGATGATGATCAACAAGGTCAAAAACTGCAGAGAGATCAAGACGGATAATTATTAAGAAAGGTCATTAGATTTGGTAATTAAGAAAACATTAGTAACTTTGAAGAGGGAAGTTTCCCTTGAATGATGCAGTGGGAAGTCAGGCTCTAGAGAGTTTAGCATGGACAAATAATCCCAATGGAAACCTAGAGGAAAGAACTGACAAAGTACTATGCTGATTTAATTTTGATGTACATAGTTACCAAGTAAGTTTAGTTGTTTGTATTGCTGTTTAACATTAAGTTCTAATAAAAACATTTTTAAAAAGAAAAATATTTGATTCGGTAGATGCAAACTCTACCAAAGGCTCTTTTCCAACATTTTGTCTCCTATGTCTATGTCAAAATCAGATTAGATCCCCTGAAAGTTGTTAACAATACAGCTCATTTTCTTTGATGAGCCTCTAATGATTTATATCATGTGCCACATAAAACAAGGAGAGGTATGCTTCCCCAAAAATGTTTAGGACAATCATAGAGGATGATATCTACCTTAGAATCGAAATAGAGGAGGAATTTCCAATAGTTGATGAAGTCCTCTGTGTGCTCCTATTTGCTGATATTTTGCTGACTGAAGCAAGCTTAGAAACACTGAAGAATCTCCTGAGTAAGCAAAATAATTGATCAAGAGTTCAGCCTTACTATCTACAAGGTAAAAACAAAAACAAGTGGAGAAAGAGGAAGGCAACATGGCCCTGTGGAAGGAAAGTGCTTGCAATTTGATGCCAAGACCTGGACTGGAACTCCAGCTCTGCCACTTACTGCCAGTGTAATTTTGGGCCTCAGTTATGTCGTTTATAAAATGAGTGAGTGAACATGATGATCTCTAAGTCCCCTCTATCTCTCATTGTATGATCTTGTGCAGAATACTTATTGCTGAGATGATGATGGGCAGACAATGTAAAGAAATGGCACATCAGTACATATGTCTTGAGACAGCATATATTAGCAAGAACTGGGCCCAGAGCTAAAGGAGCAGACCAGACTGGATTGTTTTAGGGAAAATTGAACTGTGTTTTGAAAGATGCCAAGCTTCTCCCTGAGGCAAAGACATTTAGTGTGTGTGTGTGTGTGGTGTGTGTGTGTGTGTGTGTGTGTGTGTGTTGTGTGTGATTATTCTTCCAGTGATACTATATGACTGCGATTCACAGGATACCATGGTCTGAGAGGTCTTCAAGTTGTAGGTTACCCAAAGGGCAATGGAAAAGCACCTAGGAAGAGCAAGCAGGCTGCAATACATTACCAACAAAGAGTGATGTATGAAAAGTGGCATCAAGAATGTCATCAGAGATGTGTAGGACCAGAAGAGGAGGAGGGTCATTCAATCTTGTGGAAAGAGCTAGAGAAAACCGATTGTCAGTTTGTGAGTTCCACTGTGATTCAAGTGTTATGAGATCTAGAGGGAGGCCCCCAGCATGTTGTATAGACCCCCTGTGGAGGCTTGATGGGAGAACACGAACAAGAATCACATAGGATGAAAAAGCATGGCTAGGATATAATCTGTCCTTCTGGAGGGAGGACATACATTGATAGGATCACAGATTCATTTAAATACAAGTCTATGTTGAGGTTTGGTTTTGGCTGCCGTGTCATATTCACTAAAACTCAAAGGGATCTCGTCATTTTGGGAGTTCCCTCCAATATGCTGATCACAAACTACTGCTTACTCATCCAACATGATTCTTGTGCAAATCCTCTCAAAAGCTCGCCACAGGAGAGGTTCAAACAAGTGGATTTATTTTCTTCTTTTTTTTTCTTTATTTATTTTTGATTTTCAACATTCACTTCCTTAAGATTTTGAATTCTAAATTTTCTTCCTTTCTTTACCCTCCCCCTCTCCAAAATAGCATGCAATCTGATATAGGCTATACATATACATTCCTATTAAACATATTTTCATGTTAGTCATGTTGTAAAGAAGAATTAGAACCAATGGGAGGAACCACAAGAAAGAAGAAAGAACAATAACAAAAAAGAGAGCAAGAAGTATTCTTCCATCTGCATTCAGACTCCATAGTTCTTTTTTTCTGGGTGTGGACACCATTTTCCATCTTCAGTCTTTTGGAATTGTCTTAGATCCTTGCATTGCTGAGAAAGGCTAAATCTATCAAAGCTGGTCATTGCACAATATTGCTGCTACTGTGTACAATGTTCTTCTGATTCTGCTACTTCACTCAGCATCAGTTCATGTAAGTCTTTCCAGGTTTTTCTGAAGTCTGCCTGCTCATCATTTCTTGTAGTAGCAAGTGGATTTATTTTCTCCTGAAATTCTTAGGATACCAGTGGAATATCTAGACATCATCTATCATCTCATCCACTGCATCCTGTGCCATTCCCAGTTATCTTGACTGTCTTGATTGTCTTGCCACTGGACTTTGACAACTCTGGAGAAGAGAGTGAGGCTGATGACTTTACACAGCTCTGCCTCACTTAAATCCAATTCACTCAAAAACCAAGACATCACCCTCATGATGTCATTGGTCCTCTTCCAGAAGAAAAGACCACCACCACAAGCAGCAGCAACAATAACCTCCTTATTCACACAGAACACACATAAGCCAATCTCTTTCTGTGACACAATTTTTTCCTGACATCCTTTATTCCCGCTCTTCAGAGTTCTTCATTGCTTATGTCTGTTACATATATGTTCACATATAACATGGACCTTTCCATTGCCCTTTGTATGATGCTTATCTTTAGTTCTTCAGGGGCAGTGCCGTTCCAGGTCTTACTGATAGCAATGCCAGTATGATACTTGTATTGAAAAGATGAGCCTTTGCAGTTATGGGAAACTTGGGACCAGTGAAAGTATTTGCAGTTTCTTGAAAGCAAACCAGTCTTCTCTCCTTTTCTTTTTCAACTCTGGACACAGTTCACCATTTATCTGTACTGTTTGTCCCAGACATACATACTGTTGGACAAGCTTGATAAGCTGTCTGTTTGGATGAATGTTGACATACAAGCAATAAACATATTTCATCCATTTGATCCTTCTTATATGAATGGACAAGTTAAATTCCTTTGAATGGTTACAGATCTTTCTAGGAGGCTTTGCAATGTCTTGCATCTGGATGCAATCAATACAGTGTAACTTACAAACAGGGGTATGTATGTGTCTGGAGGACTACACCATTGAGGGCAAATTCCTCCTCAACTGGATTCCATGCTCTATCATGGTGGCAAATACTTTGGGAAAGCATACATCCTTCTTACTATTTTATTTCTCAGCTGGGTCGTTATTATCACAGGGTCATTGAACAAGGCTATTTCTATTATATCTTTCAAGGAATCCTGAATGAACTTGATATATTGATGGGAGACCCCTTTTTGTAAGAACACCTATAAGGCAGTATTTTCTTCTACTATATCAATTTTTTTTGTTGAGAGAAATTATTATTAATAACCAGTAATTTGGGGAGATCCAGAGTTCCCCCCTTTCTCTAAAGTCATGATTTCAAAAGTTCAGTCTCTTGAAGAATTACTGATCATGAGATTGAATTTACTGATAATGAGATTGTCCTTATTTTCTTACCAATATTGTTCAAAACCCCACTGGAAGCTATTGTGCTCTACTCAGGTATGGGTGGGGATAAATACTTTGAATAGATTGCCCAAAGCTGGAGGTAACTTAGACATAAATGACACAGTCAAAGTTCATTCGAAGATGTTTGGCCCCTCATTGCAATATTCATTCTCCATTAATTTTTAACCAATCAGAGCTGATTACTACCCTCAAGGGAATACGTCTCTTCCAATGGGCATATAAGCAGTGAGCCTAAGCCATGATCGTCTTTGGTCTAAGAGGGAGATGACCAAATGACCATCCTTTTATTAATAAACATGCTGACATTATTAAGAAAATAATCAAATTACCCAGAAATTATGTCTCTGGAACCTTTTAAACATCACATTTTGTATAATTAATGAACAATAAATATAATGAGATCTTCTATTCTCTACATCTTTCAGACAACTATGAGGTGATAAAGATGTGGTCAATTGTTGAATGTTATTTCCAAAAGTCGTGTTGTTACCCACCAATACATTCATTGAAAATGAATTCAATCTGTGGGCGCCATGTCATGCTACTGACTCATATCGAACTTAAAGGCAACACAGTTTTCATAGGAAAGGCTGTTCAGCCAAGGCTTCCTCATACTCTCTTTGGTCAGTTGATCTTGGGGACCTATGTGTAGGGTTTTACATTCATCTCTCTTTCATTTCTTATTAGATTCTACCCTTCCTTCCAATTCATCAAAGTCTTTTAGGATTCCAATACTGTCATCCGAATACATTAGCTCTCTCTTCTACTTTTGTCATCTGAAGATTTGATAAGCATGTCATTGAAAACTTCAACTTACTAATGAAACTGCTGAACAGAACAGGATCCCACATAGAACACTGTGGCTCTCCACTAAAGACTTCCCCATCAATCGTTTGCATCAATCACTGTTCTTTGGGTCTGGATGTTCAACCAGTCCTGAAGCCACCTAGCAGTACTGTCATCCAGCTAATATACAATCTTGTCAGACTATAACATGTTATGCTGAAACTGAGCATACTATATCTATAGCTCCTTATTGCCTAAGGCAGGCCAGCACAACCTGCAGCCACTTGCAGCACACCAAAGGATTTACTCTGCACAGAGGATGTTTTCCTCTACATTTTTCACAGGCTACCCAAAATCCTTTGGCAAGGTGTCAGCTGCCCAAGGGCCATAAGCAGCCTGGGGCCACAGGTTGTGAGGCCTAGCCTATGGTATTAAATTTAAATTCCTTTGTCTATCATTCAAGGTAATTCACATTTGGACCTCAATCAACAATGTTTTCCCTGACCTACACCCTAGATTATGATTTTAAATTAATATCTTGTTGATGAATCCTTTCATTTACATTGCTGTCATTTTCAATGAACTAACCCCCCAAATAACAAGGTATCATTAAACAAAACAAAGCAACAAAAGAGTATGGCAATGTATGCCTTGTTCTGCACCTAAAGTTCCCTAACTGTCCACAATTTCTTCAGTCAAATGACTGAATGACTCTTATTAAGCTTATATCATGTGCCACAGTGCTAAGCACCTTGGCTATAAAAACAGAAATGAAGCAATCCCTGCTCTCCAGGAGCCTGCATTCCATCAGGTAAAACAGCATTTTGCATATGAATACAAAATATATACAAAGTAAACCCCAAAGTAATTTCAAGAAGGGGGTGGGGTTGGAGCAGAGGGGTGGGAGGTGGGTGGGCAGGAAAGACTTCACATAGGAGGTAAAGCCTGAACTGAACTTTGAAGGAGGTTGTTGTTTATCCCTCATTCTCAAAGAGGATCACGATATCAGGGAGGTGATGTCATGACATGCAAATGAAGGAAGCTAGGATTTCAAAGGAGTCTACCCTAGGCGTGGTAGAGAGTCCTGCAAAGACACAGACAGGAAATGCAATATCATGTACAAAGAACGGTAAGTAACCAGTTTGGCTGGATCAGTATGTGAAAGGGAATAGGATGCAATAGCCCTACAAAGTTAGGTTGGAGCCAGATTGTGACAGACTTTAAATGACAAATGAAAGAGTTTGTATGTTATCCTAGTGATAACAAGGAGTTCCTCCTAGAGTATTCCCTAGTTTATGGGCACCTGCTTCAGTTCCAGTTTTTTGCTATCACAAAGACGGCAGCTCATATGAGACTTTTTCCTTTATTCTTCATCTCCTGGGGTACAGTCCAGCAATGGCATTTTGGATCAATGGGTGTGTACAGTTTAGTGACTTTTCTAGTATAGTTAGAAATTGTTTTCCTGAACTTGCAGACCAATTCATTCATCTACCAACTGTACACCACCAGGAAGACCAGGCCTGTCTTCCTATAGTCCTTCCAACATTTACAATTTTTACCTTTTGTCATCTTTTCCAATCTGATAAGTGTGAAAATTTTACAGCCGTTTTCATTTGTGTATCTCTTATTGTGAGCCATTTGGAGAACTCTTTCACATTATATTTCATATATATGTATGTATGTTTGTATACATATACATAATATTATTACAGGGTTGTATATTACATTTCTTCCTTTATAAATTGCCTGTTCATATCCTTTGGGGTGCCTGGCATGTAGTAACTACTCAATAAATGCTTATTGACTTGAATTGACTTGGTGATTTATCTGACTCATTCTTAAATATTTCTATCCATTTATAATTGATCAGATATCCAGACCTGCATCAATCTACTTTTCTAATACTGTTTCCTACTAGCCACTTCCCCAGCTTCATACACACATTTCACAGAAGGACGATTCATTTCTTTATTGTTCCTGTGTGACCTAAATTTCATGTCTTTTTTCATGCTGCTCACTCACCCAAGAATGGCCTTGACTTCTCCTTTGGCTCTTCAACCCAACTTCATGAAGCTTTCCTTGTCTCTCCATCTCATATGGATCTATCCCTCATCTCAACTCCTGAGCATTTATTGTATTTTCTTATTATTGTCTTTTTTAAAAAACACTATGTTTGTCTTATCTAGGCAGTTAGGTGGTGCAGGCTATACCTGGAGTCAGGAAGACCTAAGGTCACATCTGGCCTCAGTCACTTATTCACTGTGTAACCCTAGGCAAGGCACTCATTTTATAGATGAGGAGAATAATAGCACTTACCTCCCAGGGTGTTGTGAGGATCATATGAGATAATATTTGTAAAGTACTTTGCAAACTTTAAAAGACATCTATTATTGCGCAAGCTAGTCTTTTCTTCCCCTTTGGAGGAGGGTGGGTAGCCAATGGTGTGCTAGTAAACATTTAACAACCAGCTCTCTGAAAAAAAATTTTTTTTGAACAGGACACAGTTTTAAGTTTAATCTGCATTATTAAAATTTTCTCCATCACTTTCTTAAGTCTAGAATTCAACAAAACAATAAGCCAAGCCCTGACTTGTAATGTTTCTTGATTTTCAAGCTATAAATGCTCACACTGAAAATTTAACAACTGACCCTCTTGAGCCAATATGAGTTGGCTCCAGCACATGCAGGTATTGCCCATGGTATCTTGAAGTAGCAATGCTTCAGTAATCTCTGCTGTCATTACTGTGGGTCTTCCTCCTGAGGTCTTGTGACTTGCAGTAACAGAAAAATGCGCTGTGGTGATAAATATCTTCAAACTTAGCTAGGTTGTTCTGTAACTAAGAAACACATAACCTCATTACTGGGTCTATGCTTTGAGACTTACCAGCTTGGTAGGACCTGGACTCTGACCTCCACTGGCATAGGCTTCCAGAGCCAAGCACCACTGCCATACTATGGGAACTTAAATGAAAGAAAGCATATGACAGGTGCTTAATAAAAGTTAAGGGAGGGAAAGGGAAGAAAGGCATTCATAAATGAGCAAAGATCTGTAGACTGTCTTAAGACAGTTTCCAGCCTAGGTGAGAGAGAGACAGTGAGAGACAGAGACAGAGACACAGAGACAGACAGAAGCATAAATGTAGAATTTGTTGCCAAGGCAAGGTCACTTTTCTAGAGAAAATTAGAGGCTTTTAGTAAGAGTGAATACTATAAAAGGAAGTAAAGAAGATATCCCCTGGTGTAGCATTTTACCGGAAGAAAAGGTCCTCCGGTCTCATGTTTAATGGGGAAAAACAAAGGCGCTGGCATGACATTTCCCTTTCCCAGGTTTTGGTTTTATGTTGCCTCAAGGGATCCTCCAGGATGCTTTCTTCTCTATGGGTTTCTATGACCTTAGTCTTTCCTGTTCTCAGTCTCTTTTGCTTACTCATCATCCATATCACACCAAGGTTCTACCCTAAGCCACCTTTTTTTCTCCCTTTATACTCTCTCTGTCTCTGTCTCTCTCTGAGTAACTTCATCAGCTCCCTTAGGTTTAATAATTATCATCTCTATACAGGTATATACAGCTATAGATATCAATCTACAGTAACATATATATACTGCATAAGAGATCTATATATTTATCTATCTGTCTAATCTCCTGCATGGAGATAATGCTTAGCATCTAATAGTGGCAGATACATATAGGCTTAGTTATCTTGTCTATGCAGGTATGTATAGATATCTATATAAGTTTTATACATCTAGATCTAAGTGTGTATCCATATACATGCATAGGTGTGTATATTTTGTGTGTATATATGTAGAAATATATACATATATACATGTGTGTACATACATATACACGTGTGTGTACACACACGTGCACACGCACACACACACACATACATATATCCTGACTAGGAAGGCCATCTCCAGTCATCCTGATCCATATATTGCCACTGGACCCGGATGGCTCTGGAAGAGAAAGTGAGGCTGGTGACTTTGCACAGCCCTCCCTCACTTTAATCCAATTCACCTACTTATTATGGCATCACCTCCCTGATGTCACAGTCCTCTTTGAACACAAAAGACAAACAACAATATACTGCACATATATAATCATCACCTCTATGCAGGTATGTGTGTATACATATATATGTGTATATGTATACACACACGCACACATATATGTACACCTGCATAGAGATAATAGTTATATACCCACACACACACACACACACACACACACACACACACACACACACTGAGCTACACCTCCATAGTATTCCTCTTCATTTCTCTGTCTCTGTCTCTCTGGTTCTCTGTCTGTCTGTCTTTAATATGTATGTATGTATGTATGTATGTATGTATGTATTCACACACATACATATAATATAGATATATTAATGCTTTATCTGTGTCTATA
Organism: Phascolarctos cinereus; assembly: GCF_003287225.1. Taxonomy (NCBI): domain Eukaryota; kingdom Metazoa; phylum Chordata; class Mammalia; order Diprotodontia; family Phascolarctidae; genus Phascolarctos; species Phascolarctos cinereus. Next base: position 321,673,257 of record NW_027555847.1, read on the forward strand.
TATCTCCACAATCTCTCCCCGAGCTTCATTAAGTTCTTCATCACTAATTCTCTATTGGATATTTTGAACTGGATATCCCAGAGACATCTTAAAATCAACTCATTATTTTAACCCTTAAGCTGTCCCTTCTTCCAAATTTCCCTATTTTTATTAGAGAAGCCATCATCCTTCCAGTCTCCTCAGGTTCAGAACTTCAGCATTGTCCTGGTCTCCTCACTCTCACTAATCACACAAATCCACTCCCTTACTAAACCTTGCCATTTCTCTTTTACGATATCTCTTTCCTCTGGGCCCTTAGCTGAACTCAAACAGCTACTGCCCTATTTGCAGCCCTCATCAACTCTCACCTAAATTCTTGTAGCAGCCTCTTAAATTGGTCTCCCTGCCTCAGGTCTCTCCCTACTCCATTTCATCCTACACACTCCTGGCAATTATTGACACAGGTGCTACATTCCTCCCTGGGTCAGAAATTTTGCAATCCCTTGCCAAAAAGCACCTGGATTATGCTTGAAATCTATAATCATACAGTACTTGCATCAGAGTAAATATCAACTCTTTAACAAGGGTGATTATCCTAGCACTTTAGGCAATCATCCCACAGTACCATTGAAAACAAAAGAGCATTAACAACACATAGAATAGAAATAGCTGAGCTATACCAATTGCACTTGACAGGATGCTTCAGTTACTTAAATGTCTGAGTCATAAGCAGGATACAATCTATACACATCTTTAAAGTACATGCATAGCCATAGTATACAAGCAAGTAATTATAAACAGTAATTTTTTAAAAACGCCTAGCTAAGTAAAACAACATCAATGGGCCTATAAATAAACATGGTATAATGTAGTATATACACAAATACACAAGCAAGACAGTGCAAAGCTAATAAGCAGATGCTACTATGCTATAATCTTAAGCTAAGTACAATAACAAATGAATATAATAAAATGACAAAATAAAAGCATAACTCAAACATACAGCAAATAGCATGTTCATCAATGAACACATACAATTACATGCAAGGCGTACTTTACAGAGTCTGGTCACTGGTCTGGTGGCCACCTGCCATCTCTTCTGTGACCTGCTGACCTCTGTGTCTCTATATTTAAGTTGGTTGATAGTATGAGATGATGATGATGATGGTGGTGGTGTTGGTATAATGATGATAGGCCCATTCTTTAAACCCGAACTTGTAGGAAGGTCAGGCTGAAAATCAGTAGTGCCATGCTCTGGGGGTTGTCTCTGTTCCCTAGAAATATCTATAGTAGAAGTTTTAGGCAAGAAAAAAGTTGCCCACTTCATTTGTGGCAAGGTTGTTGAGTAATAATACACAGTGTATCCTTCACTGGAAACATCACTTTCAAAGTGAGTATTTGGTTCGGACAATCTGTAAAACTGATCGGCAGTTTCTTTTGCTTAAAGTCTTATCTATTGAAGTAAATGTCCATCACTCTTCTCCCCTTTCCTCACCAAGAAGTCCAGCTAACTAAAGGCAATAAAGTGTGATGAATTGTCTTAACCAGACCACTCCCCCCTCCACTCTCTGAGACTACTCTGTAAACAGACCCAGTCTCCCCAAAACTTTGTTAAAGTTAGATTCCCACTGGTCTGCTAACTCGTGGGTCCTTTGAACACCAAAAACATATATGTCCACTATATACAAGTATTTATATATATATCAATAAAGCTGTCCTCCTGCTGGAGGTCTTGACGATATACTCTGGCATTCATTGCATGATCATTTGTTTTTGTCACAGCTTTTCTGAGCTGAAGTCATGGTTTCCTGGTCGGCTTCTTTCATCCTCTCTTTCAGCTGAGAAATCTACTGACTGTGAGTCCTTGAATCAGCTCCATCCTCTGAGATTCCAAAACACCAGTCAATATAGTTGGGAAGTGACTGCCTCCCAAATAGAAGCAAATGTGGTATAAAGCCTGCAGCATTATTCCTAGTGGAGCTGTACTAAATGTACTAAAATGCCACACACTGACTGCTCAGAGATTTCTGCTCTGGTCATAGTGTCCCTCCCCAACACATTCCACAGCATGAGATTGGAATTCTTAGGATGTGGGTCACCTGAGGATGGTAAGGAGTAGTTCTAGACTTCTTCATACAGGAAGAAGCAAAACACAATTTGCCTTCATTGACTATGCCTTGGTCAGAATGGATTCTGGAAATTAAACTAAGAAGCAAACATCTTATTTGCATTATTAGTAGATGAAGAACTAGAAGTAGCTGAAGACGGTTATTTTGATTACATATGGATCATATGTTGCTGAAACATTAGGGATGTTAGGGATGACTTGTTTCTTTTCAAACCTATTGATAGCAATGCCATATCAGGAGAAAATGTTCATCTAATTGGTGGGTTTTTAAGTATATAATAACACTCACTGGTGGATCTCAAATGGAGTTAGGACAAAACTCAGGTTTGCAAGTATTAGTTTAAAAAGTCCCCCCCCCCATGTAATGTGGACACATTGTTTCAGCAATCATTCATCCAGAAATACTGAAAGTACCGTGTACAAAGTAACAGTGATATTGTAAGATGATCTGCTGAGAATGACCTAGCTATTCTCAGCAATACAATGATCCAAGACAACTCCAAAGAAATTATGAAAAAAATGGATCCATCTTCAGAGAAAGAACTGATGGTGTCTGAATACAGACTGAAGCATACTGTTTTTACTTTCTTAATTTTTCTTGAGATTTTTTTGTCTTATTTTTTTTCATAATATGGCTATCATGGACATGTATAGCATGACTACACATGTATAACCTATATCCAATTGCTTGCCTTCTCAATGAGCGGGGTGAGGAGAGGGGGAGAGAATTTGGAACTCAAAATTTAAAAAACCAATGTTAAAAATTGTTTTTACATGTAACTGGGGGAAAATAAAATACTAAATGAAAAGCAAAACAGGGTTTTTTAAAAAGAAATATTGAGTGAGGTGCTAAATACTGTTTTTATCCCCCCTTTACCCCACCCCCAAACAGGACTTTCATTCATGTTCTAAGAAGTGGCGATCACTGGTAGTTTGAGCAAAAGTCACTCTCAGTAAATTACAGCTATCACCTTCCTTTCAGTCTCGAAGTACTTTTTTTAGAAGGGGCAGGGGGAGAATAAGGAAGTATTCATTAGGCCAGCCCATTCTTGGAAGGGGGACAATCAGTGGCAACACTGATAGAGTGCCTGGATGCCTCATATTTGCTCACACATACTGCAACCTAGAGTTGTAAGCTCAGGACACTGTGTTCTCCACATCCCCGTTCCAGTCACACACAGTGCAATGTACTTCTGAATTGGCCAAGCAGCCTCTTGGCTCCTCAAGGCATTTCTGGAAACATTTGTTTGTCATCCTTCCTGCCTGCTGGCCATAGCAATCTGAACAAATACCTAAAGTCAGCCAGGTGCTCACTACTCATGCAGTTTTTCCAGGTTGTGATTAGAGTAATCATCTTTTATAAGAGCAGTCTTTTAAAAGGAAGCTCCTTTGCCAAATACTGACACTGTATAAGGGTAGAGCATGGGCACTTTAATATTGTTGCAAAATATTCTGGCTTCCCTGTGCTAAACTACTCTGAAGGGATTTTGAACTAAAAGAAGAAATTGTCATTTCTCTTAGAGAAAATAGTAAAGATGAAGCAAATATATTTTATTGCAAAAATTTCCTCTGGACACTTGCAGATTTGAAGTATATTTTTGAAAAATTGAGTCCTCAAAATAAATCAATGCAAGGCCAAATTCAGACTCTGATCCAGAAAGTAATTGCATTTATGAAAAAGAGCTATAGACAATAAAATTATAAAATATTTCAACACATTTACCAATTTAAAACACATAGGTTCTGAAAGCTAAATCAAAGAACTACTTATTAACCACTTGACCAATCTACAGTGGCAATTATCATTTTTATTTTAAGGAATTACATGTTTTAAAATATCAATGGGTATGAACTCTTTTGCCATGAACAAACCACACATTTGGTCTTGCTGAACATGAACAGTTAATAGACTTGCCCTATGAGAGTACATTGACACAAGTGTTTGAACCTGAAAAATTTCATTATGTTTTGGCTGTGAGTAAACAAAAACTTCTCTGGTTTATCGACCAAATAAACATAAATTTTACTACCATTTATCTTATTTGCATGAAATGGAGTTTTCTCAGTACCAGACAAAATACTGATCTGGATTAGGGGTCAAAAAAGAATGAGTGGCAGTATCATCAGTGACACACCCTTCACAAAACAAGCCAGCCCATCACATTACTATTATTATAGTTATTTTTCCATAAGCTACAAATATAAAATTTAAAGGAGTTTATCAATGAATATCTATGTATGTTCCATTATTTTTATCATATAGGTAAGATCTACATGTTATAAAAATTGTTACTGAATTTTATATGAATGAAATATGAGCTAAGAAAATATTTGCATAGATCACCCTTGGGGAGGGGGAGGGCAATAAAAGGGTGAGTTGCAATGCAAAGTTTAGAAACTTCTGTCTTAAGGTGACACCTAGTTAAAATGTTGCCAGGCACCCAGTGAAGTGTCTCCCAACTGCAACCAAATCCCTCTGTCCAGATTTGGAGTAGTCAATCTGAATTTTTTTGCTGCACAGCACCACAAGGGATATAAAGAATAAGAAAGACCCTGCCCTCACGGAACTTACAGTCAGGTAAGAAAGTTAAAGAGAAGAAAAATACTTATAGAGCTTTGGTTGCAATGATTTTTACTAAATTACCTAACATCTCCAGTAAATTTTTAAAAATCACTTTCTATGTTTTTATTCTGCATTTAACAACCATCAAAAGTCACAAATATTCAAGCACACAAGCAAGAACAAAAAATAATGATACATTAATCCAGAAACTTCCATGATCTATTTCTACTCAATTTATGGGGTTTACCATCATCAGTTAAATTCCAGTTGGCTTTCTGTTTTCCTGTCTTTTAGGAAAACAAAAAACTGCCCTGCTAAATGCCAAATAAAAATGGAATGAGGAATTAAGGTAATCATCCACATAATCCATAAAAAAGAAATTACCTCAATTTTCAGGATTCTTATTTTAGGTCAAAGTTGTTATTTTGGCTTGAATTATTCAAATAGTTACAACTCAGCATTCTCAAGCAATGTTACAAAATACTTTTCTCATAAAAACCTTGTGAGGTAGGTAGTACAGATATTATCTCTGTCTTAGAAATGAGGAAACTGAAGATGTGAGGAGTTTAGAAACATGATCAGACAGTGTCAGAACTAGAATTTGAAACCAGAACTCTCAGCTCCTGGGGCTCTTTCCACCATCCTACACTGCCTCAGTTCTCCTCCGTACTTAGTTTGTATAGAAATCCTCGTTGACATACTCCTGGTCATCACATATTTCTAAATTATTTAGTAACTTAATGCCAAAATAGGTATGTCTTTGTATGGCCTCCAAAGTGGTTTCTAGTAGTGTTACCACATGGCTGGTCTTGTCTTGCCCTTCACAGTTTTACTGGAGCTTCTGCTATCCATCGAACTCAATAAAACCACTGAGAAGGGAGCACCAGGTTTCACCAGCGCTCATTCTTTGGGAAAGTTCATCTCTTGCTCTTGCTCCATGAATTATGAAAGGTCTGATCTAGTTTCTTCCAGCTGGATGAACATCCTCCGAACTGAATAGGTACTTATCCTACCCCATTCTAATCTAATCTCTACAAACAGAATCTCAGTGTGGGAAGGAAGACTGAGAAATCTAGCACAATAAACATCTCCGAGTAATAAGGGGAAGGAAATAAAAATTTCTGTGTCATCTACTATGTGCTGGGCACTGTGCTAAGTGCTTCACAAATATGATCTCATTTGATCCTCACAACAATCTGCTATTATTATCCCCACTTATAATTATGGAAACAATTGAGGTAAACAAAGGTTAAGTACTTGCCCGGGGTCATACAGCTAGTAAGTGTCTGAGGATGGATTTGAACTCAGATCTTCCTCAGCCCAGGCCCGGTGCTCTATCCACTAAGCCACTTAACAAAACTTCTAAGAATGCCTCTGCTGGGGAACAAGAAGAGAGTTAACTCACACATTGAAAATACTCCTTTTCCCTCCCCAAATAACTATGAGAGCCATAGCTTTCTTTTTCTTTTTTGTTTTTGCTGGTTTGTTTGTTTAGACCACCTGATTCCATCTATGGGGGGAACTCCCAGGGTCAAAACTGTACCAACCCATTTATAAATTCCCAACTCCAAGGCTAGTTCTCTCTCCATTATGCCACATTGTTTCTGTATTGCTGAAGACTACCTCAGGATAGATAGAGAGCTGGCCTCAGAGTGAGGAAAGTCTGGGTTCAAATCCTGCCCTTGACACACTGGCTGGAAGACCCTGGGCAAGTCCCTTAACTTCTCAGTACCTAATATAACTTTCCAGAACTCCAAGTTGGACAGCAGGGGCAGAACTGCATGCATAAAGGGAATTTCCTTGCCAGCAATTCTTTATATCAACGAATTCATAGTTCTGTCCCATCCCTTCCCTCCTCCTCCTGCAAAAAAAGAGAAATCAAACAAAAAAGCCTCAGAAAATTTTTTGTTGTTCTTCAGTCATGTCCAACTCTCCACGACCCCATTTGGGGTTTCCCTGCAAAGATACTAGAGTGGTGGCCATTTCCTTCTCCAGCTCATTTTACAGACAAGGAAACCGAGGCAAACAGGGTTAAGTGACTTGTCCAGCATTACACCGCCAGTAAGTATCTGAGTCCAGTCTTCTGGCCCTGTATCCACTGTGCCAACTGGCTGCCTATTCAATTGACTGCTCTTACCTAAATATTAAGAATATTTTAATTAATTACTTAAATTAATGTAAATATTTAAATATCCATATTTTTTTTAAAAAACTGTCCTTTGGCACCCTGGCACACCCTGCTGGGCACAATCAATGATCCTTTGCATCAAGTCTCTGAATTCATCCTGGGCACAGGGTGCAATATGGGAAGGCAGATGCTCCCCACATTGTTTATTTTTACATTTCTTTAGAAGCCAGAGTAGCTCTCACTTCTGATACAGCAGCATTCTGTGACTGCCATCTTCAGCATGGCAATAGCAGGAAAAAGGAAAGTGTGTATTTAGAGGGGAAAAAATTATTACTTGACAGTAATTGGCCATAATTTTTGAAGAGAAAGAAAATCTCTTTATAGACTCTCAAAAGGGAGGCATTTTTAGGTTGAGCCTGGCTAAATCAGCTACCTGGTCTTTCTTTTTTTTTCCTTTTTCTCTCTATCAGGGATTAAAAAGAGAGGAGTGCTAACACAAAATTTCGGAAATTCTTCAAGCAACCATGTAATTGTAAGAAAATACCATTGTCGAGCAAAACGTCGCATGTGTCACATTTACAAGCTTGTCAGTTTTCACAAAGGCCCTTGAGGATCTGCAGAGAGACAAAAATCATCAGCCTCACTTCCGCTATTTTTACTGTTTGAAGATGAAGGTGAATCAGGAATGCACCTGTACTTTCCTGGCTACCTTTAACAATAAAGGATGCACACGTTTTCTTAATTATTGGGATATTCGGTCAGATGCTTATGCCTCTGTCTTTAGACAAATGTCAAAATGGAACCAGTGGGCTAATTTTGGGGTTCCTATGTTCCTTCTATAAACACATACACACATAATACATAAATCTTCAAAGACGGAAAGTGAGGAGAATGACAAAGGTTTGGGTTACTTAGTGGGTTGAGGTCAACAGAGAGGAGTGTGAATAAAGTTGGAGGCAAAACTTAAGAGTTCAAATCCTTCCTCAAACACTTACTGGCTATGTAACGCTGGGCAAGACACAGCCTCTCTCAGCCTCACTTTCCTTATCTGTAAAATGAAGATAATTCCAGCACCTACCTCACATTGTCTTGAGGATCAAATGCATGAATGGTCAGGTGCCACGTAAAACTAAAGACCGATATAAACTGGTATCATTTGTTCAGTCATGTTCAACTCTTGGTGACCCCATTTGGGGTTTTCTTGGCAAAGATCCTGGCATCAGTATCTTCCTGCATTGTTTGGCATGTCTTTCTCCAACTCATTTGACAGATGAGGAAACTGAGGCAAACAGGGTTAAGTGACTTGCCCAGAGTCACACAGCTAGGGAGTGTCTAAGGCCAGATGGGAACTCAGCAAGATGAGTCTTCCTGACTCGAGGCCTGGCCCTCTATCCCACTGTGGCCACCCAGCTGTCCCAAAGCCTATAGCACCCAGTATTCCAGGGTAGTCTCCCATCCAGGTACTAAGTAAGCCTGACCCTGCTTTGCTTCCAAGATCAAACCAGATTAGGCACATTCAGGGTGCTATGGCTGATGAAAAGTAGTAGTATTACTGCAACCAATTTCTAGCTCCTATTTCACGTGCTCAGCTCCAAACCACTGACTTCTAAAGTGCGAAAGGAAAGAGGGAATTTTCGTGACTAGCCTATCATTCCTGGACTTCCTATGATCTAGCCGCTCTTCAGCCTCTAAGACCCCCAAGCTCCGTAGGGCCTTTGCAAGTGACAACTGCAGCTAGGACCAGCCTACAGACACCACCTGTGCTGTTCTCCCCTCCCTGGCTCAGTGCTTTGTTTTCCTCTTGTACTCCCAACTGTTCCTGGGCTCTCACCTTTAGGCCAGAGCACGGAGATTGGTGGCATCAGAGCTGTTTCTGGATTCAGATCTGGTTTGGAACATACACCAGAGTGGGGTGGATGGCCATCTGCTCCCTTGGCCCTTAGTTTCTCTCTTATCAGGTCTCTACGACGGAGGACAAGTTTGCTCTTAAATGACCTCCAAGACAGGAATCCTTGCTCATCGCCGGGCAGAGAACAGAGGAGCATTTTTAACTTCCTTCCCATACTTTGGTTTTTCCACCCTCTCCCCCCACATTCCACAGTCACAGCAGCTTTTACACGGCTGTGGGCAGGGCTCAGAAGTTCTGCTCAGTCATAGCTGACAAAGAGACTCCAACTATGGATTCCAAGTTCCCTTGTTTTCAGGCTCTGTTGTTCTGGATCAGTACCTTTCTGCATGGAATACCAAAGCTAGAAGGGACTTTAAAGAGCCTTTTGTCCAACCCTTGCATTTTACAAACAAAGAAAGTGCAGAGGGAAAGTGGCTTGGGTTTTTTGTACTTTTACACCTGAGTGAATTGATCACAAGTACTTGAAACCTTGTTTTGCTGAAAATGAACAGGGGACATCTCTATCCAGAAGGACACTTCTCCAAAAAGTGACAGGCAGCACAGGCAGACTGGGATCTGGCCTCAGCATGAGGAAGACCTGACTTCCAATACTTACTGGCTGAATGACCCTGGGCAAATTATTTATCTTGTCAGGGCCGGGGGCAATTCTCAAAAACTAGAAGATGTAAGGGGCAGCTAGGTGGTGCAGTGGATAGAACACCAGCCCTGAAGTCAGGAGGACCTGAGTTCAAATCTGACTTCAGACCAAACACTTGACACTTACTAGCTGTGTGACCCTGGGCAAGTCACTTAACCCCAACTGCCTAACAAAAACCAAAACAAAACAAAAAAAACCCCCTAGAAGTTGCAAAATAAGTACAGATCTACATAGGGAAAGGAATTTTCTCACTGGGAGTTCCCTATGTGAAAGAAATCTTTGGCTTGATCTCCCCACCCCCCACCAATCCCTCATTTCCCCACTAGCTGCATTGCTTTTGGATTTTTTTTGGAATTCTCCATCATGGCCTAGAACGCTCATCATTGGGGAAATCTCATCATCCTGCAAGATCAAATCAGCCTTGGTATTCATATCTCATCAGCACCTTCTGCCCTCTGATTGGACCCTTTGATTGGAAGATGGAACCATGAACTTAAAAACCTCCATTTGAGGAGGCCCAGGACAGTCATCTTCCTATTTCCCACCAGTTACCCGGTCGCTGGATTGAGCTTCGTTATGCCCCCATGCCGGGTACCTTCTCCCACCCATCTTCAACCCTTTTCAGTTTCTTTTTGGCTTGTGGTCTTCCTCCATTAGAGTGAAAGCTTTTTGAGGGCAAGGATTGTCTTTCTTTTTATTTGTATTTGTCCCCCCACATACACTTTGCACATGCTTGGCACATAGTAGGTGTGTTTAATCAAATTTACTATTGACTAATGGGAACCTCCTTGTGGCATGGAGGTGACCCTGGCTTCTTAAGGCTTTGTCAGGGGAGCACAGGCTATCACAGGTTCTACCAAGCTGGAAAAGCTTTGAGTTAAGACATGGAGAAGAAACTGTACAATTATTGTCTGAATCCCTGGTTTCCTTCTAGACTCAGGTGAAATACAACCTTTTATATGAAGCCTTAATTCCCCACGTATGAGTGCCTTCCTGCCCCAAACCACCTTGTATTCTTCTTGTTTATATTCTGCATCTGCCTCTATACGTCCATAATGATTCCACTAGAAGGTAAGCTCCTAGAGGTAGGAACTGTTTTACTTTTGTTTTTGTATCACCAATGTCTAGCAGTGTCTGGCACATCGTGCATGATGAATAGTGGTTGACTGCTCAGCTGAGTTAAATTTGAAGTGATTCAACGCTAGATTGGTCATAGAGACATGAACTTTTGGCCAGAGCAGCCCTTGAAGACCACCCTTCCAAGCTGTAGAGGTGCATCACTAACTATGTCAACGAAAGACAACACTGGATGAAATTAGGGATCACCAAAGTATTGAAATAAGTTTTTAAAAGTTGATACGACGACTTAAATTGCCTGTTCTATCAAATCCAAACTTAGCCTGGAATTTAGGCTCCTTCCTTTCAATTCCTTTTCAGCTCATCTCAAAATCTCCTCTGCTATTGGGGCTGCTAGGTGGCACAGTGGATAGAGCACTGGGCCTGGAGTCAGGAAGACTCATCTTCCAGAGTTCAAATCTGGCCTCAGACACTTAACGCTTACTAGCTGTGTGGCCCTGGGCAAGTCACTTGACCCTGTTTGCCTCAGTTTCCTTATCTGTCAAATGAGCCTGAGAAGGAAATAGCCAACCACTCCAGTATCTTGGCCGAGAAAACCCCAACGGTCCTGAAGAATCAGACACCACTGAAATGACTGAACAAAAGGATGCTATTCCTGACCAGCTCGGCTCCATTGTGCTTCCTCCCCATGAGGGCTTTTCTGCTCCCAAGTTTTTAATTAGTTGTCACAATGTGTGACTTACATGATAAGAATTCTGGGAGTTAGTTCATGAGAATCTTTCTTGTATCCTCAATGGTTTTTCCTTAACTTTTCCAGTCTTTAATAAACCTATGATCTTTTTTTTTTGAGGGGGAGGCAGCTGGGGTTAAGTGACTTGCCCAGGGTTACATAGGTAGTAAGTGTTAAGTGTCTGAGGCCAGATATGAACTCAGGTCCTTCTAACTCCAAAGCTGGTTCTCTACTCACTGCATCACCTAGCTGTCCCCTAAACCTATGATCTTACTGATATATATTAGGGTTGGGATTGGGATAGGGAGAGTCTATTTTTAGCTCTGCCCCTTTACTTCCAAGTTTATTGTGTAAGCACTGCCCGCCCCTTCTTTCCTCACCAATTATCACCTCCACTGAAGGCTCTTGGAGTCACACATTCTAAGTGGAGTGAAGAAGCCCATGAAAACATCTTATACCGAGGATAGATAGGGGCAACTAGCTGGCACAGAGGACAGAGTGCCATGCCTAGAGTCAGGAAGACTCCACTTCCTGAGTTTAAATCCAGTCTAAAACACTTACTAGTTGTGTGACCTTGGGCAAGTCACTTAACCCTGTTTGCTTCATTTTCCTCATCTGTCAAACGAGCTGGAGAAGGAAATAGCAAACCAATCCAGTATCTTTGCCAAGAAAAGCCAAATGGGATCACAAAGAGTTGAACAGGACTGAAAAGACTGAACAACAAAAATGATAGATAGATAGATGAGTAGGTAGGTAGAGCATTTATTAAATGCTTACTATATGCTGTGCACTGATCTAGGAGTTGGGAATACAAAGACAAGTAAGCTAGACAGTCCTTGCCCCCAAGGAACTTGCATACTAATGGCAGAAGAAGGGAGAGGAAGGGGGCAGGGGGAGACATGGTGAGGGGCATAGCTGCAGATGTCCAAGCAAGACAAGGCCCATCAAAGTCCATGGAGGTTTTAGGATGTGGCCTAGAAACACTGAACCACATTCAATTCTTAGAGCCCAGTGAGGGTTTTTGTTTTGTCCTTTTGATGTCTCTCACTACCCAGGTCCTGGAAATCTCCATAGCCTGATACCTCTGCAGGTATGATCCCAGATTTAGGAGGCCCCTTGGAGGGCTTCTATTCCAACCCTCTGATTTTCTAGAGGAGGAAACTGAGGTTTATAGTTTGCTGGAGGCCACACAGGTAGAATGTGAACCCAGGTCTTCTGTTTCTTTTTCTTTTAGGATTTTTTTGGGGGAAGATAATCAGGGTTAAGTGACTTGTCCAGAGTCAGACAGCTAGTGTCAAGTTTCTGAGGCTGCATTTGAACTCAGGTCCTGGCTGCTCTATGCACTGCCCACCGAGTTGCCCCAAGGTCTGGTGTTTCTAAAGCCTGCATTCTTTCCATCGTGTCATGCTGCCTCCCCCACAATCTGGTGATCATAGCAGGTTCTCCATCTCAGTGGAGGATCCATAAAAGGGAATGAAACTCTCCTGGCAGGTCTGGCCCTGAGTCTTGCTCTACCTCATTCCAAAGTCAGGATCATTTGTTTTTGGTTTTTTGTACCAGAAGTGAAAAAGAGGCTATGGCCCTTTACCAAATAATGTAACTTCTTCATCTTTCTGCTCCAAGCAGACAGGAGAGATATTGAGACTTTTATTAGGATTATTGGATTCTAGACATCTTGACTTGATGGTTCAATGCCTAGCCAAAGAGAGGTTTTACATTTGCTCTTAGTTGAAAGTAGGATCATAACCCCACTGGACTTTCAGGGATGCCAGGATCCTACCCAAAAATCTTTCTCCACATCACTTTTCTGAGGCTTAGAAATTATGTTTTTATGTGACCCATAACTTCCTTAAGTCTGGACTTAGAAAGTTTCCCCTCTAGGGATGCCCATCCATTGGAGAATGGCTGAATAAGTTGTGGTATGATTGTGATGGAATACTATTGTGCAATAGGAAATGATGAGGGGGATGGTTTTAGAAAACCCTGGACAGACTTATATAACTTAATGCAAAGCAAAGTGAGCAGAACCAGGAGAACACTGTACACAGTAACAGCAATATCATAACAATGATCAACTGTGATCTTAGCTATTCTGATCAATACAATGATTCATGACAATTCCAAAGGACCCCTGATGAAAAATACTATCTACCTTTAGAGAGAGAATTTATGAACACTGAGAACAGGTTGAAGTATATTTTTTTTGCTTTACTTTTTTTTCTTTTTTTCTTTTTTTAAAAGCAACATGGATAAAACAAAAACATTTTACATACCTGTATAACCTATATCAAATTGCTTGTTGTCTCAGGGAGGAGGGAAGGAAGAATTTGGAAGTCAAAATTTAAAAAAATGAATATTAGAAATTATTTTTATATGTAATTGGAGAAAAAGTAAATATTTTTTAAAAAAGGAAATGTTTTGCATTACTTCACATGTATAATAGTGCTTGATTTCTCAATGGATAGGAAAAGGCTGGAAGGGAGAGAATTTGGAACGCAAAATAAAATAATGAATGATTAAAACAAAAACACCTTTCCCCTCTATCAGCTCAAGGAATTGCTAAATGCCATTGAAGGAAACGGTCAAAACAATGATAAATAGCTCTGCTTGTGCCTTTGCCATGTTGTGGTTAGCTCAATGGCTGGTTTGCAGAGATGGGAAGGAGGTAGTGCCTATCTGGCAGCCTGAACTGGGTTTCTGCTCTGAGTACAAGCTCTGCAATAGTGCCCAGTCATCTGGGGACAGTTGAGCTTGACTATCATATGGGTCAATCAATAATGGTAACTACTGGCGAAGCTCTCATCCTGCCTCAGACTTGGGTGACTGTAATCATGTAGCACAGTGGATGGCATGCTTGCCCTAGAGTCAGGAGGACCTGCATTCAAATTTAACCTCAGACATTTACTAAGTGTGTGACCTTGGGCAAGTCACTTAACCCCATTTACCTCAGTTTCCTCAACTGCCAAATGATCTGGAGAAGGAAATAGCAAACCACTTCAGTATCTCTGCCAAGAAAACTCCAAATGAGGTCACAAAGAATCAGACACAACTCATTGACTAAACAACAACAATCATCCGAAAAGTACAAATAACAGTACAGTATAAGTAACTCCAGGCAATTCCCCAAATCGTGAGCCAGACAATATAACAGCACAGGGGCTACTCACTTCTTCAGTATCTGCTGGACATTCTCTCAACCTCTTTCTTCCCTGAAACAAGGAAGTATCTGATCAATCTTTACTAATTGATTGAACATCTCCACTTGGGTGTAAAGTGATCTGAGGTGAAGCACTGGGCATTGAAATGAGCCCCTTGTTAGCAGCTCTGGTACAGGGATGATGGAGTTCATAACAAACCGTTGTTCATACACTCCAGCCATGAATACACCCGTTCCACAGGACTAAGGGATTGATAGGCCAGAGGATGAGATTTCTGTCACTAACCCACTGGTTTTATGTGACTACTTAAACTCAGAATCAGTATGGTAGCAGTGTAAGGGACTTGGCCGATCATCTCTTCCAATCCCTTCATGTAACAGCTAAAGAACCAGTTCAAGGGAGGTTTAAGAGACTTTTTTTGACTTGGACTTGTGATTCCATTGGTATAGGGAACTCCCAGTGATGAAACTCCCTCTATCACTGAGGATCAGCAACTTGTGTGTAACTTAAAGAGTCTCAGAGAGTGGCCTGGGCCACTGACAGCTTCATTAACTTACCCAGAGGAACATAGCCAGGATATGTCGGAGGAAAGACTTGAACCCAGATCTTCCTGGCTGTAAGACCAATTCCCTATCCCCCACCAACCAAATGGTGTGAAATGATGAGTCCCCGGCAAATGGCCAGGTATTGATTGGCATGTCTGGTACTAGAACTTGCAATGTGTCTTTAAAAGATTCGATTGTTCTAGAGAATGGCTATGAGAAAACTCTTCCTTGAATTATTCCTATTAGTGAATGTCATTGTTAAGAGAAGACCAAAGCATTAATATAGGATCATGAGAGTTAGAACTAGAAAGGACTTTAGAGATCACCTAGTCCAGGGGATTTTTAATCTTTTTTGTGTCATGGCCAACCTTTGGCAGTCTTGGGGAAGTCAATGGCCCCCTTTCAGAAACGCTTTTAAATGCATAAAACAAAGTTCATAGGAATACAAAGAAAACAAATTATTTTGTAATAGTTATAAAATATTTTTAAAGCCCTAAATAAGAATCCCTGATTTAATCCAACACCCCTCCCCCAATTTTACAGATAGAGAAATTGAGGCCCACAGAGAAGTGACTTACCTAAATTCACTGTGAGTTAGTTACAGAGTCAAGAATTGAACCCAGGTCTTCCAACCCCAAATCCAGTGCTCTTTCCACCACACCATGCTGTCTCCCCTACTACTATGGACCATTGGCCAAGTCTGAAAAAGTGGGGAAAATCATGACCAAACTTGTAGCAGCATTAAGAAATACCGAGAGGATACAGCAACATTCCCACTTAGACGGCAGTCAGACTTTGCTGGATGACAAGCAACTAAAACACTGTTCTGAAGAAATAGAAAAGGTCTCTGAGAAATGCAGAAGACAGCTACCACAAAGTCCATGCATTTTATTCCACAGAACAACAGAATCTACTGGTTAGGATTGAATATAAAATTAAACAAAGGATGACGACTGATGAAACAAGCTTGATTATATAGTTTCTCCTGGTAGCCTTCATTTCCTTCACTAGGTTACACTGCACAGGTGAGATTACAGCACTACTTAAACTGTCAATTGTGACCCCAAATGGGGTCATAAAAAATTTGGCAACAGTAAAAGGTTTCTGAATGCACAATGACCAAAAATTAATTAAAAATCAAATGTGTAATGAATCTGAGGTGTTTCTGGCATCTCTTGCCCATGTTGCATCGTGCAACTTCACTGCAGCCTTGGTTCTGAACACAAAGCATGCACACTGTGCACTGAGCATGCCCTCAGGCCACGTAATGCCAACAAAAAACAAGAAAAGGATTCCCAAGTTGAAAAAAAATCTAAGAAGCCCAGGTTTAGAAGCAGGGCTAAGGGAGGTGCTGCTAGAATTCAGACCCCCTGATGACAATGAGAAGTGACAGTTCATCATGGTTAACAGAAAAGACAGAAGAAACATCAGTTATTAAAAGCACAATAATATGGTGCTATTTTGTGTAGAGCTGAATAATTAATCTTGCATACTCTAAATAGCCTCTGAGAGAATCTCTAAATTACTATATTCTATGATAGCTGATATTTAGGTTGATGCCTGAAATCAATCAGGGAAAAGTTAAATTGATGACAATCTTCTTTACCAAGGCAGAATATGTGTGATGTATTTTAGATCTCCACAGAGGTAATCAGTTACCCAGATGTTTAAAACATCCAAATTACCTCATTAAATGACAGAGAATATTCGGTGCCTGGAAGCTGATCAAGTCTGAATTTAATATATTAGAATCCATTCTTTAAGGTGCCTTCAATCACCGAGAATTTAGAAAGAACTTCTCTTGGATAGATGAAACAACAGAAAAGCTGAAGAGATGAAGAAAAGAAGGGAGGAGAAAAAAACAAGGTAACCGAAGGCTTAACACTTATTTTATGATCAAAACTGAATGAATTCCCTGGTGACTGAATGAGTTAGCACTCGTGACCAAATCATTTGACTCTTCCCATCCTCTTACTAAATAAGAAGTTAAATAGCATTGAATTAAAACCTGAGATTAACCTACCTATCTCTACATAGATATATCTATATATACTGGTATATGTGGATTCTAGCAGCACCATCTTCTAATCTATCCAATGTAACCTAGGGAAGAAATGAAGACTTCCAGGAGAAACTAGAATCAAGCTTGTTTCTTCAGTCCTTTGTTTAATTTTATATTCAATACTTATCACAATTGAATGTGGATATATCTCTGTCTGTCTGTGCATCTATCTGTCTCTACCACCTGGCACTTTAGTGCCTGCATTTCATGGGACAATATTTGTCCACCAACTGGTTACATTTGGGATCTTTCATGACTCAGATAATGCTAAGCCTAAGATAATATTCAAAATACCACTAAGTTATTGCCACATAATCACGCAGAAAAATGGGCCAATGGAAATTATTCAGATGCATTATCCCCATGTCTACTTTGGTTATTATGTGCAGTCAATTTTTAATCCCAGTCATATACCCTTCTTCTCCCCTCCTTTACTCAATCAACATACTCAGGCTATTTAATTGTGTTTCTCAGCTGGTGTCTGCTGAAGGAAAGAAAACTAATTTTAGTTTAAGTGAAACATAATGAGGAAGCTAACCCTGCTAGTTAGGGGTGGGGAGAAATCATATGCTGTAGTCCAAAACCAAAAAGAGGATTTCTGGAATCTTCGGCAGGGTGTTATCTCTACTATGGGTAATTGGCACTCTATTCACCTCTGGATGTGGGCCAACCTGAAAAACATTAAGGGCCATTTAAAAAAAACCAACTAAATAACTGAACATACTTTGAATAAAGTCTATTATCAAGGCAAATGAGAAATCACCCAATACTAGCAATAAACACCATTTAAAAATAAATGGTAAAAAGAAAAGAAAGAAAGAAAGAAAGAAAGAAAGAAAGAAAGAAAGAAAGAAAGAAAGAAAGAAAGAAAGAAAGAAAGAAAGAAAGAAAGAAAGAAAGAAACCCAGTACCCATTAGAAAGTAACTGTGAGACATTCAGACTTTGAGGCTTTGGTAAATTAAAAAACATGGAAAGAATAGCTCTCCATCTCACTTGGGCAGAAGCTGGTTTAGTCTTACAGCATCTGAAAGCAGAGTCAACAAGGGCTGTCTGACAAGGGGGCTGGTCAATTCCTAGATACACATTACAACATGTTCTTATGGAAAGTATAGGAAACATGTTCCCATAAAACTATTTGCAGAGGTCCCACAAGTAAAATGATAGTTAAGAGTTTCTACGGTTTTGTATTACTATCCTCCATAAAATAGGTAACATTTATTTGACTCTGGAAGACTTCTAGGCTTTCTGTAAGTATAGGATAAAAGTCTGTTTAGAAAAATCTTCAGTATTTTGGCCCCAAATCCACAGACTCTCACCATTAACTGTGTATTCGTGAACTTCTAGTTGGATGATACCGTGCACTCTCAAACTCATGAATTTGGTCCATTTTGATACAATTTTGGAAGAAAGGGTGATTATATGTCCTTGAAAGTTCATTTTCATTTAAACAAAACCAATAGAGTGGCTAGGTAGCATGGTGGATAGAGCACTGACCCTGGAGTCAGGAAGACCTGAGTTCAAATCCAGCCTCACACACTTACTAGCTGTGTGATCCTGGGCAAGTCACTAACCCTGATTGCCTCCCTCCCAAAAAAACAAACAAAAGCCAAATAAAGATAAAATACCAGTAGTTTCCAACCAGTCCTACAGTAATCATCTATCTGAAAGGTCCTAGGCAGAATATTTCAGTTCTGGGGCTGATGTAATGATTTGGTCCAACCTGGCAAGGACTTGATCACCATCTTCTTCAGGGATTTTGGGGCTAGGATCACATAAAAGTCACACACAACAGCATATACTTAAAACTTGTACCTATGGCTCAGTTAATATTCCCCATTTCTATAGCTCTCTGCAGATTGGGGTTTTTCCCCCAATAATTCTGTGAAAATAGTGTAATATGACCCCAATTTTATAGATGAAGAAACTGAAGTCAAAAGAAATTAAGTGATCTGCTTAAGGTCAAACAGTTATCATATCAGAGGCAGAACTCAAACGCAGTTCTTCTGACTTCAAATTCATCACACTGAAGCACTCAGTTGACCTTAGGGAATGAAGATAAAAAAGGAAGGGTAATTGAGACTTTTAAATTCATTTGAAAAATAATTATAAAACATCTACTGTGTGAAGTACTAGGCACTGGAATATACAGATGTGAAAAAAATGAGAGTTCCTGACCTCAAGGAGTGTATGTTCTCGCTCTTGGACTTGAGTTTCACTATGGAATTTAGCCATGAGTTTGCCTTCCAACTTCCAGAATCTCTCATTTTCTATTTTGTCACATTTTGCAAATTTGCAACTCTAAGGTTAATGTTTTTTATTACTTTAGCCTCTAAGTTGAGGAATTTTCAGGTTATAAAATATATTAGATATAACAATATATTAGATATATTATAATACATATTAGACAAGAAGATCTCCTAGTAAAGTATGATTTGCAATGTAATATTATTTGATACTAGAATACCTAGGCAAAAGGAGACTAAAGAAAGCAAAGCTTAGATGAAAGTATGTTACCCAAGTATAACAGAAATTTGTACTGTCCATGAAGACTGGCTTTTTAGGCAGTGATGGAGAAGGAATCCTCAGAACTGGGAAGGAGCTCCAAAATGCTTTATAAAAAGTGTACTTTTGGGGAAGTTTAGTCTGTCTTTGCAAGAAACAGAAAGACAGCACACTGTAGTGAGGAGATCATCAAACCTGGAGTCAGAGGACCTGGTTCAAATCCTGACTCTGCTACCTACTAACTGTAGGACCCTGGACAAATTACTCAAGTGCTCTAAGCCTTGTCCTCCTTACCTGGTAAATGAGGTTGGATTAGACCAAAGGGGTCAAATGAACTCATTGCCCAGGGCAGCAAAACTTCAGAGTATGACCAGAAGCAGATTAAAATGTAATTGGGAAATGTTCAACGAAATAAATAAGAACACAAGTAATGGTAATTTGCAGTTTTCTAAGTCAATACGAAGCTGTCAGGGATGTTTCTATTTGAGCTTGACACCACTAGACTGGATGATCTCTCAAGGTCCTTTTCACCTCTAAACTTCTAATCTTAGGATGCTGACTCATTGCCAATATACAAAAATGCCTGGAATGGCCCAGGGCAACTCTATATCATGTGGCTTAACTCATGTTAGGGGATTTTCCCATAGAAAGCATATCTTCAATTTCCTTATGGCAATCAGCAAGAAAATGCTTTGATTTACATAAATCTATTTGGTATTCCATAAAATAAATTACTAATAGAAGAGAAAAACCTCTATGTGTGTGTGTATATATATATATATGTATATATATATATACACATATATATACACACACATATATACGTATATGTGTATATATATGTACATATACATATATGTGTGTGTGTATATATATATATGTGTGTATATATATATGTATATGCAGATGAACAGATGAGTGGCTTCTAATAAATGGACAGGCAGAAAAAGTGATCAACTTGCCAGAAAAGTGTTTACTACACATACCATTTCCTCTGGCCACCTTGATTAGATGAATTAAGGCTTTATTGGGAACCATTACCACGGTAACTAGATGTCATTGCAAGAAAAAGCCATTACATCCTTCTAGCAGAAATATAACTGACAAAAATAGGTCAGAACCTCACACAACAACTAGTCCCTAGGATCAGCTATCTTAATCACAGCATCCTAGGATTCAGAGCTGGACTTGAGATCCTTATATCAAGTGATGATTTCAGATATTATGATAGGGTGTTGCCTGAAACTCTAGCTTATTAGCAACCACTGGGAGAGCCCTTTCATTCCAAAATGTTCACATTTGAATGGATTTGATCGGAGAAGACTGCAAAGGAAGAAGCTTTTGGAGGAATGTTATTCATGCTTTGATATCCAGACAGGCAAAATGAAGCACCTTATTAAAAGAAGGTGGCATGAATAACAGTTCCATCCTCCTTTTGGGGACTCATCTAAACCATTTTTGCTCCTAGCTCTTCCTGTCCTCTGGAAAACAAGGGACACAAGGCCATGACAGGCAGGCATAGAAAAGAATGACACATGGCCTCCATCCTGGTTAACACATGTCCTCAGGGCATCTGCATTTTCTGACCAAAAGCCACATTTTTGTCCAGTAATGAAAATAGTATTAATTATGGAAGTCATTTCATTATATCAAATAGATATTAACCATTTAGGAAGTGATTTGTATAAGTGAATAAGAAATCACAAAATTCTCCCCAGTCATTTCAATGCTTTTTTTTTTTAATCTATGTGACCTCTAGAAATGTTTTAAAGGCACTGCATTTAGAGCCAGAGGGCCTGGTTTTGAATCCCTACTCTACTATTCACCACCCATGTGACTATGGGCAAATCACTGGACCCTCTTTGTCCCTTGGTTTCTGCATTTGTAAAATGAGGGTGTTAATACTCGGTGACTTCTGGGGTCCCTTCTAGCTCTTAACTGATGATCCTATAATGTATACAGAAGAGAAATACATAAGAAAATGTTAGGATCGAATCTAATATTTAATGAAAGGATAATGCCCTGTTAAGTTTGCAATTCTACAAATGGGTCACAGAATGGAGTCAAAGATCCATTTACTCCCTCCCCACTCTACCCCCCCACCACGATACTTTTAAATAAACAGTTTCCAAAATAGTTTTTATAACATTTCATATATACATTTTATTCTGAGAAATGCAACTTGCTAATAATAACAGTTAAGCCAGATTCTAGTTGAGCTCTTTAAGAAATGCATTTGTATCAATCTCTGCTTCTTACCTTAAAAATTTTCTTCTATAAAGTTTCAATCGTGTTTTCCACATGAACAATAAAGGAACAATGTCAAGTTATCTCAGAGGCAAAGTTAAGATTCAATGATGCAAAAATACTTATAAATCCATAGAAATCATTTGAAGCTATTTAAAAAAAAGTATAATTAAAGCTAAGGTTAAAAAAAAGAGAGAGAAACACCTAACATCCTGATATTGTGCTAGATTTGACTGAGACCAAACCACAGGTGGCTCATTCTGTTCCAACTGGGCACCTTAACATCGGCAGACCAGGAGCTGGAAAGCCATGTCCTACTCTCAAGCTCTGCCACCAGCTCTACGATCTTGGTGTACAGCCTCTTAGAGCTCTAATTTCCTCATCTATAAATAAAAGAAGGGGGGTAGATGAGGTCTAAGGTTCTTTTCAGGGCTAACATTCAATATTTCATTAAGGCGACAGCACATATGGTGAAGAATAATTTAATTTTTGCTGGATAAAAAATTGAGTTTAAATATGTAGTTTAGTTTTGATAAGGGGCCCATGCCCTTAGGTCTACTTGTAAACATATTTCTCTTTTAGACTAACATGGTATCTAAGGCCACTTCGAGCTCTAAAGTTCTCCAAGTCCAAGATCATTTTATCTCCTTTTTTGCAAGTTAAACAACAGCAAGGCAGTAAAGATAAGTGGGTCCTAGAATTCTTCTAATGGGCCAAGAGAAATGCAATTTCCTGGAAATTTTGTTATTTACAGAGAGAGAGAGAGAGAGAGAGAGAGAGAGAGAGAGAGAGAGAGAGAGAGAGAGAGAGAGAGAGAGAGAGAGAGACCAAAAACTAATTTTCCACGCGGGGAAATACTTATAAAAACCTTTTATGTCAAAGTCAGGATTTCACAACATAACACACTAATGCAAAATCCAGTAGCACCTGTAAGATTTTAAGTAAATGCTGCCATCACTTAGACACTTTTTTTTAATACCTGTAAAAGATTTGAGAAAAGAAAAATAAAGAGAAAAAGTACATTCTCCAGAGAACAGCAAGTGTATTTCAAAATAAAAATTGTATTTTTGTTTTTCTTTTTTTTTTCCAAAATTTTTTTTTAACAAGACTCTACAGTTGTCATATAACAAGTTATACATGATGTGATTGCTCTGGTTCCCCCACCCCCACCCCATGTTGTTCCATATCCACTCCCATGGTTATCTTCTGCCCCAACATTATCTGCTGGCAAATACATATGTGACTGTGTCCCCACAGTTGGATCTAAAGATAGGTACACTATATAGTACTTTTCTCTGGGAAAAATTAGTTTTTCAAATATGTAAATGATCATTTTTATAATATAGAAATGGAGGGCCTACAGGAGGCACACAACCTAATTATGACTTGCAGATGTCAATTTCCAGATACTGACCTGCTGTACATGAACATTTAAAATATTCATAACAATAAAATTTTATTTATATATGCACTTATATCCACCTTATCCCATATAATGTACATGTCTTGTAACAATTTGGGAATTTAAAAGGTGCAGCCTTCAATAGATTGTTAATCTCTAAAAAAACCAAAAACTATCCACTATGGGACAAGGAAAAAAATCTCAAAAAAGTCCAATTTCAAATTTCATTTCAGTAGGAAAATATTAAAAATAATTTTCTGTGTACATACATATGCTTATATGTATATATTGAATGACACATGTCTCACATATTAACACAAGTCACGTGGAGACATTTTAGTGAACTATTTTCCCACATTTAAATGACACCTATGGCAAATTGTAAAAATATTTTAATTATTACATCATTAAAATGATACTTCACTTGCCATGCCATTAACTTACATCATTTTATTTCTTTATGACTAAATTCCCTGATCCCCAAGTCAAAACCTCCACTTAAATGAACACGCTTAGCGCTCCTGGTTCCTTGGGGACTATGTATATTACGACATTTTCTACTTCTAAATTCCATCCGCCAAATCAAATGAATCATGTGACTTACCACAGAAATAGTTCAACTCTGAGCATGTTTAGCTAAACTGTTCTCCCCAGAATAAGAGGTGAGAAAATAGCCTAAAATAGATGGAGGTGACTTACAGGATGTTTGAGCACATATAATATAGGATGATTGAGGGTCTGACAGAAAGTTTTCAGGAAACACCTGATAACTCCCTGTTAAAAGAAAATTGTAATTTTATAAATAAACCATTTGTGTTTATGTTCTTTCTTATATAAATTAAATGTGTATGCATTAGAAGCATACACACATAAATATAAACAGACCCAAATGTTCTAATACAGAGACTCTGTCTGTTAAGTGGAAGTTGCGGTCTGTTGTACAAATTTCTTAACTATCTTAACCTTGTATGTAAATTAACATGGGGTGCAAGTGAAAAATCAGTGCCTCTTGAGACTGATCTTGAAAGTCAGACACTCATTCATCCATTCTAAAAAAGAATCCTCTCCAACATTACAGGTATTTTACAGTGAGGACGGAGTTTGATGCAATTCCTACTCAGTAAGCAGACAAAATGATGCTTGGCTTACCTTTCAAAGATTTTCTTAAAATAAATATATCATATAAAGAAATGCAGGTTTGCCAAAAATCTTTTTAAAATTACATCAAAACAACTTTAAAACATGTTCACTGAGCATAGTCTAGTGAATTCAATTTCCGTGTTGAAACACCTAGTTAACAGTTCAGAATATTGCCTAGTGTGGTTTGGATACAAATGTGGTGTGAAGACCCAGACAGAGTAAACCTGTCTCTATCTCAATTTGCTTTTATCACAGCAGTGAGAAACAGTCCTCTTGGTCGGGCAAGTTCAACATAAATGTATCCCCTTTAAAACAGCTATACATCCTTAAAATGAGCTATAATAAACAGAGTTAGTTCCCCATTCGCCACTATTACACTTAAAATTGAAATGCATTGATCATTCAGAAAATATTTCTTGCAAAATATATAAATAAAACATCTTAATGTAACTGCATATTTTGTAAATATCCTTAACATTGCTAGACAGACCAGACCATTGACGGCCGGCTGTTATATTTCAGTACAGTATGTCAAATTTATCAGAAATTTAAAAAGAAATTTTTTCTGAGGGACTCAGCTGCCTTCATTTGTTGGCTTTAAAATGTGTAATAAAATGGGAGACAATATCTTGTCCTAAATACATGGAATCAATATGGAAAAGTAAACCATACACTGGACAGTATCATAGAACACCAGAGTGAACAAGAGTGAAACATCTTCCAGTATAAAAAAAGGGAAGAACTTTATACAAGCAGTTATATTATCTGTGTTTCAATTAAAGATGCATTTCTCTCTCACTCCTGGCAAGAATTAATTGGTAAAGACACTGCTTCTCAACAGTGCAAAGTATCCTGAGAAATCATTAAGGTTACAACAACAACATTAACAACAACAAAAAAAAAACCCCAAAAAAACCAAAACACAGGGCTTTCATCACTAAGTTTGGGTTGTTTTTTTTTTTGCACAAAACACAGCAGTTAGATATTTTAAATAAATAAATTTTAAAAGCAGGTAATCTACAACTGTGTCCAACACAAAAAAAAAGGGAGGATGTGACCCAGACACTGCTAATTCTCCCACTGGCTAATATCAGAAAAGGATTGCATCAAATGACTATGAATAGCTTTCTAGTTAACTATGGCCAATAATGTACAAGGAGGTAATTTGTAGTTCAAGTTTTTCATTTTGTTTTTAACTAGCTACAAGCTGAAATCTAAATTGTACACTGAAATATCCTATTCCAATTTGCAAATAGGTCCTCCTCGAGGAGGAGTAATATCCTAATTTTGTGCAACTTTGATGCAGAGCCCAAGGTAGTCCTATGAAGAAGAGTCAGCGCGTCTTTAAAAGGATCAGCACTGAAATCCCAGGTCCTTTAGCTGCATTCTAGGAGCTTGGCCAGGTTATCTCGTAACTCTGTTAGTTCGAATATTTTTCCATCAAGAATTTCTAAAAGTGTCTTCAAGTTATTGCGAAAAGCTTCTTGCTCATTCTGACTTTTCTCCAGACGCTGCTCTAGGTCAGAGAGTTGTCCTTCCAGGTCTTTGTTTCGAATTTCTACTTCCTTTAGAGAAAGAAGTGCAAGATGTTAATTGAATGTAAATATAGAGCCTATATCTGATTATGTGCCGTCTGGGGGAGGGTGGTGGGGAGGAAGGGGAAGAAAAATTTTCAACTCAAAAGCATATAGAAGTGATTGTTGATAAATCAAAATAAATTAATAAAAAATTTTTTTTTAAATAGAAAAAAAAGATGTTAATTCAAACCTAGAAGTAGATGTAATTGACTGAGTCCATATCACTTAAAGAGGTCAGGTGAAAAGCATGCAATTCTTTTTCTAGCTTCTCATCTCAAGATTCAAAGAGGTTCTGAGGTCAAAAGTTTAATAAACAATAGGGGAGAAGGGAGAAGGACAAGTCCTATGACTTTATTGGCAAAAGGAATTCTCAGATGAGGAAAACTCCCTCTACAGGTTGGGATCTTTTCTGCAATTTAGTCTTAGCCCCAGGGTCACACAAGGCAATGTGTTAAGAGGCTGCATTTGAACCAGGTTTTATAGGCTCTGAAGCCAGCTTTCTATCCATTTCTTCAGGAAAAAACATAAAACAAAACTGAATTGGAAGAAAGAAAAAAAAACAAGATCATTTAAACTGAGGTGAATTACTTATTTTCTTTACTTCTATTTATTTTATTTTCTATTTACTTATTTTTATATATTTTCAGGTTACAGAGCCAAAGTTAGTATTGCCAAGTGGAGAAATATCTGTTTTGAAAGATAATGTTATCTCATTTCTTTCATTGCTTCTTGTCTATTTTCTCAGATACAAGACACAAGGTTCTATTTCTTAAGGCCTTGCTCTCATTTTGCTATCTGCCTTTGGCACCTAAAATAGGTCAAAGAGAAAGGAGACGAAACATAAATCAGGCAACTTTGCTACATTACTAGTTTGGGCACAAGAGAAGGATGCCAGAAATGGTTCAAATGAGGCTAGAACATATCCATGGCTTTCATCAAACAGGCAGGCTGGCATTTTGGGAAGACTCTTACCTCCCTCCTGCCCCCCCACCCCCACAGCGCTTTCTACCATAGAAAATTACCTCCATATTTAATTTGATTCATAATATATATGTGTATTATCAGATAGCCATTGTGTTCAAGGCACTGTTAGGTATTACAGAGAAAAATGAACAAGACAAGTTTCTTTAAGAAGCCTGCAATCTAACAGGGGAGAGAAATACATGTATTTGAATACTGTGATGCATGTACTAAATACAAAAGGGAGAGTCAAAGAAAAAAAATCACATAAGAAAGTTGAGGAGAGAGAAGACTTTGAGCTAGGGGGACTAGAGAAAGCTTCATACAGAAGTTGACCCCTGAGCTATACCCTGAAGAAAGAAAACAATGTCAACAGGGAACGTGAAAGAAGTCTGCTCTTAGTATGGCTCTCAGGCTGGGAGAGTGTTCAGAGGCAGGAGAGAGAAAGGGAAGAGCAGGGAATGGCTTTGGGAGAGGTTTGCACTTAGGGAGGAGGAGGGAAGAAAGTCAATCAATAAAAGACCCAGAGGGAGAATTTAGTTACCAAATACTGAGGTGTGACTTGAGAGCTACATACAGACTTAGCATCGCATGACCCATTTTGGACAGGGAAGTAAAGTCAGGCCTCACCATGATATACAGCATTTGGATATAACAGATATAACTAAGCAGTTTTCTCTCACACAGTTTTCATTCTGAGCTTAACTATATGCTCTGTAATGTACTAAGCGTGTTGATATGCTGGGTAATATTAGCTAACAGCTAGGTGGCATTGTGGATAGAGCACTGGGCCTAGAGTCAGAAAGACCTTGAGTTCAAATCCAGCCTCAAACACTTAATAATTGGGTGACCCTGGGTAAATCACAACTGATGTCTGCTTCAGTTTCGTCAGCTGTGAAATGGCGATACCACTTGCCTCCCAGAGTGATTGTGGAATGATTGAGATTGAATAATTATATATTTAAATATATTAATAAAATATATAGAATTAGCACAGTGCTGGCTCATAGTAAGCTCTATATAAATGTTAATTATTACTATTATTACAACAACAGTATCATTTATGATCAGTACATTTAATATGTTGCAGAAGATACAAACAGTCTGAGATTGAGAATAATCTTATACCTGGATTCCCATAGGCATCTCAAACTCACCATACACAAAACTGAACTCATTATTCATCCCCACCCCCACCCCCACCTCTGCCCCCTGACCTGAAATCCATCCCTGGATAACTAAGTGGTGCAGTGGACAGAGTAATGGACCTGGAGTAAGGAAATTCAAATCTAGCTTTAGATACTTACTAGCTATGTGACCCTGGGCAAGTCACTTAACCTATTGGTGCTTCAGGTTTCTCATTTATGAAATGGGGATAATAAGAGCACATACCTCTTAGGGTTGTTGTGAAGATAAACTAAGATAACATTTGTAAAGTGCTTTACAAACCTTAAATGTTAGTTATTATTATTATTACTGTTATAATTTGTTAAAGGTTTTTTCTGCATATTGATATAATCATTTGGTTTTGGTTGTTTTAGCTTTTATTTGTTTGTTTTTTTAGGCAACTGGGGTTAAGTGACTTGCCCAGGGTCACACAGCTAGTAAGTGTCCAGTGTTTGGTCTGAGGCCGCATTTGAACTTAGGCCCTCCTGACTTCAGGGCCAGTGCTCTATCCACTGCGCCACCTAGCTGCCCCTTGTTTTAGCTTTTGATAGATACTATTAGTCTTATTGTTTCCTGAATTCTGAACCATCTTTGCATTCCAGGTATAAATCCAACTTTGTCATAGTGAATATTTTTATATTGCTGTAGTCTTGTTTGCTAGGATTTCATTTAAATTTTTTGTGTCAGTATTTATTAGTGATATGGTTATATGCTTCTGTTGCTCAACTCTATCTGTCCCTAGTTTAGGTATAGTGTTCTCATAAAATTAATCAAGTGGTATGCATTTTTTCTTAATCATTGAGACTGGGTTTTAATTGTTCTTTAGAAATTAGCTAGAGTTCATCTATAAATGTGCCTGGACCAGGGTTTTGTCTCCAATAGTGCTTTGTGATTTATTCAATTTCACTGTCTGAGACTGGGTTGGAATCTGATTCATGTTTGGTTAATTTGAGTACCTTGTGTTTCTGTAGGTACCTCTTTATCTACCGTTTCAAATTCTCAGTTTTGCTGGTACATAATTGTATATAGAAGGTTCTAACAATTATTTTTATTTCTTCTTTATTATAAAGCCACTTCATTTTAATTTTGATAAGTTGATTTTCCTCTCTTTATTATTATTAATATCTTTTTGGCTCAGTTGAGTCAAAAGGTTTATTGATTGTTAGCCTTATCAAAGAACCAACTTTTAGCACTGTGACTGTAGTCACTCTTTTCCATTGTATTCATTGTACTCTTCTCCAATAATTTTCAACATTTCTTATTTGGTGCTCATTTGGGGTTTGGTAATACATTGATTACTTGTTGTTCAGTCATGTCTGACTCTCTATGACCCCATTCAGGGTTTTCTTGGCAAAGAAACTGGAGTGGTTTTTTGCCATTTCCTTCTCTTATACAGATGAGGAAACTAAGGTAAATAGGGTTAAGTGACTGGCCCAGGGTCATATGGCTAGTAAGTGGCTGAAGCTGGATTTGAACTCAGGTCTTCCTGACTCTAGACCCAATGCTCTATCCACTGCACCACCTAGCTGCTGTCATTATTTCCTTAGTTTTTGAAATTATATACTCAGGTCATTAATCATTTCTTTTTTTATATTGTCAATGGAGGTCTTCAGAGATAATTTTTCTGTTGAGAACTATTTTACTTGCATTTTAAAAATTATATTGTCTCCTTATTATGGTTATCTTTCAAAGAGCTTTTAATTATTTCTATTTTTCTGTTTATCTTTGTTACATTCATCCAGCTCAGAAAGAGAAATATTAAAATCCCCTACAGTTATTGTTATTGATTAGGATTTTTTTTTTTTGCAATTCAGAACTTCTCACTAAAAAATTTAGACGTTATGCCTTTGCTGCATATGTTTAACACTAGCACTGCGTCATTGTTTTCGGCATCTTCAGACAGAATTTCCCTAATTATCTCCTTTGACTTCATGAATTTATTTTTGCTTTGCCTGACAACACCACTGTAACTCTAGATTATTTAGAATCATCTGATACATAGTAATTTGATTTCAGTTTTTCCTTTTTATTTCATACATGGGCTTCAGTTTTTATGTAGTTCTTGTATTTAACAAATTGCTGGGTTTTATTTTTGTATCCTTTTTATTGTTTTATACCATTTTATTAAATTATAGTAAAGTATAGATTATTATTTACCATTTATTAATACTGTTTGAACCTAGCTTTATGTGGCTAGAAAACTGTTTAATCCAAAAAGCTTACTGTAGAGGTCAGAGACGCTCCAGGGAATCCTGAATCCCACACAGTGCTTATTTTTGTTCTCTCAGGTCTATTCAAAACTCAAATTTTAAGTTCCCCAAAGATTGACACACTTGCTTTTATATGTGTGTGTATGTATATCTATGTATATGTGTGTATATCTACGTATGTATGTGTATGGATATATTTCAAACTGCCCTTCTCTTGGAGACCACTTACTGCCTTGGAGAGGTCAATCAGGAAAATGCATCTCCAGCTCCCCTCTGTTCTGTGCCTCCATTTTTCTCAACTGAGAAATTTCTCACAATATTATCCCCACCTTGTCCCACCTCCAAAAATATTTATCTACTTACAAAGGAGTGAATAAATATTAATTTAGTTCTTATTCATTCTCTTCTCCTGATTCTTTAAGATCGCCTGAAATCCTTAGCCCCTCATATACTTTTTGTCCCTGGTGGTGTAGTGAATAGAACGCTGGCCTGGAGTCAGGAATCCAGCCTTAACCTTTTGGTGCTTTGGTTTCCCCATCTGTAAAATGGAGATAATAACACAACCAAACTACTAGCCAACACAGGTGTGAGGATCAAATGAAATGACATTTGTAAAAAGTGCTTAGCATAGTACCTGGCACACAGCAGGTACTAGATAAATGCTTATTTCCTTCTCATCTGCTTCTGGTTCTTATCTTTTGTTCTTCAACCTTTTTTTAAAAAAAAGTCTAGAAAAATGAATTGATTCCATTGCCTTAGTGTTTTCTTAATTGTACTTATTCACTTTTCTTCTGTTTCTTTTTTTTTACAGTGAGTACCTGCCAATCAAATATTCTGCTCCTCTTTTATTTTAAACATCTCAAGTACCTCTCTTTTGTTAAACGTTCACCTTTTTTCATTGTTTCAGGTTTGTGGCATATGTTATTTTGAGTTGTAATTTGAATTAATTTGATTTTT
Organism: Phascolarctos cinereus; assembly: GCF_003287225.1. Taxonomy (NCBI): domain Eukaryota; kingdom Metazoa; phylum Chordata; class Mammalia; order Diprotodontia; family Phascolarctidae; genus Phascolarctos; species Phascolarctos cinereus. Next base: position 321,704,336 of record NW_027555847.1, read on the forward strand.
GGAATATCCTACACCATTCTTTTATCTGATTTCTTGTGGGTATGGATTAATCCTCGGTCATGTGAATTGATATTTCTTCAGTGCTGAAGACTATCCTGCTAGCTGCTTGCAAAGTATGATGCTGGGATTGAAATATTTAAGTTTAACAACTTGGAGTTTCAAGAATTTTTTTTTCCTGGAGAGAATCTGTGGATCTTATCAATGATTTTCTTTCTCTAGTCAAAAGTTCTTGGCAATTCTTTTCTATTATTTACTGTTGTGTGGTATTCAAGTTTTCAAATTTATCATATTTTTCTAGGAAAGCTATGATCTTTAAAGTTATCTTTGCATCTTGTAGTCAAGGTCAATTACTTTGGCTTGTATAGAATTCATGAATTCTTTCAACGTTTTTGGCTTTATTCCCCCCCCCCACTAAATTTTCTTTCATTTCTCTAAGTCTGAGGTCCAAATCTCTCATTGTCTTTTTTTAGTGACCCTCCTACTTTGGAGAGATTGTCCATTATATGTTCTAGGTTGTCTGCTCTGTGGCTTGTCTTTATTAAATCTGATTTGAGAACTCTGATTTCTAATTTAATTTCCATCTCAATATTTTTTTAAATAGTCTTGTCTTACTTTTGACCAATTATGGAGTTTCTTGTTATTGATCCAAGATCTCTGGGGAGTCCCCAGAATTCTCTTTTTTACTGGCATAAAATTTTGGAGATCATTTTCCTTCATAGTGGGGGTAGGGAGGGAATAAGCATTTATGTTGCACTTACTAAATATCTGGCACACAGTAAGCACTTTTACAAATATCTCATTTGATCCTCACATCAACCCTGAAGGATTAAGTCCTGTTATTATCCCCATTTTACAGATGAAGAGACTGAGGCAAACAGAGATTAAGTGACTTACCTAGTCACAAAGCTAGTAAGGGTCTGAGGCCAGATTTAAGCTCCAGTCTTCCTGACTCCAGGTCCAACACTCTATCTACTCAACCTACCATAAGTTCCCTCAAGGGTACAACTTCATACTTGTTTAAGTACAGCCTTTTGGGGATTTTTTTAAATACTTTTTTTTGTTTGTTTTTATGAGTCTTTTTCTAGGCTTGTATTCCAGTCTCTTTCTCTTGGAACTATTGTCTTTCTGTCTCTGTCTTATTTTCCTAATGGTTTCTACCTGGCTTCTCCTCTCCCTCCTGGCTATTCTCTTGCTTCAGCACCCTTTCCCCTGCACAGCTCTCTTAGACTGGGTATCCTCATTCTTCCTGAACTGGGGTGGGTCCAAAATTCAGAGTAAACATTGTAGGGAAAGGTGTGACTCCAGCTAGGTTTCTAGTCACTTCTAGTCACAGTTTGTAGTCACAGCTAGCTTTCCCAGCCTTCACCCAGGTTGACACCCTTCATTTCATGTGGCTGGGAAGAATCAATGTTCTATGACTCTTACGGAGTGTGTGAATGTGGAGGAGTCAGACTGTGTTTGTGGTGTGAGGATATCAGGCAGAGCCCCCTCCAGACCAGGGCCCTGGAATTCATGCTTATACAATTATTAATTCTGGCTTCACCTGGCACACACAATGGGGTAGGGAAGAGGGCAGTGCACCTCTAAACACTGGTGTTCTTAGTCGTTATTCATGAGGCTTTGACCTTATCAAGTATTTCTTATTTGGTAAATTTAGCTATGTTTTTAATATATTTCCTTCTTTTGAAGTTTTAGGACAGATAGAAATGCAGAAACAGCTATTCTATCATCTTCCTGGCCACATGACCTAAGATATTCTGCCTCAATTGGCTTTTAAATGGAACAAAGTTCCAAACACTGGAGAAAGTGAGGAACAGGAAATGAAATGAAGAACAGTGTCTTCCATAAAAGCAAATCATCAGAACACTGAAGTGAGGAGAAGAAAAGAGCCCTGATTAGGAATTTGTTCACCTGGGCAAAACTTTGGTGAGATGGAGAATAGTGTCTGAAAAGTCAATATGACTGTGGGTTATTCATGAAGGCAGAAGGGACCAAACACACTCCGTCTGGAGGGTCTGGGAAGAAAGGTGGTCCCTGGAAAAAAGATGTCATGGCAACAGTGATGGGAGTCTTTCCTGGGGGTGGCTGAGGAAATGGAATTCTGCTATGCAGTGGAGGCCAGTCTAAGACTATGGAGGGAAGGTGGCTGTCTTTGAACTACTGTGGGGAGGGAGCATCCTCCCACCCCAGATACTAGTACCCTGGAGCCAAGTCTTGAATGCCCCAGACCTGTCTCTGGGTAGGGGAAACAGTCAAAACATGTGGTGTGAAAAAGATAGGAAATGCAAGACAATTTTTCTCTTTCTATTCCCTCCCTCCCCATTCCCCTCCCCACCACCACCAAAACCCTGTTGTTCCATGCAACTCCTAGAGATCCACCATTTAACAAGGGGAGCCAGAAGCCTAGTTTTTCTGTCTGAAGCTAAGTAGACTGGCTTCATTAATCAGTGTAACCCAGGAGAAAGTGCCATGCACAAATGAAGAGAGCAGTAATTACTAGGGCTCTCTAGTAAACAGACAAGCAGTTTGTTAATAAAGCTAATTTAAATGTAAAACTAGAGTCAGAGGGATACAATCGCTGACTTCTAGAGGTGTCCTATAATTCTATGATTCAAACACATCACATATTCTTAGCAAGAAAAAGTGTCCATTGGTTAATGAGCATTCTAATTTATTTCTCTGTCCCAGGTGAAAACAAAGAATTTCAGACTCTCTGAACAATTACAATGTACAAAAGTATAGCATATTCTATCTCCTTTGTATATGCAATTGGTTAATATGACGAGAGAGGAAAGCCAATGAAAACCAGAACTGTCATTCTAAATAGTTTGCTGTGATTTCTTGTGACTTATTTTTATTGATTAGTTTGAAGTAGATAATTCAATAGCTGGTCCTAAGTAATACTAAACCTCCTGGTGTACTCATTTAGATTAGTCACTGGCTACTTCTCCCCATTTGTTCTATTCCTACAGGAAACTATTTATAACAGAATGAATTCTAGGCTTCATGGTAAAAAATCTATTACCAGGCTAGTAGGCCAGAGGCATATCCATATAATGAAAATAAATTGTCTTCTCCTGGGTATATATTACTATTACACAAGATGTGTGGGTGAACAGAAAAGAGCCAATTCAGTTATTCAAGGGACTAACTATCCAGTCTCTGGGTTATTCAGACTTTCAGCCTTTCTTTTTGTCTACAATTGGCCCACTATACAACTTTTTTAATTTTTTATTTTTAGGCAATCGGGGTTAAGTGACTTGCCCAGGGTCAACAGCCAGTAAATGTCAAGTGTCTGGTCTGGGGCTGGATTTGAACTCAGGTCCTCCTGACTCCAGGCCCGGTGCTCTATATAACTTGATAGAAATTTCATATGAAGGCAAACAAAAAAACCAAACCAAAACCAAACAGATTTAAAAAAAAGGAGAAAAGTTAGCACTTCTGGGGAAGGGCCTGAATTAGAAGCCTAAAACCAGAGATTTAAACGATGGAGGGATTCTCTTGGTTGTTAATATTGAGTCATTTCAGTGACCCCATTTGGGGGATTTTTGGCAAAGATGCTAGAGTGTGGTCTGCCATTTCCTTCTCCAGTTCATCGTACAGATGAGAAGCTGAGTGAAAACAGGGTGAAGTGACTCGCCCAAAGTCACACAGCTAGTAAGTGTTTGAGGCCAGACTCGGATCCAGGAAGACGCGTCTTCTTGACTCCAGTCCTGGTGCTCTATCCATTGTACACTTCTTCTCTTGGTATACATCTATTATTCTTTTCCTTACTATCAAAAATATATAGGCTACAGTTCCATATGTAGTATGCAAATAAAAAGTTTAGACATGGTTGTACTGAATATGAAGCAAAGAAACAGTGTAGGGAAGAGAAGGGAGCAACTCCCCACTGTGGCCACCATGCCTATGAGAAAGGCTGAAGGAGATGCTTACAACCCAAGGCTGAGAATGAAGCACTGAAAAGACAGGCTGGGACTCCCTTCTAAACCCGCCTCTCCAAAGCCAGAACCCAGTCTCCAAAGGGCACCATCAGTAAGATAAAGGAAAAAACGGATGCTGGTAAAATGGGAGCAACTCTGCAGAAAAATGGAGACCAGGCACAGAACGCTGAAGATGCTCAAGATGCCAAGTGAATTGTGTGAATTTTTGACTACATGCTTTTGGTAACTGGACAGCTTGAAATACCATCTTAACTGGTAGCTGGTGCTTACTGCCTGGGCCCCAGGAGGATTTAGCTTCTCTCATTCCGAAGAGAGGGAGAAGAAGAGGCCATGAGAAAAGGGTGACATGAGAAACAGGGCCAGACCTCCCACTTCACTATCACTTCTTGTGGTGCCATGGCCACTGCTGCCACCTACCACACATGCCCTGGGCCACCACCCCTTGGGGCCTGTACTAGATGTGGGGGCTGAGGCCCCCAAAACAGCCTCAAGGGGGATTATGACCAGCAGAAGCTGCAGAGAATAAGTTCCATGGAAGGGGGAGCAAAGCCACAGTGATGAGACCAGCAGTGGATTCTGGGGGGCCAAGAAGAATTTCTGTGCTGATTCTTTGACTGAACTTGTCAGGGACAAGATCCCAGATGGTGACTCCATTCCCCTCTCTCTTCTTCCTCTCCAGGAAAGCATATATTTGTTCCTTTAAAGAAACTGTTTCTTTTCTGTTTCTTCAAAGTTCATTTTATGCTTCTGGTCACCTAGTCTCTAAAAGCTAGTATAAAGATAAAACTGTGGTTAACACTTGCTTTATTGGTCCATATGTGTTTCACTGCTCAAAGATGACTGAGAGGGAAAAGATAAGGAAAGAGAGAAACAGACAGACAGACAGACAGACACCTACTGACTTTCTAATCTCTAGGATTTTCCCCAGCTGGGAGCTCAAAACTAGACAGAAAAAGAAGTGTTATTAATGATCTATTTTTATAGCTTCTCAAATACAGAGAAGATCAAGTGAAATTGGACTCTCTGGGATGGAGAATGAGGCCAGCAGCTTGGGTGGGGGGCTGTATCTGCTAGACAGAGTGGAACTTCAGACAATTTTCCCCTTTCCCATTGTTCTAGCCTATGAAGCAGGTTTCCCAAGAAGCCCATTCCCCAAAGTGTAGGATTGAGGGCGTTGATTAAAGTGAGTCCTCCCAATGGAAGGAGCTGGGGACAAAAGGGTTCCAACCATACAAGGGTAGGGACCAATTATGAGGTACTGACCAATTCTCCTCAACCAAATGTTTTCTACCCCTACACTGGTAGAAGCATGCCACCACCATTGCTAGACCATTGTGACCATGTTTCATAAAAATGCAGAATTTTGTTTTACTTCTTTTTAAGCTATGTTGTTAGCACACAGAACCTTTTGCTTTTATTTAGAGAGGGAAAGGGAAGATGTCACTTACAGGGCAGATCATAAGTTGGGCTGAAATGGATGGGGGAGTTGAGATTTCTTCCTCTCCTAGTCTCTGGGGACTTGGAAGAGATTTCTGCATATCAGATGGATTGATATGAACACTGATGCCTCTAGCCTAGGTAGGGGCAGGGGTGGGTAACTTTTAAATTTCATTTGTACTTTTCATTGTAGTTTGCTAGAATCATCATCATCACAATATAATGATGACAACAGCAGCTAGCATTTATATGGCCCATTAAGATTTGCAAAGCACTTCACAAATATTATTTCATCTGATCCTTGCAACAACCATGGGAGGTAGTTGCTATTATTAAACCCATTTTTGTTCAGTTATATCCAACTCTTCATGACCCAATTTGATACTGAAGTGGTTTGCCATTTCCTTCTCCCGCTCATTTGACAGATGAGAAAACTGAGGCCAACAGGGTTAAGTGGCTGGCCCATGGTCACATAGCTAGTAAGTGTCTGAGGCCATATTTGAACTCAAGAAGATAGGTCTTCCTGACTCCAGACCCAGAATTCTATCCACTGTGCCACCTCACTGCTCTATGCCCATTTTACAGATAAGGAAACTGAGGTGAATTGGAGTTAAATGATTTGTCCAGAGTCACACAGCCAACAAGTATCTGAGGTCATATTTAAATTCAGGTCCTCCTGATTCCAAGTCCAGTGCTTTATCCACTCTGTCACCTAGCTGCTGTCAGTACAGACTTGACTCTTTCAAATTCAGGGGCCTATTAGGACCTACCTTCCATCTGTCTTCCTCTCCAAAATCATACATCAATTGTGTTGGACACACTAATCTTTTGGGTAATCTGGACTTAAATGATGGTGCTGAGAGGCTCTCCACTAAAATGAATCATGAGTCCTTTCTCTCATTCTGGGTGTCTTCCTTCTGATCAAGAATTCCACAGTTTTCATTTTGCTTCTCCATAATCAGGGTAGGCTCTTGAAAAGTTGTTAAACAACATATGCTAAATGTGAACATGTTCACCCACACTCTAAACTTTCTCCTGTTTAGAAACACAAGGAGGTTTCTTCATTGGGCTTGGCTTCACCGTAAGTCCATGAAAAGAGGGGAGTTTGAAAGTTGTCTTATAGTGCTGTCCTGGGTCCTGCCCGAATTATCATGATTGCTTCTGAAAAGTACCTTTAATAAAAATGAAGCAAAGAATACAAACTACAGAATCAAACTATGGCAGAAAGGAAGCCAAAGCTTCTGATGACCCATCTGTTCCACAAAGCTGAACTTGGTTCTCATCAAAAAGAAAATCTTACAGGAAGAGGTTAAAAAAAATCTCCCTTAATCAAAAACAGAATCAATTCTAGAATTCTCAAGAAAGTATTTAAAAATTATAACTACTAAATATCTTTTATGCTTTATTTATTTATGCATAGGCCAATATGAAAAGACAGCCCACCAAACGATACCCAGTATGGACCAGATGCTTTATTTTGATAACAAGAAAGACTCAAGGAGAGCACAATCCTAATTAAAGAGCTCATGAGTCCACATGGAATCTGTCAGTGAAAAAAGAGGCAATTATCCCTTGTGGAAAGCTCATTTTTGTACTAGGTGAGAACAAAGTTACCTCCTTTTCTTAAAAAATCACACATGTAAATTTAAAAGGACATGAAAGCATATAGGGATCCATGTACTTAATCTAGGGATTAAGTAGATGTAAAAATGAACAAGTCACAGAGGATAAGAAAGAGTCCAGTGTAACCTCTAATTCAAGGCTTCTTAAACTGTGGTCCATGGATAGAGATGAAGGGATCCATGAATCTGAATGGGGAAAAAAATTACACCTTTATTTTCACTAACCTTTGACCTTTGGTTTCCTCTGTGATTTTATATATTTTATGTATTTACAAACATTATTCTGAGAAGGGGTTCGTAAGCTTCACCAAACTGCCCAAGGGGTCAATGACACAAAATCAAGAACTCCTAACCTAAACAAACCTAACTGATCTAAGAGATTAGAAATATCTTCTACAAAAAAATGATTAGAAGAAAAACACACTGATAAGAAAGCATGCAATCATGAAGTCACTTGAACCTAAAGAAATGTGGGCTCCAGAGTCTTGTGTAATTGGGACTATGCTCTCCCCTTGTCTTATTTGTTATTAAATAAAGCATGTTGTGTGTCCTTTGGTGTGCTATCTTTTCATATTGGCCTATGAAAAGATTTAAAATTTAGTTACAATTTCTAAGTACTTTCTTGAGAGTCCTACAGCCTTGAAATATCAATAAAACAATTTCAAGGAATGTCGGCTAAAGGACTGGGAAAATGAAAGGAAGAGATGAAGCAGCTGGAATGAAATACGAATGAATCCAATGAATCTCCATTTGTTCTTTAAGTATTCATAGTTGGAAGTTTACCAGATGGCTTTTTAATCTCTTTCACTAGAATAGCCTGGAAGATGCTAGTAAAAGGAGAAGAGAACTGGAAACCAGTACAATATTTACAAACTCATAAGCCAAACTCATCAAGTTTCTGAACATGGGGTAAGACAGACGTTCTATGATAAAATGACAAACTTCCACTCATGACCAAAGAATCCTGCTGGCCTGCCTGCCTGCCTGTCCACACAAGCAGGCAGAAAGAAGAAGCTTCCAAAAAGAAAAAAAGAGACTCCATGTAATTGTACTTGCGAACAAGGAGGGACACCACCCAGTTTGTTCTCTGAAGACCTCCTGAAGAACTGAAAAGCTCTTGTTCTTGCTGATACTGGCAATTCTTTCAAGGCAAGGAGCAGCCAGGTAGAAGCCACAATTATATGTTTGGCAGCTGCTTCAAGAAGCAACATCATCCCTAAGCAGCTTCCTTTTTTAAAAAAAAAAATACATTCCGGAAAACAGTTTTAGACAGAAAGAAAATGCCTGCAAGGCATTCAAGCAGCTGACAGCCAAGGATCAGTACTGGTAGCCAACTGCTTCATTTGGCTTTTCCATTCCCCACCTGATATACCTTTTTTTCCATGTTCCTCTCTTCTCTCTCATTCTTCACTTGTTCCTTCATGGATCTTATCCTACTAGTTTTCTTTTTGCTGTAGCTTAGAGCCTATCCCTCCTTTTTTTCCCTTTCTCTATTGTCTAGTCTATGTAAAGCAGCTAGATGGTGTTTGGAGTTTGGAAGACCTGATTTCAAATCTTGCCTTCAGTACTTATTACCCAAGTGACCCTAGGCAGATCAGAACTTTCTCTCAGCCTGTTTTACATACTTGTAAAATGTTTTATAACACAGTGCCTGGCATACAGTAAAAGCTTAATAAATGCTTGCTGACTCAAAGGATTATTGTGAGGCTGAAATGTAAAGTGTGTTGTAAGCCTTAAAGTGTTATATGAATACTAGCTGTCATCACTGTCATCATCATCATTACCATCATCACCATCACCACCACCATCATCATGATCATCATTATCACGCCTGATGATACTGAACGGTACTTGAGTGTCATTTCTCAGAGACTCTACTATTGGGCTTATATCCCAAGGAAGCTAACGAGAAGAGGAAAGTCCCTATATATGAGTGGCATGTTTTTGTGGAAGCAAAGTAGAAGCCCATCAATTGGAGAATGGCTAAACAAAGTGTGGTATGTAAATGTAATGGAACATTTCTATGCTATAAGAATGATGTATGTGATCAATATAGAGAAGCATGGGAAGATTTACATGAATTGATGCAGCGTGAAGTAAGCAGAGCCAAGGAGACAACATGCACAAAAACTACAATGTAAATGGAAAAAACAACCACACACTAAAAAAATCAAGAGTGAATGTAACAAAATTAGGAAGATCAAGCATGACTTAATGAAGATATATGAGAAAACAGTTGAACTCCACCCCTTTGTGGAGGTAGGAAGTCCACAGGTTGTTGTACATTGCATGTGTTTTCAGACTTTTTTTTGGATATATTGAAAAATACAATTTGTTTTATGGAGTGGCTTTTTGGGAGGAGAAGGATACCAAGGATAACTATAATGACATAAGTAACAGAAGATATTGATAAAAAACTTTTTTTTAAACTTATTTTTGTAAAAAGAGGGAAGACCAGGAAAAAGGTGATGAGGGCTAGACTAGGGGGCGGAGAGAAGGGGAGAGATGTCAGAGATGTTTTGGGGGGGAGAATCTACAAGGCTTGGCAACTAATTAGATATGGGAGGATTAGAAACAGGGAAGAGCTAAGGATGATTTCAAGGTTGTGTACCTGGACAACTGGAAGGATGATAAAGCACCAACATCAAAAGAAGTGGGGAAGTTATTACATAAAGGATGTGTGTGTGTGTGTGTGTGTGTGTGTGTGTGTGTGTGTGTATATATAAAAGAGAGAGTTTGGGAAGAAAAGATGAACTCCGTATTTTAATACCAAGAGGATTAATAGGAGAAAAAACTTTATCTTTGAGACCCCAGTGAATCAATTATCTTTATTTTGGAGCATAAGTATGAATTATAGTGGGTGTCACAGTGTAAATTTTAGTTAGTAAGGTGATACTGTTGTGATGGGGACAAGGAAAAGCTAATGAACTCACTCAAATTAGACTGAAATTTTACATAGTAAGTCAGACTCTTCATAAGATCTGCTATCTTAGAACTCCTCCTTGTGGCCTCTTAAACTTGTTTCTCCCACTACAGAGAGATTCCAGATGAATATGTACTGAAGTTAGTCTAAATAGGATGAAAAAAAGTCTGAATCTGTAATCATAATTTCAGTTCCTAAGTGTTAAGTTCAATGAATGCAAAATCCGTGATCAGATGTGTTAGAGATGACATGAGATGACTTCAAAAGGCAAAACCCCACTATATTTAAATATAAGTAGAAAGTTATATGAGCTGTCAGCTACAATTGCTGTATTAGATGATATTGCTTAACTTTTTATGGTAAGGTTATTTATTTGTGAGGGATTTTTTTAAATTGAGAAGTGATTGATGTCTTTAATAAAAATCTATTTTAAAAAACCTACTCCATTTTCTCTTTAGGGCCAAGACAGTACGAATGCTTATGCCATTCAACAAGTTAACTAACAGGAGAGATTCTCAAAACTGATAGCTCAAGTGCGATGCTGCCTGAAAACAGTGTGATTTATATATTGTATAAGTTCTTCCAGTCTCTTCCTGCCTCTGATTTGTAGTAAATACTTTAGGTACCATGTAGATTAAAGAACCAGCAGAAGTTTAAAACAAATATTGGTCGTCACTTTTCATTGCCACTTCCAATAGTCTCCTTGCCATGGCCCACTCTCTAACCATATCCACTCCACCAGAAACTGGGCCTCCACCCTTGACTTCTGCAACTGACAAAGTGCGAGCCTCTGTTCCTTCTCAACATGCTTCCATGCTTGGGCAATATTTTCTTTCCTCCTGTTTCCTCCCCTTGACTTTCCAGAACCCCTTTATGGACTGTTTTCCCCCATTAGAATGTAAGCGCCTTGAGGGAAGGAATTGTCTTGTTTGCTTTTACTTGTATCTCCACTAGTAAGTACTTAATAAATGATCCACTTTCTCCCTCTGTCTCTCTCTCCCTCCCTCCCCTTCCTTCTCTCTCTTTCCCTCTCTCTTTCTGTTCTCTCTACCTCCTTCTCTCTCTCCTCTCTCTCCCTTCCTCACTCCCTCTCCTTTCTCTGTTTCTTCTTTCTTTCTTTCTCTCCCTGCCTATCCTCTCTCCCTCCTTCCCTCTTTCTCTCTCCTCTCTCCCTACCTCTTTGCTCTCTGTCTCTCTTCTCCCTACTTCCCTCCCCTCTTCCCTCCTTCCCTTTTTCTCTCTTTTCCTTCCTCCCTCTCTGCTCTCTCTCCACTTTCCCTCCCTCTCCTCTCCCTACTTCTCTTTGCCTCTAATTCTCTTTCTCTCTGTCTCTCTGTCTCCCTCTGGCCCTCTGTCTCTGTCTGTCTCTCTCTGTCTCTCTCTTCTCTCTCTGTCTCTCTCTCTCTCTCTCTCTCTCTCTCTCTCTCTCTCTCTCTCCTCTCTCTCTCTCTCTCTCCCTCCCTCCCTCCTGGCCCAGAAAAGGAAGACATGAAGACATGTACAGGAGCCAATTCAATGTAGTAGGAAGGCAGTAAAAATGTCGAGGAGGAGAAGTAAGGTCGCAGTAACTCATGTCATGTTATTCTTTCCAGCCATCTGCCTCCTTAGTGGAGTAGCCCTGCTACTAGGCTATCTCCTCAAGGTTCTCCTAAGTCCTAGGCCCTCCGTCACCTGATAACAACTGTCTCCAACTCTGGCTCTCTCCAGATTCTTCAAACCTCAACTCCCTGTCCAAACTTTCTTTTGTTCCCTTATTCAAATGCCAACACACTTCTAATCTACAGTTCTCAGGCAACTGGTCATGATCAATTCAGGACTCTGAATGGAAGAAGAGAACGTGAGGAGTACGGAAGTGGTTGCAGATGACCAGGGAGGACTGTAATTACACACCAACCAAAAAGTACGTAGTATCCAAAAGCAGGGTCTGGACAGAGGCAACAAATATCAAATATCAGGAGGTGCATTTTCCCATTAATATTAATTCATAAAAAAAAAAATTCAAATTAAAAGCAAGAAAAAAGAATGTTTCTGTATGAAGGTATAACAAAATCTGATTATGTATAAAGCTTTTTACATACCTGATCTCATTTGATCCTCACAATAAATCTATACAGTCATCCCCCACACCAATTCTATGTAACGCAGGCATTCTCACCCGTTTCACGTATGGGGACCCCGAGACACACAGTGGTCGACTTACCCTGAGGTCACCAGGGCTGGAGCTCAAATTCAGGCCCTCTAAATCCAGGACTCTTTCCTTGAAACCACACTACCTCCCCTCCTTATAAATGGCACGATTTAATAGAAATAAAACTATCTCAATGTGAAGCCACAATTGGGCACAGTTTCTAAGCTGAGTGAAATTAGTTAAGTGGTTTTTCTGTAAAGCAAGGATCTTCAAAATGTTTTTTCAGCTTACACGTGAAAAATATAACTTCATGTACACCTGGGGCTTTTTGGCTATGTAACATTTTTTATGTTAGAAGTGAAAAATATAAATTGGAATGATGTCCTTACTTAGTACAAAACATTAAAAGAATTTACAGAAAATAATCAGCATTTGTAACCGTGTTTAGACAGTAACAGATATATGTCTAGAGCTGATTATGAAAGATACAGACTATCTGAATGAGGTTGCCACACACATTCTGAAAAAACAATATGAAGCCTACAGAACTTGTCACTGTTCAGTCGCTTCAGGCATGTCCAGCTCGTTGGGACCCATTTGGGGTTCTCTTGGCAGAGACCCTGGAGTGGTTTGCCATTTCCTTCTCTAGCTCATTTGACAGATGAGGAAACTGAGGCAAACAGTAGTAAATGACTTGCCCAGGGTCACCCAGCTACTAAGTGTCTGAGGCTAGATTTGAACTCAGGTCTTTAGAGTCCAGGCCTGGCATTCTATCTACCGTGCCACCTACAGGACTAGAAAAGTAAATGACGGGGAACCTGGAAAATGAAGTTCTGGGGGGAAAATCACATTTAGTACATGATATTATAATAAACAGAAAAGAATACAATTTGTATAACATCTCACCTGTAGTTTCTGAGTCAGTGAGTCCCTCTGTTCCTGTAGCTCTCTGGCATTATCAATTTCTTGTTTCAATTTTTCTATTTCCTAGGAAAGGCAGAACATTGAGTGTCTTTAACCATGCTTAACCCTTATCAAGGAAAGGAGTGACCTTATCGCCTCCTGAAAAGATCACCCCAGGCCTAAGAAAACAATTTCAACCTTGAGCTGATGCTGACATTTGGGGAGAGTCCCTCCCTACACATATATTTCTAAGACGGTGTGATCTTTAATAACCACAGGGGAGGCCGCCACACGCCTTGGATGGCTCAGGTTCAGCTGTGCCCAGAGCCTGGACGCTGGTCTTGCTGACCTCCTGGGGGAGCTTCCAGCCTTCTGATGGTGACTCTTTCTTCAGGGATGATGGGACCTTGTGGCTGGCAATGAGCAACACTCTCTGAGAATGCGTCAGCCTCCTGACTGCATTTACTCTCTAATGATTTCCTTTACTCCTAGGGGACACTTTTACAGCAGATGCAATAGACAGAGCTTTAGAATGATGACAGCTTCATGACATGTTATGTGTACGTGCAGAGTGACAGACATGAGATCAGAGACTATGATAGCAAGTTCAGTTATTTAAGTGAAAGGGCTATTTTACAAAAACATCATGCTAAAGAAAGAAACCTTGTCTTCCACAGGAGCACCACTGCATTTCATAGTGAGGCACCCTAAATAACCTGTCTGCATTCTACCCATATCTTAGTAAGATTAGGTTAGTGAGTGAACATTAGCCAATACCTCCTCTTTCTTCTTCAGCGTTTCCTCTAGTTCCTGTATTGTTTGATTTAACTCGGCCTTGTGTGTATGGACCGCATTTGCTTGGCTGCTCACACACTCCAGCTCAGTCACCTAAAAAGGGAATGAGCCCCCATCAAATGAAGTGGTAGTAAAGAAAGGTTCCTTGACAATGACATGCATGATAAATGCCAAAGGGATTGCACATTTTGAATTAGTCCATAAAGGAAGATTAAAAAAAATAATGCCTGATCTATAAGAGGGAAGACCTATCTCCCTACCATAATTACCTTTTTAAAAATTCTACATACAAAAGTCTTTAGTGCAGCTTTTGGGCTTTAATAACTTAATAAACATTTCCACAGTGTTTTATGGTTTACACTTTACAAACATCATCTCATTTGATCTTCACAACCTTGTGAAGCAGATGCTATTATTATGCCCATTTTGTAGATGAGGAAACTGAGGCTGACTGAGGTAATGAGACTTGCCCAAAGTCATACAGCTGAGTATACTTATTTTGCATATAGTTTTATGTGTTTATGTTGTCTCCTCTTTTAGAAAAAACTCCACAAGGAGAGGGACAGCTTCATTCATGTATCCCCAAAGCCTGGCATACACTAAGTGTTTAATGAGGACTGAATGTCTGAGTGACAGACAGAGTTTCATGGGTTAGGATTAGGAAAATAACAAAAGCACTCATCACTCTTTCACATGGACTTGATAAAGTCTGAGAAATCAATACACAGTGACAAGTAGAGAATCCCATATTGAAAGTCTCTTTTAAACTTTTCTTATGAAAACAGATTTTAAAATCAGATATGGCCATCTGCGCCAACCCCCCCCCCCCAGCCCAACTTCTGATTTCTGAATTCTGAAGCTAAGAAGCTTGGCTTCTCCAAACAGTGATGTTTTTCTAAGCTATTTCCAAAATTTAAGATGGTCCAGAAAAATGACGAACTTAAAATACAGCTGTCATCATACTAAATTACACTTACTTTCATTTTAAGTAGCTCTTTTTATCCTGAAATGCACCAGTTAGTCAAAAAGGTGCTCACTTACTCCTCACATGAAGAACACAAAGGAAAGAACAAAGGTTCTGCTCTTGGGTACTTTACAATCCAAAAAAAATGCAAACAAAACAAATTTAATCTAAATAAACACAGATAATATATAATATGCACAGCACTAAAATAGACACCCCTATCACAGTGTCTTACATAAGCCAGTTTTCAACAAGTCTTTGTTGAAATACAAAATACAATTATATCTAAAATGAGTTAAAGAAATAGGCTCAAAGCCTTGTTCAGCTGTTGCTGTACAAACTCTCCCCAAAAAAGATAGAGCATGAAGCCTACAGAACTTCTTGTTATTCAGTCATTTCAGTCATGTCCAGCTCTTTGTGACCCCATTATGGAGTTTTCTTAGCAAATACAGTGAAATGGTTTTCCTGTTCCTTCTCCAGCTCATTTTATACATGAGGAAACTGAGGCAAACAGGTTAAATGACTTGCCCAGGATTACACAGCTAGTAAGTGTCTGAGTCTGGATTTGAACTCGGGAAGATGGGGTTTCCTGACTCCAGGCCCAGCATTATGGCGCCACCTAGCTGACCCACAAACCCACAAAGTTTTTTAGACATTACTCTCCTTTCATCTACTATGTTCAACTTGTCTCAAGTTCCACCCCTCTTTTCTTCCAAAATGTCTCTTTTTGGGACATCGAAAGACAGACTAAAATTAATTGGAAACTACATAATCTAATCCTAAAGTATGAGTGGGTCAAATAACAAATCACAGAAATAACCAATAACTTCATTCAAGAGAATGACAATAATGAGACAACATAGCAAAACTTATGGGATGCAGCAAAAGTGGTTCTTAGGGAAGTTTTATATTGCTAAATGCTTACATGAATAAAATAGAGAAAGAGGAGATTAATTAATTGGACATGTAACCAAAATGTCTCTTTTCTCACTGCCACCACCCTTGTACAGAATCTCATCATGCCTGGGTTTTTTGGACTAACAAAACCTTCCTAGCTGGCCTCGTTTGATCTAGTCTTGACTCACGCCAACCTATGCTATATATCACTGTTAGGTGGACCTTATTTTCAGTATGAAAGACAATGTGGTGCAGCAGAGAAAATGCTAGGCCTGGAGTCATGGAAAACCTTGGTTCAATTAAATCGTTGATGCTTACTATCTGGGTAAGTTATTTAAGCTTAAAAAAAGCCTCAAACAATTCCCTGGGATTTATCTAGTAAATTCTAGCCAGGCTAAAATCTGCCCTGGCAGAGGAAATTCCCATATCCAGCGTTCTTCACACTGATGAAATGGAGAATGATTATAATAATAACAACTTCTATTTGTATATCATTCTTTGTTTCAGAAGCTTACATTCTGCTGGGAGCTATAGTTAAGGGTGTCTCTTGCACCAATTGTAGACATCAGAGTTATCAAGGCTTTCTTCTCTTCCTCTCATTTCCTTTTTCTATCTCTTTTCCTCTTGGCCCCTTTTTTTTTTCCTGTCTTGTTTTTTTTTTTCTATTTCTTCCTCTTCTTTTTGTTGCCATCCCAGTCCTTTGGGACCTCTCACATCTTACTTTGGTGCTGACTGCCACCCTCCCAGATTTCTATAGAGTTTTGCTTTTTTGCCACACTTTTCTGAAAGACCAGGATGCCAATTTTTTTTCCCTTCACTTGGGAGATTTTATTTTTGTAGTTGATTACTAGGAGGGATTTGAAGAATGGGGTAAGTGGACAGATTTCCATGTCCAGTTTATAGTTTTACTTTGGATACTTCAGTACAGAAAGTCCTGAAGAACTAGGACATTATGAGCTTTTGTCAACATGTTTATTACCTTTATCATTAACTTATCCCATACACACACACACACACACGCACACACATGCACAATAACACCACTAACTCTGGTGGGAACAATTTTCTTCCAACAATTCAGGGCACATAATCCAAGTTATGTTTCTATACCTGCCAAGTATTCCCCGGAGGCTTAGCTGGACAGTATCTATGTTCAACTTTCCTGTGACCCAGGCATCCCACTGGTTTTACATTTTTATGTGTATCAGAGCTGACCGTACCCGCTTGTGCAGGCGCTCGGCTTCCTCCTGATAGGCGGCAAGCTGCTGCTTCCATTGCTTGACATTGGCAGTGGACTCCAACAGTGCGGCTGTGAGCTTGGCATTGTTACCTTTCAGCGTGGCCAGTTCAGCTTCCCAGTGTTTGCTGATGGCTGAGCTAAAAAAACATTCAGAGAGAATACCAACCATTACAATATGACAGGTCACTCTCACCCTTCGGGGATTGGGAGTAGTACTTAGGACCCAATGATTGAATTTAATGAGCAATTCAAATACAAATAATTCTAGGAGCAATAAAAAAAAATCATTCCACTGAAATGTCTCCAGGGAAGAAAACTACTGGGTTAATGAACAATTAAATAACTTCCAGTTCATATTCCCAAAGTAGTCAACTCTAGGGACTATTCTGTTCTTCAGTTCAGTACCTCCCACCTTCATTTCTGTAGCTACTGAGACCTACAGGAGTGTTTGTGTGATTACCTCCAGGGACTAAATATTATACCCTGAAAATCACTTAAGAACAGAACTGAGCAGTGGGTTGTATTCCTTAAAAGACACTGAAGCCTGAGATTACACAATAAGAGTGACAATGTATTTTAAAATGCAAGTTTAGATATCCAAATACAAAGACAGTGTGATTTGTGACATGTCATTTACTCTTTTGATGTTTTATTCTGTTATTTTAGCATTTAAAATTTTTAATACCAAATTTTGCCTCAAAATATTGGTTTCTAATCATGTGTCATCGTGGAAGTAGAGAGTAATCCTAACGATCTAGATTTCAGAGATAATTTCAGGTTCTGTTTTGCTTCCCTGAATTTAATGTCACACTGGTCAAGTGATATTCCTTCAAGAACAGCAACAAAGAACATTCTCTAAACAAAGACAATTCCATTAATTGTGGAGAGCTTCCTCCTGAGAATTTGCTTCACCATAAAGAAAGAATTAGTTCATTAAGGGAAATGAGTTTATTTTTCTCCCTTATCACTGAGGAGTCTGTTTCAATTGCTGGATTTCTGCTACCCTTTTTCTACTTAATTAGTGATGCTTCAAGACTTTCACTTGACTCATCTCCCTTAATTTTGATAAGTCATTTACACCACAGGACAGGTATCCTGAGAGCTCTCTGTTTTGCGGAAACGAGTCCTTAGTTCCTATTATCAGTATTTCTAAAACTGACTCCTTAGTACAATTTTAAAAATGAAAGAAACCTCGAGTGGATTGAAGATGTTCAGGGCTGTGACTTTAACACCCAGTTTTCCATTTTTGAAGACAGAGAAATATTTCTCAGATAATATCGAGAATCAAAAGCTAGAAAAATTACTGTTACCCTTCTCTTATTTTTACTGCTATCCATAACAGCTTTTTCTCAGTTAATCAGTTAAGATAATAAAGGGAGAAAAAAATATAAAAATTGTCTAAGTCTTGAAACTTAAGATTAGTTTTCACTCAGGAGTACAGATGATAATAAGCATACTCTTCCAACTGCAGGGTCCCCAAAAGACCTAAGACTGAAAATTAATTCAGTGAAAATCAGTTAGTCAACAAACATTTATTAAGTGCCAATTATGTGCCTGAGATTGTATTGGGTGTTTGAGGTACAAACTGAAAAGGGACGTAGTCCCTGCTCTTAAGAAACTTACAAAAGATAATGGTGGAGTTAAATACAGTACATGGGAGACTGGGTCTTTAATTAAAAATAAATATAAATGAAAATAAACTTTAATTAATACAATAATATATGCTTAGCATGTAGAGTTTCAGAACATCTCAGTTTTTCAATTATTAAAAAATAAAAATTAAAATGAATTTTAATTCAAAAGTTTAATTCATTATTATTTTACTTTAATAATCTAACAAAGAAAAAGGCAACATAGTGTAGTGGATAGAAAACAGGTGTTGGAACCTAGAAGATCTGAGTTCAAGTCCTATCTTTGACACATCCTGGCTCTGTGGTCCTGGGCAGATCACTGAACTTTTCAATGCTCTAGGCAACTCTCTCAGACTATATTTTATAGAGAAGGTGCCAGTATGTTTTAGTATTTTATCATCTAGCAGTTTCCTATTCCAATGAGATCATAGGTCTAGTCTCTAGACCAACTTAAAAAAAGATTTATCAACCTATCATTTTCTAAAAATCAGTCTAATCTTCTCTAGGAGGTACAGACACATAAATAAATCTGGCATCTTCTCATATTATTCATTCAACATAAATCTTCCCTTATCCTTGACGAATGGTTATCAGAATAACTGGTTAACATCAAAATAGAAAAAGTTACAAGATACTCAACAGCTAATCTTAAAAAAATACATTAGATTATAAGGGCTGAGTTTCCGTGCTGCAGGCTACATGTTACGATTTCAGAGAGTGATAGCAGGCATACCACCATTCTATCCTCCCAATCCCCAATCAGCCTTCTCTATTTCTTTGCATTCTTGCTGATACCTGAACTTCTTTCAATGGTAGGCAAAGTCCATCATTTCACAATGACCAAGAAGTCCATGATACAATTACTCTGACAAATTTATATTAAGACAGGGGCAGCTAGGTGGCGCAGTGGATAGATGAGTGGCCCTGAAGTCAGGAGGACCTGAGTTCAAATGAGGCCTTAGACACTTATTAGCCGTGTGACCCTGGGCAAGTCACTTAACCCCAACTGCCACTTTAAAAAAGTTATATTAAGATAAATGACACTAGATTCTTTCCTGAGAACAGAGGAGGCAGAGTACAGAAAGGGAAGGCCTACAGGAACTGAGGTCAAACTTAAACAACTTGACAATACTGCCAACGGCCAGCCCAGTTTGGATAGGTGCACTCTTCAGCTAAAGTTGCTAAGTGGTAAACCGTATGTTATGTGCCTAAAATATTTTCAAGAGGAAAAAAAAAGCCATAGGCATAAAATGAAAAAAAATTATGAAATTATAGGTGGCAAGATTTTGTACAGGTCAGACTAGGAAGTGGGATTTCTTTTGTGGCTGAAGGATATTGATAGGGTGGAGCCAAATTATACGGGGCCTTAAAAACTAGGCAGAAGAGTTTAGACTTGATCTAACACCTCAAGAGGGGACCACTGAAGATTCTTGAGCAAGAGAACAATAAGACAAGTGATATTTAAAAACCATAATCCAGGCCTGATCATGATGACTGCCTGAAATTGGCTGATGCCAATGAAAACAGAGAATTTGTTAACAATGGAAAAGGAAAAAGGGTAGGAGGAGTCAAAGATGACTCCAGTTTCAAGCCTGGGAGACTGGGTGAAGGGTGGTATCATGAAAAGAAATGGAATAATTTACTGCCACGGAGTAATGGATATTAGAGGGAAATTATTATAGCCTGATGTCATTTTTTTTTTTACTTAGCTCTCTTATAATTAAGTATTTTCTGTGCCTGATTTTCCTGAGCTAACAGATGATCCCAAATTATAATTCTGAAGCTAGGCAGTGGCCTTAACACTCATTTAACTGAAATGCAGAGAAGTGACTTTATCTAAGGTTACTTAACTAGTTAGTGGCAGAGATAAGATGAGAACCTAGGACATATCCTGGCTCCTAATCTAATTCTCATTTCTACCAGCAGTGCTAAGCAAAATAACAAGGACTGCATTTACATATGAGATCAGGAATTCTTAACCTTTTTTGTGTAATGGGCCCCTTCTCAGAATAACATTTTTTAAATAACTGAAGGAAATACTAAGCTTTGGTTAAAGATTAGTGTATGGGGGGGAAAGGGGTAATTTTTGTCCTATCCATATTCACAGATCTCCTAAAGTCCATATATAAGACTCCTTGGGGGCTCTAGATTAAGAAAACCTACTCTGAATGAATGTGAGTTCTTTTTTTCATATCTACTTGTTCTTTCCTTTACAGAGGTGAGTTGATTTTAAATGGAACCTTCAATCTATTAATCAATCATAAAACACTCCAGAATGATATCTGAAACCTTATCCAACTTATTTAGTAATCCACCATACAATTTCAACTCTCTCAAACATGTATCATGAGAATAAGAATGACTGTGTGTATGTGTATATATAAATCTAATATATACATATGTAACATATGTGTATAAAATAGTCCTCTTTTAAAAGTTATATAAACATAAAGTAAGGTTTTCATTTTTTTCAACCAGGACAAGAAAAAGTAATAAATGAGAGATTTCTTTCATAGGCTACCTCTGAGGATTTTATTTTATAGTCAAAACAAGACCTCTTCAGGGAATATGAACTCATTCTACATACTAAATCTGTCATTAAAGCAGTGTGATCTTGAAACTTACCTGGGCCTCAGTTTGCTCCCCTGAAAGATGAGGGGATTATCTCAATAACAGGTAGCATTCATCTAGTACTTTATGGTTTGCAAAGTACTTTACAAACATGATCTCATTTTCACCTCACAACAACCTCGGGAGGGTTAAGCTAGCTGGTTAGCTAGCTCATTACTATTCTCATTTTACAGACAAGGAAATGGAGGCAAACAGAAGTTAAATGACTTGCTCAGGATAAGACTTTTGTTGTTCAGTCGTTTCAGTCATGTCCAATTCTTTGTGACTCCAACTGGGGTTTTCTTAACACAGATACTGGAGTGGTTTGCCTTTTCCAGTCCATTTTACAGATGAGGAAACGGAGGCAAACAGGGTTGAGCAACTTGCCTAGGATCACCCAGCTAGTAAGCATCTGAGGCTAGATTTGAACTCAGGAAGATGAGTCTTCCTGACTCTAGGCCCATCACTCTAGCCATACACCACCTAGCTGCTAGTCAGCTGGCTAATTATGACACTCATTTTATAGGAGAAGAAATGGAAGCAAACAGAGGATAAGTGACTTGCTCAGAATTAGACTAGCTGATCCTTAAGGTCCCCTCCAGCTCAGACATTCTGTGACTCTATAACTCTGATGCTGTGTTGAAATCAAGTACCTGACCAGCCTCAACAATCACTCAGAATAATGGTCTGAGATACAATTTTCCACCTTTCCTAATCTAGAACATTGCATGCAACATAAAGTAAATATTCATGCTCTCCAAAAGACTGGCCTTGACTTCCCCTTTAAAGGAAACCAAGCCCTTCAAATTTAAGTCCCACTGACTTGCCTGTCCTTATATTTTGCTTTACAACCAAGTCAATCCCTTTCTGGTGTTCCCTTTATTCTCCCCGACATGATCCTCATTTGTTTGCCTCTGCATCTTGATCTTATCAATATTCCTCATCCCACCCACTCCCACTCCACTGCATTCTCATTTTAACTCTCAGTTCAAGGTCCTTCTTTTCCAGCCAGTATTTTCTATTTCACTCCATAATCCCTGAACCAACTTTTCCTCTTCCCCTCAATGAACATCCATAATTAATTTATCTATTTCTACTGATCACATTGGTCTTATCTCCCCCCTTAGAGTAAAGGATTCTTTGCTTATAGCCTATCCTTTAATATGTACTTCCAAATGCCTAGCACAATGTACTAAAACCCGTGGACATTAGTTACTTGTTGAATGACTAAAGGATAGAAAAAGTATGGAGAGATTAAAAGTATGTCTTGTAAAATTAAGGCAAAAACCAACCTGTTAGTTAACAGGAATTTCATGTGATAAAACACCAAATTTTAAACACTGGTCAGGGACTACTGCAAATAACAAAATGTCAATCTTTTTTCGTTCTTATATGAGGGACGCCGTACTAGACTTACTCAGTTTCTCGACTTCCATTTTAAGCCAATCACGCATGCACATTTCATAAGATAAGAGGTATTTCATCTATAAAATGCTGTAGATCTGGGACTTGTAGAATCTACAAAAGACCGTTCAGTAAGAAGTTAGTTATTCCTGACCAAGATCTTTCATTTGGATGCATTTTTACAAATTATTAGTTGCTGGTAGGAATACTTTTTATTTGAGCGGTCTAGGTAAATAACTTTCACATCAATCAAAATATTTCAGGCCACTGAATTTTTCTGCTACGTTGCACCCATTCAACTAAAGAACAGGTTGACATATTCACCATTTTCTCTCAAATTTACAGAACTTTTAATCCTGAAATTTGGAATGGAATTTAAGAATCCCAGATGGTATAGAGTAAGACACAAGACTGATAAAAATCCTGCTGTCGACTCCTCTATATTTCAATGTTAAAAATCTAGAATTATAGTAAAATGGCAAAATATTCTCTGTACCACAGTTCCACTTGAACTCACTGTTAACTGTTAATTAGGATCAAAGCTTCTAATAAAATGAATCTATGTACTCTTACGACTTTGTTCCTCCCAGTAAGTGAATTAAAAACAGCTCTGGAAATGTGGAATTATACTAAAAAATCTAGCCACTAAAATGTCCATACCCCTTGACCCAGAGCCTTATATATGCCAAAGAGATTAACAACAAAAAGAAAGGTCTCCTATACACCAAAATATTAATATTGGCACTTTTTATGATAGGAAAAAAACTAGAAATCAGGTGGATGCTTATTGATTAGTAAACAGCTAAACTAATTGTGGCATATAGATGTAGTGGAATGTCAATGCATCCTAAGAAATTATAAATATGAAGAAGTCAGAGAAGCATGGGAAGATTTGTATGAAATGAGACAGAGTGATGTTGTAAGAAACAGGAAAACAACAAGTACAGTGACAAGGTAAATGGAAAGAACAAAAACAAGACTTGATATACCATGAAATTAGAATGACCAGATTTGAAATACATCTTCCTTCCTTCTTTGCAGAGATGAGGCATTGTGGTGGTAGAGCAATGCATATATTGTCAAACTCGGATGATGGGTTGGTTAGTTTTGTTGGACTTTTGATTTTTATTATAAGGGATGGCTTATTTGGTGCATGGGTATATTTGTTCAGAAAGGATAGTGATATGAATGTGAAATGTCAATAAAATTAAAAACATATGTATGTATACATACATGCGCACACACATATAAGTACACAGGGTATCTCAAAAGTCAGTATAATTTTAAGCTTGAAACACCCTGTGTGTGTGTGCATGTATACGTACATACATACAGAAAGATCGATATCAATAATGATATATTTATATCAGCAGCTACCAGTATTTATATTTATATCTATATGAACAGTGCTGGGAATTAGGGAGTCAGATTTACCTTGTATGGATACAGTAGTTATTTTTTCTCCATGCTGTTAATTTTTGTTCACATGCAAATAGATTTGGGCTGATTAAAGGACTAATAATTAGCATTTGTATTATGCCTACTATACAAGCACTGTGCAAAGTGCTTTACAAATATTATCTCATTTGATCCTTCCAACAACCCTGGGAGGCAGATGCTATTAGTATTCCTATATTACAGTTGTGGGGAAACTGAGGCAACAGAGGTTATGTGACTTGCCCAGGGTCACGCAGCTAATAAATGTCTGAGGATGGATTTGAACTCAGGTCTTTCTGATTCCAGGCC
This sequence comes from Phascolarctos cinereus, assembly GCF_003287225.1. Classification (NCBI taxonomy): domain Eukaryota; kingdom Metazoa; phylum Chordata; class Mammalia; order Diprotodontia; family Phascolarctidae; genus Phascolarctos; species Phascolarctos cinereus. The sequence goes on from NW_027555847.1 coordinate 321,728,580, forward strand.
CAGTGCTCTAGTCACTGAGACCACCAAGCCACCTAGCTGCCTATTAGTATGTTGAAGAGGTATGGAATAACAATGAAAAAGGTAAACAAGTCATTGGGAAGCTTTTTGAAATGGTGATAAAGAATGCAGGAGAAGGACAGGAAAGTGGATCCTGGATAGAAATGGAACACAGAGTCAGTAAGACAATCAACATTTATTAAGTGCCTACTACATGCCAGCCCACGGATACAAAGAAAGGAAAATGACAGTATCTACTCTCAAAGGACCCTGGAAGACAGCACAGACAGGAGGAAAGGGCTTTAGAATGCGATCATGGAAGAAGATGCAAAGTCAATATCATGCCACAAGGGTACTACCAACTGCAGTTCATTATAAGAGTTACTTCAAACACCCATCAAGGACTAAGAACCCGTAAAGCTCCGTTAGAACTAGAAATAGGCAAGATAAGTGCAGTGGGCTTCACGGTCTTTTTACTGCGCAGACTTCAAAACCAGAGTTCCCTGTATTTCAACATGGCAACCTAAAAAGCAGCTGAAATAAATGTCTTCTTGTGTAACACACTGTCTGAGCCTATAAATTACAAATGACCTGCCAATCTGTGGTTCTCACAGTGATGAAATCAGAAGTCCATGCCTTGACTCTCAACTATATACTCTGCAAGAACACAACATCATCGATTTAAACATTTTGAAATTCCGCAGGTTCTCAAGGCGAGAAAGGAAGGGAGGGGGGAGAGAGGGAGAGAGAGAGAGAGAGAGAGAGAGAGAGAGAGAGAGAGAGAGAGAGAGAGAGAGAGAGAGAGAAATAATCTGAAACTCAAAATTGAAAAAATGTTAAAATTCATATTTGCATCTAATTGAGAAAAAGAAAAGAAAAATTAAATGCAAGAAAATATTAAAAGATGAAAGAAAAACACCAATAGACAAGAGGCTGATGAGGGAGTTGATAAATTCATGTGATTCCTTTACTGAGTTCTAGGTTGTTTTGTTTTTTCTCCTAGGTTAAAATTTGCATTCCTTCTCTTTAAGACTCTAAAACATTAAGCCCCAAAGTACAGTCTTTGTTAGTAAGCCCAGATCTTTGGGAGCATGACAAGACAGCTTCCTACCCTCTGGCTATGACTTGTTTCTTCAGTGATGTTGATATCTTCTTTTATATTATATGGTACAAAACACAACTGGGGGAAAATCACATTTTTGATACTCTGTAGACTTTTCTTTCTTCCCCTTATCTTTTTAGCTTCTTAGTATTTTTCTTTTATTCTTGAGGTATAAAAACTGTTCCTATTAGCATATCTATCACAATTTCACTTCATAGTAGATTTCAAAGAAGCAGCCTTGAAGCACTGTTTCCCCCATGTGAGTTCTCTGAAGTGATAATCCTTATGTTCACAACACCTTAACTCATTCTTTCTACAAAATTAGTTTTCTACCCTTTCATTAGCAAGATACTTTTCATTTAAGATACTCTTTCATTTAAGATATTTTCTTAGGAAGATTTTTTTTTTAGTGTTTCTAACTTATGCACTAAGGAATATTTTTTTCTTTAAAATGCTAATGTTTTAATTTGGTAACTAAGATTTCTTGAAAGTCTGAATCTCAAGGTCATTAAAAAAAAAGTTGAGTTGAAATTATTTTCTATTTTGTTCCCTTTTACTACTGAGAGAGTCAGCCTTTTAATTCCTGTAGAGTTTGAGGTAGTCTACATTGCCACAATCTGCTCTCATTGAAGTTCGGTGGATTGTTCAATGGAAGAAATACACAGTGAGTCAGAAGGGATCTCGAAATGCCATCATGATCTCATGTCTGAATATTGGAATCAGGACAGAAGGAACACCAGAACATCTGTTCTTATGATTGTTTGGTAGAGTTCCCTTTCAAAAATGACCAACTGGTTTCCTGTTGGTTTCAGATCTGTAGAAGTAAGCTGAGGAAGTTTAAATTGTTCCAAAAACATCATGTGGAAGGTACTTTAATCAAATACCTAATTTTACAGTTCTCCTTTTCCTTAAGCTCCAGGTCTCTTTGGAAGGACTTGCTATGCCTCACTAAATTATTCAAAATCATGGAGAAAAAAAAAAACTCAAAAGAATATGTCACCAAATCTAGGTACCATATATGAGATAAAATAAACATTCATTACATAGAAAAGTATTCAACATGGAAGGATAAATGTATGCCTCATTCTTATTAGTTATAGGGGGACAAGAGCTAACTACTCAGCTTTGTTTGCAGGGTCCTGTAACAATCACAGGGACCTCCTTATGGCAGACCCTATATGTGGTGGCACAAAGACATGCCCTATGCTAATGAAGTTTTAAAGGACAGTGACTTGGTAGAAATAACTTAAGCACCTGTCTTCATCACAGGCTCTTGGAGTAATTAATTTGTACAACACAGGAACTTCTGTAGATATAAAATGTGTTGCTTTGGAATAAGTCATTATAAGTGTAGAAGTTATTTTGAAATTGAAAAAGCAGGAATATTTTTCTATAGTCTATGAATATATAGACTATATTTAGTCTATAGGTAAGAATAATACTGAGGCTGTGACCTAGAATTTCAAGTTTTTCATGCTGAACTTAAAATGTATAAGCTTATTTGGTTAAACAAAACAACTTAAATGTCTTCTTTTTGTTCCCTTTCTAATACAACTGACAAATAATTATGGCCGCTCAACTGAATTAGAGAGATATACTGCCTTTGAAAATGTTATTTGTCTTTGACTTGTGATTTTATCTGTGAAGGGACCTTATGTGTATAGGCTCCTTCCCCTACAAGAATGGGATGGACAACTCATCAGTAATTTACAGTCATATAGAGTCAGGATGTTAAAGACTAGCTGAAGGTCTCACAGATAGTATATGTCAGAGGTAACATTAGAATTCAAGTCCTCCTGGCTTCAAGGCTAGCTCTCTAACCACTATGAAACTGTCAGTTATTTTTTATGAAATTATAGTATTAATCTGAAACAGTGGATATATGAAATTAATGTATAATAATATGTAAATATGACAGACTAAAAGTGAAGAATGTATATGTAGCTTCTAAAAATGAAGACTACATTTATTTGAGTTTCAAAAGCAACTAGGTGATAGAAAGGGCTGGCCTTGGAGTTAGGAAGACTTGAGTACAAAAACTCACCTCTGACGTACACTATCTGTGAGACCCTTGGCTAATCCCTTAACTTCTCTCAGTCTTAGTTTTCACATCTGTAAAATGGGGGTGGTAATAATTATAGTCACCTCCCCAAGTTGTTGTGAGATTTTATTTTTTTAGGCAATTGGGGTTAAGTGACTTGCCTAGGGTCACACAGCTAATAAGTGTCAAGTGTTTGGTCTGAGGCCCGATTTGAACTCAGGTTCTCCTGACTTCAGGGCTGGTGCTCTATCCACTGTGCTACTTAGCTGTTGTGAAGATTAAATGATTTAACATATGTAAAGCACTGCAAACCTTTGAGGGCTAGCTATTCTATTATTGGCTATTATAGCTTTATATTAAGGACATATTAAAATTTTTTTCTTAATTAAAAAAATAATAAAATATCTTTCTGATTTTTTATTTTTTAAATTAAATTTATTCTATTTTATTTCAATCAAATTCACCCCACTTGTCCTTTGATTTGGGATAAAGCCAAAGTTCTTTCTTTTAAGTACTTTAAACTTTTATTTATTCTGGATACAGGTTTGTTAGTCTCTCAGAGCAAGGTAAGGTATACGCTCATATGATAAGATTTTGTCCTCAGATTTTCAAGTTGATTTTTTAACATAAGGGGAATGGAGAGAGGGAAGGAGAGACAGAGAGAGAAAGGAAGAGACGGAGAGAGGAAGGGAGAGACAGAGAGAGAGAAGAAGTAAGGGAGGGAAAGAGGGAGAAAGGGTTGGGAGAGAGGAAGGGGGGGGGAGGGAGAGAGAGAGATCTTGGTAGCGCAAAGCTGGAGTACTGAAACAATGTTTTGTCTATAAACCGTAACTCAGACTTTAGTGCATGAGTCTCCCTTTCTGTCTCAGGAATGAACACCACATCATCTTGAAGTCATAAAAGAAGAAAGACTTATGTTCCACTAGTCTCTAATTCTCCAAGGTGCCTGGATGCCTCAAAGAAACCACTCAAGCTTCACCCCAGCTGAGAGTCTATTTCTAAAAGAGGCTGTGTTTTATGTCTGCTGAAAAGAACACAGAAAACTTTATGCCTAGCAGAGGGCAATGAGATGGACTACAGTGACACAGTATTCCTCCCTGATTCTGTGCTTGCTCCTAGCCTGAAGCCATGCTCTCAAAGTGGCTGGGTGACAGGGAGTGATCCATTGGCAGAGACAAAGCCCATTCTTCTTTACCTACTTCAGCTCCCCTAAAGGGATTCTTTCTAATGGGCTATAATTCCCCAGAGGTGGGGAGGAAAGGAGAATTCAGTGATCTCTTCCTCTCTGTAATGTTACAATCACTTTACTGGTGAAATTAAATATTACGATCCATTTCAGATTTTCAGCATTCCCAGGAAAGGGGAAGGGCACAAAGAATTTCTGTGGCATTCCTATAAGTGATAAAAGAAGAAGGGGCAAAAAAGGGGGACTCCTTTACTCAGTGCCACACAATCTCATGGTCAACATTCATAAAAATCAATATTTGTACTATTTTAATCTCACATAAAAATTGTAGATTGAAGAAATAAAAAACAAACTTTAAGCCTTTCTGAGAGATTTATTCACAACATTATATTAAGTTAAACTACTAGAGGGGAAAGACTTCCAGAAAAACAGTTGGGTTTTTTTTAATATACCAGATGAATAATTACATTTCTCTTGATTCCCAGGGGCCTCTGAATGTATTCCTATCTTTGCAGGGAGGGTATCAATTACTTTCAAGTCTGCTTTTTTTCTTACCCAGTATTATATGTAATTTATTCAAAGACACAAAGGAATATTCCAACCTGTCCATCTATTAACTCAATTCAATGCCAGAGGCTAGAAATGACGGTATTTTCCTTCAAAAAATGGGTCACTGAAGGAAAATTAATCCTAAAATCTTTAAATCTTTGTGGGAAGTTTGGCCCTATGATTTCATCAATGTGGGGAATGACCTGTGAGGAAATTCTGTCCACTGAACAAGAGGGAAAACTCTTCAGTAACTTATAGTTTTAGGGAGGTATTTAGGCACAATGACAGGTTCAGTGACTTGCCTGTGGTCATATACCTAGGATGTGTCAGAGGAAGGACAAATTTTTCTGATTCCAACTGTGGCCTCTATCCATGATACCATAATGACTCCCAAAATTCATAATGTAGTATTTTGGCAAAGATATCATATTAAAATATAGAGTACAGGGAGTTCTCATAACAGGACCACTTGCCTTACATTAGTACCATGTAGAAAGGTGGGTGCACAATCGCATGTACTTCCCAGAGTCAGGTCTAGAATACGTACTCAGAAGACAATTTCTATATTAGCCAAAGGTTTAAGCTTTTAATAAATAACTTTTTTTCCCTTATTCATTTGTTCATTCACTCATTCTTTAGAAATTGTTCTAAAGCCTGGAAAAGTGTTCTAGCCCAAGTTCTGTCTCATATCATTTAGTGATATGCAGGGGAGCTATTAAGATTACCAAAATTTATTTGGCCCACATTCTCACTGAGATCCTAATCTCCCTCACAACTTTGTGTTACCCAAAAAAGATTATGTGTTCACATAAAAAGTTAGAGCACATTTATTCTTACAAAGGTCTGAAATCTCAGCCTTACATTCTGTGTAGCAGATCCTGCTAAGACCAGATTCTGATATACAAAAGCCAACCAACATCGAAGCACAGAATTTGATAAATCCATAGATCCCAGCTATCAGGGTAAGAACTCACTATTTGACAAAACCAGTTTTTAAAAATTGCAAAGCAGTCTGGCAGAAACTGGGAATAGATCAACACCTCACACCAAATACCAAGATTAGCTCCAAACTGGTATATGTATAACTTAAACATAAAAGATGACATAAATTAGAGGAGCAAGGAAGAAATTACCTGTTAGAATTATGGATAGGGGAAGTGGAAGTGTTCTTGAACAAACAATGGATAGAAAGGATAACTGAAGGTAAAATAGACAATTTTGATTACATAAAATTTTAAAAGTTTTTACACAAACAAAATGCAGCTAAAATTAGAAGAGAAGCCGATACATGAGAAAATCTCCATACCAAGTTCTCTGATACAGGTTTATCTATCTATCTATCTATCTATCTATCTATCTGTCTGTCTGTCTGTCTGTCTGTCTGTCTGTCTGTCTGTCTGTCTATCTATCTATCCATCCATCTATCTATCTATCTATCTATCTATCTATCTATCTATCTATCTATCTATCTATCTATCTATCTATCTATCCATCCATCCATCTATGGAACTGATTCAAATGTGTAAGAATTAGAGCCATTCCCCAACTGACAAATGATAAAAAGGTATGAACAGGAAGTCTTCTAAGGAAAAAATCCAAGCTATCAATAGCTTTGTGGAAAAAAGTGTTCTAAATCACTAATTACTAGACAAAAGAAAATTAAAATGACTCTAAGGTTCTACCTCACATCCATTACATTAGCAAAACTGACAAAAAAGTGAAAATGACAAATGCTAGAGGAACTGTGGGAAAACCAGTACATTAATGAACTGTTAATGGAGCTGTGAACTGGTCCAGTGATTCTGGAAAGCAAAAAGTTATTCAACTGTGCATATCCTTTGGCCCAGTAATATCACTACCAAGTTTTTATCCTAGGAGACCAGAGAAAAGGGAAAAGGATTCATAAGCACAAAAATATTTATGGCAGATCTTTTTGTGGTGGCAAAAAAAAAATGGACATTGAGATAGTACCCATCAATTGTGCTGAACAAGTTATAGTATATTAAATATGATGGACTACTATTGTGCCATAAGAAATTATGAAGGGGATGGTTTGAGAGGAATCTGAGAAGAATTGTACGAACTGATAAAGAGTGAAGTGAGCAGAACAAGAAGAATTTATATAATAAAATTACTGTAAAGACAAATAATTTTGACTTGGGAACTATGATGAATGTGATGCGCAACCACAATTCATTATGAATTATGGTGCCCATCTTCTGACAGAAAGGTGAGAAACTGAAAAATAAAATTATACACATACAACCACAATATGGCCAATGCAGAAATCCATTTTTCATGATTATATATATTTCATACAAAGACTTTGTTTTTCTTTCTTTTTCAGTTAGGGGTGCAAGGAAGGTAGGTTAAGAGAGAAGGCAGGGGCAGCTAGGTGGCGCAGTGGATAGAGCACCAGCCTTGGAGTCAGGAGGACCTAACTTCAAATCTAGCCTCAGACACATAACACTTACTAGCTGTGTGACTCTGGGCAAGTCACTTAACCCCAATTGCCTCAGAAAAAAAAAAGAGAAAGAGGGAGAGGGAGGGAGAGGGAGGGAGAGGGAGAGGGAAAGGGGAGAGGGAGAGGGAGGGAGAGGGAGAGGGAGAGGGAGGGAGAGGGAGGGAGGGAGAGGGAGAGGGAGGGAGAGGAGAGGAGGAGAGGGAGAGAGAGCGCGCGCAGATTTTGGTTTATTATAAATTAAATTAAATTTTAAAAAAATCTAAAAATATCTGTGTTCTCTAATTCACTTTCACCAAGTAAATAGTTATACACCAACATGGTTTGCAGAGAAGAGATATAAAAAATCCCTCCAATGTCAAGTTCACAAAGAAAAGAAGGGAACACTTTCACCATGTGGCAGATAATGATCTCTCACAGACTATTATAGTGATGACATTCATTTCCTTGTCATTCTCCAGGAAAAATCTGGAATTCAATGGTCATCTAAGGGTCTCCCTGGCACCTCTGAGTTCATCTTGTACTCCTCTTGGACCCAGGGCTCCACGAACTCATGTTGCAAGCTTATTGTACGTGCCATCTCTCTGGTAGGTCTGGTGTTTTTCCATATGTCTTCTTCTGACCACTTCTGTTGTGCTTTCCTCTGCAAGCAGTTTAACACAGAGTTGGCATTTTCCTACCTCTGATCCATGTATACACAGGACATGGGAGAGGGGTGTTATTTAGTAGGCTGAGGGTTTTCCACTTGCGCCACCACGAACGCTCAATCTCAGGCATGCAGAACATGTTTTCCCCAAAGTCTTCTGGTGTGTTTCTTTTTTCTTTCTTTTTTTTTTTTTGTCTAGGCAATGGGGTTAAGTGACTTGCCCTGGGTCACACAGCTAGTAAGTGTTAAGTGTCTGAAGCTAGATTTGAACTCAGGTCCTCCTGACTCCAAGGCCAGTGTGCTATCCACTGGGCCACCTACTTACCTCTTCTGGTGTGTTTCTTATAAAACGAGTGACTCCCTGTTTTTAAACATCCTGACACACTGGGACATAACATGACTTTTTGGCAGTTTCAGTAAATTCATCCCCAATAGCTAAATAAGCCACATACTTCCTATCTCTTTGGTGCTTTCAGGGTAGGAATAACACAAGGAATGCAAAGGACAAGAAAGTCTAGGGGGGGAAAGCCACAAAATTGCTTCAGATACAGGTTATAAAAATACTGAAGTATCTATAATGCAATACATATATACATATACATGTACATATATATACACACTGAATTTTGTATAACATAAATTGTGATATAAATATATCACATTGATGGTCCATTCAACAATCTAGAACTGGCTAAATTATTTGTTCTCTATATTTTTAACAGGCAGACCAGTTACTGGGCCCAGAGAGCTGGAGCACTGGGCCTTTTCTTCTTCACTAAGGGACTTCTCTGCTCTGGACCCGTGCACACCATTCATACTGAGTTCAGTCTAGACTGGGAACCTAGTCTCTAAAAACAAGGAATCAGACTACTCACACTATCTCACACTCTGGCTTGTTACATTCAGGGGTGTGTGGGGGCCAGCTCTAACTGCCTCTAGAAATATTGCTGATAAATGTTCAATGTGAGCATTTACACCTCAGAAATTGGCCAACCCTATAAATCAAGGCTTTATTTATATTATTTGGTTGATTACCTAGGCTTAAGAAAGTGATGGAGAAAAAAAACAAAACAAAACAAAAAAACAAAAGGGGGCAGCTAGGTGGCCCAGTGCATAGAACACAGGCCCTGGATTCAGGAGGACCTGAGTTCAAATCCAGCCTCAGACATATAACACTTACTAGCTGTGTGACCCTGGGCAAGTCACTTAACCCCATTGTCTAACCAAATAAAAAACAAAACAAAACAAAACATGAAAGTGATGGAGAAAATACGATGCAGATTAGACCTCTGTCCCTCCCTCCCTCTCTTCCTTCCTTCCTTCTTCCCTTCTCAGGAGAGTCAGTTATTTAACATTTACCAGCACACTCCTGGTTATATTCACCCAGGGGGAAAAAAAAAGCTGTTTAAGGCTTGGGCTGTTAGCTCATGTGTAGGTCTAACCAAAATAGGGAGTGGAAGGGTATTCAGTATATAACATGAATTAGATGAGGGAGACGTATTTATTTCTTAGAAACAAAAGAACTCTCACAAGTTCATTTTGATATAATGACTTAAAACAAGAGCTTAACTGCAATCCTAGACACATCTTCCTTTAGAATGATGCTCAAACACTTACTCAGGAAAAGAGACGCAAAGCAGAAAATGCAGGCAGGGCCCCCAGAACGAGCTGGCCTAGCAGAATCCTGTTACTTTAGCTCTGTGTGAAAAAGATACCAGAATAGAGAGGGGCCAGCTCTTCTCCACCATTTACGAGTTACCTGATACTACCCTGAGTGTCAAAGGAAGAAGGTAAGCTAGAAGTTTTTTCTCCTTTTAATGACTGAAGCACTCCCCTCCCACCTTCACCCCCACTTCTGCTGTTTTCATGAGTAAGAGAAAGGATGAAGGATACGCTCAGAAGTTTTTTGCAGTCAATAAATATTTGTTAGGCACCTACTATGTGCCAGGGACTAGGCCAAGTGCTAGGGATAAAAAGAAAGGCAAAGGCACTGGGCTAAGTGTTGGGGATACAAAGACATGCAAACTTAGTCCCTGCTCTCAAGGAACTCATAGGCTAATGTGGAAGACAATGTATAAATGCCTATTTATAAATTATAGGATATGGATGTACATATATAACATATATTATATGTTATATAATATACAATCTATATTATATACATAGACATACATATATACATATATATGTATATTAGAGATAATCTCAGATGGAAGGCACTAGAATTAAAGGTGACAAGGTAAGGCTCCTTGCAGAAGGCAGGGCTTAAGGTAGGACTGAAAGGAAATGAGGAAAGCCATGAGCTGGGATGAAAGGAGAGTGTATCAGGCATGCAGGTTGGCCACTGAAAATTTACAGAATTCAGAGATAGAGTGTCTTGTGCATGAAACAGCAAATAGGCCAGGGTTAGTGAATAAAAGATTTAAGGAAGGGGGAGGTCAAGAAAGCATAAACTGAGTAAATGAATGTATATGACCTGGATGAAAATTCAACAAAATAGACTAACAGAGAACTTTCAGACAAATGGGGAGAGAACCTGGAGAGAGTAGCTTCATGAAAACCTAGCCACTTTCCTAGTTCAAGCCTTCATCACATCTTTTCTGGGTTATTTTTAATCCCCTCTGAAATAGTCATACTGTATTAAGTTTCTCTCTATCTTAATACACGCTCTACATAACCAACGTGGTTTTTTAAGCAAAGGTCTCACTTGGTAATTCCTCCCCCAGGTGCCCTACTCAATAAACTTAAGTTACTTTCTCTGAAAAAAAAAAAAAAGGCAAAAAACAATCTTTGTTCTGAAAGACCTCATAAAGTCTAATTGGAGATGGAGGGCAAAAATACGCAAATAACTATGTACAAGCAAGCTATATTCGGAATAACTTGAAGCATCATAGCAAAGTTACAAATCATTTCATTGCTAGGCCACCACATGTCTGGAAGAAAACATGAAGGCTGTCATCCTCAGAAGACACAAGCACTGAGTCACTATGTCTCTGGAGTTCCCAGAAGTTTCCAGGAGAACTTCAGGCACAAATTCCCCAATTGGTAAATTCAGACCCCGCTGCTAAGAATTTGATGGTCATGCCTACAACATATGTAGGTAAATGCCTACCAACAATGCAAAACTGTGCACCTGAAGTGGTAGAAAGGATATCAGAAAAGACATGTACTACAGGGAAAGAGGTGGGCCTGTCATATAATGAAGGACAACAGACTGGACACCACCACCACCACCAATAATAATAATAACCAGCATTTAAATAGTGCTTTAAGGTTTGCAATCTTTTATATACATTATTTCATTTGATCCTCACAACAACCTCTGAAATAGGTGCTATTACCATCCCCATTTTACAGGCTGATGAAATTGAGGCAGACAGAAGCTGACTGACCCAAAGTCACATAACTAGTAAGTTTCTGAGGCAGGATTTGAACTTAGGTCTCCTTGACTCCAAATCTGATACTCTATTCACTCACTATGACACCTAGTTGCCTCTTTAGTATTCTACCAGAGATCTAGAAAAAAGGTCCTCAGCACCGTAGGTTGAATCTCCATGGAAGATGCATAAACAGAAAAGGAAGGAGCAGTTACGATCAATCAACAAGCATTTATTAAGGGCTATCATGTTCCAGATCCTATACTAAGCACCGGGGAGCCAAAGAAAGGAAAACAAAACAAAACAAAATCTCTGCCCCCAAGAAGCTCACAATTTAATGGGCTAGTCATACAGATTAGAAGGCATGAATGAGTTAGAATTTGTACAATTAAAGAGTCAACAAAGTATGGTCTGGTCTTTTACATGACACTGTAAACGTAATAAATACTAGAAATAACAAAGATCCAATATAATTCAGTTATGTTGAATTGTCCCAACACAAAGAATTTCAAAAAAATTCCTTGATTTGCAGTCATTAAAATAATAGCTAGCATTTATATGTGATTTATACTTGCAATCTCACTTGGTTTTCACAAGAACCCTCAGGGGCATATACTATTATCATTTTACAGAAAAGGAAACTGAGGTAAAGAGAAGTGACTTGCCCAAGGTCACACAATTACTTAGTGACTGAGATATGATTTGAATGCAAGCCCTCTTGATTCCAAGTCTAGGGCTCTATCCACTATGGAACCTAAATTCCTTTAGCAAAAGAAGTCAAAAATTGGGTGAAAGAATTGATGCAGGAATTTGTGAATTTGGGTACAGCAAAAAACCAACACAAATAATTCAGGTTTAAGACAATCCAATTCATTTAACTTCTCCAAGCATGTCAGATATAGTTATTTCCCAATCAGAAAATATGATGGCTGCCAGGTATTGCCTAGTTCAAGGGAGGGGAACCTGTGGCCTTGAGGCCACATGTGGCCTTCTAGATCCTTAAGTGCGACCTTTTGACTGAATCCAAATTTTACAAAACCAGTCAAAAATGTGGATTCAGTCAAAAGGTCGCACTTAAGGACCTAGAAGGCCACATGTGGCTTTAAGGCCACAGGTTCCCCACCCTTGACCTAGGCTCATTCAGAAAAAGAAAGAAGTTAGCATCATAGCCAGGGTGTTAAGAGGTTACAGATATGGATTAGCACATTGTGTATGAACTTCCCACTAAGGGTCAGACTTTGGTGGACTAGTTTATTTGCTCCTTCACCTATAGAAGGAGGGAGATGAATTACAGGGAGGCAGAATTTGAGTTGGCAGGGGACCTCAGCAGCCATCTCATCTAACCCATACACAAAAGGAACTCCCTACCCTGATACACCTGACAAGTGGTTGTCCAGCTTTTGCTCCAAGAACTTGAAGGAGGGAGAACCCAGAACATTTCCACTTGCCCATCACCTGTTCCACTAATAGCTCTAATTATTAAGAAGTCAAGCCTAAACTTGTATTTTTCTAACTTCTGTCCATGGCTCCTGGCTATGCCCTCTGGGGCAAAATATAACCAATCTACTCCATCATCATTATGACAGCCCTTTGTACATGTGAAGGCAGCTATAGTGTGTCTCTTGAGCCTTCTCCTATCCAAGCTAAATAACCCCAGTTCCTTCAAATGAGATATCTCTAAAGTGCTTAATACAGTGCTTGACATAGAATAGTCACTCAGTAAATATTTATTTCCTTCTCTTCCTTTTCCAACTGATCATCATGTGACATTGACTCAGGGCCATCCTTGATTGTGACATTGAGTATTTGTTGTCATTCATTTGTGTCAGTCATGACCAACTCTTTGTGACCTCATTTGGGTTTTCTTGGCAGAGATACTGGAGTGGTCTGCCATGTCCTTCTCCAGCTCATTTTCCAGAGGAAACTGAGGCAAACAAGGTTAAGTGACTTGCCCAAGGTCATACAGTTAGTGTCTGAGAAGAGATTTGAACTCATGAAGCTAAGCTTTCCTGACTCCAGGCCGAGCACTCTATCCACCACACCACCTAGCTTCCCCAAGATTGATTATAGACTGTCTAAATGGCTGCATCTTTAGCCTTCCCATTAGATTGTTTCTTTATGACTATTTAGATATGATAGTTGGTCTGGTCTTGGTATCTACAAAAGTCAAATCTAATCTCAGATACTCAGTGACCATGTGTACATCATTTGCCCTCTGTAAATCAAAGTGTCCTCAACTGTAAAACAGATATACTAATACATGCCACACCTATATGACAGGAATGTTGCTTCATCAAATAAAAGAAAAGACAAAGCTCAGAGGACCATATTAATGTCACCCATTTTGATTACTGTAGAAGATATGACCTTTCAACATGACATAGAAGCTGCTATGTTTACAAATGGCTGATATTATTTTGTAGTTCAGTGCAATCAAGAGGTACAAAATGAAGTGTTACGTGAATTCCAAGGGAATGGACAATTTAGTTGGGTTTTTTAATTTTGGTAGAAGTCCAAGAGACAAAGATGAGAAAGGAGGGCATCCTAGCCACTGAGAATAGAAGTGGTTTAAAACACGGAGCTGAAGACTGCAATGCAGGTGTAAGGGCAGAACTGTCAAGTCTGGCTGGAACATGGGGTAACCCAAAATGAGGATGGAAATGGATGAAGGATACCAGTCAGTCAACAAGCATTTATTAAGTGCCTACTATGCATCCGGCACTGACCTAAGTGCTGGAGACACAGAGAAGGGCAAAGGCAGTCCTCGTTCTCAAAGAGCTCACAGTGTAATGGGGGAGGTAACGAGTAAACAACTACATGCAAACAAGCTATGCACAGGATAAGCTGCAGGTCACCCGGGAGGGAAGGCACGATTAAGGACAACTGAGAAAGGCAAAGGAGTTTGCACAGGTCTTAAAAAAATAAGCAATAGGAATACACAAACTGTACAAACATAATATGAGGGTAACATGCTCAAAAAGCGTAAATGTCACATTAATTTGCTATAAACAAATGGATGTGCCTGATTACAAATGAATAATGGTGCAGTGGATGGAGGAGTGCTGGGCCCGGAGGCAAGAAAACTCATCTTCCCGAGTTCGAATCAGGCTTCAGACACTTCCTAGCTGTGTGACCCTGGGCAAGTCCCTTAACTCTATGTGCCTTAGTTTCCTCATCTGTAAAATGACCTGGAGAAAGAAATGGAAAACTGCTCTAGTATCTTTGCCAAGAAAACCTCAAATGGGATCAGAAAGAGTTGGACACGACTGAAATGACTGAACAATAATACACTTATTAAAGCATACTGGCAGACTATCTATCCGGCAAAACTTTAGCAGTGAGTTTGAATTACTGCATGTACTTGAAATTGTAAAACTCCCTATTCATAAATATGCTTAATTCATATTTATAACTCAGACTTGTCTCAACCTTTATTAATTATTAGTGATATTTGACTGTACTATGAATTTGTCATGCACACTCCCATTTGAAAGCACAAATGCACCTTCCAAAGACATACACAAATAATTTTCCTACCTAAATAAATGGAAAAATATAAATGGCCACATACATAGTACATTATCTTTGTTATTGCTCTTCTCTATGACTATAGGTAATCTAGAGTTGGCCAAGTAGAGGGAAATGTAGTAGATTGCTATATTATTTATGACAATGTCAAACTATGTGCAAAATCGAAAAATAAATTAGCTTTAGAATTTGGTGAGATACAGCATATGACAATCAGAATGAAAAAGATGAAGGTTATCATCCATCAAACAAATGGAAAGCTTGCTACAGTATGAATTAAGTGGACAAACTAATGATTCAATTAATACAATAATTTTATAAAAAGCCTTAAACATTGCAACATATCTTAGAAAAGCACATTTAAAATTTTATCAAACAATGGGATATTTATAAATAAACATACTTATGAAAAGTACATTTGTTAATGGAGAGAACATTGATAATGATTCAATTGTACAAGCAAAAAGTTATAATCAATGAAAGAGCCTTGATTCCAATGGCATTCTGCACACATAGCCTTTGAATTTTTAAAAACTGTCAATATAAACTATAAGCAGATGATCTCCTTGGTTACTAAGGTATTTTTCTGTGCATTCAGGACTCTCAAAAGTGTCTTTAAAATCAAATTTTGCAGGCTTTTCTTCTTAAGTTTTTATTAAATTGAGATATCTCAGTAATTTCAAAAGTGACTTCACAAGTTACATAATTATTAGTGCCTAAAAATCTTTTAAGTTTTTTTTCCAAGTCCCAATAATAATATGAGTTATTTTGGTATACACAGAAAATCTATGGACATACCAGGGATGGTACTTTTAAATCTTAGCTCTGGGTTTTGATGTCTAAGAAACAGCTCCTTTTGATCAATCTTAATGTTTCTTAGCATCATCACTGGCTCAGAATTAAAAATAAGGCTTTCTTTTTGGCTACGTATTATTTTACGTACAAAGTCCAATGACTACTTTTAGCATAAAAGAGTGAATCCAGTGCTGTGGTATTTCCCTGACTCCACCATAGACTGTATGCATACCAGCTTACAATTACAAAAGAGAAAAGAAAATCTTCCTATTCCTTTGATGGGCTTACTCCTATGACCACAGATACTAACATTTTACAAGATATATGGGGTTGAAATGCCTAGTATAATGGAGAAAAAGAGATGCATATTTAGTCCTTTAGAGTTGCATAAAAATTAGATAATTTAAAGACAGGAAGAAGCCTCCACTAAAGTCCTTCTGAGAGGCCTCAGCAGAGGGGAAGTGACCCAGTGTTCTTGAAGGTAATGCCTGTGGACCATAAGCCCTGGCAAGTGCTACCACACTAGAAAGCCTTGCTTGGAGACAGAGGGTCCTCTAAAGGCTCTCCTGGCTAAGTTCAGGGAGAGACTCATCATGAGAAAACTGGCCATCAAATGACATTGGCTTTTTTCTACCCATTTATTAAAGAACGGATGTACTGTGGTCCATGAAATGGAAGGTGTGTCTACTAAACAGAGAATATATATTTCTGATGAACTGTTTCATTTATATAAAATTGTAGAAGCTGAATCATGGACCTAGAATGGGTCCTATCTGGTCCAGCCCTAAATAGTATGATGCCATTAAACCCAAACCATTCCATAAAAATAAATAATCAATTCCCCCACCTACCACGCTGTGTAAAGACTATTTTTTTTTTTGGTCTTTGCATCCTTAGTGCCTGGCCCAGTGCCCAGCACTCAGTACATATTTAGCAAACACTTATTCATTGCTTGACATTGACATAAAATTGACTGATATTGACAGATAGTCTGTTTTTTCTTCAACACCAATGACTATGTCTAGGTATACCCTAGAGATTGTGAATTCATGCATATCATGGAATGTTTTCCCCTGCATTATAGTAACTGCAAAATGTAGCGCACTCAATTACAGTTATTATCATTTATATTACAGATAACAAACTAAAACCCTAGAAGAAACTATCCCTTAGATATGCATCCTGAGATAGCGGCAATGCTCCTCTTACTTGCGATTTACTAAAATATTCATGACTTGTGAAAATAACTTGACAAAAACCTGGAAGTCTTTCAACTCAATAGTATAAAGAACAGTCTGTTATTCTTTCAGGTACATTTTTATAAAATTGGAAGAAACTAATTTATGAAGGGATCAGATT
Organism: Phascolarctos cinereus; assembly: GCF_003287225.1. Classification (NCBI taxonomy): domain Eukaryota; kingdom Metazoa; phylum Chordata; class Mammalia; order Diprotodontia; family Phascolarctidae; genus Phascolarctos; species Phascolarctos cinereus. The sequence goes on from NW_027555847.1 coordinate 321,745,621, forward strand.
TTATTCTAGAGTCCACCTTACTTTAAACTTACTTGTTATAGCACCTGGAACACAAAATTACATGACTGAAGGACCTTTAATAGATATTTGCCAATCAAGAAGCACTAACTGAGCACCAATGTGCATAGGACTGTGCTATATATAATGATATATTATTGTTCATAATCCAATAATGCCAATTTCTATTGGTACCCGCCCAAAAAAACTTCACCCTTTATTTTACTATTTAGTGCCTTAACTACATTTGTACATATGTTTTGTGAACTGATTTAAGCCTCCTGGGATCTATTTTCCTAGGAAGTAAAAAACTAAAAAGAGCTCTTTCAGTATTGATTCTCTTGACATCAGAAAAAGATTCACTTTCCTACATGATTAGACAAAGGATGAATTTTTGTGCAACTAGAACAGGGCTTCTTAACCTTTCTTGTGTCATAGACACCCCCCCCCAATAGTTTGGGAAGGCCTACGGGCCTCTTCTTAAAATAATATTGTTATAAAAACTTCATAATTGAAGGAAATACTAAAGTTTAGCCAGGGGATAGTGAAAATAAGGATGTAACCTTTTTTGCCATCCAAGTTAAAGGATCTGCTGGAATCTATTCACAGACTCTTTTTTTTGTGGGGGGAAGGGAGATTGCATCTCAGGCTAAGAACCCCCGCACTAGAAGACTTAAGCACATTTAGCTGAATTTAACTGCATTAACCAACCATGTATTAATAAAGCCATTAATAAAGCATTTTTAGGCTTTTAAGGGGGATGCACAGTACCCATATTACCTCCTTCCCGGGGTTGCTGGAAAGAAGCCTTTGTGATCTTGGAGCCCTTATGAATCATTCTTATAAGCACGTGAAATGGCTCCTGCCTAGAGAAGCATCTCACCTATGAATATTTACAATACAAAGATAAAAATAACAGTATATTAGACAAGTATTTCTCCAATCTAGAAAGCTAGCTTCAGCTTTGGTTCCCATGGCTAGTCGCCCAGCTCCATCTTCTCCCTTTGTAAACAGCCTCTCATCTCTTTCCCTTTCTGTTTATACCCACAACGACAGTATTGGAGACAGGACTCTTGTGACAGAGATCTCCCAGCTCCCTGCCTTGTCTTCAGTCCCTCCCCATCCAACCCCATCTTGCACTCAGCCTCCAGAATTGTCTCCCTAAACACGATTTTCATCACTCTTTTCTGCAAGATCACCAATGGCTCTCCACAGCCAAAAGAAGACAGGCCAAATACATCAGCCCACCATTCCAGACCCTCCATTTCCTGACAGCCTCCCCAACTCTCTTCTCTGCTCTTGCTACTCCACTCCACATGTGAAATATCAATCTTCTCCCTATCTCACCCAGTTCTTAACCATCCTTCAAGGTCTGCTTGTATTCCATCTTCACCCTTGAAGCCTTCCCAGAACCCACAGTGATTGCTTCCTTCACTAACCTTTTTAGCATTTATTTTGTACTTACATTGTTATGTCTAGTTCATTTTAACTATATATTATACTATTTAATGATATATTCTACTATTAACTATACACTATACTACTTCTATATTATACTATTTAGCTATGTATTATATTGTATTAACTATATATTATGCTATTTCTATATTATACTATTTAACTATATATTATACTATATTAACTATATATTATGCTATATTAACTATATATTATGCTATTTCTATATTATACTATTTAACTATATATTATACTATATTAACTATATATTATGCTATTTCTATATTATACTATTTAACTATATATTAATAATTTACAGCACTTATTTTATACTTACACTGTTACATATAGCTAATTTTGATTATATGCTATTGAACTATGTATTATATTGTATTAACTATTATGCTATTTCTATACCATTTAACTACGCATTAAACATGTATAGCACTTATTTTGTACTTATGTTGTTATGTATGGTTAATTTTCCAATGAGACGATAAGCCCTCTGAGCATAAAGACTAAGCCTAACATTTAAAAAAATCTTTTACAACTACCATATCCTTGACACTTACTAGTTATGAGACCCAGAGAAGCACTTACTCTTTGAGCTTCACTTTTATCATCAGTAAAATAGGATACTGCTTGGCTACATTTATGTCACTCCCTTAAAATACTATTTAAACATTAGATGAAATGGAGCAAGAAGATTAACCTGAATGAACAGAGTTGTGGGTGCTAGGAAACAGGGGCAAACAAGGCTGAATAAACAGGATGGGACCAGATTATGAATGGACTTTAATGCCGGGCAATAGAGTTTGAGATTTCTCTCTTTTAAATATTGATCTCTAGTCACTCAACTTCTTTCCCCCTATATAAAACATAAAATTCTAAGAAGGTCACAGGTCAAAAAAGAAAAAATACAAAGAACAAATTATTCAAGCGTTCACTACAGGTTTGGTGCAAAAATGTTAGTGATTGATTTCCACTCTATTCTACTTCCATATCAGCCTTCATGACTGAAACACAGTTATTTCAGAAGATTCTATCTACAGTGAAAGAAACATGACAACATTTATGGTGCTCTCTGCTTCTTTTGGAGTGGATAACCTGTTCCTCACCTTTCTTGTGTTCTTGACACTCCCCTTTCGCAATCTGGTAAAGCCAGGGACCCTTTCTCAGAATAATGTTTGTAAATGCACAAAATAAAATATATAGGATTACAAAGAAAGGCAATTATCTTGAAATATAGGTCTCAAGATATTTTAAAAATAAGTTCACAGACCCAAGTTAAGACTTCCTGCTCTAGATAAAGCCTAAGAAGATATCTAATTATGTTAGTTCTTTACTAAAACTCTAATGAAGTCTGATTGTTATACCTCATCTTGACATGGAGGTGTCTCTGGGTTCTAGACAGCTTTGCCAGGTCATACCAACGTGGAAAGACCCACATGCCTGCTGATGGACTGAACAACTGCTGCCTGTGGACCAGTTAAGATAAATCTGAAAAAGTTCAGCACCATGGTGCTGGTCAAAAGATAGATTTTCTTGCCACAGAAACTCTTGAATCCCTAGAGAGGAACTGCCCATACTAATGAAATCAGATTCTTGAAGCATTAACTCTCCTGGCAAGCTACTGATGATGGTCATGACAGAAACTATATCTCCCTTTCTTTATCTATTCTTCCTGTCTTCCCTAAGAAAACTGGATACAATGAATGTGACAGAATACTATTGTTCCATAAGAAATGATGAGCAGGTGGACTTCAGAAAAACCTGGAAAGACTTGCATGAGCTGATGCTGAGAGAAGTGAGCAGAACCATGAGACGGCAGTAACAGTAACACTGTGTGATGACTAACTTTGATAGACTTAGCTCTTCTCAGCAATGCAAGGATCTAAGACAACCCCAAAAGACTCATGATAGAAAATGCTATCCACATGCAGAAAAAGAACTGTGGAGTCTGAATGCAGATCGAAGCATACTATTTGCTCTCTCTCTCTCTCTCTTTTTTTTTGTTTCTTCTTTCTCATGGTTTCTCCCATTGGTTCTAATTCTTCTTTACAACATGACTAATGTGAAAGTATGTTTAATTTGAATGTATAAGTATAGCCTATATCAGATTGCATGCTGTCTTGGGGAGGGGAAAGGGAGAAAACTTAGAACTCAAAATCTTATGGAAGTGAATGTTGAAAACTAAAAATAAATAAATAATAACGGCAACAACAAAAAGAAAACTGTGTACCAAAGAACACAAAAAATGTCTTAAGAAAGGAGAATGTAATTTCCAGAGGTACAAGGAAAATTGGGGAGTTAGGAGGAGAGGGAAAAACAGAGAGCTTTCTGCAGTAGCATTATTCATTAGTACCAGTACTGACTTTTGAATACTTTGGGAAATGTCCAATGTAGAAGGTTGCAGCTTCTTTACACAAAGACAACCATTTTAATTATTGGCTCAACTCTTAGGCTATTTTTGAACTGACAGAGAGTTCTATTTTGTAAGATTATACCTTCAAACAATGTTGGAAATTTTTAGTTTATACAATCCCAGATCAATTTTTATGAAGGGCTATCTCTCTGGCCTGGGTCCTGAAGAATTTCCCCATTAGACATTCTGAGGCACTGGGCCTCAAAACACCACCAAACCTTTTTAAGAAACAGTCCCTTCTAAAAAAAAAAAAAACAGTCCCTTCTATATCCTTGAAGTAAAATCTGGGCACTGTCACAGGAAATTCTCTTGCTGATAGTCTCCAGGGTCCCTTCTGGCTCTAACTCTGTGATCCTATGATCTTCCCTGCCATATGAGAGCAAACATAGCAAAGCTGGCTCGAAATTAAATAGGATCAAAATCTTTAGAGAGTCAGAGAAATACCCTGATTTGCATTCTTAAACAGAGTAGTGATTAAAGATCGGATATTATCTTTAAGGAAAATTCACTGTATTCTATACCAACTCAAATCTCCAAAATTCAAGGCAGGATGGCATAGTGTATGTATGGGGGATGGGCGGGGCATGGGGGGGAAGAAGAAGGAGGAGGAGGACAGGGAGAAGGAGAGGGAAAGGTGAAAGGGAGAGGGAGAGACTAAGCCAACAAACTAAGAATAGCTGGGTTAAAATCCTGCTTCTGGGATACACTGGCTATGTAGCCCAGGACAAGTCACTAAACCACTCAGGCAATTCCCTAAAACTAGAAGTTGCAGAAGACTTTTACTTAGGAGTTCCCAAACCAAGGAATCACAAGTCCAGTCCTTATGCCTGTATCTACAATGATCATGCTTTCTAAAATACAATCTGCCATTATAATGAATAACTGTAGCCACACTGCATGTAAAAGTTGTTCAGAAAAGGGCATCAGTAGATACTGTGCACTACACAGGTGAGAATATATGTATGTGTATACACACATATGTATGCACACACATACAAATACATATACCCACACATACTCACACATGAGTAGTACTGAATTGAATGTGAGATATATGGTCTAATCCTAACCCACTCAGTATTGTCTTACAGTAAATTTTAGCTAAAAGCTTATTTCTTATTTATAACCCCATCACATTCTCCTATAATAAACTCATTTGCCTCATCATATTTGGGGCATAGTCACAGGCTGAGACATCATGGTCCACTAGATAAAAGCCCAAAAGTGACAGTCAAAGAATATTATTACTAATAAAGCACAGAACCTTTTATCCCTTTTGATACTTACAACCACCTTATGAAAGAGCTAAAGCAGTGGTTATTTTTATTTTACAGATGAGGAAACAGAGGTACAGAGAGGATGACTTGCTGGGGGTCACAGAGTTAATGTGCCATCATCCCATCATTGTGTCTTTGCACTGGCTGGCTGTCCACCCTGGCCAGAATGTCCTCCCTTCTCACTGCCACCTCACAGAATTCCTTCCTTCCTTCAGAGCAGGAGTCCTTTCACCTTTTTGTGGCACTGACCTGCCCCATCCCTTCAGAAATCTGTTAAAACCCATGGACTCCTTCTCACTGTGATGTTTTTAAATAATTGAAGGAAATACTCGATTTCAATTAGAGATTAATGAAAATAAATAGGTAATTTTTTCAGTTCTAACTTCATAGATTCACTGCAATCTATATGAACACACACACACGTGGGAGGGAGGGAGAGAAAAAAGGGAGAGAGTAGAATGCAAGGTAGTTTAGGGAGGGAGGATACCACCAACTAGAGAGGATCAGGAAAGGTTTTTTTAAGAATATAATAAGCCCTTAATAATTTTTTTTATTTACTGATTATAAAGTAGTACTTGAGATGAATCTAAAACAGGGGTTGTTAACCTGGGGTCCATGGATAGATTGCAGTGAACATATGAAGTTAGAACTGAAAAAATCACCTATTTATTTTCACTAATCTCTAATCAAAATTGAGTATTTCCTTCAATTATTTAAAAACATCACAATGTACACACACACACACACACACACAATGTTGTCTTCTCCAACAGAACAAGCTTCTTGAGGACAGGGACTGTCTTTGTTTTCCCCGTTTCCCGCACAGTGTTTGGAATATAGTAGGCGCTTAGTAAATGCCTGCTGACCTGAAAAATAGGAAAGTTCAGGTTTTCTAAAACCAATTCTCTCTTCATTATACAATGCTGATGTTAATTGAGTTGAAGCTAAAATGAAGTCACAGATGTGAAAGCAATTTGAGAAAGTTCAGTATCTGAATGGGAGAACCTAACAGTGCCTGACACAGAGTAGATGCTCAAAAAAATGTTCATTGATTGATGGATAGAGTGCTGGCCTTAGAATCAGGAAGACCTGGATTCAAATCCCACTTCTGACATTAGCTATATTCTGACAATTTTCTCTAACTAGAAGTTATAGAGGGATTGCTTTATATAACAAAAGAGGATGTTCCCACATGGGTGTGGCCTTAAGGAAAATCCTACATTAAATAGAGTGCCATATACGTTTTGTCCCTTGACCATTACGGTGTCAGAGGACTTAGAGGTCTGAACTGATACTACCGAATAAGGTGAACACTAAGGAAAAATATTTTTGTTCCACTCTCACTGCTCTGAAATGAAAAAAAAAAGGCAAGAAATAAGTCCCATTTATTTTTTAATGTTTCCTTTGTATGAGTTAGTCTAGTTTAGGCTTATCAAGCTGTGAGGTGTGACTCACAGGTGAAGCATCAGAGAGCACTAATTGAAGCGCTAAAAGACTGTTACAATTTTCCTTACAAACTTGGTGGTTTTGGGGATCTGGCTGAGGAGAAAACATTCAGACATAACATTGCACCACTTCTTAAACTGTTCATTCTAACTGCCTGAACATGACACATATTGGACAGCACGAGTTAATGGGGGAAAAAACTTTGAAGAAAAAAATTGATGAATGGATTAAAATGACTGAAGAATTGAGACACTTTAATCATGATAATGTTCTAAAGTGAAGCTTCAATTAAGCAATTTCCTTCTGAAGGGTTAGTTATGGTTTTAGAAGATTGGAACTTATTCCTAATTCTAAAGGACTTACAGTGATCATTAAATTGTCTTCTAATCTCATACGCTAGACATAGAAAAATTTCAATAATTCATCCCATTAGAACTAAATCAATTTCAAGATACTATTATGTCTTGACATTCCATACCACTGCCTGAGGATGAAAAATAGTGGATTAAAAATTGAGACCACAAGGCCCATTAGCAGGATTTCAACATGTCTAAGGCCAAACTCAACTTTCTTCCTAGACCCAGCCCTAGTACTTATTTCCCTATTTCTGTCAAGGGAACCATTATTCTTCTAGTCACCCAGTGATCAGAACCAAGGAGTCACCTCTTGACTTTTCATACTCCCTCATCCTCCCTCGCCCAAGTATTTGTTAAGTCTTGTGTATTCCACCTCCATAACATTACAAATATCTGTTCCATTCTCTTCACTCACACCACTATCACCCTAATTTAGTCCTACATCACCATTTATCTGGACTATATTTCAAAGGTCTCCTGGTTGTTCCATTTTTTCCTTCTCTTCCATCCAGCCTCTACCTATCTGACAAATGTGGATGCCTAAATTGTAGGTCTGACTATGTTGTTCCTCCTGCTCAAGAGGCATCACTGGCTCCCTATTGCTTCCAGGATAAGATATAAACCCTTCTATTAGACTTTTGAAGCCCTTCACAATCTGGATTCAGCCTATTTTTCCCTTGCATGCTTTGCATTAAATCCAGACTGAACTATTTGCCATTTCTCATACAAGATATTCCATTTTCTGATCAATCATGAATGACTTAGCCCTTCTCAGCAATACAATGACTCAAGACAATTCCAAAGGATTCCTGATGAAAAAGGTTATCCACCTCCAGAAAAAGAACCAATGGAGTCTGAAAGCAGAATGAAGTATATTTTTTTCATGTTTTTTTTTCTGTTGGTCTGCTTCTTCTTTTACAACATGACTAATATGGAAACGTTTTATGTGATTGCACATATATGACCTATATCAAATTGCTTACCATCTTAGGAAGGGGGGAGTTGAGGGAGGGGGAGAAAATTTGGAACGCAAACTTTTTTTACATGAACTGTTAAAATTTGTTTTCACATGTAATCGGAAAAAAAATACTATTAAAAAAATAGGCTCTGTCCTATTCTTGGAATGCTCTTCTCCCTTATTTCCACTTCTTAGAACCCCTATCTCCCTTTATCTCAGGTACCTTCACCTCCAGGGTACCTTTCTTGATCCCTAGTAACTACCTCCACTTCTCTACTGGTAATGATTTTGTATAATTTTATATATGTATATTTATCTATACATATACAATATGTGTATCTCTTATGTTTACTTCTCTGTGAACTTGCTGTATTCTCCTTCCTCTCAGTAGACTGTAAGCTCCCAGCACACATCACAGCGAGTGCCTGACAGGCATTTAATACATATTCACTAGAATATTTTATGGCAATATGCATATACATCCGTATATACACAGAGGTATTTTATGCTCTCTGACTCTTAGCATGCTCATCCATCTCATGGTTTTATTGCCTTTCTATGCAGATGACTCTCATACCTCTGTCTCTCCTTCAGTCTTTTTAATTACCTGCTGAATATCTCACCAAACTTGACTATCTTAAACTGAAATCACATTCCACTCTCCTGCCCCAAAGCTTGTCCTTCCTCCCAACTTCTTGTTTTCTATCAATGACACCACCATCCTCCAAGTCATCTTTGTCCCCTTTCCACCATCGTACCATCACTAGTGATGTCCTTTGGATTCTACTTCAGCAATCTCTGTTCCATCTATCACCACCTGTCCAGTAGTTCAGGCTTTTGTCACGTCTAGCCAGTACTACTATGATCACCTGTTATTTTTGTCTCTAATCTCTCCCTTTTCCAAGTTGCAGACTTGTAGAACTACTTCATCTTAATTCTTGACTCAAGAACACTCAGTGGCTACCCACTGCCTACCAAAATATAGATCTCCTTATCCTGTTCCCCCAAACTCTCCACAATGTGGCCCTAACCTACCTCTTCAGCTGCAGCTCACACAATTCCCCTTCATGGACTCTACATTTGAACAAAACTGGACTATTCACCTTTCCGTGTCACCGTTCTGTCCTCTTTAATTTCTATGCCTTTGTCAGTATGTTGTCCCATGCTCAGACCAACTCCACTTAGTGAAATCCCTTTTTCCTTCAAGGCAGGGTTTCTTAGCCTCTTTTAGTGTATCATGGATCCCTTTGGCTATCTGGTGAAGTCTGGGGATCCTTTATCAGAATGGTTTTACCTTCATAAAATAAACCACAAAGGATTACAAAGGAAATAAATTATATCGAGATACAGGTATTAATTTTTTTTAAAGTTCATGGACCCCAGGCTAAAATTCCCTGTTTTAAGGCCCAATTTAGGTACTGCATCTTCCATGAATTCTCCTGACATCTTTCCAACTCTCCCTTCCCCTCCTTTAGCTCTAGCTAAAAGCGTTTATTCCATCACCCCCTTCTGCAAACTTCGCATAGTCGTCATCATAGCCAGAGTGCTGTGCCTAGAATGAGGAAAACCCGAATTCAAATCCAGCCTCAGACACTTTCTAGTTATATGATCCTCTAGTTATATGACAAGTCACTAAATCTGTTTGCCTCAGTTTCCTCAATTATACAAGGGGGATGATAACAGTGCCTACCTCTCATAAAATAGTTAGCACAGTGCCTGGCATAGTCTTGCTGTTGTTTAGTCAATTAGTCATGTCCGACCCTTTGTGACCCCATTTGGGGTTTTCTTGGCAAAGATACTGGAGTGGTTTGCCATTTCCTTCTCCAGTTCATTTTACAGATGAGGAAACTGAAGTAAATAGGGTTAAGTGACCTGCCCAGGGTCATACAGCTAGGAAGTGTCTAGGGCCAGATTTGAACTCAGATCCTCCTGAGTATAGGGATGGCACTCTTTCCACTGTACCACCCATCTGCCCACCTGCTACACAGTATGTGTTACATAAATGCTTATTCCCTTTCCTTCCTGTATCTCCCTATGCCAAAATTCCTCACCTTCTGCTTTGTGATTTCACCTGAATATGCTCCTGTAATCTCTTTGATGTCAGTATTTGACTTTTTTCATCTAGAGATATCCCAGTCTAGGACTCTTATAATGCACCATATATATATATATATACACATACACACATACATACATATATATATGAAGTGTGCCACAGTACACATAAAAGAATTCAGAACCAAAGGACATGTATTCAAATCCCAGCTTCTGAGTATCAGTCTCCTCTCAGTGAGATGAGAGGGTTATCTAAAGGTACTTCTATCTTTAAGTCCCACCAACCCAATCCTATGAAATGCTCATTGTTTTTGGAAAATATGTATTTAGTACTATTATTATGGTACTAAATTTACTCTCTAAGGCTATAAGGTAGAGAAGAGGTAATGACCTATATAGGTAAAGGGAATCTCCTCTTCCAGGGGTTCCCTAAATCAATGAAATCACAAGTCAGTCACTATTCTTATACTTTTTCTGGCATTTTAGAGAAAACTTAGAGATGTCTGATTTACTTTTCCTACATAATGTCTGCCATTTTGTATAGAGCATTGTAGTAGCAACTTCTTAAAGATTCAAAACATAATTGAACTGCTTTCCCTAGTCAATATCACATCTGCCCTTCTGAAGGTGGAGTCAGCACTGTAATCACAGATTTCAGTTTTGGAAGAGTCCTTGGAAATCATCCTGTCTAACCTCTTCATTATACTGACAGTTATTGATAAGAATCTAACCTGCTTTTAAAGGTTTCTAGTAAAAGGAGATTCCAAACATCTCCCTTGTACTATTTAAAAGCCCTATCAGTTAATTCCTTCAAAGTTGTCTTAAACCCTTCATAAAGGTTCACCAGAAAAAGAGATGACCTACTAAGGCTATTCCTGATTTATATACTCAATAGACATAGTTAAAAGACAAAATCTATTAAAACCACGTCAGTATCTTTGCCAAGAAAACCCCAGATGGGGTCAAATATTATAAAAATATCTATTTAAAGTACTCTACACAAAATTCTTTCTGCTTCTTGTTCATATACATATATACGCACACATTTTCTAGAAATTGACTAGTAGTTTACTGGGTTTTCCAGTGTCAGCAGCTTCATAAAAACATACTCTATTTCACTGGATTGCCTAGATGCTAAGACATCATGGAAAAACAAAATGTGACATTTATCCAACTCCCTGTATAGACTTTTAATGACAAAAATAATTTAACATTACTTGGGATACTATTTAAGGTTTAGAAAAATACAGTAAGATTAAAATTAGACTCATTATTTTAGTCAATCTTATGTTTAAAGCACTCAGCCCTTTAAAGAGCTTAAAGCTCTGAAAAATAAAGTTTTTATAACTCCTTGAATTTAACATTTTTGCATTTACTTCAATATAATTCTGATCAAATATTTACTATAGTATTTCTCTTATGTAAATGATCTAGAAATTATCTCATCAATTATCTTGTTTTTCACGGGTTACAAGTAAATAAAAATCTGGAAGTGATACACTGGCTATATAATTTGAATATCAAAGGAAAGGGGAGGGGAATGAGAAAGAGAGAAAAAAAACAGGCACAGTAGACCTTGAAATCCCTCCTGTTACATTTGAAAATTAAGGTAAACTGAAAGATAGTGATCTGAGCATGAGGAATTTATTAGTTAGGCTAGCAGTAACCAATAAATTGGGTCAATGGCCTCCCTCAATAACCAAAGATGCCGAGGGACAGTTCACCAGTATTCATATAGTTTTGAGGAGTAGGTAGGTAGGGAAGATAATACGACTGGTTACAAGATAGACAGCAACAGGGATAACATGATTGTTTATTTTAAAGAAAGCAGGCTAGTGACCATTCCTCTTTGACAACTAAGGGAATGTTAATTATTTTACAGAACCCAACCGAATCTGGCAGACCTTGTTAGTAGATCTGAGTTAGTAGATACTCTGTTGCCTAAAAGAGTTTGTTAGGGAAATAAGACCTTCCTTAATTATACAAAAGGCAAGGATGGACAATGTACCTTTTGAGATGATAAGAAGTTAACTTATAATTTGAAATTAACTCAGAGGAAAAGCTGACTCAAATATAAAGTTAATACAGCATAAAATCAGTTAAACTCATACAGTAGAAACTGGAGATAACATTAATTGATTTTTTTGCTCCTAAGCTCAATTTATCATATATCTTTGAGATAAATCTATCATTGACAAAAATAAATGTATACTTTTTCTAGTGGCAAAAATAAAACTGAGGACAAATGGATGTCTACCAATTAGAAGACAGCTAAACAAATTGTGGTGTATGAATGTAAAAGAACATTATGATACTATGCATCATAATAAATGAGGAATTCAGATAAACCTGGAAAGTCTTATTAAAGTTGATGAAGGACAAAGAGAACTAAGAATATACACAACAGCCATAAGACTGAAGGAAAACACTAAAAAAAAAAAATCAGACTTTTGATGAGTGCAATGATTGTGATGCCAGAAGAATATAATAAGGGGGATCCTTTCAATAAAGAGAATAAGGCATATAGTATTATTCATGGTCACTGAGTCTGTTTGCTGTGCTTAACTGTATTCTATTGAAAATTGAGGATTCTACTGGAATGGAGTTATTAGGAAGAGTCAGTGATGCAAAAAACAATCAACAATTTTTTTAATGGGTACACTGACTTTTTTTAAAAGATGCACAGATTACTTAAAGGCAAGAAGATTGGGCTCAACCTGGGATGCTTAAAAAAATAACCAAAGTAGGGCCTCTTCTTAAACTATAGATCAAAATTACCTGAGGTATTACCAATTTTATTTATAATCAAAATACAAAATAGGGATCAACTCAATCAGAGTTCTATGGAAAAATGGCAGCATTCTTTTCTCTTTCCTTTACTTTATTTTCCCCTCCAAGACAAACTATAATCCCAATTAGGAATAAGTTTGCAGTAAGATGATAAATGAGTTAAGGATGATGGGATACTGCACCTATCCCAAACAATCTCCACTTGAACTGTTAAATATTTACCATTTACATATTTTGATTTGTGTTCTAGTGGCAGAAGAGACATCAGTGGAGTGGTTTGATCTTTGGAATAAGGATCAGGAGGCCTATGTTCAAATACTGTCACAGACACTTATACTTGGGTGATCATGAGCAAGTAGCAATCTATTATAACCTCAGTTTCCTCATGTGTAAAATGAGGAAAATGTCTGAACGACACACCTCACATGATTATTAAGAACTTAGTTATTTGCAAACCTTAAAGCACCATTTAAATGTGGCTTTTATTAGCAGGAAAATGTAGGGCAATAAGCAACACCATTTTAAAAATTAGTTTATGAATGTCACCTTAGTCATGTCCTATGCTTAATTTGTAATCTGATGATAAACCTATGTTGGGTTGTAAAATCTGTCTGATTTTTATGTGCAAAATAAATTATCCCATGCCTTAGAGTAACCATGCCAAAACAGTCCTTAATATGACTATTAAGGTCTTGCCTATGGAATTATATATTCGATACTTTTGTGAATTATCTAAAGGTACTAATTTATTTTCATAATCTTTGTATTACAAATATTTTCCTTTGTTTTTATGATATTTGTTACTGTTTTTCTTAACTGGTCTTACATAGACCATACTGGACAAAATATTTATTCTACCCTTGCTTCTCAACCACTTAAAAGAAATTATTAATGCAAAAATACACCTAAGCACTTCAACTCATATGCAAAATTTTTCAACATCTACTAATTCTTATTTTACCTTGTTAAGTTTTAGGTATTCTTTTAAAAGATGTATACAGCATTTTTTCATATTTTCCTTTGTATAAGAGTCTAACTTGCATCTTTCCCCCCATCAACACCTACAATTTAGGATGAAAGGCCCTCTTATCATCCCAATTAAGGGCTGAATATTTTAGTCCTGACTAAATAAATGGGGACATGCACTCACTGTATTTTTCCCTTTTCTTTAATTCACAGCTGCATACAGCTCTTGAATGGAAAAAATGAAAAAAAGTCAATGCAACATTTCAGAAATGAAAAATTTTTATGTAAGGGGTTTATTAATAGATAAATCATATACATTTTTATTAAATCTTACTAGATATAACTGAGAAAATGCAAGTATCTCTTCATAAGTGTAAAGAAGATTCTTGTTAAATTATATAAACAAAAGTAGTGTGTAGCTACAGTAGTATTTCAAATTTAGTGATGGTAGGAGCTATACGAATACACAGAAGCAAACATTTGTGAATTGTAAGCCTTGCTTCAACACATTTTAAAAATCAGCCTCACAACACCCCTGTGAGGTAGGGGAGCATTTAAATTTTACAGGGGAAAAAAAGTTAACACAGAAGGATCTTCATACATGGGGAAAAACAGCTATACTGCTAATATTGTTAAAATCATTAACGATGACAAAGCCCATGCATACATAAAATTCTAATGAAGCTATCCAAAAGAGCTGTTACTGGATGAATAAGGTATAAATGTATTTGAGGTATTTTTCTGTGCCCCACCCTTATGAAAGGACTCCTTGTTCAGTAGCTAAATTGGAGCCCTCTGGAAATTTGGTTAAGCAATGCTACTTTCCTAAAGTCACAAAGGAAATGATAGATTCTTATATGTTGCAAAGCACTTTAAATAGAAAATAGAACAATGATCATCTAAACAATCTGGGACTTATGCAAGAACTCATGCAGTTAGCCACATTCTTTGAAAATGTTTCTTGACTCTTCTTTGTTTGAATTATGGACTGTGATGCTTCTGGCCTTTCAAGTTTTCATTCTTAATTACTTCCTTTAATGCATGGGCAGCTTGCATCTTGCACAGGGATTTTAAATTCGTCTTCAGCAGTGGAGAGCTGTATCTTCATAAGCCGAAAACTAGAATTTAGACATTCTGGGTGACATCTAGTAAATTCCATGATCAGAGCATGGGGTATTTACCAAGATGTCATTCCAGATCATTGGCAACAGGGCCAAATCAATTCTAGAGAACCATTCTTTTTTGAATTGAGAAAGGGCTCGCCAATGGACATATAAGGATGAAAGGATATAACTTCTCTTGAAAAAAATGAGACAAGTTTATTCAGGGAGAAGATAACTACTGGAAGGATTAGCATCGAGGCTCAGGAGATATTAAGTGCAGGAACTCAAATGATGTATAATTATTTGGGTGGAGAGGAGAAGAAGAAAGAGGACACAAAAGACTTTTGATGTTCACAAGGAAAGTAGATTGCCAGACTAAAAAAAAAAGCTAAATGTACTCAGTTTATAGGAGTCAGACTATTGTGGTGGGTAGAATGCTGGATTTGGAGCCTGGAAGACCTACCACAGTGGTAGTAACAACCTTTCCGAGCTTTGTTTTCCTAGGGATATAGTCCCTACCTCGCAGAGTCGTGAAATATCAAATGAGATAATGTATGTCAAATACCTTGTAAACTTTCAAACTGTATATAAATGTCAGGTATTATTACTACAAAAACATAACATTCTCTGACTCAATAAGCATTCGTTCTAATCAGATGTATTTAAATATAATTTTGTTCATCTTCAAAAGAATATTCAAAAAAATACCTTCAAAGCAGGTATAACTGCTAAACTGCAGTCGTTTTCCTGGATATAAAAAAACATTTTTCACCACCTGATGAACACCAAATATTCCTTACACATGGATGAAGGGGGACAAAAGTTGTATCTCCCACTATATAAACTGGAATTGGGCATACAGTGTCAATTAACCTTTAAGCAATCCATTATTATCTGGTAATTTAATTTTAAAGTTGATTTGTGATTGGGTTGGATGAACTGGATGAATTAAATTTATTCTGAAAGATTGAAGTACCTTTAAGAGCATCAGATTCGTGATTTATATCACAAAATCTTAGCAATCAAAATGTTGTTTTGAAGAATAAATGTATTAAGTTGCATTTTCTTTCTTAGAGGCAATAATAACTAGTAAAGTACAGTTTAGTAGATCTTTGGTCTCCAGAAACAATGCTGCTTCTGAAAAGTCTGATTCTCAAGATGGAGAATGATGCTTCTTTGTCTTGCGAGGTGAAGTCTCATTGGCCAGGAACTGGCTCTTTTTAAAAATGAATGAGCTTCTGGTTCTAAAGAATTTCAACATTCACTGTTTTGGTTTTTTTGCAATCTCATATTTATTTATATGTTACATATAAAGTTAAAGCAGTTAAAGATTTGTACAACAGATCTCAAGAAGGGTAGTGTATGTCTAAGGCTTTATGTGAAGCAAAATTGTCTAGATGGTGATTATAACAATAATAATCATATTCATAAAGCAGCTACTATGCACCGTGCTTTCTGCTAAGTGCTTTACAAATAGTACCTCATTTGATCCTCAAAACAACCCTGCAAGACAGGTGCTAAGGGATCATTTCAAGCTAAAACTTCATTTAGTTTTAATTTCAATAACCCTGCTTAAAGTGTTTTTTTCTGGCATAAATGAGCTAACATAATTTTCACGTATGTATAGGCCGACTATTTAAAGCTTTATTAAATACTCTTATGTGAAAGGCAAACATGCAAGTATATGAAAAGTCAATTTCATCCCTTAAGAACCAATTGACAGAAAATTGTGTCTTATGGTAAAACAAACTAGGTGGTAGATTTTTAATTTAAAAATTATAGGGGGCAGCTAGATGGCGCAGTGGATAGAGCACCGGCCGTGGAACCAGAAGGACCCGAGTTCAAATCTGGCCTCTGACCAAACACTTGACACTTACTAGCTGTGTGACCCTGGGCAAGTCACTTAACCCCAACTGCCTAAAAATTAAAAAAACAAAAATAATTATAAACCCTTACTTATCACTTAAAATAATCTCACCAATATTCTGTAATATAGTTAGACAAAACAGAAAATGTTTGGCTGGTGTTTCTTATAGTAAGAGTGACTAAAGACCAATTAACTCACATGAGAAAAACTTGAAGTAAAATTCAGAATTTATATTTGCTGATATTTAGTAATGTCACAAGTTAGTTAGAGATAAGCAATAATGGCTAGAATTCATAAAATAGCCTTGCAAACACAATCTCTCTCTCTGTCTCTCTCTCTCTCTCTCACATACATACATACACACACTCACACACACGCATGTAATCTTTTCTTTCTCTCTCTCCTTGCTCCCACTGATGCTCATTTATTCACATAACAGTCCTTTCAAATAAGTTGAATAGATTAGATATGGAAAGGAAGAAAAATGTCCTACTGGAGAGAAGGAAAACTGACACTCAGTGAAGATCAATTTAAGTCACTTCTTCC
The DNA here is from genome assembly GCF_003287225.1 of Phascolarctos cinereus. Classification (NCBI taxonomy): domain Eukaryota; kingdom Metazoa; phylum Chordata; class Mammalia; order Diprotodontia; family Phascolarctidae; genus Phascolarctos; species Phascolarctos cinereus. The sequence continues at coordinate 321,762,865 of NW_027555847.1, forward strand.
AATTACAAAAAAATCACAATGGGGAACTGGCAGTTTAGTAAACGAATTCTTACTCCAACTATCTGCCCTTTAGAAGACATTGCCAAGTATTTCCCCAAGGGTGAAGAAACAAAAAGTGAACGTAAGGAAAGCATATGACTGTATTTGGGAAGCCACAAATTCCTAAAACTGTCTCTAAGGAGAAATGACAAAATAAACTCAGTAGATGTGCAGGACAGTTCAATGGTAACAGCATGATGAAGACATCTACTAAGCTAACAGAATGATCCGAGTTTATAGAATACCCTAGGATTCTATTAAAAGGTTTCAGTGGATACTTTTTTTCCTTTTCAATTGTACCAATTGGCCCTTTTTACTTCTAAAGTAGAACATCGCCATTTCGTAGCTGAGCCAAACACACCTGAGGATCCATGTTGAAGTCATAAGGCAAAGCAGTGGCAGAACTGTAATTAAATGAGAGATTTAATGAACTAGATTTTTGCAGAGTATTAATTACCCTTTAGCACTCTGGAAAGCAACATCATTTTCTTTTGGATTTCAAAGGTATTATCTAATTTACCAAATGTAGAATCTTCTTCACTCTAACTCAAAAAAAATTATTTGAGTTGGTCTCATTTGTCCAGCAATGTTGTAACTAGGCCTTTTCCTTGCCACTTTTTAGTAAGAAACTAGGCCAAGGTGCATCAAATACTACCACTGAATTTTGAGGATACATTTCTGATGTTTCCTTTCAAGCTCAGCCCAGTTGCCACCTTCTATAGGAAGCCAATGATGACCCCTGAGATGCTAGTGACTTCTTCCAACCTAGGAAATTACTTTGCATATAATTTGCATTTATTCTATATATTATTCTATATACATTTCCCTCCAATAGAATGTAATTTCCCCAAGAGAAGTGACTTTCATTTTTGCCTCCTCAGTTCCTAATATACAGCAAGAATTCAAAAAATCTTTGTTAGATATATGATGAAGTAATTTTTCTAATGGTTTGCCAGCTTTCAATCACTGGTTTAGCACAAAGAAGCATCATGAAATTCATGTCTTCTAAGCTAATTATGTGTATATAAATATATACTATACACTTCTCACATCACTCCGAACTATAAGTAACAGAACATTTTATGTTAACTAGAAAATGAAAATTAACAGGTATGTATCATTCACCTCTTAAAATGAATTAAAGTAATTTAAAAGAGATAATAGCTAAAACCAAACCTTGATGCTTGAGGTATCAAAGTATAATGAAATAACTAAAATTGGAGTCTGAGGCCCCTTTTCAAATCTGACTCTGTAACTTCCTATATGACCTTGGCCAACTCACTTTTTTAACCCCTCTGAGGGGTCTTGGTTTCTTCATCTTTAAAATGAGGGAGCTGAACAAGATGATCTCTAAGATCTCTTCATAATGATAATCTATGATCTTATGATCAAGGGAAGAATCTCTAGAGTCAGACTACCTTCTGCAATGCCTCAAAGGAAATAACTGGTCACTATTATCATACAATATGGAAATAATGCTTCTTCACTTCTGTTCACAGGCACAGAAATTACCTACTACACCTGCAATTAAATGAAAAATGGATCATTTTGAATTTTTCAAAATGGTTGGATATAAGTGAATATAGAGACAATATGTATGTGTATAAAAAAAGACCATAAAGTCTTGAATTCAATTCTATGAACCATATGACTAGTATAAAAAGGTTGGCATTTTTAGAGATATAACTTTAAAAAACTTATATGTGCCTACTATTCGCATTATGAAGTTTTATCTCATACCATGAAAACTGGCAAAGATGACCCCCCCTAAAAAAATAGGAAACTGTGTTAGAGAGAGCACATACACACCTTTTTGTAGAGTTGCGAATTAGTTTAACCATGATTGGATGGTTATTTGGATGGTAATTTGGAATCATTTAAGAAGAGAGACTGAACTGTTTATACATGCTGACTCAGTGATCTCAGTCCTGGGCATATATATCCCAAGGAAAACAGAGAGAAGGCAAGGTTCAAGATATACCAAAATATTAATAGCAGTACTCTTTATGGTAGCAAAAAAGTTGGTGCCCGTCATTTGGGACATGGCTAAAAAAAATGGGACATCTGGATGTAATGGAATTATGATTATACAATAAGATGATGGAAATGGTGAATTCAGAGAAACATGGGAAGATTTACATAAACAAATGAAGAGCAAAATAAGCAAAATCAAAAGAATAATATATACAAGAATAATGGAAACTTAAAGGAAACTGAAATGTGAGCAACTGACAAACCAGTAATGGCACCTGAAAATGGATAATAATAATAAGTTCCCTCATCACAGCAGAGAAGCCTTTTGGGAAGAAGGCTCCATACACTGTCAGATGCAATTGTTGAATCAGGTAATTTTTGCTTGTTTTTCTTTTCTCCTTATGATGCTGAATATTTTGTCATGTTGTTGCTCTGTCATGTTTCATTCTTTGTGATCCTATTTGTTGTGTTCTTGGCAAAGATACTGGAGTGGTTTGCCATTCCCTTCTCCAGCTCATTTTACAGATGAAGAAATTGAGGCACATAGGGTTAAGTGACTTGTCTAGAGTCACACAACTAGTAAGTGTCTGAGGCCAGATTTGAACTCAGAAAGATGAGTCTTCCTGACTCCTGGCCTGGTGTTCTATATGCTACAGTGCTACCTACTGCCCCACTGAATATTTTAATAGATATTAATACTTCATCACTCAAAGCCTTTTACAAGTCTAAAAAAATGAATCAAAGTCGGTACAAAATAAGTTTTTAAAATGAAATGCTTTATTGGAAAACTAACAGGATTAAGGTCTTTTTACTCTCACTGCTTCTTAATTTAGATTTTATAAAACTCCCCCATCAGCCTATGAGCTCCCAAGGGCCAGAGGCTTTAACCGACTTTGCACAGTCCTACAAAGAATGCTGACTAAATGCTTCTTTGGGGATGGTGACAGATGTAGGTTAAGTTCAGAACTATCACAGCTGATGGCAATGCTCTCTCAGCTTGATTTGAGATTTAATTTGATGATTTGAGATGAACAGAGACCCTAGTCATTGTAATAGTTGGTGGAGGTGCTTGGTAGAAAATAATTATTTTTTGAACTCATTTATAATTCTTTGTCATTCTCTGTTATGAACTCTATAGCTTTGGTTATAAATAATCTATAATTAAATCTTAATGACAAAAACTTCTTAATGAAATGTCACAGTTCATATACTGCTAGTTTATTCATTTCTGTTGCAGTATGAGTATCATGGCAAAGGGTGTGTTGAGTGTTGTCATGTCTCAGTGCAGAAACTGCCTCCCATTTATTAACAGCAAAAATAAGGAAATTGGGTCATAATTATAGAAAAAAATTATAGAAAAAAAACTAACAACAACAGAGCTTCCCACTAACCATTCCTCCACTCCTTGTTTAAGTCAGAACAACAGGATTATATTTAATAATAATCTTAGGTAGCAGAGTGTATGGCATTCACAGTAAGATTTTTATTTTAAATTGCCCCAAATGAAAATTAAATTAAGAATTCTTGTCACAAAAATATTTAAAGTAAGTAATCCAGTAAGTAATCCAGTTGCAAAGGAATTAGACCTTTCAAAGTCCAATAAATGCGAAATTAATGAACCTCCTAAAAATTAACTAGAATTTTGAGCGGAATGAAAACCATCCACTGTTAGTAAAATTGTCATTGCATAGAACTAAAGCAAAATCAGTCTACTAGAAAAGAAGTTTCTGTGTGCCTCCTTTAACAAAAACTGTAGGAAACATGAACTAGCAGAAAGTTATTATTCTGCTTACAGAATACCACATGCAGCACCAACAAAATGCATAAAATTAACAGCACCATGTGAATGCATACTGTTTACATCTTAAAAATTAATATAAGCAGGGTTAAAAGAACCTCTGAAACTAAGGAAATTAATCAAATTCTTATTAAAACTATCAATACAAAAATAGCTTCCAGAATATATACTAGTAAGTTTGTCCCAAATTCTTGAAATGCTACATGACAGCATCTTTTCAATCTATAATACTGTATATTTGAGGATCATAAAACTGCACTGAACAAATTAAATGGAAATAATGACATTATATGTTAATGCACAAAAAAGTGAAAGATGACAGCTAAGTTCACCACAAAATTTTTATAATAACTTCCATAGTGTCAAAAAGTGACTTCAAACCTAAAAATCCTCCTCTGTTTGGAAATCTTTCAAAATAGGAGGTTTTCCTCATAGCTTCAGAACATGCTCACAGGTAAAGAAACATCTGCTAGAAATTAGGACACAATTTCTTATCTCAAGGATTGTTTAGCTTACTCAGTTAGTAAAATCAAAATTTCCTTGTGCATAATACTTGTGAGGTGAACAATTGCTCAGATGATAGAGAACCAAGAACATACATCCCTGTTCTTATATGTTATCCAAGGCAAAGGCAGTCGGACTGAAGTCTTACGGGAGAGAATGAGTAACAAATTAGTTAAGATTCTCTTTGATGAGCAAGCCAAACGATGCAGCTTAAACTCAAAGGTAATCAACCTTTCAAATGAAGAGTTGTTTTAAACTCAAAGGTAATCAACCTTTCAAATGAAGAGTTGTTTTGAAAAAGATTAGAAATTTAGATGGAATGGAATTCCATGTGGAATTGCTTAGATTCTTGGGGCCATCCCCCTCTCCAAAAGGTAATTTCATCGGTGTAGGACACTCTCAGATAAAGAAACTACCTCTACTAACAGGTCAGCAACTTCTCTACAATGTTTTTGTATTAGAAATTTGCCTAGAAGGTTTACAAGTTAAGCAACTTGTTCAAGGTCATCCAATCAGTATGTGTCTGTCATGTATGGGTCAGGACAGAGAAAAGAAGCAAAATTCAAACCAGTCAGCATTTTAAAAAAATCAGAATTGATTACTGAGGTTGGATATTATACACTACATAAGGCGTTTTTTTGCTTTTTAGGTTTTTTATTCTAGTCCTAAGTTTGGTACTAATTGTATGACCTCAGTTTCCTCATTTGTTAAAATTAAGACTTTGAAATCCACCTCTAAGGTCCCTTCTAGCTCTATCTTGTTCTATGATAATACCAGCTGTAAGAAACAAAACATCTATGCAAAAATATTGTCATCTAATTTTTCTAGACTTTAAAGCAAAAAAAAAATTCCTTTTTTGTACAGCTATTGTAACTCATATCAAAACAAAATCAAAGATCATGTCTTGTAAAAGACATACTTGGAAAGACAGTAAGAGAACATTAAAACTATTTGTGCTACACATTTAAGTAGCATAATCAAATGTGGCCCCTTAATATTAAATGCTCCCTGAAGTGAGAGGTTTCACATCTACCATGCTTTACCAAGACACTGAATTTTTTTTACAAAAGATTTTTAGGGAAAATAAATATCAGCGTTTAACTCTAACCCTTCTATATCTGCAAACAGCCAAGCTATTTCCATTTAAGTTGGACATTCAAAATCAAACATGGCAGAAATATAAACAATGTTGGGGCTGAAAACAATTAAGTGGTTCCTGTGAGCAGGATAACACATTCATGACTGAACTGCAGCTGCTCCTAGTTAAGACAGTGGTACATTAAAGAAAGGGTGACTATACACTAGTGAGACACCCTGGCATATAAAATGTCACTAGTAAAAGACCAATTCTAACTGGCAACATCAAAAATGGAACCTAGGTAGAACACTAATAATGTTTCCAAAACTAGAGGTACCTGAAAGTAAATAAATGCCAGGTAGAATTTGCAATTGCTGACAAAATTTTTAGCTTTGAAATGCTACAAGTTAATTCACACAGCTCATTTAAATGACAGTCAAAGAAAGCTAATACTTAACTATGTTTAGGGCAGCTAAGTCAACCATCCCATGGGCAAGGCTGGCAAGAACTTTAAGAACCACACGTAAGAGGATGTGGGATTTTCCTTTCCCAATCATCCCAATTAATGTCTTTTATACAAAAACAAAAACAAAAAAAAAAACAACAGCCCACTCAAATGTTGAGTCCAGCCCTCTTAAATACTAAGTCTCTCTTTTGTTCACTTGCAATTGAATATTCAAAAACATCATGTGACAAGTTAAACATAGAGACAGTCAGTAGAAATCAACAGAGAAACATCTCTTTTTTTCATGCAACACAATTGTTCTGATATAAAGTTGTTTACTGAGAACAGTTCAAAATATAAAAATATACAACCACTCAAATATATTTTTTGCATTAAGCAAAATTCTTAACATTGTGAATAATAAAATGTAATATCAGTTTTCCCCCCAAATCTAATAGGTATTTAACTACTTCTTAGAAAAGACTTCGGTATCCAAGACATATGATTCTGACTAAAAAAGCTTAAGACTTTCCTTCCTCTGGTCCAGATTAAGAATTACTTTAAGACTGAGCTACACAGAAGCTGGGCAAGACAATGGGGCTGGTCCTATGTTGTTCTAATTCCAATTTAATCAACCTAAACTTCAAAAAATGCAATTTGTAAAAAGCTTTCATTCAGAATATTTTATTTTCGTGTCTAGCCCATTCCATAGCATGCAAACCAAAGTCTTAATACCATAGATAAGAATTCAATTTTAATGCCCTCAAAAGGACTAATGAAGAACAAAGCAAAACACTTTTATACCATTTCTATGAATTTTAAATATGTTATCTCTTAAGGTTTCAGTGAGAGAAGTGCTTCCTTAAAACTGAGATAATCCAAGTGTCTACTTCATATTAACTTCACAGAAGTTCTGTAACTCTCCTAAAACCACCTACCACATCTGGTCAGACTTATTGTTTTGGTACAAAAGTAAAAATTGATCTGATATTTTTAAAAGCACTCATTTCACTTAAAAAGGTATTTCAATATTATTTCTTGTTAAAAGAATCTCTAGAATGAAATAGACAAAAAAATCACTATATAACTTCTCAAATCTCAACTAGCTTGTTTATTTCCTCTATGAAAACCACTTCTGAAAACAATGCTATAAATCCTCATTAATTCAAATCTGGAAAGACCAGACAATTATCATTTTGTTTTCAAGAAAGATAGTTGTGTCTCTTAAGTACATATAGTAAAACCTGAACTAGGCTAATCAAAGAAGGGCCCTTTGGGCACCTTGTTAAAAAACTAAGAATCACAATCTTATTCACTGTTTTACTGAAATCTTATATTAATTTGTTCAGCAAATCTTTTCTGCATAGATAGTACAAAAGTAAACTTTAGCTCAACCCAGCTGAATGATTGTAAATTCCAAATTAGTAAGCTTTTATGGTATTTCATTTGTGGGTAAATAGAAACTGTACCTTTTGGAAAAAAGAAAAAGAGACCCAACATGGAATTTGCATTCAGTGTTATTATACCTTATTAAACGTATGCAAGGTAAAAGCACTCCACACATTTGTTACTTAATCATGATGCTTGAATTGAATCTGTACCTATGTGAAAATGGCAATGCATTCTGGGTTGGTTCAGCCCTTGGTTCTGAGTTTTGTGTCACTTCATGAGTTCTTTCATCATCTGTCCCATTAATACTTTCTGGTGTTAAAGGAGACTGAAGATCCCCTCCTGCTGATTCCTTTAAAAAGAAAAATTGAACTTTAGTTAAACATCATGTCATTAGAAGTATGATGTACGTTCATTTATGGTCCATATTTCAACTAAAACTTAAAGGTCATACGGAATTAAAAATTAAACTTGGAAAGAAATACATAAACAAAGCAACTCATACAGGAAAGTAAAAAAATTTACAAATATTCTGTTTTTAGAAGCAAACAATTTAAATTAATCTTAGAGTTTATCAGTTATCTAAGCAATTACTTGTCCATAATTGAAGGTATTTAAAGAAAATAGTAGGAAAAAAATGAAAGCACAAAAGAAAATGAACAAGAGTTGAGGGGGAAAATATTAGAGTCCTAGGAACAAGAGACAACTCTTGTAGATTCATCACTTCTCATCTCTGACAAAACCATGTATGCAAAGGCAAATTAGAAAAGAAAAATAAAAGAGCTTTAAAAGGAGCTCTCATGATAATGTTTCTTCATTTTGGCTTTGCCACTCTAGGATTTCATGCTCTGATCATTTTTCTTCACAAAATTTCTCATCTTTTTTTTTTCTGTCTTTAATCAATGTTTGCATAACAATGCAAGTTTAATTAGTCCCTCTGGAAAACAATGAGAGTTTGTTTTAAGTTCAAAGTCTTATAATTATTCTTACTATGACAGCTTCCATCATGGTCTCATATTTGATATTGGAAGCTGGTACAATTTGACAAATCTAGTTAAAGTTACGTAGATGAGGGTCCAGAAAGAGTCAGAGGATAAAAAGTTGCAGCTTGAAAAAAAGCAGGGATGGAATCCCTTTAGGAGACCTGAACTTACAAAATTTACAGCAAAGAAGCATGAAAGAAAGGAAAGGAAAAGGCTTTCTTATGCTTCCCTACTGTCATTTTTTACCTTCATCAGCTGATTCCATGGGGCAGGTACCCCTAGACTGTTATAACCCTTGAAATAATCTACTTGAATCCTCCTCTCTTGTAATACTCATTAACTGCAAATATGTGGGCTGAGAAACATTGTCTCTGCAGCACAGGGAAGTTTAACACTGCTGCATAAGGAAGGGAACCATGAGAGATCTCTGAGCTTAAATGTTTCATGATATACACAATCTTTGCTACTTTGGTGTGTGCTCTAATTACAGCAGTTCTGAGCTATCCCTACTACCCAGAATGAGTCTGGGTTGACAAAAATAAGTTAGAAAGCAACTTTTCTCTCTAGCACTGAAAGACACAGTCACCCCTTTTCCTAGAATAGAATAAACCGAACTAAAAAATCTGGATTGACTAGATAACTACTACCAACAGCTAAGTAACAACCCCAGGTAGGTAAAAGTCAATGGGAAAGTCTTTGCAAACAAGATAATTTGGTTTCTGTGATTCCTACTTGGCATGCATGCATTTATCTAGAGGATTAATGGGACAGGTTACGGGTAGGGAGAAAAGCAGATCAGTTACAGACTAAGAGTGTAGGTAGAAAAGACAGGAATGTTTGGGCTCCAGGTTCTATTCCCTTCCAACATCAGGGCAAATGCTACTGTGGCTCCAGGGGAGAGAAAAATCAGGGGAATGCTGCTTTACAATCTTTATTAAGAGTGAAAATTGCAGGGAGAAGTATAGAAGGGTGTCTAGATTAAAGGGAATGGGAAAAAGAGGGAAGAACAAATATATCTGGAAGGCTATAAAGTCTTCTAAATTCAGATAGAAACAAGGTAAGGGAGGGTTGAGGGGAGAGGATAAGGAAGGGAGCTTTGGAGGGGAGGTAGGTTAAGTAGGAGGGCAAGGTAATGGGTAGAAATAAAATAGAGGAGTCAGGAGGGATAGGAAATGAGACATGCACACAAATATAAAATAAAGATCAGAAGTAGAATTTATTAGGAAAAAAAGCAGGAGTAGTAATTATGATCTCAGATAAAGTTAAAGCTAAAATAGATTTAATCAAAAGAGAAAAATAGAGAACCTATACCATATGTTAGCTATATTAATCAATATTGTTTTAGACCATTTAAAATAACTAGAGAGTATAAGGTTGGAATATGGCTGTGGTATAGGAAATGATGTGTTGGTGGACTTAGAAAAACATGGAAAGACTTGGACTCATGAAGGAAGATGTTATCTCCATCCTCAGAGAAACAGACGAGAAACAAGTATAGCATGGTCTTACATAGATACATATGAATTATATGTCTATAGATGAGTATGATTATAGTTATCTAAGTATATGCATGTATGTATAAGTGTATGTATAGGTATATATATGTGTTTGTACAGGTATATATATATGTATATATGGGTATGTGCATGTATGTATTTTACATATAGGCATATGTATGTATAGACACAATTGTAGCCTTCTTGGGGAATGGGGGAAAAAACAAAGTAAAAAGTGCACAGCAGAGAACAAAAGAAAACTTACAAAGAAGCAAAGAAAAGATGGACAGCTCTGAATACAATGTGTAGTATTTATTATATAGGCTTTCTTGAAATGGAAATTTACTGCTATATATTTTGAATCCTCTCTTAGATTCTGCTGCACACATGGCAATGCTTTTTTTTCTTTTCTTATTGTGTATTTAAGTTTTAATATCTAAATTTTAAATAAATTAATTTTTAAAAAGAGTGAAAATTAAAGGCTGGAGTGAGAAAAGGGAAGATGAAAGACAAAGGAAAGAGCTACAAAATTAGACAATCCCACAAGTGGTATTTCAATCCTCCAGTATTTGGGGAGCTGCCACCCCACCTGACAGGCTGCAATCCCAATTAACACCCATGCAGCTGTACTACTGCCTACTTTCAGCCCAGATGGTATTACCCCACCTGCTGCAATTCCCACGAGCCACCAGGGCAGCGGTCACCACCCATGAGCCAAGATTACAAGATTCTGCCTTAGCCAGATAAAGTGGACCAGACCCAGTATAGGACTACAGGACTGAGAAATCAAGAGCACCCCAACCCACTTCCAGCTTCCCCAGATCTTTCATCCTGGGCCTCTATGTATCCATGAAGTCAGTGCAAGGAGGGCTGGCTTTGGAGTCAGAGAACCTGGGCTTGAATCTCAGCTGTCAATCCCTGTGTGACTTGAACAAGTCACTTAACTCCTTGGCCTTAGTTTCCTTCTTTGTAAAATAAGGAGGTTTAAACAAGATGGCCTTCAAAGACCCTTCCGGCTCTAAAACTATGAAAGCATATGTCCAATTAGGCATAATCGAAGTTTAAGTTTAAAAAATGTTATATAACTGGACCCTAGAGAGTTGATGGATTGACAACTAAAGAGGAAATCTGTTTTACTTAATTAAGCTTGTTATAAGAGATGTTTTTTTTTAATTTAGGGGAGAACTGGAGGGAAAAGGAGGATAGTGATCGATGACCCCCCCCAAAAAAAGAAAAGCATCATTGAAGTTTTTTTAATGCATTAGATAAACATAAGGAAGTTCAAAGATAAGTGGGACAGTTTTGAAACTGTTAAATTTATTACATATCTGAAAATAACTGCAAACTATACATAACAGAGATTTATAGTTCCCTACGGAATCTTGTTTTCTTGTTCCTCATTATATACGGAGATGTTCAGGTTGGTATATATTTTTGTTAGGTTCATGATAACAAAAAATTAAAAATCAGACCAATGTTTATATAATTTGTTTCCATTTTATCCTAAATTTGTGTCACTTCTTGGGGGATCCAATCTAGCCCCCAAAGTATACAGCTAATCATATTAAGTCACAGCCATAAATGTCAAATTAAATGTAACAAAAATGCATGGTTTTTAAATGTATGTCTCTTTTAGAATGCAAGGTCCCTATGTGCAAAAACATTCATTTTGTAATTAGGATCTCTTAAGCCTATTTACATGTACACAACAATTAGGATTAAAAAAAACATTTTAGAAAGAGTAACTATAAAGAGATTTAATATAAGAGAATGAAAGCAGCAAAAATTGCATCTCTCCGTTCATGATCCTCACCCCATGCCTTCCCCATGGGAAAGGTGGAATTTTCTCAAAGTTAAAAGTGAGATCATAAAAATGTGAAATTATTTTAAAGAAGACATCTGACTATTTCTAGGAAGACTTTTTCCTAATTCCGTAATCAGGAAAGAAGAGCTAGCCAAAATACAGAAAATATGTTGCAAACATCTAGTCCTGGCAAAAATCTGGTTATATTCACAAGTTTTGGGGCACAGATCATCAGAAAGCCAAAGGCAACAGATGTGACCACATAATTATTAAAAGAAACAGGATGTGTCAGAGATTTGCCACAAAGCTGTACTCAAGCATTCAAAGTTCTTTCTTTCCTGAATTCCATACAGAGCAGTTATGGTCAGAAAAGTCTATCCTTTCTATCACAAATGAAGAAACACTAGACATACATTGGTCTATACTGCTGGTGAAATAAGGAAAAAAGCACACATTTGAGTAATGTAATTTTAATATCCCAATCTTGAAAACTTTAAAGGAAGGTGATAGGGGAAAAGGAAGGAGAGCAGAGATAGAAAGTCATGTACCCAAACCTACTGCTCTGTTATAATATTTCACCATTTTGTCTATGGCTGGCTTTGCCCTTGGCAAGCCATAATCCCCAGAGAGGCAGTATGACTGGAAAGTGGAGATCTGTCACTGGTACTGATACAGATAGCCTTGTATCTGAGAATGGCCTTATACTAAAAGCAGAAACAGTAGAAGTCAGATTATGACAAATGGGAAATAAATGCCCCATATTTTTATGCCTTTATGGGGGCAGCTAGGTAGAGTGTTGAACCTGGAGTCAGAAAGACTTAAGTTCAAATCCAGTCTCAGACCCTGGCAAATCATTTACCTGCTGTCTACCTCAGTTTCCTCAACTATAAAACAGGGACAATAACATCTACCTCTAGGATTGTTGTAAGGACCAAGTAATATATATATACATATATATATATACATATATATATATATATGTATATATATATGTATATATATATATGACATATAAAATACTTCACAAACTTTAAAATACTATATAAATATGAGCTATCATTATTATTATTATTATTATTATTATGGGCCCCAAGTGTCAGCATAAAAATTATAAATAGTATAGAAATAATACTTAAGTTCCAGGAGTTTGAATAACAATTTATCATTTTGGGCGGGAGGGGGGAGATAAGGTCACCAAATGCTATCTGATTCTTTTTATTTTATTTTAGGCAATTGGGGTTAAGTGACTTGCCCAGGGTTACACAGCTAGTAAGTGTCAAGTGTTTGGTCTGAGGCTGGATTTGATCTCAGGTCCTCCTGACTTCACAGCCAGTGCTCTACCCACTGTGCCACCTAGCTGCCCCTATCTGATTCTTGAAAAGGGAACTTTCAATAGTACGGTATCTCTTTTCTCTGAATAAACTCATTTCTAGAATTCTACTACTAGTTTCAAAGTAAGAAAATATTTATTTCATTGAAAATGGGAGTGAGAACATCTACTCAGTAGGAAACAACATAGGTAAATTATAACAGATGGATGTGGAGGTGGGGATTTCGGAATTAACTCCAGATCTGAGGCAAGTGTTACAGACTTGTGGGATATCTTCCCACCAATCAAGTCTATACACCTCTGGCCAGTAAAAATTGTGGTAGGCTATGGCCTAACACAGAATGGTAGCAGCAGAACTGGGAGTAAAGTCTTTCTATAACGGTTTTAATGAGACTTGCATTGTTAGAAACAATGGCTTTTGTAGGTTATACAAAACCAAGGACCTAACTTCTTGCAATCATTTTTTCCCAAAAACAATTTTAGACATTCATTAAATTTGATTTCATGCCTATAAGATTGACATCTCTACTTGAAACCTTACCACGTAGCCTTTCTTCAATAAAATATGCCCTGATTGTTCGAAGGAAGTGGTCCCACCCTGATGGGTTCCCCTTCTGCTTTTTTCACCTCTTCTCTGTTCATAGATAAGCAAAACAGAGTACAAAAAAAATAAAAGCCATTTGGGGCCACAACACAGCAAGGTAATACTTGAATAAAGTACACCCAGCTTCAGAGGAAAACTAACCCACAAGTTAAAGAAACTGATCAATTCTTAATTAAAAAAAAAAGAAGGAAAAATTATTTTAGACCTGAAAGAGAACTTAAACTTTTAGTCAAGGCTGCACATTTTTACAAATGAAGAAAGACACAGAAAATGAAGGGGGATGTCTAGCATTATGATGCTACTTGGTGGCAAGATCCCCATCCCCACCACCCCTACTACCCCCACCACTCCCACCACCACCCTCCTCCCCCACAAAAAAAACCCAACAGCCACAGACTGTCTTCAAATGATTAGAAGACAAGACTGAGGCTGCTGGCATCTAATGAAAAATAATTCATCCAAAAGAAGAATATTAAAAAGGTAGCATGAATTCCACACCAAGGCTTTTATCATATGTATTAGAAAAATGAAATAGATGACTGAAGACTTAGAGGGGCTTGTGATTTACATAATGGAGGGAAAACCCACCACCAATAAAATAGCTGATCAAAATAAGGATTATTATATGTTAATGAAGATGGAGAAAAAAATTAAATGATTATTAACATGTGATTCAACTTAATCCTGGAAAGGACCTTAGAAATTATGTAGTTCAATCTCCTCATTTTACAGGAAAGGTAATAAACAGAGACAACCTGGGTTTGAACTTCAGCTCTTCCACTGGCTACCTCTATGGCCTTTGGACAGGCCATTTATTTTCTCTAGGTTTCAGTTTCCCCACTTGCTAAATGAGGGAACTGGACTAGATGGCCTCTGAGATCCCTTCCAATAAATGTGTAATTGTGAGAGGTGAGGTGTGCAAGTTCATAGTTAGCTAGTGGTGGTGCCTGGACTAGAACTGAGTAGAACATAAATTCCTTGAGGGTAGAAATGCTGTGTTTCTGTCTTTGTTTCCTTGGCCCCTAGAACAATTCCTTGTATACACTGTAGGCACTACTAACTATTTGTGGAGTTGACTCTCCTGATTCCTAATGAACTACCCAATCTGGCTCCCATCAGTAATGCCAGATTTATTTCATATTATTCAATTACACATACACTCTCTGTTCCAAGCCGACTTACTACCTATTTCCTGTGCTTAGCATTCCATTTCCTGGTTTCTCCAATCCTAAAATGTATTCTTCTCACCTCTTCCCTTGGTTTCCCTCAAGGCTCACAATTCAAGTACCAGCAATTCTTCCAGTAATCAATACTCTCTCCCCTCCTCGAAGATGTTTTATTTTTCTGTGTTGTGTATCTCTCAGTAGAACATAAGCTTCTAGAGGGCAGAGATTGCTTATATGTTTGTTCTCTTATCTCCCAGCATCTAGCACTGTGTCTTTTATACAACATATACTTAAATGCTAGAGGAATTACATTTTTACCATGGCATTCTTCTTTTAGATAAGACTTTTCCTCCCAATGAGGATCAGTTAGAAATGTAATACCAGGCAACTTACTTAAGTATATTCCTTTAAGTAAGGAATCTGATAAGGAAAGAATTATCTTTGCCATAACTATCAGGTCCCTTTCAAAACACCGAAAAAGTGACACTTTTTTAAGAATATTCAAAGGCCAAGGCATCTCTTGAATCTCCACTGGAATTCCTAGATAGTGCTTCCCCCATCAGGTAGAATACAGACTAACCCTTGGGTTGGGTTAAACCTTGAAAGTCAGATATTACCTTCCAGCAGGGCATGGTGTACATTCCTTTGAATATTATGTGCTGCTACATCAGGTCTTTACTGGGCTTAGGGCCTGGGTGGCCAAAAAGCCCTAAGAGTTCAAAATGAAATGAAGCTTAAATGGAAATCCAAAATAGTTTGGTAGCTAGTGTGAAAGATGAGCATACTGAGATCAGAACCCTCAACATGATAATTGGTCCCTTCTATGTAAAACAAATGAATAAAGGCAAAAATTAAAATTAAAAGGGCAATAAGAGACAGCATACTTAGTCTCTGAAGCACATTTTCACATAAAAATTTATAAAATTTTTTTATGAGAAACAATTTGAAAAGAGGAAAGCAAAATTAACATCGACTTGTATAATTTTTTGAAAGACATGATACTCTCTCTGAAACATGCCTCTGAGGCAAGTAACTCTTTTAAAGGGACTTCTGCCACTACTCAAGTGTAAATGTATATGACTACAGATCTGAAAATAAAGGAACAATTAGGGAAACTTTCTGGCTAAGTCAGTACTATAGCAAAATTCAGGGACATTAGAGACCCTTGGATCACATCATTATTGAAACTGCTGTGGAATCTGCAAGAGTAAGACATCAGTTTGTTTGCTGAACTCCAATGATTAGATTAGGTTTAATAAGTCCACCTAAACCAGCCCTCTAGGTTTAAAGGGACAAAAACATACAAAAATACAAAAGGGCTATGCCAGTGGAAATAGGAAAAAAAGATCTCTAAGAAAAGTTTTATTAAAAATGATTCCAAAGTGATCATCAAGTTATTCTAACAATCTACATACAGACATTGCCAGTGCCTTGGACCAGAGATCAATCTGAATCAGTCCAAGAATACAGCATTTAAAAAAAAAAAAGGCTCCCTTTCAGGCACTGGCAAAAATTTAAGAATTTAACTTTCTATATCCCCAAAGAATCACTAAACTAAAGACAATATAAGTAGGTTAGGAGGTAGGGGATCTTGTAAGGGGGGGGGGGAGCTGTGGTTTCTGCAGTTTTCAATCAATAATTTGGCTAAATCAATGAATTTACCTTACTGTATATATTTTTTCCCAGCTGAAAGAGAGAGTAGATATAACAGAAGATGTTTAAATTCTGATAAGACATTTAAGTAAGTGATACTCCTTTATACAACACTGTAAAGACTAACTCTGAAAGACTTAAGAATTCTGATCAGCAAAATGACAAACCACAATTCCAGAGGATGGACTAATGATCTATATTACCCACCTCCTGTACAGTGAAACACATATTTTTGGACACAGCCAGTTAGGGTTTGTTTTGCTTAACTATGCATATTCCTTATGAGGATTTTTTCTTTCCCCTCTCAACAGGAAGACAGGAGATTGGTTAAGGTGTAGGGTATGTTCAGGAAAGACTAGTACCTCTGGTGTGAAGGCTGCCAAGCCTTCACAGGACAAGAGGTAGGAGGGAGAGAAAATAAATGCTTAATTGAAAGAAAAAAGTTTTAAAACTATGATACAATTTATACAGTATTCTTCTTTTATATATCAAAGCCAAAAAGCCCTAAAGGTTTGGGCATTAGGGATATGTCATCCTTAACTGTCCTTTTTATTTTTGCCTTCATTCATTTGTTTTACATGGAAAGGACCAAGAAAATGGTGATTCTGAGGGTTTTGATCTCAATAGGCTCATCTTTCACCCTGGCTACCAAACTATTTTGGATTTCAATTTAAGCTCTTTCTTTTTGAACTCTTAGGAATTTTTGGCCACCCAAAAAGCTTATTTTAGAAAAAAACAATCATATCAGAGACATGCTCTATTTATCAGGCTACAACATGTCTTAAGACGATTGTTACAAATAAATGCCTTTTAGCAAACTATGCTAATGCTAAAATAAGTTCATGGATTTGCTCTTTAAATCACAATATGCATGGTGAACTCTGGTCTGTGGAGTGTCACAGACGAGACTCTGGGCTCTAGAAAACAAGTGTTGGCAAGTCCTAAGCTGCAAAGACTTAGAAGATGAGTCTGAAAATGTTTGGGTTTGTTACATTAGTGTAGGACCTAACTTGAGAGAGGCTCATGTCCAGAAGAGTAGTTCTCGGGGAATGGATTTTTTGGCCACAGCATAATGATGACTACTAGCTAAGAATATAAGGGTTACGGTCTAGTCAGGGAAGGGAGGACATATACTGACAAGATCACAAATGCCGAGATTCATTTAATGAACCCGCTGAATAGAATTCTAGACCTATTTCAGGAAACTTTATTTGGAGTTTTGATTGACTTTCCGAAGAAAAGTATGATGAATGAAAGGTTAACAAGCACTAACTCAATTTGGCAGTGTGGGGGGAAAAAGCCACTTATCAATGACTCTTATAAAATTATAACCTTTACAGTGTGTTGAATATTGCTGGGTTTTAAGTAGGCATGAGGAAAGTATCTGCTGAACTGATTTTAGGTTTTCCCCATCTACAGAACTAGGATTATAAGAAATAACACAGCCATCACATATTTAAGTTAACTTATTTTAACTCTAAGTACCTTGCAGATTTTTAAAAAGTTGAGTTTTGACATTTAAAAGCTAATTTTAATAAACCAGACCCCTCTGGATCAATAGAGCATGGAACTACTCTCCACCAATGCTGGCAGAATTAAAAAAAAAAAAGACTGTCTTTCGATTTTCATTTTGAAAATTACCTTAATTTTCTCCATTATTTTTCCTGATTCAAACTGAGCATAAAGAAAAGTACCTGGCACACTAGGCCTGAGAGAGGAGAAAAAGAGCTTGATACCCACCTGGGAGGGCGTACTCGTGAGCTCCATCTTCTCTTGGGATTTCTCCTTCGCTAATCGAGCAGCTTCTTTGAATTCCTGAAACTTTTCTGCAAACTGAAGGCATGAAGAAAACTATATACATTAATCAAACAAAAAGCTATTTCATAAAATGTACTTTGAAAATTTTCTAAATGGATGGGCTTTTGGAAGAGATGCACTGTTTAAGTATGTGAAAAAAATCAATTAGGCATCTCTGATACCAAAATGGTGACAAAACAAAGCATTAGATGAAACCACGAAAGTTTACATTAGCCTATTGCTAAGACTTCTAAGTGTCAGCAAATCTAATAAAATGTCCTAATATTAAGTGGGGGTAAAAATCAACAAGAGAAACAATATATTAATCCAGACAGGATCCCCTTTAAATAGACTTTATTTTGATTGCTTATCACCCAGATAATTAGATTTCCCACAGCAGCCACTCTTGAGAAGTATGATATCTGGAGAATGCTTTTTGTTTTTATATTATGCAGTGAGCTCTTGTACATATGTTACTTTCTTATTTTCATCAATACATGAATCCTATAGTAATGTTGAAGTACTTTTCATTTCTGTTCTAACATCATCAATGAATGCTAGCTAGCTCTGGGAATAGTGTTTTAGTCAACAGCTGCTGCAACGTCAGCAGAAAGGAAATGAAGCATTCCACAGTGTCCACAGAACTGGCCGCACTCACAAAAGCAAAATAAATTAAATGAAATGCTAAGTACTGAGAGCACTTAGGAAATTATAAAAAGTTATGGTTAAAAGTGAACAGCATCTCTTTACTTTCTGAAGGTGGTGGCCTCCTAGTCTATTCCCATCAACGTGTGTTAAATTTGCCAAGAAGATTGACCATAAAAAGAAAAAAAACCCAACAACAACAAAAAGGCCAGCCTCCATGGAGCTGGAGATGGGGGTAAAAATAAAGGGAACGGAGTCACAGTCAAGCCTGACCAAACTTCCTCTTAGGTTCCTACCCTATTTCCATTTGGGGAAGAAAGAAAGTACTCTATAGCAGCTGAGCCTGCCCAAAGGGTAAAAAAATAGAATAAACGTGCATTCGTGTGTGTATGTGTGTACATGTGCCTACACATACACACACACATATACACACAGGTATCTAGCTCCAGCTAGGTATATACATATATGCATGTGTGCACACATGTGTATATGTGCACATATCTGTGTATACACATACATACATGACGCACGCTTATGAACGGTGTTATTGAAAATTTTGTAGAATCGGCAAGAGATAGGGATCAGTTTGTCTGATGAACTCCCAGGCATATTTATGTCAACAAAGTTCTTTGCCAGAGAGCAAAGATCATTTCTGATTAGGGATTAAAAGAATTACATACACATTCATAAATATGTAAAGTACATACAATGTGTATATATATGTATATATACACACACACACCCTTACACATAAAGATATGTATTCATGTGTATGTCTGTATATATGTATGTGTGGGTGCATATATTTACACATACTCAGAAAAGGGCAAAGATTGCTTTTCATCTCAAGCATTATATACCACCTACAACCTGATTACTCCAGCATTAAGGGTTAAATCTATTTCTCTCTAGTCCTTTAAAATTAAAGGTGAGAAAATTTAGAAAACTAAAAAGTTCTAAGTCAGAAAAAAATAAAATAAAAGCAATGTTAAAACAAATTTCCTCTGATATAATTTGTCAGAGTATTTATATAAAATACTTCTTCCTCATTCCTGATTAGCATTCCAAAGTAAGTGTTCAAAATTCACTGTTAACTTCCTATGAATTCACAATATCTTCTTAACTATTATTGTCTCGTCTTCTGAGGGAAAAATTGAAGTCAAGTTACAAAGTTCAATGAAAATGAGACTAGTTGCTTAATACTGGTATTTCCTTGTGCCTAGAATGGCATCCGCATACTTTCCACATCTATCTGTTAAAATTACATTCATTCATAGCCCAGCTCAAGTGCTATCATGAAGCACTAATAAGAAATGATCCTTCCTTCCTTCCTTGTACCTCACTTTATTTTCATACTTCTCTTCAATTTGTAATGTTTTGTATAACTACTGCATATCTGTTTATATATCTATATATAATATCACCTTTCCCTCCAACTCACCTCCCTAGCTAGATTATGAGCCCCCTGAAGAACAGGCCTTCTTAATTATCTTCCTAGCAATGCTTTCCACATTGTAGAAAGGCTATTAATAAATGAGTGCTTAATGAATAAACATACCAGAACTCACACATCTCAAAGGAAAGGTAGCCAATTTTAATAGAAGTAACACTGAATTTAATATGAGAAAACCTGAGTTCATATCCTGACTCTAAAACTCATTACCTGAGTGACCTTTGGCATGGCACTTGATGTCTCAGAATCCCATTTTCTTCATCTATAAACGAGAGATTCAGACAAAAAGCTATATCTATTCCCCTGTGAAATGACTGCATCTTCCTCAGAGGAGTCACCTTAGGAATCTATACATTTATTTCAATGGTGCCAGCAGTGAAAACACTTTTGGAACTCATCTTTTGGGTCTGAAGTTTGTGTAAATTATGGATGAACTCTGATGGCAATCTCATTCCACTATGATTATGCTTTATTTGGGAGCCCACTTAGTCAACCAGTCATTCATCAGATTTGTCTCTAAAAATGTTTAGCTATCATAAAAAAATCATATTCACCCTAAAAGGAACAAACTGGCCACTGCTGAGGACATTCAAAAGCCATTCCCAAATAAGAGTTCAAAAATGTATTTCAGTAACATGAGCATCACTGGAATAAGTATAGAGCCTCTCAGAATGACTACTCTGAAGAGAACAACATTCTTTGGTTCATATCCATTCTGATATGATTGTTTGGAAAATAACCTTACAAGTTTGTTTTAAAAATGCCACTGCTTATATGTCATTCAGCTCTAGTCTACAATTCATGAAACATACCTTAAAAAGTTGATTACATGCTATGCTTTTGGCAAGATAAAATCTCACTTACCAAAAAATAGTCTGATTCATTGACAAAGATTATGATTTCTTCAGATTGATGGTTTAAAAAAGACCATAAAATCAACAGTTCTTGAATGATAAACCTAAGACTTTTTTAAAACAATTACTCTTTAAAGGATCTTTAGTGATTCCTGTTTTAGGATGAAAATTTCAGTCTTTGCACAGGGTTCAATACTTTGAAATATAAAAGAGATAGTGTAGTGAATGGGGGAAAAGACCCAAAAAATACTCCAACAAACATTGGACCTGGGGATGAGATATGAATCCAGGTTTCCTAATGCTGACAATTATTAGCTACTTGATCATAGTGCAGGCCATTTAAACTATCAACTTCAGTTTCCTCATCTGAAAAAAATAAGGAAAGGATATTTGCAATACCTATTTCACAAGATTGGAAGGCAAGCATTTTGTAAACTTGCAAGAGCTATATAAACTTAGGGTCTAATTCTATTCCATGGTATCTTGTACAAAGATTCTTGAGTTAAAAGTGTTTTTAAAAAAAGGTATAAAAAGATCAATTTGACTCCTCTGAAATGAACTAGTCTATAAAATGAGGGAAGCTGGCCTAGCACTCAAAGCCCTAAATACTCACTAACACAATGAAACCAGAAGTCAGGGGCAGAAGCAAGAAGTTCAGATGGCTTGGGAGACCTATACTAAAAGCTTAGTATAAAAGCTTAGGATAAAAGGAAATATGCCTCCGAGTCATATTGAGATGCCTTACAAATATCAGTTACAGGAATCCGGAGCCAAAGAGCCAGGGATAGGAGATCAAACTTAACTTGCATCTCCATTCTACTCGCCAAGAGAAAGACAATCCATTTAGCTACCATTTGCTAACAATTTAAAAAAATTCTTCCCCCTAATAACATGCTTTGAGCCGACAGTAACTAGTTTTGAGCTAAGGGGGAAAAAAATGCAAGGTCTAGTGATACGCTTTTTTTTTTTTGCTCTTAAGTATTCCATATTCACATTTCTTTTATTGCTTCTTTAATCTCAGGTAACAACTTTCCACTTGCTCAACTTCTAATGCTTTCATGCTTCTTTCTAATTGAACTACTTGTGAAACAATAGTCACTTCTCTCAGACTTCTAAAGCTTCATATCTACACAAAGTTTCTGGGAAACAGTTTATTTCTATTCCTAGATCTAGTCTACATGCTAAAGTGAGAGAAATTTTAACTGAATAGGGTCTCTTCCAAAATCATGACACTGTGGTTGATAGTTGCATTATTTCACTGAATATGTGTCATTAACATTAACAAAGTATCGTATTATTTTGAAAGATATAATAATACAGGGGGAGCTAGGTGGCACAGTGGATAGAGCTCTGGCCTTGGAGTCAGGAGGACAAATCCGGCCTCAGACACTTGAAACTTACTAGCTGTGTAACCCTGGACAAGTCACTTAACCCAATTGCCTCCCCCCCAAAAAAAAGATATAATATTACAGTTTAAACAATGTAGATCCCTTTACAATGTGTTCCTTGACCTATACAAACTGATTGCACAAATGATTAAGCCACAGTGCACAGGAAAACTGGAAGATTTAAACACTACATTCTCCAACCATATTACTTCATTTAGATGTTGCTATATTCATTGCAGATTTCCATCTGGATTGCACAGTTACATGTAGCAAGGTAGTTGTACTACTTAAGAAGTAAATTATCTTCATGAATAATGGAACGTTTCATCAATGTTACCTAGAAATTGAAACTTTCTAAATTTTTTTTTTGCCATTTTTCTCTGATACATAACCTTCCTCCCTCTCCCCCATTCAGGATATTATTTTTGTCCAAATTAAAAACTAAATGTAGAAATCAAGGATTTGTAAATGCCTATTATATGTCAAGCACTGTGCTAGGCACAGGAGATACAAAAACAAAAATGAAACAGTGTCTGGCCTCAGGAAGCATGTAATCTACTAGGGGAGAGGATAGGAAGACTTAAGTGTACAAAAACATATACAAGATAATTGGTGAGGGAGTCAGGAAAGGCCTCTGAAGCATGTGATGCTTCTCGGGAGTTTTGAAGGAAATGAAGAGAGAGAACAGTATGTCAAAGGTACAGAACTGAGAGATGGAATGTCAACAGTGAGTAATAGTTAGAAGGGTAGATAGGTTGGACAACAGAGGAGGTACAAAGAAATTATTTCATGATTAATAAAGGAGAAAATTAAAGAATTCTGTGCAAACTGAACTTCTTTCTCAATTAATCCAGTCATCAATGAATTATGATGAATTGCCTTGAGAAATCCACTTAATTGTTCTTCTCAAAAGCTTCTTCTGCAAAATGAAATTACCATGAAGTAATGAATTGGTGTCTATTTAGACACTTAGACTGCTTGAAATACAAAATGTGGCTAATCTCCTAACAGTGATTATTTAATTTCTTTTGATAGTGGGCTGTTTTAAAATTTTCAGCCCAAAGTCTATAAAGCATAGTTAAGATTTTTGATTGAAAAATGTTGGTTTAGTTACCCATGATGTAGCAGAAAGAAAATTGGCTCTAGGGTGGGAAAACTTGGGTTCAAATCCTACTTCTGCTGCCCATTACTTGTGTGACCCCGAGCAAGTCACTTAAGTCCTTGGCCTCAGTTTCCTCATCTGTAAAATGAAGGGGTTAGACTAGATGACCTCTGACTTCCCTTCCGACTCCACCTTTATGATTCTATGCCTTGTAAATAAATAAATAATAAAATGAATAATAGAATGTGGTATATAATAATAAAATTAAAAGATTCCTTACCACTTTTCTGGAAAAAAAATAGGACACTTGGAGATTTGGGTGACTATGTATTTGTAAGGCTAAATATCAGCACTGTTTTTACATTTTCTCCATTCTCCAGTACTGACCATCTTTTAAGTCAGCTTTTATGTGAAGAGTCTCCTCTGCTATTTTTCTAATCTCCAATATCTATCTAGGCCAGGCCTACACAACCTGCGGCCCACCAAAGGATTTCAGACTACCCACAGAAAGAAAAAAAACCCTTTGGTGGGCCCCAAATTGTGAAGGCTCAATCTAGGCCTTGATAACTTTGACTTTTTATTTCTAGATCCAAACTTCCCTTTGCAGCTTTAGTATTCTAATAATGTTGTTCTTAATCAGGGCCCAGTAAACTTGTTCTTAAAATAAGAATAAAAACAAACCTGATAACTGTATTTCATTATAAGTGGTTTCCTTCATTATCCTATGTATTTTATTTAATGCACTTAGAAACATAATGCTAATGAGGTCTCTGGGCTTTACCAGAACCTGATAACTCTATTTCATTATAAGTGGTTTCCTTCATTATCCTATGTATTTTATTTAATGCACTTAGAAACATAATGCTAATGAGGTCTCTGGGCTTTACCAGACTGCCCAAGGAGAGTCAGCCATGACATCAAAAAGGTAAAAAGCTCAGCTTAGATCAACTAGAGAAAATCAAGCTTGAGTTTGTCTAAACACAAATGAAAATGTTTAGAAGGAGAGTTATTTTAATTTTGGTTATGAAATAATTTCCTCATGTGGTAGTCGATTGTAAATTTTTCTTATATAAATTAAAAATTAAATATATTGAGTATTAAACACTGAAGGAGTTCTGAAGACACAGAATAGAGTCTAGGAGGGAAACTGGAATTTCTTAATCTAGAAAAGCACAAGATAAATGGATGATTGTAAGCACATGAAGTATTTGGACCTTCTCTAGCTTTGCTATAACTTTCTTAAGGCGTGAAAGTCAAAAGCATAGAGTACGATAAGCATGGATGCAGCGTGGTTTCATGTAAGGGAAGGGTGATTATTTCTTGGGTTTACAATACTATTCATGATGATACTGTGGACTTAATTGGTCTTTTTGGCCATACATCCTCTTTTTCCTGGGTCACAAATGATAGGCACCAAGCCCATCATCCCATGGACTCTTTTTTCCTAAGTATACCGCCCTCATATCCATTTATGCTCAGTCTGCTCTACCATTTTTCTTCCTATCCCCACAATCCCTAAAATATCACCTACAAACTTGGAAAATTCTATAGTGAACTCCTTTTCAAAAGCTTATCCAAACTGAATTCAGGAGACTTTCATGTTTACTTATGACCACTTAGCTCTGCTACTTTATCATCTTAGGGGCCAACTGTCCCAGCAAGAGTATGGCAGTAATATTTCCTCCTCCGTGGGCTAGTTCACTTGGGTCACATAATCCTAGTCACTGACAAGACAGCGCAGTCTGACAATGTGGTAAAGCCCCAAATTAAAGGGGTCATAAGGTTTCCTTTATAAGAGAGAGCCTATACTCAAATACTTCAAGAGCTATATGCTCTGAAAAAACTTCAAGGTGTCCTGTATTTTAAAAAAATTATTGTAAGACCTTTTAAGGATCAGACATCATTGGAATTCTCTTTTTCAAAAAAGACATGACTTCTAATTCCTTCCTGTCTGCTTCCCATAATAAGCAATCCAAACAATCTACTGTTAGGCTGAAGGTATGATTATCACATGCTGACTACTGAGCAAATTAGTTACTGAGAAGTTGCCTTTTTCTAAAAGATGAACAGCAAGTGTCTTGTTGGAATAAATCCCACAGTGATTATTTGTTGTGAAGCTTTGGGGGTAAATGAAGACTGAAAAATCTCCTTGTTGCTTCATTCAGAGATCTTCTATTAATCTCTATGGTTTGTATTTTTAATCTAGTTGTTTTAAAGCATATTACATACTTCATTGCATGAAAAGCTCTACTCTAAGGGCTATTAAGAGGGCATTTTGCTGAAGAACTTTCCAGCTGGAGAACAAAATGGTTTGAAATGAAAAGAAGACAGTGATCATCCATGGATTTCATCCCAAGGAAGAAGACACACTAGGCTTCATGTAACTTTTATAAGTTAGCCACGAAATTGTCTAGAGCCCTCAGGCCAAAACACACACACACAAACTATTCCCCATGATGATTTTGGGGATCCATGCTCAATGCAAAACTTGAGAAAATTAAAATCTAGGGAAATAAGGGCTTGGAAAAGAGACCTGAAGAAAACAGAAAAGAAGAACCATAGACCTGATCAAACAACAAAAATGCCAAACTTTATTATTTTGTCATTATCATGTTAAACGCAAAAGTGGATTGTCAGATATAAACCATTCTATTCAAAATTCATTGCAGGCACATTTTCCTGGCAAACAGTGAATGTATAACAGACTCTTAGATTGTAAACTCCTTGACAGCAAGAGCTATACCTCAACATCTCTCTATCCCCAGCAGAGAAAGTGTTTTGTAGATCGAAGGCACTGAATGATTATTCAATCTAAATGAATCCTAACCATATGACAAAACAATCCTCCTAATTCCAAGTCAATGTACTTTTTCACAGAAATTAGTCATCTTTTCTGGAGGATTTAGATGAGAGCTCAGAGAGCAACCAATTTTTTAATCATGGCAATGGACCTGTGTTTTCGAGGGTATAGAGAACTCCCAAGAGGAGAAAGTCCCTCTATTAATGCAAGTCAGCACACTGTTTGCATCTTGGACTCTGAAAGGTGATATGCTTTGCCCAGGGAACTATAGTCAGTCTGTGTCAGAGAAGAGACTTGAATCCAGGTCTTTCTGGCTTCAAGGCCAGTTCTCTCTTCAATAGGCCATGCTACCTGAGTTAAAGAAGCAGGATTCAAATCCCTAGTTCCACTACTTACTTACTATGTGACCTTGGCCAAATCACAGTATTTCTCTCACCCAGAGTTTCTTGATTAGTAAAATGAGGGCAATGAGCTCTAAGGTCCCTTCCAGATCTACAGCTATGACACCATGATTATAATTAGCTCTTTAAATGCATTCCTCACAATAACTTTCCAAGCTTTCTATTCTTTCTTCAAGCGTCCCACACACCACACCCTCAACAGCAGGCCTTACCTCATTTTTTGAGAAAATAGGAGACCATGTACCCTGAATTCCTTTTTCTCCTCTACTCAACTTCTCAAAATCCTTTGACACCATCCCCCATTCTCTGCTTTTACTTCTGTCTCTGAAGAAGAAGTGGCCCCTTTCTTCACCAAAGCTGATGCCTCTACTCGCACCCTTGATCCCACGCTTATGCCACTCTTGAATTTTCAGCCTGTATCTGCTGGGTCCTTCCCTAATGCCTACAAGGATGCCCACGATACTCTCACCCTTAAAAAGCCCTCACTTAAGTCCACCATTCTTTCAGTCTACTGTTCTGTACTTGACCATGCTGTCCCTTCAGGCTACTGTTTCATATTTCTCTTTTTCACAGCCAAGCTCTGTACATGCTTGTCCCCCCTTCCTTTCCTCTCATTCACTTCTCAAACTCTTGAAATCTGGCTTCTGGCCTCACTCCACAAACTAAAGTTACCAATCATCTCATAACTGACAAATCCAATGGGTTCTTCCTAGTCCTCATCCTTCTTAACTTCCAAAGCATGAGACACTTAGGACCACCCTTTTTTCCTGCATGCTCTCTCCCCACTCTGGGTTTTTGGGACACGGCTCTCTTTTGGTTCTCTCTTCCTCCCTGCCTGGCTACTCCTCCACACTCTTGGTGGGATCATCATCATCCACGTATGTCATTATCCCTAATTATGGATATGCCTCCAGATTTTCATGGGCCTTCTTTTGTTCTCTCTTTATATTCTTTTCTCAGTGATCTCATCACCTCCCTTGGGTTCAGTCTTCTCTATGCATATGATTCCTATACTCTGCCTTAGTCATTCTACTGACCTCGGTTCCCATATCACCAATTGCATATTGGATATGTCCCACTGGAATTCCCATAAGCATTTCAAACTCATAGCCAAAACAGAACTTCTTATCTTTGTCCCCAAAAACCATATAGCTCTTCCAAATTTCCCTGTTAAAGGTGAAGGTATCATCATGCTTCCAGTCATCCAGGTCTACAATCAGAATCATCCTCAATTCTTCCTTCTTGATCACTCTCCCTCTACCATATCCAAGTCTCGTTGATTTTCTCTCCAAGATATTTCTCAGAGGTATCCCCTCTCCTCCAATCACACGGCCACTGCCCTAGTTCAAGTCCTTACCCCTTTTATCCTTGACTTGCTGCAATAATCTCCCAATTACTCTCCCTGCTTCAACCAGTCTTCCATTTGAATCTGTATTCCATGTAGCTGCCAAAGTGACATTCCAAAAGTATAAATCAGACCACATGACTCCCTTCTCAAAAAACTGATGGAACCCTGACTTAAAAGATAAAATATAAGCACCTTTCTTCAGGATTTGTAATCCTTCACAAGCTAGTTACAACCCCCATGGTCCAAACTGGACTAACTTGCTGTTTCTTTTTTTCTTTTTAATTTTTTCTTTTCTTTTCTTTTTAAAATTTTTTAAAATTTTAATTTATTTTATTTTTTGCTGTTTCTTGTATACAACATTCTATCTCTCACATCTGCGCCTTTGTACTGGCTGTCTGTCATGTCTGGGATCTCTGCCTTGTCAAAACCCTAGCTTCCTCAAAAGCTCAGCTCAAAGTTGTTGTTCACTCATTTCAGTTATGTCTGATCCTTCATGACCCCACCTGAGGTTTTCTTGGCAAAGATCCTGGAGTGGTTTGCCACTTCCTTCTCCAGTTCATTTTAACAGATGAGGAATTGAGGCAAACAGAGTTAAGTGACTTGCCCAAGGTCACATAGCTTGTAAGTGTCTGAGGCCAGATTTGAGCTCAGGAAGATGAGTCTTCCTGACTCTAGGTCTGGCATTCTATCTACTGCACCACCTAGTTGCCCCAGCTCAAGTGCCATATATTTTTTTTAATTTTTAGGCAGTTGGGGTTAAGTGACTTGCCCAGGGTCACCCAGCTAGTAAGTGTCAAGTGTTTGGTCTGAGGTCGCATTTGAACTCAGG
Organism: Phascolarctos cinereus; assembly: GCF_003287225.1. Classification (NCBI taxonomy): domain Eukaryota; kingdom Metazoa; phylum Chordata; class Mammalia; order Diprotodontia; family Phascolarctidae; genus Phascolarctos; species Phascolarctos cinereus. The sequence goes on from NW_027555847.1 coordinate 321,791,745, forward strand.
TCCTCCTGACTTCAGGGCTGCTGCTCTATCCACTGCTCCATCTAGCTGCCCCTGAAGTGCCACATTTTAAATGAGGTTTTCCTGAGCTCCCCAAATTACTTTTCCCCAAAACACAAATATGCAGTTTGTATTTACATAATCATGTACATGCTTTCCCTGTTAGAATGCAAACTCGAGGCTATCAGGTACTACTTGTTTTGATCTTTATACCTCCACTTCCTAACATAATGTCTGGCACTAGATAGCAGGCACCTGATAAATGCTTGTTGGTTGACTGATTTTATAATCTTCTGGTTTAACTATCAGATGCCCTAGAACTAGGACCCTCAAAATAGCTACTATCTTTGTTTTCTGTATCCTGTAATAAATTTAAAGTTATATATCATTTAAATCTTCTAATGACTAAAATAAACAGATTTTTCAATTAGGGTTAATGATTTAACTTACTTTTGTAAGATGATGCTCAGAGGAGAATCCCAAACCATAGACAGTATTTGCCCTACTGTCTGCCCACTGGCCAAACTTCTGAGATGTTTTAGTGAATGTCATGTTTGGGGTGATGGTGCTATTTATTATTGCCTGAAAAAGAAAACAAAATCATCTGAATATCAAGTCAAACTTTGAACACAGTTAGCACAAGGCATTTTAATGACTGACTACTACTTCCTTCCCCATCAAATATTTCAACTGAACATTTTTGAAACAGGACAATTTTAAAGTGTCTCACCTCCTCCTTTACCCTCTGAAGGTTTGACCTGGCAAAGTAAAATAACTAAAACGAGATTAAATTTTTAAAAGCAAGAGGAAAAAGTAAGTGTGAGGGTTATGAACAAAACCAGATATTGTGTTCTTTGTCCTACATACACAAAATGATGCTATTCACCCACCATTAGTAGGACATGCACTCAGAGAGCTTTCCAGAGTGGTGACTAGCTCCAACAAGCTATGTACACACTCTCACCCATTCTTCCTGTATCCAAGTGTATGCATTTTTAAGACAGCTGCTGGGGTTAAGGGTAAAAGTCTGTGGGAGTATTTCTTTGGGAAGATAACTGGACCATATGGAGGATCAAACCCACAAGCTCATTAGCATCATAATCCAAAGAACTGAGCTAATTGAACCAGAATAAGGATGAAAGAAATCTCTAAATATTTCATTTAATGTATTTTCCTGTATTTATTTTTTGAAAAAAAGAAATATACCTTCATTTTCCAGAATGTATTATAAAAAAAATTTTATTCCAACAAAAAGCTCTATAATTTCTGCTTAGCAATGTGGTTTTATAGAAAACACACATTCTTATGACAACCAGTCTGCTGTATGTTAACTGAGTGATAACGTATAGGAACCAAGATTAATGTAACTATATAAGTCCAATGTAAGGGACCTTATTCAAGTCCTGTACGTATATAGAATTCAACTCTTTTCAGTCAACTCTCTAATATCCATCAAAATCTAGGTTGAATTGGTAAACTATAATAATAGGAAAAATCAGAAGTGTGCTACTAAGTGTTTAATAACCAGCTTTCTGAGGGAAAAAAATGCACACATGGCATACTTTTAAGATTAATCTGCATTGATGATTTCAGAAAAAACCTGGAAAGACTTACATGAACTGAGGCAGAGTGACGTGGGCAGAACCAGGAGAACATTGTACACAGTAACAGCAATATTGTACGATGACTTAGCTATTCTCAGCAATACAAGGATCCAAAGGACTCATGATGAAAAATGCTATCCACCTTCAGAGAAAGAACTGATGGAGTCTGAATGCAGATAGAAGCATACTATTTTCACTTTATTTTTTGGAGGGGGGTGGGTTTCAAGTTTTCTTCCACAAAATATGACTAATATGGAAATATATTTTACATAATTGCATATACATAACCTATATCAGATCACTTACCTTCTCAGCAAGGGAGGAGGGGTAGGGGGAAAGGTGAGAATTTGGAATGCAAAATCTTAAAAAATGAAAGTTGAAAGTTGTTTTTACATGTAATTGGGGAAAACACAATTAAAAAAGACTAATCTGCATTATTAACATTTTCTCCATCATCAACAAAATAATAACTCTAGCCCTGATCTGTAGTGTTTGCCAATTTCTGAGATATAAACGTTTATAATCTTGCAGAAGATGACTACAGCACTCCTCTGACACAGGGACGATCTCCATTTGGCTATGAAGGGGTAAGAATTCGGAGAGTTCCACTAAAGAACAAAGGGTGTATTTATGTAGCTATATACGTGTATGCATCCATACATAATACTACAGAGTAAAACGCCTTCTGTCAGTTATATGGGTACTAGTAAAGTACACTTAGTAAAGTATACAATGATACTTAATAAATGCTTGTTGACTTCACATATAGAGAGAGTATCCTAGATAACCAAGAATGACTATCTTCTCATTCTTTAGGTAAGAGAAACCTAGCGAACAACATTAAAACATTTAGACATATTTTAAAAAACAAGAATTTAAGAGATCAGAGATTTCAGCATAGATGGAAAATATAAAAACTTTTAAATATTTAATATTTAAAAGTTCAATTTTTTTCAATTTGCGTATTACCTGTATATTTAATTAAATGCATCTCAAATACAAACTTTATTAAGAAAATGATGGTTTATTCCAAACTTCATCTTGTTTGTAGGGCCTTAATTTTCTAGTTTGTATAATAACAGAAATAAAGGTCATCTCATCCAACTCCTTCATGTTACAGATGAAAACTGATGAACCAAGAAAGTGAAATGACTTAGAGAAGGTCACACAGCTAACTAGGGAATGAGTCCAGACTAGACCCTCCCAGCACAAGGAGGTTCTATGATACCAGGTAACCCCATGAACCTAACTTAGATACTCACCTTCTTCTATAATTTAAAGTCTTATTTTGAGCTCTCAACTAAAAATCTCTCTTCATTAAGATTCAACACACATTTTAACTTCCCTATTTTTATTTTATTTTATTTTTTTGCTAGGCAATGGGGTTAAGTGACTTGCCCAGAGTCACACAGCTAGTAAGTGTTATGTGTCTGAGGCCAGATTTGAACTCAGGTCCTCCTGAATCCAGGGCCGGTGCTCTATCCACTGCGCCACCTAGCTGCCCCCATTTTAACTTCCCTAAAGAAAACAAGGAATCTTATAATAGTATCACTTAGGTCAGCCTTATTTTAACTAGAGCTCCAAAAAGCTTCACCAGTAAATGCAGAGAAGTGAGAAGGATCATTTACCATCAGCGAATAGGTTAAGTTAAGAGATGAACAGCATGAAACACATCAGTGGGAGAGCCAGGAAAGCTTCAGATTTTGCTGTAGTCCAGGGACAGCAGAACACTTGTTTCTGAAATGTACAGACGTGGAATCTGTACTCTTGAGATACTGAACTTAGGGTAGATTATACAAATTGAAGAATTATAAAAACAAATCATATTTTCAGGTCACTGGATAGTGGAGAGAGTTCTAGACTCAAACTCAGGAAGATTCAAGTCTGTCCTTTGACACACACTGGCTTTAGAATTAATGACCCTGAATAAGTCACTTAAATCCCATTCTTCCAGGCAACTTTCCAAGATTATCAGTTGCAAAATCACACTGGTAGGAAGAAATTTCCTCATCTGAAGTTCCCTTCCAACAACAAAACCACTGGTCTAAAATGAATAAAAGGGTATTGTCACTGACTTTGCCTTAAGTAAGCCCTTTGACATAAACAGGGTCTTTGTTTATTCTAGCCTGTGGTAACAAGGAAAAAGTCTTTTAAACCAAAACATTTAATTACTTTTTTCAACCCTAGGGAAGTTATGAATCACCCATCTTATGTTCCTTTGGGCTGATGCATTGTATCTGTACGGGAAAATTATGGTCTATCCTCAGCAATGGCTTAGAGAACTGGAAAGAGTTCCAAGCAAATGGAAGTAGAATAAGAAATCTGGAAAGCTTTTCAATGCTTCCTTCATACTCTGGATTTGTTATTTGATTTGAAATACTCAGAGGGAACCTCAGAGACCAAGTAGTCCAACTTCCTCATTTTACAGTTGAGGAAATTGAGACCAGTGACATTAAATGACTTACTTAAGAGCACATATTCAAGGCAGGATTGGATCCCAGGTCCCCTAATTCCAGAACTAATAAATTTTCTACTGTACCATAATACTTCCCTTTGAACGACCTAAAAATTGAACACTACCATAAGCACATATGTATGAAAAAAGGAAAATGCTTAAGATTTTTAGATCTTTTATGTTGTTATCCTATTCATTTAACATGGGGAAAATGGAAAATAAATAAATGATACGTAGGCCATTCATCTCTCTTCTCTATAGAGACTGATGTCTTTTGTCACTTCTCTTGAAATTCCTTGGCCAAGACCATGTTCCTGATGACTTCAAGCAAATTCACTGTGTAGCGGATGGAGTCTACTTCAACCATTGGTTGACTTCCTTGAGATTTCAAGCATATCTTCAAACATCACTATTTTTGGGTCAAGAGAACTAAAACTATATGTTTTTCTCCTTTTATTTACTATGCAAAGAATCTTACTGACAAAGACTCATTTTGATAGCTCATTCTCAGCTTAGGAATGGCAGGGGGAGGGTCAGAGGTGAGATAAGAGGGATTTAAGTTCTAGAATGAACGTAATCTCCCAAAATACCTTAATGAAACATATTGATGATAAAGAGAGGGGACAGACTGATGTCTCTTGTCACCTCTCACAAAATCCCTTGGCCAAGACTATGGTTCCTCCTTGCAGGAATTAAGATCTGGGAGGGAGTTAAGATCTTTCTTATTCCTTCTCAGGAGAAGAGATGGAATGGAAAGGCACCAGACTGAAAAGCTGAGATATATACCTTTTCATAATTAGTCCTCAACTCAGACCTTGGCTACCTACAGCAGCAGATTTCCAACGGCATACTGCCTGCTTCTGGGACGCTAGACAAAAATATTCTACCCGGCTCTGCTTTGTGTTTTTATCTCTCTTGTCCTTGTTCTTAAGGTTCTTCTAGCAGTCCACTTTCTCAGTGCCTTCTTTTCAAAGGATCACTTATTTAGAGCTAGGGGGAACCTCAGGGGTCATCTAGTCCAAACTCTTCATTTTACAGATGAGAAAACTGAGGTCAGGCTGGATTTTGTCAAAGGCAGGCTTTGAACCAAGGTGCTCCAACTCCCATGCCCTTTCTCTGGTCAACCCAAGTGACTATATTTTAACATCATCATTTCCAGCAATCATCCCTTAATCTACGACCACTCTTTTTGGGTTTGGGGGAGGGGAACTTTTTTTTAAACCACACCAGTTCTCAAGAGTAGAAATGTAATGGGCAGCAATTCTAACAAGAATCAGAGAAGGGACTATAGTGGTTGTAAAGAACTTGAAATTTCAATTCAATTTTCATTTTTGACCTTTTTGTAACCTAGCATATCTCTGACTCATTGACTTTGAGTTTATTTCAACCTTGAAGGAAATTTTGGATGTGCTAATGCTCAATAAATACACTTTTATTGAATTCCTAAATGTCTTCAGATAGTAACATATTATAACTTAAAAACAGACATATACCTTCCCCATTTTTCTATCCAGCTGTTCTTTGCTCTAAACAGCAAATTTAGAAATGCTGTATCATTACAAATAGAAGTATAGTATGCTGATTGTGGCATTTAACCAACCTGATGTTTTCACAACCTTACTAGAAGGCCTTAAAGCCAAGATTAGATTCACAGAGAAGTAAAAGGCGTGTAGTGAGAAGAATCAGATTATGTTTTCGAGGTATGGGCATTCTGAGGAGATTTTCATCACTCAATCAGGTGCTTAACAGAGAAAGTGACAGCTTAAACATTCTTATAAATGAAATAAATTGTGATGTCTGTTAAGAAAAAATGCAGTCATCACTGCAGTATTCTGCAGTAGTTCATAGAACTAGAACATAGAACTAAAATGAGCTTTAATTCACCGTATCCATTTAAGAAACTGACTAAAAGAATGATATATACAACAGAAAAACAGGCAAATCAATTATTAAAGGAAATTTATTTTTTAAAGGATATCAAACCCCCTGTTATCACAAAAAACTACCAAGTTGAATGATTCTAAATAGGAAAAGGTGGCTCAGTGGATAGAATGCCCAGCCTAGGCCTGGAGTCAGGAAGACTCATCTTCCTGAGTTCAAATCTGGTCTCAGACACTTACTAGTTGTGTGACCCTGGACAAGTCACTTAACCCAGTTTGCCTCAGTTTCCTCATCTGTCAAATGAGCTGGAGAAGGAGATGGCAAATCACTCCAGTATCTTTGCCAAGAAAACCCCAAATGAGGTCACAGAGATTCAGACATGACTGAAAAAGATTAAATAACAACAACAAACAGTCAAAAGACAGAAGAAACTCAAGCAGTAGTATCGAACCCTGTTTCCATGTAGCCTCAAGAAGAAAAAGGTGCATATGATGACTGACTCACCAGAACTGCTTTCTAGGTAGGCGTTTCTTGGAAATAAGTCACTGAAGGACTTTTTACTCCTCAGGTGAAAGTCTGGTTAATATGAAGTCTATTCAAAATACTTTCATGTGGTTTCTCTCCTTATACTAGGACTTCTGTTCCCATCAATTTCTTTGTCACCTTTTAACCACCACCTACAAATGTCAAAGCTCCAAAGGACCATTTAGGACAAAAGAGAAACCAGGGTATTGGTGGTGTCATCGTTCAGTCATTTTCATTTGTGTCTGACTCTTTGTGATGCCATTTGGGGTTTTCTTGGCAAAGATACTGGAGTAGTTCACTATTTCCTTCTCCAGCTCATTTGACAGATGAGGAAACTGAGGCAAACAGGGTGAAGTGACTTGGCCAGGGTCACACAGCTAGTAAGTATCAGAGGCTGGATTTGAACTCAGGAAGATGATGAGTCTTCCTAAATCCAGGCCCAGTGCTATGTGCACTGTGAAGCTATATAACTGCCCCAAGAAACCAGGTACATATGCCTACAGAGCTACACTAAGGGACAGAGTCAACCTGTTTTATATTCCAAGTCTTTATGTATTCCACTCAAGTGAACATATGCAGAAAAAAGAACAAGGATAGTGACTTAGTAAAACTTCACAGAAGCTCCAGTAGCTATCTCCAAATCATTTTGCCAATGGCCACGCATTGTTCTAATAAAGAAAAATTAAAGTCAAATCAACGAATAAAAATATTCTCATTAATTATGTTCAAGTCACTGGAAAGCATACAGAGAAGTCTCAAAGATCCTGCTTTTAAGCTTGTAATCTAGTTTAGGTGACAGGGCATTTAACATATAATACAAGAATCAAACAATAAAGACAATCACGAAGAAATGATCAGAAGACAATAAATATGTGATTAGTTGCCAGAAAAGTGATATAAAGGAGGAACATTATGGGGTTAGAAGAGAGAATGGTATAACAGGATTATAGGATTTTAAACTGGAAGACACCTTAGGAAATCACCTGGACCAACTCCTTTATTTAAAAGATTAGGAAACCAAGATTCAGAACAGGTAGTGATTCACCCAAGGTCACACTGGTTAGGATTCCACCCCACCCTTTTTATTGTTAATCCCAGTGTTCTTGGCCACAACACCCCATTACTCTAGGCCAGAATAATCTGGTAAATCTTCACTGAGGAAACACCTAGAGACACCTTCCCACCGATTTTATATAATGTTATACTGCAAATTTGATATTCAGATATATAACACATCTCTAATGTGACTATAACATAAATATAAACTTTAATATTCTCAATGATAGAGAAACTGACCAAAGTTAAATAAGATACTCTGAAATTTTACCTTTATGTTTCAGACACGAAGTGTGCCAAGTATAGTATTAATTATAGGCTCTGGAACAAACCAGGATTCACATAGGCTCTTACATAAACTCAGGAAGCCTATCTGAATTAAACCATCTCAAATCTACTGAATGTTCTGGTATATATCTGTAAGTGTAGTAGGTATACTGATCAAACTAACTTAGTGAAACTTTTTCATTACCTAAAGAATCAGGGATGGTAATATTTTTAAGTATTTTTAATACTTAAAAAATAAATGTTTAATACTATAGCATCAAGAGCAAGACAGAAATATTTGAGAAAAAAAAAAAGAACTAACCTTTGAGCCATCTAAGCTGATTATTCTATACACATTTCTTGTGCTGTCATAGAAGTAGGACACCGTAACTGCATGCTTGCTGGTGGGAACCCAGTTTTTCTTTGTGTTCGGGTCAATCTGGAAGACATGAGCTCGAGTGCTGAAGATGGGTTGTTCCCTGAGGGACAGAAAGTAACAATAATCAATCTGATTAGAAGCAATGGTAAGAAAAAAAACCCCAGGACATAATATGTCTCCAACTTTTAAAAAAATAGTAGTCTGGGGGTTTACTGAAATTTAACATTACACAGACAAAGAATCATCTCAAAGGGAAAAAGTCACCTGTGTAGTCATTGAGAGTATAAGATGATGCAACATATAGACATTTAAAACATTAGTTCTTTTTTAAAAATTAATTTATTTTTAGTTTTCAACATTCACTTCCATAAGCTTTCGATTTTAAATTTTCTCTCCCTCCCTCCCAGTCTCCCTCCTCAAGACGGCATGCAATCTGATATAGGGTCTACATATACATTCATATTAAATATATTTTCACATTAATCAAAAACATTAGTTCTTAAAATACAGCTAAATACATATATACATTATTATAACCTACTTCATCTCCAGGCTTAGAGTGCTGAACTTGGTGTCAGGAAGACCCAAGTTCAAATTCTGCCTCAGACACTTGCTAGTTTTGCAATCCTAGGCAAATCACTTAAACTCTCTTGGCTTCAGTTTCTTTCTCTGTGAAATGGGGATAACTGTAACACCTATCTCACAGGATTGTTGTGAGGATCAAATGAGATAACACATAAGTGCTTTGCCAGTCTTGAAAATACTCTATAAATGTTAGCTGCTTTTATCTACTAACATTCTTGGTGTTAATTGTTAATACACGTTATAATTATCAGTGGATCAAAAGGAACAGAATTCACACATTAAATAGTTTTCTTCAAACTTTAATATTCTGATTTTTAACTTTTAAGTTGTAATCTGAAACAATTATACTAGTTAAATTATGGGTTGGCTAATCCTCAGTGACCAGAATATATGTTTAATTCACTCAAAGCTCTGTCCATGAAAAACCTAAAAAGTAATCAGCACTTCTCAAGCACTAATCATATGCACGATTTATGAGAATCAGAGCATCCATAGCTGGAAGAAATCATGTAATCCCCACACCCTCATTTATAGAAAAGGAAACTGGGGCCTTGAGAAGTCTAGGGACTCCCCTCAAATCACACTGAAAGCTACATCGGGAAGGATTCTTTTAGGTCCATATCCAGAGTTCTTTCCCCCAAACCTGCACTGCCTCAATTAAGTAACATAAATAAAAAGTTTCATTTTCTCAGCAGTGTTCTCAGAACAACAACAACAACAACAACAACAACAACAACAAAAATATCATTCACCTCAGTAGATTAGCAGTGAAGTACGCCTTCCTCCATTTGGCAGAGGTCATAGATTGCAGGTGCAAAATGAGACATATATATCATCAGACATGGCCAAGGTGTTAATTTGTGGGCTTAATTTGTTCCAAATGAAGGTTTGGTTTTAGACGAAAGGGGTGGATGGTGGGGTAGGATGGGAGCAGGTGTCACCAGGAAGTGACGGTGATGTTTAAAAAGAGAACATCAATAAAATACAATTTTTTTAAAAATGTGGAACAAAGCTGCTGAAAGTAATTCACTGGAGATGATGAAGAAGGTGGATCTAAAACTTCTGTCTGTATTCTGACAAATGAAGTTTAGTTTTTGTTAAGTATTGTTTTTAAGATGAACATATACAACTACATTTTTAAAAAATTACAAATTATATTTCAAAAAAGAACTACTGACATATTATAGATTGCCAAATTCTACCATAATCAGATTTAATTTTGTATATTGTAAAAAGGTTTAATTTCCATTGTGGCATACTGCCTTTTATCCAACAAAAATCTGAAATGTTAATTTTTTAAAATCTGAGTCCAACACTTCTTTCTCAAATAACATTTTTATGATATCTTTTTCTACAGTCTAAAATTGTTTTTTTTTAAATTTCCTATGCATAATAGTTTTCCTTTCTAAAAAGCTTAAGGTCTTATGAAGAGAATTTTATATTGGCAATATTTAATGTTTTTTTAAAAATTTATAAATGAATGAAGAAATTAAAGTAGTAGTAGGGGAAGGAAAAAGGAAGGTAACAGTTAAAAGCAGATTAAACAAATTCAATTTCTAAGCAAATGGCTTTCATTTCAGGTCACTGAATGTTCCACAACTCTTTCTTACTTGCTTCAGCCTTCAAAAATGTCACATAAGGATTTTTCATTATGGAAGTAGTAGTGGGGAAGAAGGATAATTTGAGTACTCACTCTGTTCTTCAGTAACAGCCTAGGCTTCTCTCAAACTTTTATTTCTAACAGCTTCAAAAATACTTTTCAGGGCACAGAACCTGTTTCAAAAGGCTGAATTGCCAAATACATACCAGAGAGTAAAGATACCACTTCCCTTTCTCTCTACAATGCAAACTTAATTGCCATTGTGAAGATATAGGTGGTATTTTCTGTCCTTATTTATTTATTTGGTTAGTTAGTTAGTTGTTTGTTTGTTTGTTTGTTTACTGAGAGGAAGTGTAGTATAGCGGATCTAGAGCCTGCTTTAGAATCAGGAAGGTCTGAGTTCAAATTCTGACTCTCACTATACTGGTCATGTGACCAGTTATGTTAATTTTGACCATTATGTTAGTGTTTCCTTTCACTACTTAGATGCCATGTCAGTTGGTACATGCATATACAGATATATAAATGTCTATATATGTATAGATCTATATGAAATATTGATATTTTTTCATTATCTACTATTCTTTTAAGTACAATGTAATTTTTATGGTTATCTCTTTTAGCCATGTCTATTTTTATTATTACCTTGTCTGAAATAATTGCCACCCCAACTTTTTTATCAGTCATAATAAATTTAGCTCCAGCCCTTCATTTTTAACTGTGTGAATCTTTATATTTCAAGTATGTTTCTTATTTTAAAAAAAAGAAGAGAAAGAACATGCTGTTTGATTCTAATTTCTAATTCATCTTGCAACTCTCCTTCATTTTATTGGTGAATTAATTTCATTCATGATCATTATGATTATTTACTATGTTTTTCTTTCTTTATATTTTTTCTTTATCTTTATTTTCCATATTTATATACTTTCTGTATCTTCATCTTTCTTTATCTACTTGTTCTCCTTTCCCCTCCCCCCTCCAAAAAAAATCTCTCTATAAGTTAGTGAATGGTATTCAAGAATTACTGTGGCCAAAACATCTGTCTGATAAGTTTTTCCACATTTAGCTAGACTGGTTGTTGAACAAAAGACACATACAGTCTAGAGAAAATTCATAACTGGTCTGTGAGGCTTAGCAGGACCTGCTTCAGTTGGCATAACCTTTAAAAATTCCATGCCACAGTGAGATATCAGAATAGGGCTTCTGAGGAAAAAATGTTTACGCTGAAATTTCACATTACTCTTTAAAAAGTTTATTTTCCCTTATGACATCTGCCTTCTATAAATAATCTCTAGTCAGACTATTTCAGATCTGTAATACAACTAAATCCAGAGAGTATAAAAAGATGGAAACAAGGATTTATTAAGTGTCTATTATATGCCAGGCACTGTGCTGACCACTTTGCATATATTATCTCATTTGATCCTCATAACAACCTGGATACTCTGATTCTGGAGTAAGTGCTCTTTCTAATGTACCAAGTTGCCTGGAATTCTTCAATTCTAGAGTTTTTTCTATACTGTTTCAGGTCAAAGTTTATCCTAATTGTGAAAGTTAAAACTATCTTATGTAGTCAGACCAAGTAATATCCAATTATAGATACTCAATAAGACTAATCTTAGACATTATTTTCTTTGCTGTCACCATTTACATTTTATGCTAGTTCAATGTTTTAACAACCAACATTAAAACTGAAGTCAAATGAAGTAAAGCTATAAATTCACTAAATTAAACCTTGACCAAATCAGTAGCATGTTTACATTCTTCTTGAGATTAAAAAACACAGAGATACCCAAGAGGGGGGGAAAACTTTCACGCCAAAATACACAACTTACTGAAGTCTGGTCTGTATTATCTACCAAATGTTTGACATGACATAGTCTCAGTACTGAGATGGAAGCTATAACCAATCACAGAATCTCAGAGCTAGAAGGGACCTAAGAAGTCATTTCAATTAATTGTCTGCTCAGCAAGAATCCTCCTAACCACATACCTGCCAAATGCTTATTCAGCCTGTTTGAAGATTTTTTGGTGGAGGATGGGGGTTGGGGGAGGAGGGTTTGGGGGGAAAGGAGACCCACAATATCCACTTTAGGATAATTCCATTTATCAGAAAGTGTTCACCCATTGCTCCTAGTTTTGCCCTTTGGGTTCAAAGACAAGTTCAATCCTTCATGACAATGCTTCAAATACTTTGAGAGAGCTATCATGCCCCAGCTTGGATTTTTCTTCTTCTCTGGGACTAAATAGCCCCAGTTCTTTTTAACCAATCCCCATAGGCCATGAAATCGAATCCCTTCATCATACTTGTAGCCCCACTGTTTGTCAATGCCCTTCCTAAAATTTGGTACCTAGGACTAAATACACTACTCCAGAGGTGTTCTGTCCAGGGTAGAATGAAGCGTAACTATCACAAACATAGTCCTGGGCACCATGACCTCTCAATGCAGCCTAAGAGCACATCAATTTTTTTAGATAATATATTACACTATTAACTCACATTACACCTACAGCCCACCAACATGCCCTGATATTTTTCAGATAATGTGCTGTGCAGTCATATTTCATCCATCTTGTACCTACACTGTTGATTTTTTAATTTAAACTTAAGATTTTATGCTTTGCCTTATTAAATTTCAGTTTTATTAAATTCAGTGGAATCTTCTAACCCATCAAGACTCTTGGATCCTGGCTCTGTGACCTAACATGTTACTTATTCCTTCTAGCTTTGTGCCATTTGAAAATTTGATGAGTGAAATCCACACCTGTACCCAAGTCATTGATGAAAATGTCAGCTGGCCTGTACCCAAGTCATTGATGAAAATGTCATCTATAACACAGGGCCAAGCACAGATCCCAGATTACTAAGTTAATTTTATAATTGTGTAAAAAATTTAGGTTTTATTTTTTAGTTATAACAAAAACATGCAGTCATTTCTCAAGAAAAAAATACATTCCAATTTCACTGAAACCACTAAAAATCCCATTCAATTACATCTTTAGATGACCACATCTAAAAGCCTAATAATTCATTCAAACACAACTTAAAGGCAGAGAAGTTTTAACCAAAACATAAGTCCAAAAATTATTTAAACTGCCATATAGAAAAACCTCTCTGAAATGAATTCATTTGGCTTGCCTTCCAATCTTTTGCTTCTCAAATTACAAGACACAGACCATTAACTAATTAAGATACATATCAACTGGTTCCAGTTACCAAGACGCTACAGGAGAAATCTCCTGTAATACTTCCCCTAATAGTTCACAGATGTGAAATTTAAGAGGCTGCCTGTAAGAACACAGCATTTAAGAACCATCTGATTCTTTACACTTTCACTCAGCTTTTGGTAAGACGCTATTATTTAACAATAGACTGTTGAATGAAAGAAAAAAAAGAATTAGGTGAGCCTAGCCAAAAAAAAAAAAAGGAAAACCAAAACCAAACTGATTTAAAATGTAAAAATATGTGTCTGTATACACATACATATGTATATACCCAATAGTGTGCATGTATATACACATTTATATATCCACACATATGCATATATATACATATGTGTATGTATACATATGCATTCACATCACACACCTATAATTTCAGGGCTGCCAGAACCAATTCTAAACTAAACTTCTTTATTTTTTTTATTTTTGGTTACGCGATGGGGTTAAGTGACTTGCCCAGGGTCACACAGCTAGTAAGTGTTATGTGTCTGAGGCCGGATTTGAACTCAGGTCCTCCTGAATCCAGAGCCGGTGCTCTATCCACTGTGCCACCTAGCTGCCCCTAAACTTCTTTATTAGTAGAAGAGAATATAATGTGTATAAATTTTTAAAGAGTGAGGAACTTGCTAACCATTAAGACTTAGATATAAAAATCTAACAATGCAAAAATGACAGAAGTCTTTTTAAAAAGCATCCATGTTCAGAGGAACCAACTTAAGTCACTTTCCTCCTCATCTCTTTTGCATCCTGGTCTCTAAGTTGTTCCTTCTCAATTTCTCACCTTAGGTTAGACAGAATGAGCTATTGGAAAGGTCACCAATCTAGCTGAATGACAACAACAACAAAAACCTAGTTTGATGGAAAACAAAGGAAGGAGGCTAGCTAAATTGAAGTATAACGCACATGACAACAAATATTACTAACCGTACTATGTACATCCTGCCAATGACAGGCTGTTGCAGTCTCTAAGAAGACGTGCATTACCTGCCTCCTGACAGGGAGGTGACAGACCCAAGATACAGAATGAGACATGTATTTTGGACATGGCCAATGTGGAAATTTTTTTTGCTTGACTATGCATATTTTAAAAGGATTTTGTTTTTCTTGAATGGATGGAAGTGGAATGGAGAAAAAAATGCTTGTTAATGGGGGGGGAAGATTAGTATTAAGAAGAAGACTGAGTCAGGTGATGAAAGTATTAAGGAAGTTAGGAAAAGTCATGTGCAAGTGGGTAGCTGGAAATAATTTTCATCTGTAAGGATGAGAGAGAGAAATGGAAGGTGTGAACTTCAAAGAAGTTGACAGTGGTAGTCATATATTTAGACCTGGAAAAGATCTTAGAGGTCATCTACTCAAACAAGGAAAATGAGGCCCAAAGGAATTAGGATTTGGGAACCCTTATCCTCTAATATCCTCTTTCCACTGTACCATGCTTGACCACATTGCTAGCATAGAGGAAGGGTGTGAGGAACAAAGAGCATGCTTTCTCCTCCTCATCCTCTTGTCCCTGTGAGTCAGAGAGCTTTAGAAAAGAATGGCTAGATGATCATCTCCAAGGAAAAAGGCAGCTTTCAGTGAAGTGCCAGGAAGTAGGCATATAAATTATCCAACAGACTATAATCTCCACAGTTACACATTTGGTTAATAAAGACTCAATTAGTAACAAAGGGCTGAGAATTGCTTGAATTCCATATAAACACCCACTTTCTGTGGAGTAACCTACCAACTACCTAAGTGTACCAGCCTGGCAACATCGCCATCTAGTGATAGGCTAAGCTCAACTCAAGCATGAATATTTCACTGAACGTGTGGTATGTACTTAGTCCAAGTGGAAGTATGACAGAAACCAAGAGGAATTACAGGAATGAATGCATGTTTTTTAAATATCAATATAACTGTACATGTATAGCCTATATCAGATTGCATGCCATCTTGGGAAGAAAGAGGAAGGGATAAAAAAGATCACACAAGATTTCTTAATATATACATTGACAATATAACAGCTTAATAATCTTCTCATTATTAATTTTTAAAAATCATTAAATTAGCTGTAAGAATGGATTAATTTTAAGAGAAGACACTGCAATGCATAATTTTGGCTTTGTATCTATTCATATAATTTCTCCACTCAAGTATGAGATGTACAGAGACATGTCTAAATAGTTGGTAAGTTGTAATTGATCACAATATTGAACAGCCAAGATTGACAGAACAGCCAAGATTGGCAGAAGTTAAACTCTTAGGTTTCTTTTGGTTCCTTGATGTATGATTTAACCAATTTTATAATGAAAAGTTTATACAGACGTATATAAGATATTGAAGACAGTTTAAAATTAGATGCCCTTCATTATTTGCTCAGGGTAAGGGGGATTTTGCAGGGGTAGCTTATTTGTTTGACATGAGTAATTGAATATTCTATTTCTAAAAATATTTCTATAATGTCAGTCATCTTTTTTTTTCTCAAAAATTTTCCATGGAGATTTTTAAAACTCTAAAAATAAGTTTAAATAAAATTGTTGTGATTGAAAATGGAGTACATAATCATAAATTAAAAAATGTAAATCCATCAGTTTTTATTTACTTTGTAAAAATAAAAAAGTATGTAGGAAGGATAAACAAGAAGTACTATTAAATGATATGATTTATACAGGAGTCCCAAAAGTCTTAATAAGGGTTAAAACTATTAAAGCTTAAAACTACACTAAAACTTTTGGGATACCTTGTATAACGTCAAATTTATGTAACTCTAAAGAAATCAGAATTTCTGTGTTGGAAGCTTTAATACATAGGTTATCAAATTCTATCAAATTCTATGTGTTAATTAGGAACTATTCAATGATATAATTTAATTGGACTTTTCATATGCTAAGTTCTGTGATCTTCATAGATCCAAAATTGAAATCATCTTCTCTCATAAATATGCTCATACTTTTAATTTCTCCATTTCTCTTGGTGTTGGTGAGAATGTTAGCATTACTATCAGCACTAACATACTCTCAGTCCCTCGACCTAAAACTCATACATCATTCCTGAGGTGTGTCCTTCATCACAAACCATCAGCTGTCAAAACCTATCCTAACTCCACAATTTCCCTCATGTCATCTCCCTTCCTCTCCAGTCACAATACCATTGACTTTGTTCATATTCTTATTAACTCTTGCTTGGATTTTAATATCTATTTGGCAAGTGTTTATTCCTCCACCCTCTAATTTTTATCTATGATCTATCCTCACCCGGCCAAAGTAATTTTTCTAATGCAAAGATCTGATCATCACATTCCTTTGTCTAAAATTAATAATAATAGCTAGTGTTTATATAGCACTTTAAGGTCTGCTAAATTTTATTTCTATATATATATATTATATAATAAATAAAAAGATATAATATAAATATAATAAAATAACAACATAAGTAAATATAAATAAAATATAGTCCTCAAAATAACCCTGTGAGGTAAGTAGATGCTATTATTATCTCTATTTTACAGATGAGAAAACTGAAGCTTTGAGAGGTTAAGTGACTTGTCCAGAGTCACAGAGTTAGAAAGTGTCTGAGGCAGGCCTAGAACTCGGCTTCTACCTGACTCCAAATCCAGCACTTGCTGTGCCACATAACTCCTCTCAATGGTTTCCTACACCTATAGCAAACTCCTCTTCTGGATATTCAAAGCTGTCCATAATCTGGTTCCACTTTTCCTGTCTCATTTCCTGGTATTCCCTTTCCAATGTTCCTCTTCCTGGCCAAACACCCAGTCCTAGAATTTATTTTAGATTCTCTCACCTCAGCACCTTTGCATATACCTATCATCTACACCTAAAAGACTGATTTCCAAAATCCTTTAATTTGTGTCCACTGGAAAGACCTAGATCAGGTGCTACCATTTTATTTACAATGCTTTCCTCAATCTCCTTGGTTAGTATCGATTTTTGGGATCACAGATGAAGCAATAAACTTTTCTTAAGAGCTTACTATGTACCAAACACAGAGCTAAGAGACCATTAAACTCAGTCTGCTAAATGGAGATTGTACTCCGGAAATGGGCCCTGGCACAATCCCAAGAGGTAACCAACAGAGAGTGGGGAAGTTCAGTCACATCCTACCCTCACCACAATAGCTGATCTCAGGGCTTGTCTGGACAGGACTACCCCACTCCCTTCACCTGTTTTCTGTAACTCCAACACTTCCCCACTGTGTTTCCTCCCTTAGACTGCTTCCTGTGGCTATGTTAAGCTCCCATCCTCTCCCCTTCTGCACCCTGACTGAAGCACTCACAACAGTTATGGGAGAATTGTTGGGGAAAATCCCCTCTTCCCTCCTCAGTGTAGCCAGATGATCCTCTGGATGACCATGGCTGTGGCTGATATGCTTCTCTGCATAGGCTCTGAGTTTATATGGGCAATGGCTGATAAGAGCCCGTTTCATTTTCAATAGCACACTGAGCTGTTAAAGATAATCTTGGAGATTATCTTTCTTCCTAAACCCTTCCAAGGACTTCCCTCTTTCTGTCCTTATCATTACTTTCCTAATCTCCAAGATTCTCTTCCTTTTAGTAATCCTTAATTCATCACTCAACTGAAACTGCTCTCTCCAAAATTAACACTGATCTCTTAATTGCCAAATCTGGTGGCCTTTTCACAATCCTCATCTATCACCTTTTCTCCAGCATTTTGACAATGTTGACCACTCTGTCCTCTTACTTTTTTTCCTCTCTGGGTTGTTGAAAACACTGTATCAACCTATAAAAACTCTAATTATCTACACACAAATTTGGAGACAGAATTTTCTATCCTGATTAATTATCTCCCTAGCAAAGAGCTTCAGTAGATTTTGAAACCTCTTGTTAAAAAAATACAAAACACACAGCCTTCAATTGGTTAGCAAGAACTGATTAACATCAGAGAAGATGCAAATGTGGTATCTGAAATTCAACAAAAACATATGAATAATTGGTGCCTAGTGCTGAAAATGTGAATGCCATGATTTAGTAAACAGCCAATAAAGCCTCGATTTGGATCTATGTGAAGTACCAAGAAACCAGGTATTAAAATAAGACTAAACTTAGAACCAGACCCTCAAATCACTTGGATCAATGTGTTAAGCCACAACTTTCAAAAATAATAAAGCATATTAAATCACACTGTTCTCAATAAAATAATTACTAATAATATTTTACTAAGCAAAACAGGTTTGGGGGATTGGACTGGGATTCTATCGTTTATTTTAGTACTTATTAATTATCATTAATTATGTATTATATTAACTTATGCAATGCTATAGTATAACTACATAATGTGATATATTATAATTGTTTATGGTAACATTAATAAACTGTGTATAATTATATATTAATTTTATTATTTTTTAACTTATGTGATTCTACTAATATAGGGCACTCATAGGTAAGAAAACTCCCTCTACCAATGCAAGTCAGCACCTTCTCTGCATCTCATAGTCTGGAATTACCTATCCCAGAAGAGAACACTGAAAGGATCACAGCCAGCACGTCAGAGGCTGGAACCCAGATCTTGCTGATTTTAAAGCTAGTTCTCTTATCCACTATGCCAAGAACTGCTAATAAGTAAAATGTTATTTTCAAAGTTGGCTCATTCATATCACACTCCCTATCTGTAGCTGTAGCAACTTATGCCCTTCCTCTGAAACTACCTACATTTAACTGCTTTCTAGATATCTGTATTTATTAAATTTATATGTATGCTGCATGTATGTTATTGGTGCTTGTTATGTCCTCCATTAGAATGTAAGATCCTTGCAAACAGGAATTGTTTTGTTTTTTGTACCTGTATTGCCAGCACCATGCCTGGCACAGAGCAGACACACTTAATAAACATTTGCTGATTTATTGACAGCTCCTTTTGTCAATAAATAAAATGTCATTCTGGTTAAGATATTATTTATTATTTTATGTCATGCATAATCATTAGCACAATGGTACATGTATATTATTTAGAAACAGGCAAATATACACAAATGAAGGCATGTGCTAAAAATGATAGAAGCCTATAATGAAAAAAAAGGGAGGTTTTAGGATCATATAATCCATTAGTTGTCTTTACTCTCTCCTTGAACCTCTCAGGCCATTATCACCTCTCCTATTCAACAAATTGCTCATCTTCTAATCAATATTAATAATAACAATAGCTTGTATTTATATAGCACTTTAGGTCTGTGAAACACTTCACATGTTATTTCACTCAATCCTCACAACAACCCTATTACTGTCACTTTTATTATCCACTCTTTATATAGCTGAGGAAACTGAGAAGGAGAGAGGGTCAAATGACTTGCCCAGGGTCACAAATGGCTGAAGAAGGATTCAAATTCAGATCCTCCTGACTACAAGTCCAGCACTCTATCCAAGAGGCTTCATTGTTATAATACAGCTATAATGATCTAAGTATGGGTGGGTGGGTGTGTGCGTGCATGTGTGTGTGTGGGTGTGTGTGTGTGTGTGTGTGTGTGTGTGTGTGTGTGTGTGTGTCCATTTTTCCTTTCCCCTATAAGACTAAATTCCTTTGAGGACCAAAACCTATTTTTGTATCCCTGTTGCCTAGCACAATGTCTTGTACTAGCTGGGTACTTAATGGTTATTGAATTTAAACTGAATAATTCAGTCTGTTTTTATTCACTTCAGTCCTTTATTAGATTATGATATGTCACACGTTGACATCTTCACTGAACAGAACCTTTCTTCTAATTTCAATTTTTTTTGCTTATAAAAATATACCAAAGTTTTTATTAATGAGCATAATAAAGGCTTCAAAAGATATATTCTCAAACTGCACTGTTAAATATTTTCTCTAATGATTATATTTAACAATAACTATCTACAAAGTGGTTTTTCTCCTTCAGTAGGTAAAAATAACTTCATCCAAAATGACAGATTTTTAAGTACTTAGGCCTGACATCTCAACTATTTGAAAAATTAATTTGAATTTATCACTTCTGTTCAAGTATCAAATAAAACAGGCTGTTCCATTTAATATGCAATTCTGAGAAAAAGACAATGAAAGCTAGTTAGCACTAAGGAAAACAGAAGCTAGGCAAGTATTACAGCTTAACTTCACATTTGCTACTGCTTCTGAAAAGAGTTATGTAAAAGGATTTTTAAAAATATTCCATAATTTGCCAGTTAACTTTCCAGAATAACTTGAGAGATGCACAAAATTAGAAGCACAAATTTTGGCACTGAAAGGGACTGGGGTCCCTGAAAAACCTTTCACATTCAATAAGCACTTGGTTTTAAGTCAGAGTGCAATATACAAACATGAATTCTCCCATACAACCTCTACCATATCAGTCAAAAGGACACAACCTCCATGACCTCTAGACCCTGAACAGAAGCCCATATACCTGTATAGTAAAACACACACACACACACACACACACACACACACACACACACACACACACACACACACACACACACACACGCGCGCGCGCGCGCGCACACAGACCCAGTACAGTTGGTTATGCTTTCCTTCCAAGGAGAGCTGGGGTGAGGTATTTGTACATACTAGATAAGATTAAAAACTGTATCCAGGGTACTAACTGTACCCATGGGGCTAATCTCCAAACAAATGCCTTTGTGCCATGGAAAGCAGAATTTTCTGGTATGAAACATGAACATCCATCTTTCAAAAATATTTAAAAGTATTCCCCAGTAGAATAACACATATACTGTAAGACACGGTTCACGTATTACTTAGGTTTTTTAATTGCCTTTTTTCATCTTTCTTCTTAAATTTCTGTTAAAACAGGAGGAGGGGGCAGCTAGGTTGTGCCCTGGAGTCAGGAGGACTCCTGAAGTTCAAATCTGGTCTCAGACCAGACACTTGACACTAGTTGTGTGATTCTGGGCTAGTCACTCAACCCCAATTGCCTCACCAAAAAATAATTAAATAAAAATAAAAGATGAGGAGGGATATATTCAGAAATGAATATGATGTAAGGATGAAAGGTATCAACTAAAAAGAAAATTAAAGTCAAATAAAGGTATTTCCCATTCCAAGTCACCCCCCTCCTTATTGTACCCTTGGCCATTTACTGTCTCCCTTGCTTAATCATATTCTTGTTCTAACTGGAAGCCCTCCCATGGACTGAGTGCTCTGTTGAACGTTAGCAGCTCCAGTAACTAGGCTATTATTCCAGTTTGCAGCTGAACTCATCATGTGAAATGCATTTACCATAACCACTTGGGCTGGAATAGTTCACTAGTCCTGTTCCTATTTATTGTACTGACTTCATTCAATTATCAAATGCTCCCAGGTACAGAGTGTATAGCCTAGTTGAGTGTCACACACTGGGGGCTTAATCCCAACTTACTAATTAAAGTCAGTTAACAGTTTTATCAATTTAAGTAAGATTAGGTAAGTATCCATTAGCATAAGTGCTAAGTAGAGAAGATCTGGAGTTTGTAAAAATTCAGCTCTCTCTTGTCTACATGGCTGAACCCCCCCCCAAATTACTGGTATGTTTTAAGCTGTTGAGTTTTGGGTTTGTTTGTTTGTTTTTAAGATCCTGATAAAGAACTCTGTGTCATGAGACACATTTAGCCCCATGCATATAAGTATACCTATACCCTACTAAATGTTTTAGGTAAAATATACACATAAGCAAGACTACTCATATCTCTAGCTTCTAAATTTAATGACATCCATTATTTTTTAAAAAAAAGCAATGTTAGATATTAGGGGACCAATATTTCAAAATTTATAAGTATTGTGTGTAGTGAAATATTAACTCTCCCACCTTTTTACCCAAAGAAATTTCTATTTCTACAGAATTGCTACCTTCCTAGAAGCTTTTATAAAAATCTCATTATTAAACCTTAACACTGAACTTAAATTTTATTCCTGGTTCAATATGGTCATGATCACTGAAGAAACTATGTCTATATAAACTACTGAAGATTAAATCAAAAGTAAAATAAAAAATCAGATAATGTTAAATATCTGAATGACAGTATTGAATAACTTAATCATTTTAAAAATAACTTAAGAATTCTAAAAACCTTTCTAGAAGAGAGGCTGAAATACCTTGGTATAGAAAGCTGACAAGGATCAAACTTAGAGCAAGACCACATTAGGAATGTTTGACAATGAACAGGCACACTTTTGGACATAATTTACAAGAGGAGCAAAGATAGATTAGCATATAGTATTTCATCATTCTCAGCTGTCACGCTACCTCTGACTGGCATCTCCCAAACTGGTCCATAAAACTCTGGTGTAATGTGATATGAGTAAGTAAAAATCTAAGACATAAAATATCAAACATAAAATCAAGTTTCTTCTGAAACAAACAAACAAACAAAACCAAAAAACCTCTATCCTTTTAACAATTATTCTTCTGGTGATGTATATGATATAATCTCCATTGTATCAAAATGGAGTTCACCCAAAGGGCCATGGAGAGATTCCTGACTGGTATAAATAAATGACAACATATTGTCAACGATAAGTCGCCTGTAAAAACAAAAAAGCAAACTCAGAAAGTAACAAGGAATTCTATGACCCTAAGGAAGGCTAGGCCAATCACAGAGCAAGTGCATGAGATAACAAACAGCCTGAGTGTTGTATTGGTATCAGCAAAATGTCAAGAGACTTGGAGGAAATCTTAGAGGAAAACTGGGCCCTGAAGTTTTAAGAGTAGGAAAATCAATCAACAGGCATGTATTAAGTAATTATGTGGCAGGCACCATGCTAGGTTATGGAGAAGCAAATAAAAAAATGAAACATTTTTCGACTTCAAAAGGGAAACAATGTGTACACACAGAAGTAACTGTAAATATTACACACATAAAGAAAATACAAGGTAATTGGTTGGGGGAGGGGGAACACTAGCAGACGGGGTAAGAGAGAGATTAGGGAATGGCCTCATTTAGGAGGTGGCAAACTTAAGCAGAGTTTTAAAAGAAACTAGGAATCCTAAGGGGAGGGAGGTGGGAGCTGGGGAGAAGAGACTGCATTCCAGCCATGGATAGACAGCTTATGCAAAGGTCCAGAGATAAGAGCTAGAATGTTGTGTGTCAGGAACTGCAAGTAGGCTAAGTCTGTCAGGAATGAAGGATGTGAGAAAGACAGTAATGTGTAAAAAAAAAAAAGGTAGGCTGGGGCCAGACTCTGAAGGGCTTTAAAGGCCAAACAAAGGGCCCTGTATTTTCTCCTAGAAGCAAAAGGAAGCCAGGGTAGTAGCGTTTGGAGCAGGAGAGTGACATAATCAGACCTATGCTTTAGGAATATTACTCTGGCAGACAGATGTGTAAGGAAGCAACTGCACTGAGGCACAGACACCATTTAGGAGGCTATTGCAATGTCCACGGGAGGTGAGGAAGGCCCAAGCTAAGGTGGTTGCTGTGTGAGGAGAGAAAGGGGGTGACTGTGGGAGATGTTGTGGAGGTAGAGTCAACAAGCCTTAGCAATGGGTTCTTTGACCCAGCAATATCACTTCTAGGGCTGTATCCCAAAGAGATCATAAAAATGAGAAAAGGACCCACATGCACAAAAATATTTGCAGCAGCTCTTTCTGTGGTGCCAAGAATTGGAGACTGAGGGGATGCCCATCAATTGGGGAATGGCTGAACAAGTTGTGGTATATGAATGTAATGGAATACTATTGTTCCATAAGAAAGGATGAGCAGGCAGACTTCAGAAAAACCTGGAAGGACTTGTATGGACTGATGCTGAGTGAATTGAGCAGAACCACAAGAATGTTGTACACAATAACAGCCACGTTATGTGATAACTAACTTTGATAGCCTTAGCCCTTCTCAGCAATGCAAGGATCTAAGACATCTTCAAAAGCCTCATGATGGAAAATGCTATCTACATCCAGAGAAAGAATTATGGAGTTTGAATGCAGATCGAAGCATACTATTTACTCTTTTTTTTTAACTTCTATTTTGTTTTGTGTCCTCTTTCTTGTGGTTCCTTCTATTGGCTCTAATTCTTCCTTACAACATGACTAATGTGAAAATTAAAAAAAAAGACTGAGCAGTGGGTTAACTATGGGGACTGAGGCAACATGAGGAGTCAAAAGTGCCTCCAAGGTTGTGAATCTGAGACAAAGAATGGTGGTATCCTCACAGCAACGTTGTTAAGAAGAGTGGATTTGAGGGAAAGATAATGAGTTGTTTTGGACATATATAGCTTAAGATGCTTATGGGACACTGTACAGGAAATGTCCAGTAGTAGATGGTGATATGGGATTCTGGAGATTAGGAAAACCACCAGGACTGGATTTACAGATATAGGAACAGCATAGATGGAGACAATGATTAAACCCACAGAAGTAGATGATCAGTAAGAGAGAGTATAGGGAAAGAAGAGGTCTCCAAGACTAAATCTTGGAGCATCCCAACTGTTAGGGAATGAGACACCGATAACTGAGAAAGGGTCATTGGATTTGGCCACGAAGAGGCCACTGGTAACACTGAAGAAAGTAATTTCAGCTGAAGGATAATATCAGAAGCCAGATTTCAAGGGGTGGAGAAATGAGTAAGTGCAGAGGAAATGGAGGCAGCAGTTATAATAGACAGCTTTTTCTAGGATTTCGGCTCTTGACAGGGAGGAGGCATATAGGATAACTTAGAGCAACGGTAGGGTTTTTTAAGCTTAGGAGAGTCCTATAAATATTTGTAGGCAGAAGGGAAAGACCTAGGGAGTGTGACAAAGAGTTAATTAAGGAAGAATAAAGCATTGCCCTGTGGCAAAGAGTGTCTAGTTCAAAGCTGATGATAAAAATTTTAGTGTATTCATTAAGCATGGTTGAATGATATCCCTTGGGTAATTTCTCCAATAAGGCAAGCAGATATGGAAGGTGAGTAGGAATGAAAGGTAATCCAGGGCTGAGGCAAAGGCAAAAAGGATTCAAAGGTAAAGGTCAATGTAAATTTGAACTGGTTAACTCTAGGGAAAAGACTGGGAAGGGAGAAAAGTAAAACCAGATTATGGGTGATGGCCTGGGAGAACTGAGGGTTGAAGGAAGGCTCACTGGGAAAGACAAAGAAGTTAAAGAGAAATAAGGCATATGGAAAGATGAAATCATTGGGTATAATCAGGTAGAATTCTGAAAAATTAAAGTGAGACATTTATGTGTGATAGTGACACCAAGGGGGTGAATACCCTCATATGTGGCTGAGCAGCTAGGGTACATGAAAATATATGTCATGGAAGTTAAGAAAATTAAAGTACTGAGAAAGCTGGGTCTTTGAAGGGAATATCAACCTGTTATAAACTATAAATTATCCTAAGTTGCCGTCTTGTGTTGGCCTATGTGGCACTTCCCACACTGACAAGATCTCAGGTCCTTGACCTGCTGATCCCAGTTCACAACAGCCCTCTAGTTTGGTCTCCCAGCTTCAAGTCTCTCCCCACTCTAGTTTGTTCTCCACTCAGCTGTCAAATTAATCTTCCTAAGGCACAGATGTGGCCATATCACCCCCTACTCAAATGCCAGTGGCTCTCTATCATCTCCAGGATAAAATATGAAACTCTGGAATTCAAAATCCTTCACAATCAGGAGCCTTTCTCTCCTTCCAGTCTTCTTACATGCACTCTCCTCGTATGCTCTGTAACCCAGACCCAGTGACACTGGCCTCCTTGCTGTTCCTTGAATAAGATACTCCATTTCCTGCCTTTTTACTGGCCATTTTCATTTTACTGGCCTGGAATGTTCCTCCCCTTCATCTTCACCTCCAGGCTTCCCAGGCTGCTTTTAAGGCCCAGCTAAAATCCCATCCTTATACAGGGAGTCCTTCCTAATCTCCCTTAATGCTATTGCCCTCCCTCTACTGATTATTTCCAATTAATCCTGAATATATCTTGTTTGTACATAGCTGTTTGCTGGTTGCCTCCACAATTAGATTGAGTTCCGGGAGAGCAAGGATTGTCTTTTGCCTTTCTTTGTATCCTCAGGGCTTAGCACAGTGCCTCACACATAGTAGGTACTTAATAAATGCTTATTGACTGACTACTTAATGATTATTTATGGTCTGTCCTTTCAATTAGAGTAAGTTGACAGATTCAGAGAATTTTAGAGCTGGGCAGTTCATTCAGGGTGTTTGTTCTAGGAGGAGTCCAAAGAGGTTTGGAATCTTCATGAAATAAGAGCTTGACATGCCAAAATGATGCTCAGCAAGCAGTTTTCTGACAGTGTGAGGAAGTAGGGGACTTGGGACTAAGGTGAGGCCCAGCCAGCAGCATCAAGGAAATAAGCAATGAAGACAGAAATAGCCAAAGTTACACAGTCATAAGGGCGAGGCGTGCAGTCACAGATGATACCAAGCCATTCACCCCTCTAGGGATGGTCAGTTCTCCAGAGGTCTTATACATAAGCCTTTTGGCTGCAAGTAACCAAGCTACTGGAAAGAGGGTATCTTCCAGTAGGGCTAGGAATAGCTGAGCCCCTCCTTTGAGAAGTAGGTACAAACATGCCAAATTTATTTCTTTATGTAACAAAGGGTGGGTTTACAGGACCTGGGGGAGGTGCAATTGGGTGCCAGGGACACATAATTCCACAAAGGTCAAGAGGCTCAAGGTTTCTAATAGCTTGGCATCACAGTATGAGTACTGATCTTTCTGAGAACAGTTTGGTATGCAAAGATTGCTATTTGATAAGGCACTACAGATGGACGCAAGGAATATGTAAGTTTAACGGGATCAGGAGACAGGGCCTTCTAATAATTTTGTATTTTATATAGTAGTGTTCTAAGTGTTCCATCCTATTTCTAAGCTATGAGGATACTTGTCTGCCTTGCATAGTTGAGGTTGATTAAAATCTAGAAATGTTTATTTCTGGTCTGGTGTCATGAATGATTCTATAGAATAAATGGGGTTTAGGGAAATTTGGGCAACAAAATAGAAAAATTTATAACTACCGTCCTACCACTACATCTTTATCTTTTGAAATCCCTAGTTTCTTTCAAAATTCTGCCCAATCAACTCCTTTGATATGAAGCCTTTCCTAATGTCCCCCAAATTTACTTTGCATTTGTTTATATTTCATACACGCATTTACCTAGATATTTCCTGACAATGGAGACTATTTCATTTTTGCCTATGTATAACAGAATGCCTAAGCACAGTTCTTGGAATATATTAGGCTTTCAATAAATATATAGGTCAGTAGCTCAGTGATATCATTAATCTGGATATATTCAGTATAGTGGGAGGAAGCCATAACCCATTTCTTTCTCATCTCGTGCTACTCTTAACCATGGTTCCTTTCTTTTTCCTACTCTTTATCTTCTCTTATGGGATCTCATTATCTCCCATGGGTTTTCAGTTATTTCTATGCAGTTGACTTCTCTACCTATATATATGGCCCTATATGTAATGGCAGAAGAAGTTTCTCACCTGGACCCTACAGGTGTGGTCCAAAAAAATCTCCATCAAGATTTGCTACTGCATTACCAATTGCCCAACCAACATTTTAGTTTCACTTGATGTCCCAGAGATATTTCAAGCTCAATACACCCAAAACAGAATTCATTATCTATTACATGCCCCCCTCAAAACCATGCTTTTCCAGACTTCTCTATTTCTGACAAAGAAATCATCATCCTTCCAGGGTCCCAAATTAAAAACCCTGGAGTCACTTTTGACTCCTCATGTTGCCTCAGTCCCCATAGTTAACCCACTGCCAAGTCTTGTTCACTCTACATCTCCCACAGCCAACCCTTTTTCTCTCCTCACACAGCAACCACCTTAGCTTGGGCCTTCCTCACCTCCCGTGGACATTGCAATAGCCTCCTAAATGGTGTCTGTGCCTCAGTGCAGTTGCTCCCTTACACATCTGTTTGCCAGAGTAATATTCCTAAAGCACGGGTCTGACTATATCACTCTCCTGCTCCAAACGCTACTACCCTGGCTTCCTTTTGCTTCTAGGAGAAAATACAGGGCCCTTTGTTTGGCCTTTAAAGCCCTTCAGAGTCTGGCCCCAGCCTACCTTTTTTACACATTACTGCCTTTCTCACACCCTTCATTCCCGCCAGACTTAGCCTACTTGCAGTTCCTGACACACAACATTCTAGCTCTTATCTCTGGACCTTTGCATAAGCTGTCTATCCATGGCTGGAATGCAGTCTCTTCTCCCCAACTCTCACCCCCCTCTTAGGGTTCCCAGTTTCTTTCAAAGCTCTGCTTAAGTGCCACCTCCTAAATGAAGCCATTCTCTAATCTTCCCCTTACACCATCTGCTAATGTTCCCCCTCCCCCAACCAACTACCTTGTATTTTCTTTGTATACAGAGGATGCTCCAAAAGTCTACAACTTTTGTAATACTCTCTTTTAGTGGTTTCTTCTATGTGTTTGCTATTTCCCTGGATAGGATGTCAGTTTCTTGAGCTCAGAAAATATTTGTTTCAGTTTTTCAAAACTTTGTTTCCCTACAGCCTGGAAGATAGTAAGCACTTAATAAATGCTTACCATTTGACTGAATACAGCCTTTGATCCCTGAGAGTGAGAAAAGACTGAACGACTAGCTCACATTCTCAAAGCCAGTAGTGTTAGAGACAAGACCCAAATTCAGTTCTTCTTAACTTGGAGGTCAACTTTCTACTATATCATGTCCCTGCTAAACGTTATTTTATCAATAACATGCATAATGTAGATAATGTGGAATGGTGGAGAGCTGGCCATACAGAGTTGGGAAAACCTTGGTTTAAGTCATTTCTCTGGCACATACAGGCTGCGTGACCCTTGGCAAATCCCTTAACTTCTCTGTGCTCTTCCTCCCAGGCAACTCTGTAAGGTTATAAGTTGCAGAGTAAGTGTTGACCTGTAATGGTAAAGGAAGTTTCTCACCTGGACCCTACAGGCGTGGTCCAAAATAATAATGGTAGTGATAATAATGCTTTATGAGACAAAAATTCACCTCACTTGCCCCTCACACATAACATCTGGCCAATATTTAAATCAACCAAAAAGTACTTATTAAGCATCTATGTGCTGGGTACTACACTAGGTTTTAAAGGCACAAAGAAAGTATGTTAAAAGCAAAAATACAAAATCATTCAGAAGATAATTCAAGGCTCTAAATATTTCAAGGTTTTACGGCACTAGGAGTAAAATAAGACTAATATGAACAACAAATCTTTTCACTTTCCTCAAAATGGCTTACTAACAATGGTAGCAGATTTTGTTTTTTAATCTAAACAAACCTCTGTAGTTTAAGGTGGGTTTTTTTTTTAAGAGAGAGAGAGAAGTAAAAAAATGAACAGCAACATCACTGAACATAGGGAGCTATTTTCTCGGCTGATTTTGTGATTGCCATTTTGTGGTTCTGTCTTCTACTCAACCAACTGTTGTTGTGAAACAAGGGTGATCCAGAATGTGAATGGCAAAAACAAAATGTGATGGTGAATGGGATGGCTGCTTCTCCAGCAAAGTCTTACATCTCAATGCAGTATGGAGATGACTGGCCTTGCAGAGGTTTTGCCAGAAAAGGGACACATTCCCTATCTCCAATCTATTCTCCAATATTATCATTTCTACCTTTACAACAGGAGCCCTTCTCTCCACTCACATACTCTTCCCCCTAGCATAAATGCTCATTTTCTCTCTATCTCTCTCAGCTGGACTATTGCTTCACCCTGCTTCTGGTCTCCCTGCCTCTTAGTCTCTCCCCGCTCCAGTCCATCCTCCACCCAGTTACCCTGCTAAAGCACAGGTCTGATCATTATCAACTCTATAAACTCCAGTGGCTCCCTATTACTTTGAGGACCAAGGAAATTCTCAGTTTAGCATTTACAACTTGGCCCCTTTCTGATTTTCCAGTCTTAAACTTTGCTCTCTTCCACACACTTGCTGTTACTCTGACAAGGCAATTCATCTCCTGACACCTTAACTTTACACTGGCTAAATGAAGTCTATTTCCTCATGCCTGAAATGCCTTGACTGTTCTCCCCTCCCCTGCCCTCACCTCTCCCCCTACGTTACCCCCATGTTTGAAATGCTTTCCTTCTTCATCTTTCTTTCCTATCTTCCCTGGCCTCCTTCATGATTCAGCTACACAGATCATCAGGAGGTCTTTCCTAATCCTCCCCACTGCTAGCACCTTTCCTCTGAGATTACCTTCCATATATATTTAAATGTAAGTAATTGTTTGCCTGTTGCCTTTGCAATTAAATTATTTGAGCTCCTTTAGGGCAAAGACCATTTTTTGCCTTTCTTTGTATCTTCAGCCCTTGGCACAATATAAGGCACAGGTTGCTGTTGTTCAGTTGTTTCAGTTGTGTCCAACTTTTCATGACCCCATCTGGGACTTTCTTGGCAAAGATACTAGAATGGTCTATTTCCTTCTCCAGTTCATTTTACAGATGAGGAAACTGAGGCAAACAGGTTAAGTGACTTGCTCAGGGTCACACAGCTAATAAGTGTCTGAGGCCAGATTTCAATTTAGGTCTTTCTGACTCCAGGCCCAGAGTTTTAACCATTGTACCACCTAGCTGCCCAATATGGCACATAGTATGTGCTTAACAAAAGTTGATGACTGATTAATAAATCCTAGTAAGCTGAAAAGGCTATGCAGTGATAGGTTGTCTGTCTCACTGAAGGATGGCCCACGTGAACATCAAAAATGCTTCACACTGCAAGTTTGGCCACAGCAATTCATTAAGACAGCACACCAATGAAACCATAACTCTTTTAATACATGAATATCAACTGCTGTTGGGAACAGCAGAAAATGGAATTATTTGGCAAACATGCAGTAAAGATCATTGAAAACACCATAGCACGTGTTCTGAACATCCTGAAGTGAAAATAGTAAAATGCTTCATTTAACCAATACTAAAACCCTCAAGGAGAACTTTTCTAACTAAGAGTTAAAGAGTGATAATACAAACCTCTTGGGACATCTGAAGCAGCACTATTATGGGCTGGTTCAGCAGCCAAAAAGAGATTTAGTTAGTGAACAACCCAAGTGACCACAAGGAGAGGAATGCCAGAAAGTAGATAAAAAAGAACAATGAGGGGGCAGCTAGGTGGTGCAGTAGATAGAGCACTGGCCCTGGAGTCAGAAGGACTGAGTTCAAATCCAGCCTCAGACACTTACTAGCTATGTGACCCTGGCTAACAACCCCAATTGCCTCAAAAAGAAAAGAAAAGAAAAAGAACAAATAGTAGGAAAAGTAAAGACCAGGGAGAGTTTTCTTTTTCTTTTTTACAAAGTACCTTATACACTATCATGCCTCTTTTTTTGTGCAATAAGTCACACAATACCTACTAATAACTCATCATGGGGAAAAGAGTGGTATAGGAAATCTAAAACATGTAGGTAAACCCTTACGCAAACCTGATCAAGAAAATATAAACCTAAAAAAGAGATAATTGGCAAGTTCTTTTGACCTTTTTGTCATGCAAACATAAGTTCATTGTATTTTTTTTTAGCCACACTTCACCACAGAAACCAAATCAAGATAGGAAGAATAGAAAACTTTATTTAAAGGACTAAACAGTTTTCATGTATGTAAAGCCCCAATTTTACCCAAAATATGTAGATTTTTTCAACATATGTTTCTTTTTCAGGAATACCCTCTGCCACTAAATCTGGTATATTGTTAATCAGATAGTATATACTTCAGAACAGTTGATTAAATATTGGTCAAACCAAATGCATTCACCTCTGCAGAGAGGTTTGTTTATTCATCTGGTTTATTCTGTTGCAAAAGTGGACTGATCATTCTATTAATCCTCAGGTAATAATAGCTAGTATATAGAGTCTGTTAGGTGCAGGGTACTGTGGTAAGTGCTTTACAAATTTGTCTCATTTGTATCTTCACAACAACCCTGGAAGGTAGGTGCTATGGTTATCCTCATTTTACAGTTGAGAAAACTGAGGCAAACAAAGGTTAAGTTTCTTGCCCAGGGTCACACTAGACCTTGGGTCTGAAGCCAAATTTGAATTCAGGTCTTCTGACTTCAGGCCAGAATTCTATCTACCTTGCCTGTAGATCAGAGATAAAATCTTAGAGGGGACCCTTATAGACTATCTGTGGCTAAAGATGCCTCCCATAAGGAAAACTTACTGTTTCACCACTGAGAAGTTCAAATTTTTAAAAGAAGGTTAAAAGCTATATAACCTATATCTAATTGCTTACTATCTCAGGGAGGGGGCGAGGGGAGGGAAAGAGAGATAGAATTTGTAACTCAAAACTTTTTTTAATGTTAAAAAATTGTTTTAACATGTAATTGGGGGAAAAATAAAATATATTGAAAAGTAAAATTTATAAGTGGGGGGAAGCTGCATTCTTATAATTTCTACACATTCAGTTCAAGAATTTTTCTTGCATATGACCATTCTTAAGAATCTGAAAACAGCTAATGTAATTTTAGACTACAGTAAAAGGAGTACGTTCATAACAGAGGAAAGAATTCTGATGTGCTAGGTCTTTTCAAATAAACAATGATGCTCATGGTTGACTTTTACACAGTACTTTAAGGTTTGAAAACCAATTTATACATATTATCTCATTTGACTGGGTATCACAACAACCCTCACAGGTAGGAGGCATTATCATTAACTTATAGATGAGCAAATGGAAGCTCAAAGTCACACAAGGAGTATCAAAGGTAACCTCTGAACTCAGGTCTTCCTGACTCCAAGACCACCACCCTATCCACCATGCCACCTGACAACTGAAGCCAAATGCCTGAAGTTCCTTCTATCTTTCTCAAATGGTATTGTTTCTCCTAGTTCTTAAAATACAGCATCCAGAACGCAAATGCAATTCTTCAGGTGATTTGACAACTATACAGTACAATGGAAAAACCTCATTCATTCTGGCATCATATTTTTATTAATTCAGTGTAAAACTTCATTAGCTTATTTTTTGGCAGGATGCTACACTATTGGCTTACACTGTACTTTTAGTCAACTGAAGTCTCTAAGTCTTTTTGCCCATGAACTCTTGATATACCAAGTTTCCTAGTTACAGAATTTATTTTAAACCCAAGTACATGGATTTATATTTAAAACATAAATATTATTCCTATTAAATTCTGAATTGTCCCATTGTTGTCATCTATGCACATCTTTTTAATCCTGTTTGTCTTCCAACCTATCTACTAACTCTCCCAGCTTAGAATCTACAAAATTTTCTCTTTCTTTCCAAGTCCTTGCTAAAAATGTCGAACAAAAGAGGACCAAGGATAGAGCCTTCAAATATACCACCAAAGATTTATTAAGGCTTAGATCAATTGACACTTTGAATGTCATTCAACAACTACAAAATCCTCCATCTTATTTAAAAGAGTGTCACAAGGGATTATGTCAGAAATATTGCTGACATTCAAATACGTTGTAATCAAATGCATTCCCTTGACATGCTCATCTCAAAAAAAAATGGAGGTTTGGCCTGATTTGTTTTTAGGTAGACCACGCTTGTACTCCTCAAAGGTCCAAAATATGCTTGAAAAATTTACAAGGAATCTACAAATCAATTCCCATTTCCTGGAAATGCCTCCTGCCCCCACCCACATTTCATAAATCAGGAGATTTGCTTATATACAGTCTCTTGCCAGCTCTCAGTTACCCATAGTTCCTTAAGGATTACCAGTACTGGTTTCATGATCAGGTCTGTAAGTTTTCAGTGTCCACGGTATAGTTCACATGACCCTAGAGACAAACTTCATTTAAAACAGCTATATATTCACACTCTTTCTACCTTACTCACCTAACTCGAACTTTACTTACTTCTTAACTAGGTTTACCCTTTCAAGCCTAAAGAGCATTCTCCTTAACAAAGAAGATGAAAGCAAAGTAGGTACAGTGGTTCTTTTTCTTTTCCATCATCAGCTAACAGTAGATATCACCACTCTCCCAAGGAACAAGTCTATGCCTTTCTTCTTACTTGGAGAATATCTTTTTCAAAGTATTTTGTTCCCCTTGAATTTTACTTCCAGGTTAAATTTATTCAGAAATTTGGCCTTCCTAAATGCTATTCTTACACAACTAAACCACATAGGTGATCCTCCAGAGTTATAGATACTTCCTCCCACGTGTCCTTTCTAAAGGAGAGTTCAAAAGAGCACTCTGAGTTGCCCCAGAAGTTTTAGATGTCTTCCTTCCCCCTTTTCTTCTACATCAGAATCATTAGGGACCAGAATTAAAAGTGTTCCTTTCAGTGGTTGTTTTCTTCCTTTTTACAAATATTTGGTCATGGTCTCGTGTATTTGCCTTTTGTTTGAACTATTTGAAATCTGCTTTATCAGAGGTTCTGTTTCTAGCAGAATTAACACTTCCAAGAGCTGGCTGAATGGCTGAAATATATACACACCACTACTGGCACGAAGCCTGGCATGGAGACAAAACAGAGTAATCTCTATTACACTCATGTATAGCATGAGCAGTTAGACTAAATGACCTAAGAAACCTATCAGCTTTCATAACGTGATATTCTCTGACTGGGCAGGCAGTCCTATAACATACTTTCACATTAGCTTTATTTCTTGCTCCTTTTATCCATATCCAGTTACTTGTGACCATATTTCCACAGTTACTTTATACTTCATGAAATTTCCATAGTTGTGTTGATCTTTGCTACTCCCCCAAACCTATAAGATCTCTTTCTCTTAAGCAATAGCTACATTCCCAATGCCATAGTCCAGTTGTGAGCCTGAACCCCAACTCCAGATCTCAGGGAGTGCCAAATTCTGAGGACATAAAGATAAAATAAGACACAACCCTGCCCTTGAGGAATTTATAATCCAGTAGGAGAATATATGCACACAAATAATGTAACAACCACAAAATAAGCAGCATAAAACATATGAAAAGGGAGAGATCTTTATGAGATTCTATTTTTCTTCCTTGTATTAATTTCACATTCACTTTATCACCCATGCTTTGTGTATTGGAATAAGCGCATTTATAGGAATTACATTTCTTGGTGCTTCTAAATCTCATTAGGAAATGAGAAACACTTCTCCAAGCCCAATGAGGTGTTACAGTACCAATCCATTTCATAAGACAACAAATGATGTATCTAGCCAATCGATGCAATCTGCTTCCTTGTATAAAATCAGCTAAGCACACTTATCTTTGATCATACCATCACTTGTAATGTAGATTTAACCATAGTTTTGCTAGCCTTTTTTCCTCCATTTGTGTCAACTAAATTATCTTACAGAAGTAATGAAGAAGATAAGTCAATAACTTACTGTTCTATTCCCTGGACATGCATTCCATGCTATTTAATCAAAGAAATAATTCTTTCAGGGTAGCTCTGTGGTAGACAGAGCACTAGGCCTAGAATCAGGAAGACTCATCTTTCCGAGTTCAAATCTGACCTCAGCCACTCACTAGCTGTGTGACCCTGGGCACGTCACTTAACCCTGGTTGCCTCAGTTTCCTCTCTGTAAAATGAATTGCTGAAGGAAACGGCAAACCACTCCAATATCTTTGCCAAGAAAACCCTAAATGGGGTTACAAAGACAGAACAACAAAAAATTCTTTCAATTTATACCTACTGCAGGGTAGCAATAAAATATCCAAGCCTTGATCTACTACACACACACAAAACATCCTCAGAATTCAATCACTGACGTTCCTTCTCCACGTGAGATTGCTATACTTGCTACTCACTACCATCTCATGCCTTCTCCTGCGCAAAATGGAGAAATTGACAAGGTAATGGTAAAGCAGTTCTATCATCACTTAGCTTCAAGGTCCTTTTCAAGCTAACTTTAGGTCATGGGGATCTACTTTCTCTTTAGTCAAGTTACTTCTGTTGGGAATGCAGGAAGTCAAGATACAAGATGTCCTTAAAATCTTAATTGAGTTTTAAGCACTGCATTTCCAGAAGAAGTAAATTAAGCTATTAAAGCTTTAATAGTTAAAAACTGCACTAAGACTTTTGGGCCACTCTGATATAGTCAACTGCAGTTTAAAGAGTACAATGCTGTTAATGCTACCAGCCCACCAGAAATTCTGTTCTAGTCAATAAACATTTATTAAGTGCCTACTACATAATAAGCAATGGGAATAAAAGACTTAAAAAATAAAGTCCTTGATTTCAAGAAGTGGGATAAAGCAAACAATAAAACAGTAAATACGAGGCAGACTGTGAGTTGTAAAGACCTAAACAACTTTTTTTTAACTTGGTTCCATCCAACAATTCTAAGAAGATGATCTGGATGAAAGAGGTATGTCAGCTAATCAACCATTCTTAGGCCTCACTTCAACCAAAATGCAAGTCTTCTCTAGTAAGACTGTCTTAATACTCAAGTGGAATGCACATGCTTAGACATACTGAAATGGACATTTGGGGAAGCGGGGCCTATTAAACATATAAATCGTGTGTGTGTGCGTGTGTGTGTGTGTGTGTGTGTGTGTGTGTGTGTGTAAAGCTCTTCACAAACCTTAAAGTAACATATAAATGCTAGCTATTATTATATTTTATAAAAGCTTATAACATTTTTGTAGTCAATTCTTATACTTAACTATGTATATATGGTATTCCCAGAACCTTGCACAGTGTCTTACATGTTTATCGTTGTTCAGTCACTTTTCTGATCATGTCTAACTCTTTGTGACTTCATTTGGGGTTTTTTTTGGGAAAGATACTGGAGTAGTTTGTCATTTCTTTCTCCAGCTCATTTTACAGGTGAGGAAACTTGCCCAGGGGTCTTGCATAGAGTAGATGCTTAATAGAAGTTTTACAGAATGAACTGAACACACTGTGGCAGGAAGAGTAGTGTGAAGAACATTTTTCCAGAAAAGGTTTATATTATAAACCACCTTTTAATGCCTTCCCATAACAATGGTATTTCTAAGTTAGAGGATATTCTTTACCGCTATAATAGTAGGAACTTTTCTTCTGCATCATCACATATAAGCAATTCGCTGTTTGTGATATAGCCACTTTTGTTAAAGCCTCAATGATTAGACTAGTTAACTGACAGCAGAACAAAAATCAACAGTATACTTACTATGTGCCAGGTACCGAGTTAAATGCTTTACAATTATTATTGACCCTCACAACTACCTTGGTAGGTAGGTGCTATTATTATTCCCATTTATCAGCTGAGGAAACTGAGGCAAAGAAAGGTTAAGTGATTTGTCTAGGGTTACACACAGCTAGCACGTGTCTAAAGTTGGATTTCAACTCTGGTCTTTCTGACTCTGAGTTCAATATCCACTTCACCACCTAATATCCCAATATTAATATAGTAAAATGGGAGTACATTCTATTACACAATGCGTTTTAATTGATAAAATGATTCACACCTCAAGTTGGTAAAATTTGTATTATTTTAACACAACACTCAAAAGAATGGATTTCTGGCCTCTAACTGTTTACTCAATGATTATAAAAGTTGTGTATAACATTAGTTAAACACTTTTAAGCATTAACATTAAGCTTGACAACTGGCAATGTTCTGCTGAAGTCTGATTTGCCATCTAAACCTCCTCTGGAGTATCAAATTATTGTTCCACACTAGAACTAAGGGCTGCACAGTAACAAGGGAATGAAGAGATAGGATCTGATACAATGTGGAAAAAGGCATCAAGTTTTATCAAACAAGTGTATATCTGGAAATTTGGCAACAATGTTATCAAAATGAAATTGCAAAGAATGAAATAAATGACACCCCCCCCCCCCCCGGTTAAAACTACATTTGTAGTTATGGTCTTTCCATTTCTAATTTTGTGACCAACTCTATAGTGGGAGCGAGTCAAATTTTTGTTAGTCATCACTACCAAATAAAGCATCTATAATTATTTGCGTTGTAGGTTCACAGGAGTTTTGAGTTGGAAGTCACCTTGCAGTTCACCTAATCCAACCTTGTCATTTTACAAAGCCCAGGAAAATGAGCGTGAAACCTTTAGCTCGACAGAGAAAGGGACTATGGTGAAATAGATATCTTTCCCTTTGCAACACAGGAGAAAATTTCTATTTCTTTCACAAAAACCTTCCCTGGAAGTCTGAATTTTTCCACTCATTACAAGTGAGTTTTTCCACACACAGAAGCTTATATGGCATTCATTTATCATTAGGGGGTCTTGCTCTGTATTCTTAACTAGAGAAATTTCTCTCTTATCTTTGTCATCAGGACCACCACTGCTCCCTCCAGACCATCAGATCCACAGAGAAGCAGCTCTGGGAGACAATTTACTCAGCTTTGGAACCATAGCCCTGTGGCCATACTATTTTATTTAAAGAACAAGGCAACAGTAAACACACATGGCCCACTCTAACTAGCCTTCCCCAGACCACGCTTCATGGTTCATCTGTTTACCCTGGCTATCTCCTTCCCAGTTAACCTGCTACCCCCCACACCCCTACCCACTCCCATATTACACCTCAGTAATTACATCACTTCCGCCTACAATTGCTTCTCAAAAGAGTATGACAAATGACTAACCTCTGGCCCCAGTACCCACTTCTGCAACTCCCCAAACCAAATCAAAACACCTTCCTTAGCCACCATTCCTCATTCTGCCCACCATACTGGGAGCCTAGGGACTGTATTGCTTTTGCATTTGTAACCACAGTAAATGACACATAGTAGGTGCTTAATAAATGTTTTTCATTCCTTCATCTTACATCTCTACAATTTTCTACTAGGACTTGTGAGCTCTTCAAATACTAGAGGATAGCTATCTTGTCACCAAAGACTTCTCTAGTTTAAATGTTCCCAGTTCCATTATCCCATCCCTCATGGCGCCTGGTGATCTCCAGTCCCCTCACCATTGTGGCTACCCTCCTCTGGGCATATTCCAACATGCCAATGTCACTTCTAAAATGCAGGCCCCCCAAATGAGCCACAACTCCAAATATAGTATGAGAAAGATCATCTTAGCTTTACAGTGGTCACACCATATTGCTAACCCAGTAAACCTAAAGAAGACTTGAATAGCTGGGTCTTTTAAATTAACTGCTTTTTAGCCATCCCCTCTCCATCCTTTACTGAAGATTAAAAAGCCATACCCAATGCCAGCCACA
Source organism: Phascolarctos cinereus (assembly GCF_003287225.1). NCBI lineage: Eukaryota > Metazoa > Chordata > Mammalia > Diprotodontia > Phascolarctidae > Phascolarctos > Phascolarctos cinereus. The sequence goes on from NW_027555847.1 coordinate 321,831,285, forward strand.
TCTAACATTTTCCCCCTTATCTCTGTTCCCACAGCCCCCACCCTAATTCAGGGCCAGACCAGCCCATACATGGAAAATAGCCTCATTTGTCCCCCTGCCCAGTTTTCCCCCCACCTTCAGTCCCTCCTTTACACACCTGCAAAATAGTCTTCTTAATAGATATGTCTTTCCCCCAGCCCAGAAATACCTGTTGTGGTTTCCCACTTACTGTAAGATAAAATACCAACTTCTTAGCCTGGCTTTTAAGGTCCTCCCACAAACTACCTCTAGTTTATTTCACAGTATTCCTTTTCACATACTCTGTGTTCTAGCCAAGCTGCTTGTTGTACTTAGCGTGCCATCTCCTGCCTCCCTCCAATGCCCTTTTGCAGGCTGGCTCCCATACTTGGAATGCACTTCTGCCTCACCTCTCTCAAGTGAGCTAGAAAATATCTTCCTTATCAGGTTCAGTTTAGGAACTACTTCTGCTATGAAGCATTTCCTGATCTCTTCAACAGAGAATAGCTTCATCTTCTAATCTGTCTGGATCTCTGTTTTGTCCTATCACATTCAACCTTATCATTCACTTATTCGTGTTTATGTCATATCCTCTTGAGTAGATGGTAAGTTTGAGAACTGGCATGATGTCACTTTTCAGCTCTGCATTTCCAGAGCCTGGCACATCCTACATGCTTGCTTATTAAGCTGAATCCCTATTAAATGTCATCATTCCCTTTAGCCCATTGTTCAGCCTGCTTTGGGCTTTATGGAACCCAATCCTTTCATCCACTATATTGGCTATCCTTCCAAAATAAACTGTAATATTGATACATATGAAAATACTATAAATTATAATACTAAACTTTGGTGTGATGGTTATTGGAATTCCACAATTCCCAAATGATAACAGTTTTATGGAAAAGAAGATCTCTCTATATGTACCGCCCAACTTACCAACTTGTAGAACACAATTCATTTTTAAGTTAAGAAATGCCCATCTGAAAAAGTAGTCATCAGTCCACAGTAGTGTTTGTGTATGTGTGATAAATGGCTGCCTGAATCAATGAATGTGTGTTAGTTTACTTTCTACCATTAGCAAGAGAAAATATATTGGACACATATTCAAAGGAGATTTGGGTTCCTGCCCAGGCTGTACCACTAACTAGCTTTGTGACTTTGGGAAAATCACTTCTTTAGAAAACGAATGCTTCTTAAGAACTCTGACCAACACAATTACTAACTCTATGATGTCAGAGGACTGATGATGAAGAATGCTACCAGTTCCTCAGGGAGTGACTAAATGTGAAGAATGAGACATATTTTTGACATGGCCAATGCAGGAATTTGCTTTGCTTGCTTCTGCATATTTGTTTTGTTTTTCTTATTTTTATCCAGTAAAGAAGAGGGAGAAAAAAGAAAGAAAATAAGTGCTTGTTAATTGGAAAAAAAATTAATAAAAAGGCAAGAGAGAAGAAGAAAAAGAAAATGAGTGGTTTGGTATAAAAGAGAGAAGGTACTTTTCATTACTGTGGCTCAGGGAAAAATTCTTAACTACCTAAAGGAGATAAGAGATCATAAAAAGCAAAAGATAACTTTGATTAAGTAAAATTTAAAAGCAAATACAAATGAAATCAATGTGGTTAGAATGAGAGAAATTATAGATTGCAGAAAACATTCACATCAAAAATCACCAAAACAATGTGATATCCAAAACATATAGGGAATAGACACATATTTAATCCTAAGAGCCATTTCCCACTAGGTAAACTTACTACCTGTGAATCTTGGAGAAAATACTTAATTTCCCTGGGCTTCAGTTTCCTACACTGTAAAATGAGGGAGTTAAACCACATGGCCTCTGAGACCCCTCCCACCTCCAGATCTTTGATCCTAAGGTTTCCCCTCATGCCCTGCAAGTCAGCTAAGATGATAGAAAGTGGTGAATAGATCAACAGGAGGGTCTGTGGGAAAAGAAGCATATTAATAAATTGTTGATGGAGTTGTGAATTGGTCCAATCATTTTGGAAATTGGTTTGTAACTATGCAGGAAAAGGGACTAAATTGTCCATACTCTTGGACCCAGTGATCTCCAGACTAGACAAATAAGTCAGAGACAGAAACAAAGGTTTGCTACATATCAAAATATCACAGTGGCATTCTTTATGCTGGGGAATCACTGAAAAAAAAAAACTATGGCGTATATACAGGTAATGGGACATTATTGCGCAGTAAGAAACAATAAATGTACAAAAATATCCATGGCAACAATTCTTGTTGTAGCAAAGGCCTAGAAGCAAAGGAGGTACCCATTAACGAATGGCTAATCAAATTATGATATATAAATGTTATGAAATATTACTGTGCTATAAGAAATGGAAAAAAAAAGGAATGGATTCAGAGAAACTTGGGAGAACCTGTACAAACTGGTACAGAGTCAAATGAATAGCCCCTTCCCATCTCAGAATCCATTCAAGAATGGCTGGGCAGTGGGAAGACTTGCTACCATTAGGGAATCTTTCTTCTCTCATGTATTTGCTCAGAACCCATTTAAGATTCTTCACTTGGCTTAGGTGATATGGGAGTCATCAATTCTGTTCCTTCTGCTGAAATGGAAGACTACCAAGCCTTACCATTTGCCCTGTTATCTACCATTTCTTAAAGTCTTCTATTCCATATCATTTGCCCTGCCTGCCCCAGGCACTGTCATCTGACCTACTAATATAACCTACAGAACCCTGGGCTTTGCCATCAGAACACAGCGACTTCTGGGTCCTTTGCATGTGCCCTAGCTGAACTTTCTTTTATGTGTTACCCCTGTCTTAATTGAAGTGTAAACTTTTTGAGGGAATAGGTTGCCTTGATTTTTAAATTTTCATCCCAAGCACTTAACTAGTGGTTGGCAAGTAAGCACTTAATAAATGCTTTTTTTCATCACTTTATCAATTTGTAAAATGATTCAGAACGCTGAACCATAATGCAATGAGCAATGATGAAGGATGCTACTCATCTCCTGACTGGTGATGGCCCAGGGTTACAAAATTTTCAGACAAAGCTGATGTGTGGATTCATTTTGCTTAAATATGCTTGTTTGTTACAAGAGAGGCGAGGGGGAAGGAAAGGGAAGGGGTTAATGATAGTGATGCAAAAAAAGGGAGGATGATATTTCAAATCTTCTGATACTGTCAGCATTAGCAAAAAAGTAAACATTATTCAAGAGTTGATGGCAGTTCTGTTTATAAAGGAAGTAATTTTCTCCTTTATAAAAGACAAAATAGGTCATCAGTTCTTGCTGATGTCCAGGAAGAAAGAAACATTTAATATAAATTTGAAGCATATGAAAATCATGGCTATAATGATGAATATAACATGAAGGGCTTGTGGGCTGTTTTCTATTAATTTGTCCACTAAACGTTAAGTTTGTATCATATCAGTATAAAAACTATTAGGAACATAGTTTTTTGCTTTTCAATATATGAAAAAAGCCCCCCCCACCCTAAAACAAACAAACCCTAGAACTGCCTAATGATTCATTCATTTAGCACTATCAGTAACAGGGTTAAGTGATCAAGGCTATGTATGTCCCTAGGCATACTTCCTCTGGGAAAGAATGTAACAGGAGCACCTCGGGCAGTGAATGGCAAATGACACCTACTTTGTATTGCTTAGGACAAAAGCCAGCCATAACAAAGAAAATACCACATTAAAAAGTTGTGAACATTTCTAAGCACACAGTCAAAGGTGTGATATAATTATGTTCTTATGCTATTTAGGAAAAGGGGGCTTTAATTAATTTTGAATCCAATCCAAAATTTCACATTTTAAGTTGCTGGAGACTCCTGATATTCAGTTTTCCCTTATCTTTCCAAGATAAAGAAATGATCAAAGAAAATTTTAGAAACAGAGGTAACAGCACTGAATTTTTAGTCAAAAGACCTGGATTCAAATCTCAACTCTGCACTGAAGCTTTCTAGGATTCAGTGTTTTTATTATAAAGTCCCTTCTAGCTCAAAATCTGATGATTATAAGATGTTATTCAACTATACCATGAACTCTGTGAGGATAGGAACAATACCATATTCAAACTTTGTATTTTCTATCCAGAGCATATAGTAGATACTTAACAAATGTTAATTTGACTGAAATGAGTGCTTTTTGACTATTAAAGACACACACACTTTATAAAGAAGTCAGTCAAGGGAGAAAAAAGGATGTTGCTAAGGACACACAGCAAAATAACTTTCTATATGCTCTGTTTTCTTTCATCTAAGACTTCTTTTATAATGGCTGTTGCCGAAATTTTTCTATAATAAGAAAACTAAAGAGAGGCATCACAAAATAATGAGCAGAGAATGACTCTCAGAGTAAAGAAGACTTGGGCCTAAACCTTACCTCAACATACTCTAGTCATGTGACCACAAGGGAACTCAGTCATTTAACCACTGAATGTCCCAGGCAATTCTAAGGCTACAAATTACAGGTGAGCAGTTTTATCTGCATTGGAGGAAGTGTCTACACTAGATTTCCTCTGACCAAATGAAATCACAGATCCATGCTCAGGAAAAATGAAGACAACTACTTGATTCAGTCATTATGCACCTGTTAAGTCAGGACTTAAGACAGCACATAGTCATTTTTTCAGCCGTGTCTGACTTTTCTTGGCCCCTTTTGGGGTCTCCTTGGCAAAGATACTAGAGGGGTTTTGTCATTTTCTTCTTTAGCTCCTTTTACAGATGAAGAAACTGAGGCAAACAAGGTTAAGTGACTTGCCCAAGAAAACACAGCTAATAAATGTCTGAGGCTGGATTTGAACTCAGGAAGATGAATGCTAACTCCAGGTATGGCATTCTATCCATTGTGCCTTCTGGCCGCCCCAAGACAACACATAATGAAGTGTTAAATTGTGTGAAAGAGGTAAATATTATAAGAATTCATAAAAGGAATCTATGGAAGCTAGAGTAGCCATCCAGTAAAGACTTCATGAGAAAAATGTAGACTAAGCTAGATCTTAGAAAATAGGAGGGCTTTGGACAGACAAAGGGGAAATAGGTGGTTATTTAAGATAAAAGAACAACATAAACACAAATACTAAGGTGCTAATGAGCATGGTGTGTGTGCTCATGGACTAATGAAAAGAATGGATTGATATGACTTCAAGTAGACTCTAAAATACTGGGGTGTGGGAGAGATGGATAGGCAGGTCTGGGGGCATGTAGGAAGGGCATTTTATGGAGGGCAGTAAAAGCCAAGCAAACAATGGGCACTCAAATACCTTGTTATTAGTGTTGTGAAACAGTCCAAACATTCTGGAAAGCAATTTGGAATTTGGGGAAGAAACTACCCTTTCATCTAGAGATTCTACTGCTAGGTATATACCCCAAGGAGGTCACCACCATTTCTCCTTCAGACTCTGATGGGGACAGCCCAGAGCCTTGAGCCCTAAAACCTTGGGAATAACAGTAACCCCTCCCAAAACCACTAGAGCTGCGTACAGCCCACCTCCCAACCATACCCCCTTCACAGAAGAAGTGGTGCTCTCCTAGGGCAGAATGTCATATACATTGTCAGGCCGCTTCATTATTGGGGGGAGAAATCAGGGAGAAGAGGCCCACCTTCCTCATCACTACTGACAACTGCTGACCCACAGTGCCACCAATAGGCAGATAGGCTCAGGGGCTCTCAAGAGTGACAGCACTTTCCCAGACCACTGGTCCTGCTTCCAGTCGGGCCTTCACAGCCTTCATATGCGAAGCCAACTCCTGTAAAGAAGGCGCCAGCCATTCTTATCAAGTGTCAACCAACTGCCACACACAACAGCATGTGCTAGGGAAGTCAATCACCTTGACCACCCTCCTCTTCCCTTAGATATTGATGGAGACAGCTTAGGATTCTAAACCCAAGGGCCCTGGGAAGCCCTGGCTTCCAACCCAGTGCCCTTAATCATCATTCTAGGAAGCAAACCCTGTGGACAGATGTCCTGACAACTTCTCCTGCAAGTGTTACAGCCGTATCTACCTACTCAAGAAAGTTCTTGCCACCAAAGTCCTTGGCATTGTCCAATCATTCAACATGAGAAACATATAATTTTATCAGTGGACATGGCATTAAGGAAGAGGCATTACCATCTGCTTTACTGTTGTACTCAGAGGTCCATAGGACTTTTCTATGTAATTTTCAGATGAAATATTCCGTATATGCAATCTCCCCTGCTACAATATGAGCTCTTTGAATGTAGGATGGTTTACTTTTTTATTTGTTTCCCCAGGGCTTACCGTGGTGCTTTGCACATAGTAAAAGCTTAATAAATGCTTTATTCATTCAATGATTTTTTTAAAAGGGGCTCCATCTACACCAAAGTACTTTTAACAACATTTTTTTGTAGTAGCAAAAATACACAGAAATAAAGTAGAAATCCACTCATTAGGAAATGGCTAAATAAATTTGCGTTGCATAAATATAATGGAATATTACTGCAATGTGAGACATGATGAATATAGACAATCATGGAAATATACATGAAAGCACAGTGAACAATCACAAAAACATAAAGACTACATTAAAGTAAATCAAAAGAACAACAAAACAATGTAAACTAAACGCTATGAAATTATAATGGCTAAACTTGACTCCAAAGTATATATGAGATAAGACACTTGCCCCCTCCCTTCTCTGCAGAGAGCAGGGGGAATTATGGGTGTAGAACTCTATGATGACTGACTTCTTTGATGTGTTGGTCACCACTTATACTGGGAAACGATGATATAAAAACAACAAAAGATAAAAACAATAAAAGATTTCAATAAAAACATTCTTTTTAAAAAATGCCGAGCAAAGGCAATTTAGAAACAGGAAGTCATTAAATGTCTGAGCAGAAGAATAAGGATTAGAAACTGGATCTGGGATTCCACTTAAATAGGGAGCTCCCAGTAAAGAATTCTCTATGCCAGTACATACATCTCTGTAACCCAGAAAGTTGCCTACAGCACAAAAACATTAATTAGCTTTCCCAGGGTTACATAGCCAGTATATATCACAAGCAGGAGTTCAACCTAGGTCTTCTTGGCTCTAAGGCCAGCTCTCTTATCCATTATACCATGCTGCCCGAAAAAAGAATAACACAATGAAATATTGTTTCATGATAATAGGCAAGATTAATTGGAGAGCAAAAGAACCTAGACTCCAGAAGGCAAGCTATAAAGCTGTTTTAGTAATCCAGCTGGGAGGAGTTGAAACTTTATATTACAGCTATGGCCATGGGAATGTAGTAGAAGGGATATATAAAATGTTAAGAAGAAAAAAAATTAAGCCTTGAATAATGACCTGAAGATTCACACTAAGCATTCAAAAAACATGAAATAAAACAATCCCAGATGGTAACACAAGGGTTCCATATGTGAATTTAAGTTTGGCTAAGATTAATTTTGTTCTCAAACATAACTAAACAGGCTTGGTTGTCTTTGCAATATAACTTCAAAGAGAACTACAGAATTTCTTTAGGGAAAGAAATTTCCAATTGGCATAAAGATGGATGGAGTACATGAGAATCAGACACAAGATTAATGCAAATAACCACAAGCTGATCCTCACACTCTGCATTTTGGACATTTTTTTTCCTTTGGCAACAAGTCTAGGATGATTATTCTCGCCACTTTTTTTCTTAAGTTCCTAATAATTCTAGGTAATCTCATATACTCAGATAATAGATGTCAGGGATGTGAAAGTCAATAAAATGAAGGGAGAAGAGATAACAGTTTCTCTATAAACAAGTACAAAAGGCAACAACCATGGTTTCACAAAGGGCCATTGAACCAGATAAAAACTGGTACTGAAGGCAAGAGAGCACACAAATACTGGCTAGATTATTTAAAGCTTGTTTGGGGAAAAAACAATATGCAATAATAAAACAGAACAAGTCATGAGCTAGAAAAAAAGCTGAAAGGCAAAAAAGGAAACGAGATAATAAATATGCACTTTTTTGCCAATTGGTGATATTGAGAATAATATGAAATAAATTAAGCTAAATTTAGTAGCATCTTTGGAAATAACTACCAAACTACTCATCTGTGGTAAGAATATATGCTCAGTTTAAAAGGTGTATTTATTGTATCATACTAGTCTAAAATGGAACTTATTTTCTTCCACTGCCCAAAACTGTTCTCTTCCTGTCAAATTTTGTCATCATTTTCTGTGGCTGGCCCATCCCCCTAGTATTTCAGCTTTTCCAGTCACCTTTAATTCCTCCCTTTCCAAATCCGGAATCTCATTAAATACTGCTATTTCTCTCTGAGAATGTTGCTCGAGTCATTCTTTCTTTTCCCATTTTGAGGAAATCAGTAACTTTCTGGTATGTATGTCAAAAATGGCATGCAGCCAAGTTATTTCCACCATACTTTCCTCTCCCTGCCCCCTACCTTCAACCTAGCTATGGAAGATCCATTATCAAACACAAGTCAGCAAAGAAAGAAGTCTTTTCTCTCCCATCAAGTCTCTGGTCAGGGATTTCACATTTCCTTTTAGTCACCTCACTCCCAGAGTTGACACATAGTCAGCATCTCACCTCCCCCTACCAAAAATTGATGTGAAATCAATACCTCCCAATGTGCCAGAAAAAGGGGAGGTGAAAACTTTGACATAGCATTTTTTGAAAGCTGCCAACCTCTCCAACAGCCACCAACAACCTAGATACTTTTTACCACAGCTTTGTGCCAACCTGCAACCTTGCCAATCCTATCTACAGTGTCATTTTCCTCAGAAGACTACTAAGACTCCCCAAACTAGCACCTGAATCAAATTAAAACAATCCATTGTAGGCTTTGATAAGATCTTTATTATACTTACCCCTCTAAAATCCATTATTTCCCATTACTTTTGATATTGTATTCACCAATCCTTCCAAGCAAATCATGTGTACTGTTCCCATCTCATAATTCCTCTCCTACTTTCACTTCTAAGATTCCTGTTCCCCCCCTTAATTATAATGACCTATATCCCTCCCCAACTGCTCTAAATAAAACACAATCTTATCTGTTTCTCCTTCAACATACTACTCATAAAATAACTGTCTCCAAGATACTTTATCAGATTAATTTTTCTTGGTTCCAGTCACTCTATCAATAGTTTTGACACCTGTTCATTTCTATACACATTTACCCACTATGTATGGTTCATTTGGTTTTGTTCATAGCATCCTTCCCCATTACATCAAGAATTATTTGAAAGCAGAAATCATTTTCTCCTTCATAGTGCCTCACAGGCCTACCCCATAGTGTCTTGGATGTTTTATACCAAATATCAGATCCTTACTGCATCTCAAAGTAAATGGAAGTAAATAATGATGATGATGATGATGATGATGATGATGATGATGATGATGATGATACAAGGGTGGCAGTATAGGAAACTGGGTATTTATTTTAAGGTTAATTTTTTAAGATACTGAAAAATTTAAAGTTTCTCTTTCAAAAGACAATTGGGGAAGAAATATTAAATAGTAGCCATGTAAAGGTAACCATTCACAAAATAGCACCATGAAACATGAACATATTGTTTGACATTTTCCCCATGAAAAGCTCTCATTTTTAAACATCCATCTAGAAATATCTATGACACCCAAGTCGTTGCCCACTCAGTACTGATGGTATTCCAAAATTTTACTTTGATTATATAACTTGGAAGGTAGAAAACAAATCTAGTATCTATCAGGGGCAACCCTGGTTCAAGAAAAATCTGACAAACCACAGTATAACCTCCATTTACTGACATGATTAATTAAGGAAGGCGATCTTCAGGTTAACTAAGGCATCCCAATTATACAGTTAAAAACGTCCAACATAAGTCTCCTGCTTTATTTTGTTTTCTGAAAACTTTCTGCTGTTGATCTCTTAATTCAATAAAAATATTTATTGGGAACCTAGCATGTTAATGAGTCACCCTACTTAGGTGCTGCCATTCGGTAATTCTTTACCGATATATCCCTTTAAAGTACCTGTAAGAAGGAGCCTAAGAACCATGGAACACCTAGGCCTGGAAAGGAAGGGAAGCCAGCCATATCTCAAGAACAAGAACCAAAAGAAGGACAAACTGAAGGAGTACCACTGTAACACAACATCTCAGAAGAACTAACTGATGGCCTTAAGTGTCAAGAGGATTGATGGAGAAACAAAAATGCCCAAGAAAGCACTAAAGATAAAGTTATTACTAGCAGAGGAAATGCTACCCATTGATATGAGATCACAGATATAACTACCTAAATATCACTTTAAATTCACTGACTTTTAGAATTAGAACTTTATGAGATTCAATAGATCAAAACATTAAGAGTACCTTTCAAAAATCAAAAATTAAAAGGTGTCTTTCACAACTTCAGATTAAAAGTACTTTAAAAATTAAATTGAATATAATAAAATTAAATAAAAAATTTACCCAGCAGAAAACTTTTAAATTTCCTTTCAGTCCATGAAAAACTGAGATACTTCAAGAAAATTTTCATTAAAAATTTAAATAATTCGAGGTCTTCTTGTACAAAATGACTAATACGAAAATGTTTTACATGATTGCACATGTATAACCTATATCTGATTGCTTGCCATCTTAGGAAGGGGGGAGGGATAGAATTTGGAACTCAAAACAGGAGGGGGGGAACCCAAATGTTAAAAAAAAAGTTTCAATATGTAACTGGGGAAAAATAAAATATTTTCTTTTTTAAAAATTCAAGAAATTAGAATTCTGACTGCCAATGAGAAAAATTAGAAATTTTATTTCAAAATAACCAGGCTTTACACGGTAATGCTAAAAAAAAATCTTAAGCTGACTCTGGATCTCTTGGCTAACCAAATAAACTAGACTGTGGTTTAATAAAGGTGTTTTTTTTTAACCACAGACAAAATTATAGTTCAGTTAAGTTGAAACTACCATGGGAGAAAATAGAAAGCTTTCCCCCAAGACTTCTCTTCCCAGGTCCTTAAACTGAATCTGTGACCTGCCATGGAATGTTCTTCAAGCCCCTGAACACCTTTCTTGGCAAGTCTCCCAAGTTGTCAATACCTTTCCTAAAAGATGACTCTACAATTGTTTTGCCTATGTGATTCTTTCTGCATTCAATCAGAAATTGCTTTTGTGCTATCATTTTGTTTCTGTGTTTTGCTTTGGGTATATCCTAGCTTCCCGGCTTAAAGTATGACTTCTTTTAAAATCAGGAGCCAAACAGTATACTTCTTTGTATCGCTCACATATAACAGGAATTCAAAAAGTACTTTTAAAAAAGCAAAGGACGGGGGGCAGGTAGGTGGTGCAGTGAATAAAGCTCTGGCCTTGGAGTCAGGAGGACCTGGGTTCAGACACTTAACACTTACTAGCTGTGTGACCCTGGGCAAGTCACTTAACCCCAACTGCCTCATCAAAAAGCTAAATAAATAAATAAGCAAAAATCAAAGGACATTCGAGCAAGAAGAATCTTTAGAAATTATCAATCCTCTCATTTTCTAGACCCTTCCAAACCCAAATGTATGATCCTATGACTTGCCTGAGATCACTGAGATAATTGGTGGCAAAATTTATTCCAAGTCCAGTGGAGGCCTTTCATTATACCACAATAGTTGTGAAGGAATAAATAACTAAACTTGGATTTTTTTCCCTCTCCCTCTCACTTTACCTTCTGTATTAAATATCCACAATCCAACAAAATAAATTCCAACATCACCCATGTCCAGCTCTTACATTAATAAAATTATTTTTTTTAAGTCAAGAAAAAAAAGAAAATAGCTTTATTGGAAAGTGAAAGGTAAAAAAAATAGTCACCAACAGTGCTAAAGCAAGGTGGGTTACTGACTGGTGGCTTTAATTATGAGAAATATTTCCAAATGATTTCTAAAGCTTTTTCTTTCTTTTATCTGAAGCTATCAGCTGAGCAAGTTTTACCTACAGATCTTTTTAGCATCTCACATAGTGATATTCAAAGTTAGCCTCTCACCAGAAGTGTTAATATATTGGAATATACAATATAACCAGCAAACAACAGGTGTTACATGTCCAACAAATGCTACAATATAATCATCTTTCATGAGAAGGGATTCCAGTGTATTCAAAATCTAAAGAAATTCTTTTTGCAGAGAATCTTTGATGATATCTTTTTATAGAGCTCTGGACTTAAGAGTCAGAAGGCTTGGTCGGCCTCACAAATCTCAACTCAGACACTTACAACCTATATGACCACAGGCAAGTCATTTAAACTCAATCTCTGTTTCCTCATTCTATAAAGATGGAGATAATAGCACCTACCTGAGAGGGTTATTGTGGGGATCAAATGTGATCATTTATGTAAAGATAAAGATTACATAAGGTGCTTTAAAAATCTTAAAACACTATATAAATGGCAGCTATTATCATCAATAACTAGAACTAGAATTACGACTAATATTACATGCTACATTCTTTTTAGAACATAAATTCAGAGAAGACAAAAGTACATACAGCATTACTGGGTATTACTTTAAAATTTCATGAGGGTCCCAGAAAAACAAAATTATATTTCTCCAACCATGTAGCACTAACAGATTTTTTTTCTCCTTTTAATTGTTGCAATCTAATGATTACATCTCCTATTTGTCAGCGAGAATAACTATTCTAACAGTGGCTAATCCCCTCCAAAGTTAAAGCTTCCTTAGCAAGTTCATTTAAAATAGACCCAAATTTAAAACTGAAACCCACTGATATAAATGTGTGTGTTGGTAATTTGTTCACATAATAAAGTGGGACTGTTGCTGCTAGTGGACTTGGTGGTTTGGTAATTTGCTCACTGTACCTATATCACAACTCCTCATCCTATATCTAATGAAAACACAGCATCATCTGAAACACCTAAATATTTACTCCATTAGTTTTCCTTGCTTCCTCACAATTTTTATTTTAAATATGCAGAGAGCAGCAACATTAAGCAGTGATAATGTTAGAAAACTGGTGTACTGCATTTTTTCTTTTTTCTTTTTTTTTTTTTTTGGTGAGGCAATTGGGGTTAAGTGACTTGCCCAGAGTCGCACAGCTAGTGAGTGTTATGTGAACTCAGGTACTCCAGACTCCAGGGCCAGTTCCACCTAGCTGCCCCTGTATTTTCTATAATAGGGACACATAGCAACAAAACCAAAATCATCACTAACAATATTAGGAGGGTAAGCAAGTATTGAAGACAAACTTCTAGAGAACAGAGGCTGAATAGGGAAAAAATGCAAACAAATGCAGCCTAGATCCAGACCTGAAAAGGAATGAAATTCTATTAAAAGGTAGCTTAGCATTTTTCCTACTCTCAACATCCACACCCTCAGCTGAATTGAGTAAACAAGACAGATAAATACATTGAGGTGGCAAAGCGATTAAGCGGAGCACATGAATTTTAATCATGGCGCAGTGCGTGACACTAAGGTTCAAAATACCAGAGTAGTAATACCACCACTAAAACAATGTTGACAGAACCTTTCTTCCAAAGATAAACATGTATTATATAGTTCAACTCATTAATGCCCAACGGGAATGAAGACATAGCCCTCTTTTACAAAAAGACTCCTAAAACGTTACCACTGAAAATATCTTAGAAAGAGCCCAGTAGTCCAAATGACCTCCCCATCTTAAATTGGAGCAAAAAGACACAAGGTCAAGTACATATGAAGCAGTACCCACATACCAAGAGACCCACAGGTGGCATATACAATGGATTTAAAGAAGTACGAATCACCCTTGGCTTATCTGTTCCATTAAAGAACCAATGGCTGACAGTCACTGGACTTCCTGGCATGGTTACTCTGAGCTCTTTAAAATCAAGTTCCATTACTATGCAAATACAGTACACCCCAATGAAGAAGTTTCAAGGGACCATTACGAGGAACTTAATTGGAAAAAAACAAACTATAAACTGGACATAAAAATTTGCATGAAGCAAGAAAACTAACTTTAAGAGGGTTATTCAATAGAAGGCATTCTATAGAAGAGCAAGCTGTTAGTAAGATTTCCTGTGGGAAATAGGGTCTGATTCCAGTTTGTTTAAAGTCTCTAATTGGTATGGCAATTCAACATTTATTAAGTGCTTATAATATGGAAGAGACTAGGCATCAGGGATACAAAGTCCAAAATGAAGCACTCTTTGCCCTCAAGAACCTATCATTCTCTTGACATGTTCAGCTGGAGATGGCAACAGGACAGACAGGCAGTAGCATGTGTCTAGCAATAGAGTACTGAAGTTCAGGGGCAAGGATTAAGACTGGATATACAAATTTGGGTGTCTTCTGCATAGAAGCTTCCCTCTGATCATTACAATCACTATGGAAGAGTGAAGATACAGTCTAGAACAGAGCCTTGGGGATACACAGACACACGCATAGGGGGCAGAAAAGGAATGACAAGCCAGCTTAAGAGACTCAGCAGCAGTGGTTAGACAGGTGGGAAGAAAACCAGGGGGCAGCAATGTCACAGAAACCAGGGAGGATAGAATTGGGAAGGGGGACAGAAAGAGGGACAATGTCATTATCAAAACCAGCAGAAAAAAACAGACCTGTGAAGTCTCAGATTAGGAAGGCAGAGGGCTCAGTGGTAGAGCTAAACACTGAGCTTACCCTGGGGCTCTAGAAACCTAAAGTGGGGATGGCAATGATACAAAGAGCCAGAACCAAATATGATGGAGAACAAATCCAAGTCCATTACGCTGGCATAGTCATTTTGGACAATGAAGCACTGCCTGTACACCTGCCACGGTTTACTACATGTTTCTCATATATTCAAATAGACTGATGAAGTGATGTTAACAGGTAGATCACTTAATAAGCAATGTTTGATTTCATCAATAATATATTTTAGTGCATTTTATTATCTGCATATCTTCACTCACACTCACTATCCCACAAGTAAGAAGCATAGATTGAGTTGTCCCCCTAAGAGGAAGTCTAATCATATTGCTCTAGAGACAAAAGGTCCAAGGAGAGTGACTTCCCCAAGGTCACAAGATAAGGAGCAGATGGAGGAAATCAGATAGCATGCCTCATTCTGCACTCATGCTCTCCCCCTCCCATGAAAGATGAAAAATTCAACTTGCTTTAAAAATTGGTTACTGGTTCCTAGATCCAAATCAAATTTGCTGAGACTGTTTTAACTTGTCCCACTATTTTAAATAATAATGATAACTAATTATTAATTGTTAATATTATATTATTAATTATTAATATTATAGCATAATTTCAACATATCTAAAAATTACATAATTATTATGCTTTCTTTCAAGAGCCTAGCTCTGTCTAAAAGAAATTCATTTCTTTCAAGTCTTAGTAAGCATTACATATTTATTTATTTTTTAGGCAACTGAGTGACTTGCCCAGGGTCACACAGATAGTAAGTGTTAGGTATCTGAGGCCGCATTTGAATTCAGGTCCTCCTGACTTCAGAGCCGATGCTCTATCCACTGCACCACCTAGCTGCTCCTACATTACATGTTTAGAAAAGCTTCTAAATATAAGGAGTTGAGAACCAAAATAACAAAATGATCCAGAAGACTGATAAGAAAGAATGCTACTCATCCTCCTGACAGAGAGGCAATGGACTCAAAATGCAGAATAAGAAACATTCTAGGGCAAAGTCAACGCCAGAATTTGTGTCGCTTGACTATGCATATTTGTTCAAAAGGGCTTTGTTTTTCCTTTTTCCAATAGCAGAGGGAAGGAAGAGAAAAAATTCTTTTCTTTTCTTTTTTTTTTTTTTGGCTTTTTGGTGAAGCAATCAGGGTTAAGTGACTTGCCCAGGGTCACACAGCTAGTAAGCACCAAGTGTCTGAGGCCAGATTTAAACTCAGGTCCTCCTGACTTCAAGGCCGGAGCTCTATCTACTGTACCACCTAGCCCCCAGAAAAAAATTCTTAATTGAAAATAAAATTTAATAAAAAATCACAAAGGAAAAGGAGGGGCAATTTAGCTACCTTGTAAAGAAATGCCCTTACATTTTAACAAATTTTTCAGAGTGATCACAATCTCTAGGGGTGGAAGGGAGGTCCCACCTCCTCATCTTACAGAAGAGGAATCCAAGGTCCCTTAGAGGTAAAATAAATTCCCCAAAGTCACACAGGTAGCAAGCAAGAAGCAGTGCCAGGATTGAAAGCCAGGATCTGAGACTCCCAAAGCAGGACTCCTCCTGTTACCCCAAGCTGTTGCTGCTCCTATTTATTAAGCTCCTAACACTAGTAAGGCATTGCACTTGCTTCTGAGGTACAAAGACAAATGAGCAGCACAATCCAGCCGGGATGATGTGCCATAGGCACCAAAAATTATCGAAAAAGAAAACAGTGTGCTCAGGGAGCGAGACACACACAGAGACAGCTACTATGCGAGTGCAAAGGCAGGAAAGATTACTTTTGAATGACAGGAACTGAGAAAGCTATAACAGGAAATGACTACTGGAGTTCATTCTTGAAGGCCAGTGAGAATTTCAGCAGGTGGAGATTTGGTAAAGGGGGAGAAGAGGTAGGGAGGCCCAGGAAGGGTAGGCGTTCCAGCCAATAAGAATGGTGTGAATAGCTGTGTGACCCTGGGCAAGTCACTTAACCCCAACTGCCTCACCAAAAAGCAAAAAAAAAAAGTGTGAAACATGTAGTACAAAGGAAAGGGCAAAGTACTGAAAGGTAGAGAAACTGCAGGAAATGAGGACAAAGATAGGTTTAGGAGAGGTAAAGTGTAAGGAGAAATGGAGTAAAAGGAGATCATAACTGAAGTCAGAGATTGCCTCCGATGCTCACTCCCTTGTGTGACCTTGAACAAATCACCTAGCCTCTTCCCTGGGGTGAGGTGGGGGGTATTGGACCAGATAATCTCTGAATTCCATCCACCTGTAAATCTATGAACCTACATTCAGGAACGCTGAAAAGTCCATTTTAGCTAGAGTATTGAGTAGGAAGGGAAGTAGGGAAGAAGTGAAAGATAAAGCTTGAAAGGCAGTTGGTATCAAATGATAGAGGGCCTTGCACCCTAGACAAAGGAGATGGACTTGATTTAGTGGCCAGCAGGGAATGGCTGATGCGTTTTCAGCAGAAGAATGATGAGAACAGGTCTGTGCATTAGAGAAGATGAATTTGGCAGTAGTGAGCCCCAAGGTACCAACATTCTACTTCTCCATCTTTTCCGTTTGATTGAACTAGGCTGCAAATTGACCCAGGAAAATGAGAAGCCTTCCTTGGTTCTGAGAAAATTACCAGAAGTTATTTGTAGGGGAAGAAAAAAAGGAACATTCCTGTCCACAGCTGTTCCATTTTAGTTCTACTCAGAGTTTATACATCGATGAGCCCTAAGTCATTAGCCATCCTTTCCACTGGGGATTAGGTTTGGGATCGAAGATACGCATGATGGAGGCAACTGATGTTGTTCTGTATGTGTGTTTGGGGAGGGAGGGCCCAAAACCACAGAATGTAAAATTCTCACCCAGGAGGGGAGAAAACCAGGCTAACCACTTCAATCCTGCTCATCTTGGAACCTCTAAGCACTAAAGCCCTCCCACACACACACACACACAATATGTCTTGCTCTCCAGACACTTCTATACCTTCTCCCTCTATTACTATCACTCAGCAACCTCTTCCTTTTGAGGTTCACTCTATCCTATCTTCTCACCCACTGCAGAGCCTGATGGCTATTATCTATGGACTCGTAGGACATTCTCTTTCCCTTTTCAATGAGTCCAGTGCCTTGCTGATACTCTCCCTCTCTATCCCAACTCAAGCCCTCATACTAAGGGACTTAAGCCCACAGACTGATGTTCCCTTAAATACAGGATGCTCCCAACTCAGTCAGCTCAACCCACAGCACCTACTCCTCCACTCCACCTAACCTGGCTTTGTCATCACTCCCAAGTGATTGATTACGAACTCCAACATTCTTTGATCCAATTATGATTGCCTTTCATTCCATTTCTCCGCACACCTTGCTTCTCCTAAACCTATTCTTTGTCCTCCTCATTATCTGTGATCTCTCTACCTCTCAGTACTTTGCCAGACTATCACCCTTGCTCTTCGTAGACTCTTCCTTTCCCAATCTTAACAACTCCCTTGCTGAATCAGTTCAACCTTAAGACATCACCTGTGAAGTCACTAGTCCTCTTAAAAAATGAAGGATGAAGAACAAAAACTGTACCAACTTCTACTTTCAAATCCCTTGGTCACTCATCCTATCGCTATTCATGTCTTGCTAAAACCCAGCCCTAGGTTACTCCCACCATTTACCTCCAGTCCAACTCAGATGCTGCCACACAGAGGTGGAAGTCATGAAACCATACTGACTGAGTCTTCTACAAATTTGTTATTTATACTCAGCTAAGCCCTCAATAAAGCAAGGCAATTATTTTACTTCTCACTGATTCTCTATCTCATTCTCTACAACTGTTCCAAGTATTTTCTTGTCTCCTCAATCTCCCTGCAGCACCTCCTCCCCACACACTCTCAGCTGGAGATTTTATTTCGTATTTAACAATAACAACAATAGAGGCCCTTCATTAAGGGCTTCCTTCTCTCCCATAATTTCACAACTGCTTTACATAATTCCCACCATTTCCTCATTCCCTCCTGTCACTGATGAAAAGGTAGCCTTTCTCCTTGACGAGGCCCACAAAAACCTTTTCCCTATCTTTAAAAAAACTCTCCCAAGGTTCCATTCCTCCTAATTATTGTCATATCTCTCCTGCCTTTCGTCTCCAAACTTCCTAAAAAAGGAGTTGTTAGCCCTTCACAATCTGGCCTCCAAATTCATCATTCAAATAAAACTGCTCTCTCCAAAGCTACCAATGATCTCTTTCTTCATTGCCAAATTGAACAGTTGTCACAATCTTCATCCCTGTCAACCTCTCTCTCCTAGATAAATCTTCTTTTTTAGGTTTGCAGCACAAAGGTTTCTTACTCATTCTTACCTCCTTCTCAGTATCCCTGGTTCATTGTATCATCCATGTCATACCAGCTAATTGCAGATATAGCCTAAGACTGAGCTGGGATGTTTTCTCTTCTGTCTATACTAACTGGGAGACCTTAAGAACTCCCAATGACATCTATGAAGATGACACCCAGATCTATATACCTATCCACTTTTTTTCTGAGCTCCATTCCCATATCACCAACCGCCTATTACACATTTCCAATTAGATTTGCCATAAGCATCCCAAAATCAACATACCCGAAACAGAACTCATTTTTTCACCAAAACCTGCTCGCTCCTCTTCAGAACTTCCCAATCACTCACTGTTTATGGCTCCACCACCCTCCCAGTCACCCAGGTTCACAACCGAAATGTCACCTTCATCTCTTTTCTCTCACCTAACGTATTCAGGCAGTTTTTAAAATTTGCCCTTTCTTTCATCACAACATCTCTCCCGATCATCTCCTTCTCTCCACTCATATGACTGGGATCCTGGGTCAGGTCCTCATCACCTCTTGCCTGGACTACTGCAATACTTTTCTAGCTGGTGGCCCTGCCATGTGTCTCTCCTTTCTAATTCATCCTCTATTCAGCTACCAAAGTGAGTTTCCTAAAGTGTTGGTCTGACTATGTTAATTCCCCTATTCCATGAACTTCGATAGCTCTCTATTAGCTCCAGGATCAAATGTAAACTCCTGTTTAGCACTGAAGTCTCTTCACTTCCTATTTTTCCAGTTTTCTTATACATCATTCCCTTCCCCACATTCTAAAATGCAACCATACTAGTTTACTTGCTGTTATACATTCATATATATGTACATATGTGCACGTATACAATATATACATATATATGTATATTCATACCTACGTAAGTGTACACGTGCATATTCTACATAAAACATATGCATATATACATGTATGCAATATGCACTCCACACACAAATACAGGCACATAGGCATACATACATGTGTACATATGTGTGTGTGTGCGCGCACATATATACACAGAGAGTGAAATGACACTCCTGCTCCTATCTATTCCTTTGCCCTGACTGTCTCCCCATTCCTGGAATATATTTCCTTCTTGTTTCCACCTTCTGAAATCCCTGGTTTCCTACAAGATAGCTAAAGCTTTATCTTCCAAATGAGGCCTTTCCTGATCCCTCTAGCTGCTGGTGAAACTCTTTTCCAAAATGACCTTATATTCACTTTGTATATGTTATGTATATGATCTTATACAAATCACACATACCTCCCCTATTAGACTATAAGCTCCCCTTGAGGGCAGGGACTGTTTCATTGTTGTTTTGTATCTCCAGCACTTAGCACAGGGCATGGCACATATTCAGTATTTAATAAATGCTTGCTGATTGATTAAAATATATTAACAAACACTATGGTTAACATAGCTATTTAGTAAAACTTGAAATATTTCCATTCTTTTTTTTTTGGCTAGACAATGGGGTTAAGTGACTTGCCCAGGGTCACACAGCTAGTAAGTGTTATGTGTCTGAGGCCACATTTGAACTCAGGTCCTCCTGAATCCAGGGCTGGTGCTCTATCCACTGTGCCATCTAGCTGCCTTGAATATTTCCATTCTTGAGGAGTTAAAATGTGCTTACAACAGTACTGCCTAACTGTGGAGCCTTTCCAAATGTGGGAGACTATTGATAAAACCTGAAGTATCCTGAGACTCTGAAGTGAACTCAAGAAGTTCTGTGGAATAAATGGAAGTCTTTCTGATCATTTAAAACATCTTGTTCATTCCACAAATCTAATGAATGATATAAATCACAGAAGCACTCTGCTGTACAAGTCATGGGCCTGTGATTAGATGACAGACTGTGAAATAGCAGATATATAAGATAGAAAAGAAATATATGCACATTTTATTCAACTAAAACATTGCTTCATTTCTGAGTAAGCTATTTTCAAGTGGATGGATACTGTATACACCTAACTTTTAGTGAAATTTTAAACAAAGTCTTTCATACTACTACTGTGGAAAAGATAGATATGAGCTCAATGATAGTATAATTAGATAGATTTAAAACTGGCTGAACTGGAACCAAATATTGGTCATTAATGGTTCAAGGTCAGTTGGGAAGGACATCTCCAGTGGAGTGCCCTGAGAATCTGTTCTTGGGCCTATGGAGTCTAAAACCTTCACCAATGACAAAAGTCAAAGATGGCACACTTATCAAATTTCTAAGTGACAAAGGCAAGATTTAAAAAGACCTTGACAGGGTAAAAATCTGAGTTGAGATACAATTACTATGCCACCACTCCAAAGAAATTCCAATATGAAAATTCTGAAGAATGTTATTGTCAGAAATCAGAACTTCCATATAAAAGAAAAAATAGTCCAAGTATCCAGAAAGAAATAATTCAAATATAAAGGAGCCAAAAATCACAATTGCTCAAGATATATTAGCTAGCACTTTAAAGAAGCAAAGAACATGGAATGAAATGCCTACAACCAATAACTTAACCCAACAAAACAGAGTATCATCCTACAAGGAAAAAATGGGCCCTCAATAAAATTGATCAGGGGCAGACAAACTATAGGGACAGAACAAATCTGACCTGCAACCTGTTTTTGTATGGCCCATGAGCTAAGAATGGGTTTTTATGTGGTAGCTTTTTTGATCCTCATAATAACACTCCTTTGAAGCAGATGCTACATAGAAGAGCCATGATCTGATTCTGGGAAGGAAGTATCCACCTGAATAAAATCATGGGTCTTTTGATCTTGTAGAAGCTTCCATTATATAAGCCAAGTTACAACACTAAGCTGGGACAATGTCATTTGCTTCCCTATGTAGTTCATGCTCTACTTCTAGAGGTAAGGCAAAGGAATGCCCTATCTGGGGGACCAGCCTTTACAAGTCTCTTCCTTTCCTCAGTTTTTTTTTCCCCCAGGTGATTTGTTAGAAGCATAACTAAAAGGATAAGATGCTTTGGAAAAGAGGAACTAAGAGAGGGGCAGGCCATGTGACAGCCAGGTGATAGGTCTAGGGAAGACCTAGAAGAGATTTTAGATAGGCTCTATTCTTTAAAAGGCTTTAATGTTATTACCTCTAAGTAGGCAAAAAAAAAAAGCACTGGAGGGAATCCTGTATTCTCCTTTTTGAGGAAATGGGGGAAGGAAGAATCATTCCTACTCCCAAGTCTTGCCAGCATCACTACCAAAAAACAATGGGTAAAATTTACACAGTGGAAAAGGAGAATGAAAGATCAGCTCTATTCACTCAGTATTCATGTAGCAGGTTATATGTGTGAGAGAAGAGAGGCACTGGAAGAATGTGATCTTACCAGTGGGTAGTAAATTATTGGGAAGGGTGGAGGGAGAAACTAACTCCTTGAGAACATTAAGGTATCAGTTATATGCTACACTGAAAGAAGATACTAAAAGCAGGGCTATTATTCATTGCCACATACAATTCAAAATTAACCTTATTTCAAAATATAAACAGGTTCCTTCCTAGTCTTTGGTAAGCTCAGACCTGAAATCTCTTCTAGCTTCTGCACCTTAGACATAAAAGTCTTCAATTAATATTGATGTGTAATAGTTCATTCTGGAATATGCCAGCTACAAAAATCCATACTGCCACTTTTTTTGGTCTTGAAGTATACTTTATCATTGTATGCAACTCTCAGTGTGGAAACTTCTTCCACTGATACAAATACGTAATTTTGGAAGTGTTCCTAGTCTGGAATCAGAAGGACCCCAGTTCAAATCTAACCTCAGACTCTTACTACCTCTGTCCTGAGCAAGTCACTTGGCCTCAGTTCCTCATTTATAAAATGGGCTGGAGAAGGAAATAGCAAACCACTCCAGTATTTTTGCCAAGTAAACCCCAAAAATGTGGTCACAAAGAGTCAGACATGACCGAAATGAGTCAAGAGCAACAATTTGGACAACAGTCATAGAGAATTGCCCATGACACCCAGAGGTTAAATGATTTGCACAGTCACACAGCCAGTATGTGTCAGAGGGCTGGGGCAAGTGACAGCAAAGGAAAGGAAAATAAGGTATCTTCTTCTAAGAGGGAAAACCAGGGGTTATTGGGAAAAGGCTACTTTTAAAGGGATCTTACCAAATGGCAATATACTCAGATTCTAGGTGCTTCTCAGAGTCTACAGATATGTTTTCATTAGGCAGAAATGTCTGTCCTCAATTGTATAATTCTTAATTCTGAACTGAGTGGCAGTACTTTTGAATAGCCTACATTTTACCAAATCATATTCTAGATAGATAGCATGGGGAGGGGAGAAGGGAACTAAACACATAGTTAAATAAATCTACATTTAAAGTCAAGAGGAAAAGCATGGCACAAAAAAAAGGTTTAGACTGTCTAACTCTAGAGCCAGCGGCCCTCTATCTGCTAAACCATGCTGTCTCTGCTCATGTCGCTCAGGCTATAAAAATCTAGTTTCCAAATTTGACAGTCAGATTATCTATGGTTGTCTGCTTAATTACTTGCTTTGTTGACATTGCAGATTATTCTTATTCTTACTCTGCATATCCCAGCAGGGAAGATCTTATAAAGATGTAAATGCAAACTTAGTTGGGTTTTTTTCTTCTTTTTTCTTTCTTTTTTTTGGGGGGGCTAGGTAGAGAGGAGAAGGGAAGGTTGAAAAACAATGGCTCAGTTTAGCCAGGTACAGTTCTTGCATCCTCAAGAGAAGGGCACATCTATTCCCAGCATCAGAGTGGGTTACAAAGAAGATATGAACAGGGATATGGAAGGAAATATTTGACAGCTGCCCAACTACTTCTCAGCCAGGTCTTCAAAGCTTCATTATTAGCTTAGAAGTGAATCTGTAACTCACAAAAACCCCAAATGGAAGTATGATTAAAAAAAAAAGCCCCATACCACAATCTAACCCAATATACAATGCCTTATGATTAGCTCCATGTAGCATTAGGCACACCTGTGATACTTCATGAGTATCAATAATCAAGAGTTGACCATTAATAGATATGGTGATTGATAAAAACACAAGGGGTATCAAAAAGGGGATCCTCCTTGGTAAGAAACAGACATCCTTGTAGGGATGGTTTTCAGGGAACATACTCCCTTCACTGTCATTTTTTGAGTCACGTTTCTCTTGATAACATTCTGTTCTAAATTTGGGTTCAGTAAAATGAAGGTCTGAGGAATTCCTTTAAGTGAGTTTTCTGATCCCCTTCCTTTTTTCGTACATAGCCACAAATCTTGTGAAGTGGATTTAAGCTTCAGCAAAGCAGGGAAGCTGCTGTCCCAGGGGCCAGCCACAGTTTCTAGCAGGTTTTCAACTGTTACCTCCCAAGGGAAGACAAGAAAACAACTAAAAGATTGAAGCAAGGAGAGGTGGAGGTTTCCAGATATAAACTTTAGTACGGTTAACACACTGAAGGGACTCAGGGCTCCACCCCAGGAAAGGGGAATAAAAAGGGAAAAGTAAGAAGTGGTAGAATGGTAATACTGCAGTAAGAAGAATGAGGGAAGGAGTTTCTCTAATATAGCGCAATAGAGACCCATTCACCCTGACAATCATCTGTTGAAATAATTTCGTCATCTGAAAAGCTTCATCCCATACTGAAGGCAAAAAATTCTCCCCAAACATCCCTTGTGTAAACTAAGAACTTGCATATGAAATAAACAGTAAAGTTTTGCTTTTGTTTTTTTAATTTTTAAGTCGACCACAGCTATCTGTAGTCTCTTATTGGAAAAACACTGTTTCTGTGTAAATTGGTAGACTTGCATCTACTTTGTGTTCTCATACTTTAAAAGGGACTCTTCTGAACTCCCTTTGGTGAAGATAAGGCTTTAAATGACCTACCTAAGAGAACTATTTTTTTTCTTTTTAAGTGAGTCACAACACATAAGTGCTTTACAAATTAATAATTTCAGTGCACTCACAGCAATAAAAAGCAACAGTGCATGTATCATCCAAAACACTCAAGCTGATTTGTCTTTCATTTCCCACCATCTTCCAGGAATTAAGATTTTCTGCAGAAGCCAAGTGAAAAGTCAGTGATTACACCTATTTTTCCTTTTTCCCTCTTTCCCTTTCTGTGCCCTCCCCCCAAAAATTCTACTTCCTCTTTTTGCCAAGTTTACTTTGACACACAGAATCCTTCATAATTCAAATGAAGATAACAGTTATATTAATCTTTTAACTTCATTTATAAATCATAACCAGTATAAACAATATCAAACACTTAACTCACATTAGCAAATCTAGGTTACAATGTCAAAAGATAATATTATTTTTGCATGGATTCAAAAGACTGTGAACTATTAAATTTAAGATGGATGTATAACTTTTAGTATGATCCATTACTTTCATTCACAGGTCTAAGTTTATACCTAAGTATAAACATCTAGATATTCTAGCTACATAAAACTGGAGAGCTAAAAAGGAACTTTGATCTAATTCAACACAGCCAAAAAAGGCAAAAAACTGAGGTCCAGAGTGCGAAAAGTGACTTGCCCAAAATAAAAATAAGAGTGTCAAAGCCAGTGAAACAAGCTTTCAAAGCAATCACTTCAAACTGTCCTTTATATATCTTCCTTCAAGTTTTAAGATTATATATATATATATTGCAAGTTGTCACCCTCTTTGGAATTAACCTGACTTAGCATATTAACACATTTAAAATTA
Source organism: Phascolarctos cinereus (assembly GCF_003287225.1). NCBI lineage: Eukaryota > Metazoa > Chordata > Mammalia > Diprotodontia > Phascolarctidae > Phascolarctos > Phascolarctos cinereus. The sequence continues at coordinate 321,856,832 of NW_027555847.1, forward strand.
TGCTGAGAACATAAACAGAAAGAACAAAACAAAACAAAATCAAAACTGACTGCTGAGTAATTGCAATGACGAAACTGGAGGCTGCCCAAAAAAAGATATAGGAATGCACCTGCTTCCTTTCTTTGCTAAGGTGAGACACTATGGGTACAGAACACTACCTATACTGTAACACTTAACTGATATATTGGTTAGTTTTGCTAGATTTCATCATCTTTCTCTTTTTATTACTCATTGTTATATGGGGTGGCTCTCTGGGTGAGACATAGCAGGAAATCAAAGTGATGTAAAAACAAAAAATTGCAATACAAAATTTGCAAAATAAAAAGCAATAGCAACCTAACTTAATATTATGTCATTATATATATCATGTCTTGACATTTGGAGATTGGTCCTAACAGTTTTATCAGTAAAAATGATCAATAATCAGTGGAAAGGTTGTGGCAAACTGATTTTTCTTACTGTACTTACACTCCTTAGTCTAATGTGAGACGGCAGTTCTCAGGAGAGGAGTTGCCGCTCCATCTGTCCTCCAACATGCTTCAATCAGAAAAGAAAAACTGAGGCTATTTGAAGGAAGCCATCTTTAAGCTTTCCTTTTCAAGAATTTGGAATACTAGTAACCTCACATTAAATCAAAACACTTTCCCAAGCAGTTTAAGTTGTAATTACTTCCCAATTACTGTTAATAAAGTGATGAAAAATGAGATTTTGGTGAAAATAACTCTCTCTCTGAAGGAAATACATGTCAAGAAACCCCACTAAGGATAACAAAAACTGTACTGGAGGTAGGCTGAGGGGAGAGAAAGGGAAAAAAAACCAGAATAAAGCAAGTATAGGTGAAAAGGACCTTAGAGAACATCTAGCCATTAAGAAACTGAAGTCCAGAGAGATTAAAATGGTTAAAGTGATTGCCCAAGGTCATCCAGGTAATAACAGCAGCGCTAGTACTCTCTAGACCAGAGCTAAGATTCTCAAGATTCCCAGTCTACTCGATTTTTCCATTAAGTCTTTCTCCTATCACAGACATTTTCCCTATTACACTGTAAGTAAAAGTTTTAAAAGTCAATACTGTTTCCAAATGAATGAGGAAGTCATTGAACCCAAGAGAAAGCTGCTTAAAATTCATAAATAATATTTAAAATTCTAGCTTTTAGATAGCATGACATGAAATCTTTCCTTAAAGATGAATATGCAGTTTTTAAAAATGTAACAGTTTTTACAAGATGCAAATCACATTGCTAGAACAAGTTTTGAAAGTCTTCTGCTAAATCCCTTAGACATACATATATTCCCTATATATGAACATAATCCTTACATATATTCATATTGCTTAAATATATATATATATATATATATATATATATATATATGCAAATTCCTTAAATATATATTGAGGCAGCACCAAAACTTCAAGTCAAAAAACTGAGTTCAAAGTACAGACTGCCATACTACTCCAGTGACCTTGGACAAAACCTCACCTGTAAAATCAGTAAATTTGACTAGGTGACCTTTAAAGTCCCTTCCAGCTCTACATCTTTGTACTTATGTTTCAACAAATTATAACAGAAAGTTCAGGTCTACACAATAATCAACACCAAATACAACCAAAGATTGAAATAGTCATGTAATACATCTGATAAGTTATTCTAAAACACTGATCCATTTATATAATGGAGAGTCAATAACTAGTGGCACAGTCAGTTCCTACACCATAAAGCTGGCAGTATTTTCAGTCATGTTTCTGAAATTATTCAAAATACATGCTTAAATTTATATGAAGTACTGATTTATCCTCATGACGATTTAAAATTGGGAAGCATCATCTATATTTTTTTAAAAGTTTCATTATTTAGGGGAAAGTGGGCACAAAGGGCTGGGAAATTCCCCATGGGGAGGGCAGAGATTGGAAGGCTTTTTAATTCAAACTAAAGCCTTTAAATAAAGTCGCAAAATAAAAGATATTCTACAGCAAGAGAAACTCAAGAAGCACCTGAAGTCCATAAGTACTATATCTGCCTGAAATTCGCACTTTAATGCCCCAAGGAACAGGTTAATTCTTTACAATTCAGCTTCTGGGCTTCTGAGCCTAAAACAGAATCCTCTGTACATTCTTGCACAGCAGAGCGTAGTTTATATGGGAGATGCATTTTTCAAATAAATGACTTTATTACTCACTAGTAGCCAAGAGATAGCATGCTATAGTGGAAAGAGTAGTGTAGACAGGAAAGACAAGAGTTCAAATCCTACCTCCGATTACCACTAGCAGGACACACAAGTCACATGAAAATAAGGCAGTTTCTTCATGCATAAAATGAGATTAAGAACAAGCCAGATACCTAACTTACAGGACAGTGGTGATGATCAGATGAAATAATGTATGTAAACTGTTCTGCAAACCTTAAAACGTTTTTAAAACATCAGTTATTATTTTTGTTATGACTACTACTACAACTAACGTTTACAAAACGGAAAAACAGAGAATTCAATCTTCTCCCCCCTCCTTTTTTTTTTGCTGGGGAGGGCGGGAACATACGGTGAAAACCAAACAATAGAATTCTGTAATTATGGTTAGTGAAAGATTTAAGAATTCTAAGAAAGAAGGATTTTTTCTGGTTGAACACCAACATTCAAATTCTGATTGCCTTCAAGATATAAACTCAAAAGTCCTTAAAAAAGACAACTTCTTAGTACCTAAAACACCTTTAAAATAAGATGATCCTCTAAATGTTAATTCTTACAACTGCGGACTTCAAAGCGAAATAATCACGAATTTAGCCACAGATTGAGAAGTCTTTTGCTTAAAACATACCCATCCCAAAGGTTCCATTCCCCACCCCACCCCCATCCTTATTTTCTCTTTAGAAGATGCAAAGCCTAATGCAAATATCCTTACCCCATTTTGCCCAGTGAAAACTTCCACCGAAGTTGCTCTACGGAAGAATTTCCCAAGGAGTCTTTTCAGTGGCTTTACTGCTGTTGGTTCCCCCACGTGATCCGCGCGTGTCTGGAGGTATTTCAAGGATGCCGAGACAATTCGGCTCGTTTCCTCAGGTAAATGAATCTCTCGCGTGGAGATCCCAAAATGTTCAAAGCAAAGGAGGTGGCATCTGCTGGAGAGAGTTAAAATGCCGCGCTGGGGAGCAGCGGAGTCCAATTCTCATTCCACAGTGTGAGTCCGCGTGGGTTTGATGCACAATCCAGGTTCATGGAGTCCTATAAGAAAGGAGTCCGGCGGCCGCTGCTCGCATGTCCTTTTGCACAAGAATGCAGTCCCCGCGCCAGGAGCGAGAAGGATGCTCGTCGTCTTTTTCCGAGCTGCAGGGAGAGCGGGCGGCGCGTTCAAATCTCCCTGGCACCCCTGCAGGTCTACCGGGTAGGGTGCGCGGCACAATGGGGCATGCAATTTTAAAATTGATAAAAAATGGAAATCAAAACCCTAAAATGGGGAGGAAATGCAACTATTTCTGTCCCCTTGCAAATAGAAAAAGATTTTTTTTAATAGAAAAATCTCAAAGCGCAAACCCAGCAACTCCCAAACGTGCACGATACTCCACGGAGGCGAAATCTTTTCCTTCCCCCTCCTCTAGGACTCTGAGCATAGAGGAGGTGGGGAACAGGAAGAGAAGGCTGGGGAGGATCGATTCATTCTCCTGAAGAGAAGAAATGAAGCCATTTCAAGGCTGGCAGCAGGAGGGGAGAGCAGCAGCACATCTCGGGGGAGGCCGAGAGATAAGGGGGAGAAGGGCCCCAAAAATCTCACCTCCCTCTCTCCTTATTCGGCTGAACACAATGGAGCCTTGCCTGCGCTGGTCCTTTCATTCACTGCTTTTATTTTTTTAATTAAAAGATATATTCATATTCTTATTCTCTCTCTTTTCCCCTTTTTCGCTCTCCCTTTCTCTCTCCCTCTTTTAAAGCCAGAGACTTCGAACCTCCCAGACAGCAGAGAATGAATGAATCAGAGAGAGCCGAGCCCCCCACTTCTCCCCTGCACCGAGCCCCCAAAAGCACAGTGCGGACTGAAGGCAGCAGGAAGGGAGGGAGGGAAGGAGGGATTGTGGGGGTCAGAGGGGAGGGGATATTAGTATCAATTGGCTGCACGGGCCCCTCGGAGGATGCAATCTGTTCTGCCCACCCGCGGGGGCCCGGGAAATGTGGCTCCGGGGTGCTCGCTGGTAAGCTGCAGCCGAGGGAGCCAGTTCACATGCCTGGCCAGTCCTCCTCCTTCTCCCCTGCCTCACACCTCCATCCTCACCCGCCCCCGCCTCGATCTCTCCTCTCTCTCCCGCGCTCAGAAGAGCGGCACCAGCCCCGGCCGGCCCTGCTCGCTGTTGCTGTTGCTGCCGCCTCCTCGGCTGCCGGGCTCCCGGGCAAGCAGGCGGGGAAGCTGCTTACCCCACCGCTGGCTACCGCCTGGGAAAAGGAGGAGGAGAAGGAGGAGGAGGAAAAGGAGGAGGGAGGGAGAATGGCAGGCAGAGCAGGCAGGATGCGGGAGGAGGGAGGAGGAGGAGGAGTGGTGGAGTGGGGGGAAGGGAGGGTGGGAGCGCTCGTCTCTCGGTCCCTCCCACTAGCAGCAGAGGAGGCAGACACAAGCAGCGGCCCGAAGGACCAGCCGCTAACCTGGCCCCGGGAGAGGAGGACCAGGGAAGGAGACGGAGCCGGCAGCAATGGGGAGCGTAGGGGTGATGCCGCTGCCGCTGCTGCTGGTGCCGGCGGAGCTCAAGAGCTAAGCCGGCCCTGGCGGGGAGAGGTCACTGGGTCCTACCCCCTGCCTCCCTTATACGCCCCCGGTTGGCCAACCGCACGGGCTGCTTCTCCAGCAGCTCCTTGCCCCAGCCCCTGCTGCTGCCGCCGCCGCCACCGCCGCCGCCGCAGCCTCTTCCAGTGCCCACACCAGGCGCGCTCGCTGTGTCTCCATCCTCCCCTCCGGAGGACCTTTAAATAGCAACGTCACCGCGTTCCCCTCCGCACTCACGTCACCCGCCGCTCACGTCACCAAGGTGCGGGGGATGATGTCACACAGCCGGAAGTACTGCTAAATTAGGGAAGAGTGGGGGAGAGTAGAATGCGCTGCCAGGTTCTCTGTGCCCACCTGCTCTAGCATCTCTTTAAAGGCCAAAGTACAGGAGAGACAGCCCAAGAGGGGATCGGAGAAGGAAGTGGCGGGAGGGAGGGATTTTCTAGCAAGGAATAAGCCAGATACTAGTGAATCATTCATAGCAACCGCGCCCGAAGTGTCAAGCAGGTGATTTCCTATAGCCCACTCACTGCTGCTGCTGTTAGCAGTATCCTTGGGCTCCTTGTGTCCCAGCCAGCGATGGCGTGTGGGAGGGAAAGCCCTTGTTCTTACTGGTCTCTAATAATGATTTATACAGCATCTTAAGTCGATAATATTTTCAGGAAATCATAATTTTAAAAGTATGTATTAAATACCCTGTGGGCATGACATGCTACAAAAGTTTTATATTAATGAAAAACAAGTTCTTGATTTCTTGAAGATTACTTACCAGCAAAGTTTGTAGAAAAGGAAGAGGCTAAGTCTAAGTCCAAGTTTTTGTGAATTGTGATAATTAAACTCAATAGCTAAGAAAATGGAGCCATTTTTTTTAAATTTGTAAAACCTTGTCATAGTGCTCCTAATAGTTTGAGTCAGACCTAATCACAAAAAATATCACCACTAGAGATAATTTTCATTTAATGATTTCTATAAAGTGCCATTAAGTATGAGGCATGCCTTTGTCATACTCTCATTTTCTGGGTTTTTACTGAAAATACCACCAAGTGTTATCATTTATGCTAATTATAGAGGCAGGCTAGGATCGGCAGCCAAAAGAAATTTAAAATCAAAACATTTCCATTTCTCCTAGCCTCTTTGGATATGAACAGAAAGCTACATTACAATATTTCTTCTATACTTTGTAAGATGGATGATTTAACTCATATGAACATGCAGTCAACAAGAATTATTAAGTGCCTATTATGTGCTAGGCAGTGTGCTGAGTGCTGGAGGATACAAATGTAGCAGTGACTACCCTGATCAGCACTGCCTGAAGACCAGATATGTTACTTTGCACCTCTCTCCCAGGGTTCTCCAGTACGCTTAAGGGAGTTATGGGTATCTAGTGTCCTTGTCATTGGCTCCAGCCCAGAACAATGGGGTTTCTTCAGTTTTAGGGGTCCCCTACAACCTAATTCCATTTAACCACCTAACAGCCAGATTAACTTTTACAAAGGAATATTTATTTCAAAGTTGTAGCAAAGAACAAATGTGCAAACATTTTCCCCAACATGGAATAATGCCCCCACACACACATACACACACTCCAACCCAGGCCAGATTCTGGTAGGCAAGGAGGATGAGGTTCACAATTCAGCTCAGTTCCTACATATCTTGAGCCCACCCTGTGCTCAAATCCCACCACCTTCAGTTCTAGGGGCTTCCCTGATGGACTGGCAACATCATCCCAACTGGAATCCTGTTTCTAAGGGAGTTGACCCCTCCAGGACCTAGAGATTCCACTATCTGTACCTAGAGCAGAAAAGAGCAAAAGAAAAAGACCCAAAGCCCAAGCCCAGGATCACAGGGCCTAAAAGGGGCAAGGACAAGGACTATCTCTCTCAATAGTTCAGTTCATGATGCCTGTCTTGTGAGTGAACAGTTCTTTCACCCCCTCTGGACACAAGTAGAAAGAGAGAAATTGAGAATGTTCTGGTAATTTTAAAGATGCAGCCTGTCCCAGCTATATAGGCAATGGAAAAAGGCTACTCCCACCCACATGGTAGAAGAATACAGAATGTCTTCTCTCAGAAGCAGGTCTTCAGCATCTCCCACACGTTAGGTTCTCTGGGCATATGCAAATCAAAGCTCCTTTACACAAGGAGAAGCAAAAACCAGTCTCTGTTCCCAAGGAGTTCAGAGTCTCCTACATCATAGAAGATTGTACTTCTTCCAAATCTGAGGGACGGGTCTTCATGAATAACTCTGGACAGAAAAATTCTTTAGCTGATAGCCAAACTAGTGGACATGGGCCTCTTTGAAATTAGGCTGGTTCTGAAATGGCGGACACATAATCTGTTGCTTGGCTGGAATTCAAAGCCTTTCTAGCTTGGGAAGACCTACCAGAGCTTATGCTCTACCAACATAACCTTTGATGACCCAGAGTCATGGGATCACATATTTTGAGCTGGTAGGTAACCTGAAAGACTCCTCTAGTCCAACTCCCTGATTTTATAGTGGTGGTAACCTCTCCATGGTGACAAGGCATCAGAATAGGACTATATTGGAATCCTTGGCCATCTAACCTTTTATATTTTTATACTTACTAAGATTTGCTATTTTCAATCTACCAATAGAAATTATATGCATGTATACAAATAATATAAGATGGAATGCAACCTATTAGAATACAGATTGCTGTTCTACAAATCTACATACAAATTGATTGAATCATGGCTCCAGAAACATAATCATCAATAATGGCATATTAAATTATGCTTTACAATAAAAAAACCCTTCTACCTCTATTATTTTATCTGGTACTTCACAAATGAAGTAGGTATGGCAATACTTGTGCAGTACCTTAGTGCAAGTATCACTATTCCTATTTTACAGACTGAAAAATTGAGGCTAGCATAAATGACTTGTCTAAGATAAAAAAAAAACAGAAGCACAAGAGTTATAAACCAATTTCAGTGTAATTATAATGTGAGAAACTAAAACTAAACAAAATTAACCTCCACCAAAATGCTATTTAAAAAAAATTAAACTGTTTGAATCACTCTTATTACAAAGAATTTACTTTTAGGCGGTCTAGATTTTAAAAGACTAGCAAAAATTTAGGAATATTATGAATAGTACCAGGCCATATTTTCTTGTGATCCTTAAAATGTAACATCAAGACTTCTCTCTGATTTTAGAATGTTTTGAATTTAGAAGCAGTAAGGAAAAAAAGTTAAAATGTAGTTGCTCAAAAACTTGTCTCTACTTGGCTAATTAAATGTTATGTATTATCATATTGATCATTATTATTATCATATGATCATATCATTTGAGTCAAAACAAATGGGTTTTCCTGCTACTTAATTCTAAAACATTAAAATTCATGTTTTTCAAATAATTCTGTCTCATCCCTTCTATAAATTCAATTTCTAATTTACCTGTTGCTCTCCTACAATTTATTTCTCTACAAAACATTTTTTGCTTGAGCTAAATTAACTTTTCTGCCATTTTCATTAAAGTTTCCTTGCACCTTGGTATCACTGCCTCCTAGTTTAAAATCTTTTTCTCATCTCAGCGTAACTCAACTGTCACAACCATTTGTCAACTTCCTCTTTTCTTCAGATTGCTGACCCCTTATTGGAGGTTCTGCTTAGCAGAGACTTTCTTCTCATCACTTTTGTCCACTGAAGATCTGTAACAGGCTTATTCTACATAAATCAAATGGTAACCTGGGAGAGAATTATCCAAAATTTTATCTGATTACATCACATCAGCTTCTGCTCTCATTCTAGAAAATTCATTCTATAAATGGTCAATCTTTCCTCCTAGCATGTGTGGGATGAACTATATATGGGAGCACATATGCCCATGTTCACAAGAGAAACAAAATTCTATTTTTATGAAAGATCTATTCAGAAAAAGATGAATGCAAAGAATTTCCTCCTTTGAAATGTTTCTAGTGAAATTGTCAAAGGTACCCAGGAGTGCAAATATTTTCTACCCCAACAAGAACAATGTAACTTAAATTACATTAAGTCAGGAAGCCTATCTTTTCACTTTTCTATCTATGTTTCCAAGTAAAGTCATCATATTGTCTTCCAAAGTTGCAACCTTCCTAGAAAGTAGAAAGTAATGTATTTTCTTTTACCATTAAGGACAAAATTGCTTTAGTACAGAGTTTCAGTTTTAACAGTTCCTGTTTCCCACTTACACTTTGAAATTTGTAGAGAGGTTCATGAATACCCTCTGATTTTAGAAACTGTGGGCGAAAGCATCTGTTTTAGTTACAAATTTCCTTCCGTGCCCTTAATAGGAGATAACAATCTTCAATGGGTTGTTTATAAATGGGTCATGAGATCTGTCTACTTCAAAGAAAGGACACTTGAACATAGGAAGGCCTTCCAAAATGTTTTAATGCACCTGTGGCATACCCTCAGAAAAGTGACATTCCTCCACTTTATTGGGCTTCTTCAACTTTCTCATTGTTTCTTCCAAAAGAACAGGTAAATAGATCAGTGTCATCCAAATATCTACTTACAAAGAAAAACCATATGGGTACTTAACTTTTTTAAGCATAAATTTCCCCATCTGCAAAAACTCTACTATGTACATTGCCAGATTTTGTGAGGAAAACAGTGAGCAAACTTTAAGGCAACATACAAATGTGACCCATTTCTGGTTCACATAACTTACAATATGAGCTCTCTGGTAAATTCAATTTTAAAGAAATTATATAAGTCAATCAACAAAAAAAAAATCATTTATTTATTAAGCACTCACTATGTGCCAGGCACTGTGCTAAGCACCAGGGACACAAAGAAAGGCAAAAACCCAGCTGTGCCCTCAAGGAGCTCACATTCTAATAAATGCAAAAGGAAGAGTAATAGAAGATTACAAAATAACATAATATAATATATTATCATAGAAGCAGGAAATTGCTGTCCAGGCATTTAGTCCAGCCTCTTATCCCCTACAGGAATAATAGCTATGATATCTCAATCTATTTCATCTTTGGAAAATTTTAATTATTTAGAAATCATTCCTCATATTGGGCCAAAATCTGTCACCCTGTAATTTCTACCCATTTTTCCTAATTCTGCCTTTGGAGCTACATAAAAAATATGCATCTCTTCCATAAAATAGTTCTTCAATTGTCTGAAGGTAGCTATCATATTTATACTTAGTTTATTTATATTTAAATTTATATTTATTTCTAAATAAATCTTTTTCTAGGCTAGTCCCAATTTTCAGAAGACAGATGATGAAACATATTTCTCTCCTTTAAGTAGAGAGTTAGGGGACTGTGGGTATGGAATGTTGCATACTACATTAAATGTAGTTGCAGGGTTAACAGCCAAATTAACATAATTTCCTTTTCTGATCTGGGTTACTAGATTGTTAGATCCAGGTAACAATAGACTTTAAATAAGTTTCATTTAACTTTTCCTTTGTTGCAAGGGAGACATGTAGAATGAATACATATTAGGAGATGACTGTGGCATTTTTTTTAAAAGGAATCAATTAAAAAAAAACTTCAGCGCATCATGATTCATTGATTTGTACAATCCTTAAAATGGTACAGAGAACAACTCATTCATACTTCTCATCCTCTGTCATTGCTGTCCATTTTCGTCTTATAAATCTTAGATAGACTATCTACCCAACAGAGTAGAGGTCACTCAAGCTGTCATTCTATTATTCCTCATTCTTAATACACAACCGACCTTTTCAGAGATACATTTCCTGGATAATACTTTTTTACACCCTCTTCTTACATGCAAATTAATCTTAGGAATACTCTTCTGCTACCATGTATCTCTCCTTTTTATTTTAGGTAGTTCACAATTTTTATTCTTCTAAGAATGTGGTATTCTATGTTCCACAGCTATATATAACTTCTTCAAGATACTATTCCAATCAATCTGTGATCTCATTGGTTTAGGAGTTCCCTCCAATGACACTATTTGCATACCTGCCTATTTTATATAGCTCCTAAAAGATTGCCACAGAGAACCATTGCCACTCAACACGCTGGAGGCCTTCCTTTCTGCCCAACAACATCATGAATGTATTCATGGAGCATTCTGTCTGTCAGGCTTCATTCTTGTCACACAACCAGCCCATCTTCTTTCTCCTAATTATATCCTTTCTTCTTATTTTTCTTTGTCATTTCTTCTTTTAAATAATATATTTTATTTTTCCCAATTACATGTAAAACAATTTTTAACATATGTTGTTGTTGTTTTTAAAGTTTGAGTTCCAAATTCTGTCCCTCCTCCCTCCCTTGCCCCTTCCCTGAGAAGGTAAGCAATCTGATATAAGTTATATGTGTGTAATCATGTAAAACACGTTAGTCATTTTGTGCAAGAAGATTCAAAAGAAAGAAAGAAAGAAAGTGAAAAATAGCATGCTTCAGTCTGTATTTAGAAAACATCAGTTCTCTTTCTGGAGGCGGATGGCATTTTTCATCACAAGTCCTTTGGGATTGTCTTGGATCATTGTATTGCTGAGAATAGCTGAGTCATTCATGGTTCTTCATTGTACAATACTGCTGTTACTGTGTACAATATTCTCCTGGTTCTTCTCACTCCACTTTGTGTCAGTTCATGTAAGTCTTTCCAGGTTTTTCTGAAGTCATCCTGCTTGTTATTTCTTTTTTTGTTGTTTTTTTTTGGGGGGGGGGTGGCTAGGTAATGGAGTTAAGTGATTTGCCCAGAGTTATGCATCTAATAAGTGTTATGTGTCTGAGGCTGGATTTGAACTCAGGTCCTCCTGAATCCTGGGCCAGTGCTCTATCTACTGTGCCACCTAGCTGCTCCCTGCTTGTTATTTCTTATAGCACAATAATATTCTATTACAATCATATACTACAACTTGTTCAGTCATTCCCCACTTGATGGGCATCCGCTTGATATCCAATTCTTAGCCACCACAAAAAGAGTTGTTATAAATATTTTTGTACAAATAGGTTCTTTTCTCTTTTTAGAAAAATCTCTTTGGTATACAGACCTAGCAGTGGTATTGCTGGATCAAAGGGTATACACAATTTTATAGCCCTTTGGGCATAGTTCCAAATTGGAATGGTTGCATCAGTTCACAACTCCACCAATAGTGTATTAGTGTCCCAGTTTTCCCACATCCCCTCCAATATTTATCATTTTACTTTTTTGTTATATTAGCCAATCTGATATTTTCTCTAATTTCTCTAGTGAATAGTGATTTAGAGCATTTTTTCACATGACTATAGTTTTGTCTTCTTCCTCTGAAAACTGCCTATTCATATCCTTTGACCATTTATCAATTGAAGAATGACTTGTGTTCATATAAATTTAACTTTGTCCTCTATATATTTTGAGAAATGAGCCCTTTATCAGATACTTGCTGTAAAAAATTTTCCCCAGTTTTCTACTTTCCTTCTAATCTTGGTTGCGTTGTAAAACTTTTCAATTTTATCTAATCAAAATTATCCATTTTACATTTTGGTTTTCTTTTGTCATTTCTTGTTGGTTATATGTTGCAGCTTGCTCACCTTCCATGTACTTCTCCATAGCCCTCTGTGTATGACTCATCTTTAGTTCTTTGGAAGCAATGGTGTTCCCTGTCTCACTACCATATAGTAATTTAGGGATCATTGAAAGTGTTGCACAATTTACTAAATGCAATTCAGCCTGCTCTTCCTCCAATAGAGTTTTTTATCCAATTCATTGTCCATCTGCAATACATGTTAAAAATGACAGAATTACTCAATAAACATATAATTTGATTGCATGCCATTAATTGTGAAATAGATATTTTTCACTTGGTTTTTTCCTGTGTGGATTGTTAGGCCAATCTCTCTTGACTAATCATAAATCTCATCAAGGAGGACCTATAATATTACTGTGTTTGATATAATTAACATGATGTCACCTGAACACTGAAACATTTCACCACCAATCTATCTATCTATCTATCTATCTATCTATCTATCTATCTATCTATCTATCTATCATCATCTATCCATACTCAATGCAGGACATCTTTCATGACAGTGTCAAACACCTTTAACAGGCATCTATCTTCTTTTATGTCTTGAGTGGTATTAATAATCAGAGGATCACTGAGTAAAGTTATCTTTGTGATTGCATCTACATTGGAATTTTGCATCTTCTTAACATACATGTGATAAATGCTTTGTTAGAAGACAGAACCTTTTTGTTCTATTGAATCAAGTACTTAAAAAAAATAATTAACCACCATAAATATAGCAGTACTTGCCTTCCCTATACCTTTCAATCAGCTGTGTGACTATGAAGGTGTGGGCTGTTATAGAAAATTGTTCTCAAAATTCTGCCTGTTACCATCCTTATCATGTTTCCATAAAAAAAAATGCCCTTGATAGATGTGTAAATCATTCTGATAAAGATTTTATAGAAATGAGAAAGTAGGCATGTGAGTAGGTAGTTGCTGATGGGTCTCTGTCACTGTTTTTTGGGTTGTTTTTTTTTTGTAATGAGTCAATCCGTGTTTTCCCCCCAGTTATTTGGTATTCTCCCTCACTTGAAGTATCTTAAAAATCAGTCACTCATTCCTTTCAAAATGGTGTCAGCTCCAGCATGAATTTCTTTTGTTGCACCTATTCTTCCTGACTTTGTTTCTTTATGTTATATTTTTTGCTTCCTCAAACAGCACATCAGGGATCAAGTTATAAATGTACAAATGTAGTGTTTCCCATTTCATTGCTAATGAGAATTGATTGCTATAAAAATGCTGGGAAATCCATTCCATCTTCTATCTGTGTATTGCTCTCCTTTCAGTTTCATCTATAAATGGCTCTTGGGGTAATCTATCTTGGTTGGGTCTCATATCTAGCTTTTTTTTACTCATTGCCCCATTCACTGTTTTATGCCACTTTATGAGGGAAGACTGATTATTTTGCCATCCTTACTCATGATGTTTGGGAGGAGGGGCAGTTGGAAGTGGGGGAGGAAGAATGCCAACTCTTGCTGCATTAATAGAAGTAGAGTGTACAAAAATAGGGAGGTGATAACACATTGTAATTTGGGTTGATCAGACTGCATCAAAAAGGTTGTGTTCAGTCCTAACCACCACTGGTAGTAAACTGAATAGATTAGAAATCTAGTGAGGGAATTTTTTGAAAGAACCAGAAATTTTTTTTAATTGATAAATTTTGTTTCAATACATCACATTATGATAATAACTATTGTTGTGCTTGCAACATAATCCCAGATGAAGCCTCTTCAATGTACAATTTCTAGAAACAGTTCAGTGAAATAGCATAAAAGAGTGTTCACAAAGTTTCACTTTCAGAGTTTTCAGCAAACTTTATAAATTATTACAAATATTGTCTGGTTTGTGGGGTTTTTTTAAATCTGCATTTTGTTGCCATTTCAAAGTTGTTTTCATTTCCATAGTTGTAGCTTCTCTAGCTAGCTGGCTGGGTGTGGCTGGCTGGGGTTTATATCACAAAAGAGCCCTTGGAGCTATCAGCTAAGAAGCTGGATCTCTGCTGTGCTGCAGGTGAAGATTAGTTAGTGGTAGCACAGTGTATTAGTAGCTCAGAAAAAAAAAACCCATCATGGCTGAAGACACAGCAGTGTGCCAGCTCACTAAAAAAAAAAAAAAAAGCTGCATCACAGTTGATGACCACAAGAGAGCAGCATCTACTCAACAGAGATGCCCAGTAGATAGCAGAGATGTCCAGCAGAGAGCAGCACAGGGAGTAACGTGATGACATTGCCAGAGGTCACTAGCTGTATAAGGGGCATGAATTGTTCCAGCCATGCATGCATGCTCCCTGCCCATCCATGTTTCACGTGTGTGTCCCTTCAGGTATGTTCCCTGCATATGTCCCCTTTCTCACTAGTCATGGGGTAACATGTAGGAGAGGGCAATGGGAAGGAAGCTTGCTCACTCTTGAGACCCTAGAAAACCACTCCAGATTTAAGGTACTTTGGGGGCTAGGATCAACTCAGAATCATAGTTCATGAGTATCTGATGGTGTATTTACTTTTACCAGGCTAACCTGAAAATACATTAGTTCAAAACAAAAGATTGATAAAGTAATCAAATAGCATGGCAAAAAAAGTAGTAAGAAAGCTTTTTCCCAAACATAAAGGTGCACCCTCCCTCAGGTTTCCATACAAATTGAAGGTATTTTTACTATTCGTGTGGGTTTGCAATATATTAATTTGTATTGTTATTTATCTTTTTGCTACATTTGTCATGTCTTCCAAATTGTGCTCCTTACTCATAACACCCTATATATATTTTTGATTGAATGGAGTTATACTTGTTTGTATCCTCAATATATAGCCCATATATTAAATGCAGTAGATTCCCACTGGATATTTGGTGATGATTGAAATTAAGTATTGACATCAATGATGTAATATTGGATTCATGCCTTTACTACAAGGTGGGAATGAATCCAGGTATGGAAAAATAGGTGTCCACAACCATCTGATAAGAGTGGAATGGCGAGGCACTCTGCATAGTTACTAAGGAACATACTTCATAGTTGTGGTTTGCTACTGTTACATTCTCCACCAGTTTTTCTGGTCAAGATATCTTAGCTGCTTTCATTCTTCCCATTTCTCCATTATTTCTAGCAAACTCCCAAGCAGAAGAACATGTATACTAAGTGTGGGGACTGTGTTTTGAATTAAAAGTTGGCCATTTCTTGTTTAGAAAATTAAGAAATAAAGAACATATTGGGACCACTGCTTTACAAAAATTAAATATGCTGATGTGGGAGATGAAATTTAAATAATTACATAATACAGCAAGATCCATAAATTCATGGAGAATTCCTTTTTTCTCAAGAGTACCTTTGTAAAACTTTTTTAAAACTATGAAATATTAAGTTTAATTTTTAAGTTTAGAAATCAATTAAACATTTCTTGATTGAAGGTGCCTATGGACATAGACAAGAACATAGAATTGAGGGCTATTTATTCTGTTCCATTCTTTAGAGTTTCTATTACCTTGGTAATATTTTCCAGCTTCTGTTCTAAGTGTTTATTCTCTTTCCAAATATTCCTTCTAATTTCATTCTTTATTTCTTCCTTCATTTCCTATCTACTCTGAGTTCTTGTCAAGACAAATCCATTTTTTCTTCTTCTTGGGTTCTACTTACAATATTTTAATATAATTCTCTTCTTTTAGAATTTTATCCTGAGGCTCTTAGCTCATAGTATTTCACCACTATATTAGGACTTTTCTCATGTTATTCATTTCTGCCCTCAAGGAGCTTACAATCTAATAGGGGAGCAAATGTAGACAAAGTAAGCTATTTACAGGGGCAGCTAAGTGGCAAAGTAGATAAAATGCCAGGCCTAGAGTCAAGAAGACTCATCTTCTGGAATTCAAATCTGGCCTCAGACACTTACTAGCTGTGTGACTCTGGGCAAATCACTCAACCCTGTTTGCCTCAGTTTCCTTATCTGTAAAATCATCTGGAGAAGGAAATGGCAAACCACTCTATTATCTTTGCCAAGAAAATCTCAAATGGGGTCATGAAGAGTCAGACATGACTGAAACAACTAAACAACAACAAAGCTGTAAACTGGATAAATAGGACATAATTTACAGAGAGAAGGCACTAGAATTAAGAAGGACTGGGGAAGCTTCTAGTAAAAGATGAGATTCCTAGTGGGACCTAAGGAAGTCACGGAGGTCAATAGGTAGAGTTGAGAAGAGAGAGCATTCCACGCATGGGGGACAACTAGAGAAAATGCCCAGATCTGGAAGAGGTTTGGATGCTGTTGGACTGCATCTCAGTTCAGCCTCGGTTTTTATTTTTTCAAATCTTTATTAGTATCTTTTGTTTTTATACCCCCTTTATTTCTGAATACATCTTTCTCCTCTCCCTTACTCAGAGTCATCCTTGTAACAAAGAATAAAAAAAGGGAGGAGGGGAATCAATTCAGCCAAACTAACACATACAGCAGCTCAGATTTACAGTATTTGTAATCAACCTTAATTTCAACAAGAGTTGATTGCGTCTTCCTCTGTGACCCTGGGTAAGTCATTTTCCGTCTCTGTCACCTCAGCTTCTCAAGTCTGTCACTCCCTACAAGGTGGTGTCCATCCCTAAACTGAGAATGAGTTGCACGTTCCTTGCTGTAGGCATGATTTACACTTCTTGCCCTGTGTGCAAAAATTCCTAGTCATGGCTCTGATATATACTATTTCATTTGATCTTCATAATAATTCTGAGTTAGGTGTCATTAATACCTCCATTTTATAGATGATGAAGCTGAGGCTAAGAGGTGAAGGGCTTTGCCCAGGGTCACACAGATATTAAGTATCAGAGGCAGCATTCAAACAACTGTCCTCTTGGCTTCAGTACAATACCTTTGCCACTGTACCCCAGGCTCTCACTAATCAGAGGTCTGGATAGTTTGTAGGCTTCTCTGAACCCCAGAGAGAAAATAAATTGAACCAGGTCAATTCAAATTTAAACAAAGGAAGAACCCCTATTGACTGTGTGCAGCCAAATAAAGGTTCAAACTGTTTAGTGAGGGAGAAAGTAAACAGACATTTCCCCATGAGGGCTTCATAATCACTTCTTCATGATCTTGTCTCTCCTTTTCCAAGTACTATGCCATTTAAAAATAAACTAATAAGAAAGAAGAAAGAAGCAAGAGGCTTCCATCTAATTTTTCACTTCCCTGCTATATGTCAGAAGAGGTGACACCAAGAGAAACATCCTTTGATGCAATAATTTATTTGAAATATAGCTTTAATCTACATTAGATCTCAGGAATCTTCAAACCCAGTTTTTTCCTTTTACCAAAGAAAAGAAATTGATACGGTTTTAATAGATTCATTCCATGAACATACCCGTGGTAATCTAAAATCTTAACCTTCTTCAACAGACTTTGTAATAATATACCAGAGGGAAAAAGTCAGAGTATTGGTACTTGGGAAATTCTCTGAGTCCAATGTATCTCCTGCTGGGCTTCTGAGGATGGATTTATTATGAAGTTCCTTATTTTATTACCTTGTCAGTAAGCTCCTTTTAGCATGCTGCCATCTCTCTCTTATATATTGGTGGGGATGAATAAAATTATAGCTGTCCCTTAATATTTTTTTTTTACGAAAGAAAAGAATCAAGAAGTTTAGCTATTTGAATAGTGGTATCATTCATTCCTTCATATAATGAACATTTATCATAGAACCATAGCTTTGAAACTATACAGGACCTCAGAAACCCTCTATTCCAATCTTTTCATCTTACAGATGAAGAAATTAAGGCCTTTTGTTATGGTTCGGTCGTTTCAGACTCTTTGTGACCCCATTTGAGGTTTTCTTGGCAAAGATACTAGAGTGGTTTGCCATTTCCTCCTCCAGTTCATTTTACAGATGAGGAAACTGAGGCAAACAGGGTGAAGTAACTTGCCCAGGGTCACACAGCTAGGAAGTATCTGAGGCTAGATTCAAACTCAGGAAGGTGAGTTTTCTTAACTACAGGCATTCTATCCACTGCGCCACCTAGCTGCCCCAACTGAGGCTTAAGCATGTTAGATGACTTGCCCAAGGAGCCAGCACTAGTAAGCATCAGAAGCAAGATTCTCTAAAACTGTCCCTTTCAAAATTTCTTAAGACACAGTAATTTCCCATTACATTCGTATGGGCTCTGTCAGAAATGTCATAGGAGGGCTTAGAAAGGAAGGGGTGCAGGGTAATCTGTCTTCCGAGAACCTTGGGTTCTTAGTAGGAAGCTCCAGTAGAAAGAAGGAACCAGAAGCTAAAGGACGTGTACCCCACCCCATCTGCTACCCCCAGTGCTGGGCTGGTGTGGTATGGGGGAGGATAGGTAGTCTGCTCTGAGCTAGCTCCTTGTCCATCAGAATGAAGGTGGAGGAGAGCGGCATTCCGCAAGGCTGTGATGCGCTCTGCTGCATTGCTTGGCAGGGCAGCCGGGATATGCTAGATGTGCTCCCAAGGGATCATCCTGGAGTTAGCCAATGGGTCTACTTCTCTGAGACCTTTTCAACGTGGAAGTTCCCTCTGTCATCATCCCCAGAAGCCTTCAAACCCTGGAAGATCTCTCTGCTTCTGCAGCATTTTCCTCTGATTGATTACTTCTTCCTGAAACCTCCATTTTAAGGAGGTCTCCTCCATCATGCCCCTCCTCCACCCCATCAGCTTCCTTTCTATTGTTGTTGTTCTTCCACCATTAGAATGTAAGCAGGGGGTCCCTTTATTTTTGCTTTATTTGTATTACCAGTACTTAGCACAATACCTGGCTGCTTGATCATTGTTCAGGTTTTGATTGCTCAAAGTGAATGTAAATAGCAATTGTTTGTGTTTTGCCCAGAAACCCTGAGGGTCTTCCTCTCCCAGATTGATTTTTTTTAAACTAGGTAAAAGAGGCCATTTTTTTGCCTCATTTCTTACCTAGCTTTAATCACTTGAATGGGTGTTACCTCAGACAAACTTAGACCTGGGAAAGACCTTAGCTTAAAAAGGCCAAGGTCTCCCACTGCATGGGGCCATCACCAGATCTATATTTTGCCACTGGACCCAGATGGCTCTAGAGGAGAGAGTAAGGCTGGTGGCTTTGCACAGCCCTGCCTCACTTAAATCCAATTCACTTGCAAGTCAAGACATTTCCTTCTCCATGTCATTGGTCCCCTTCAAAAATGAAGGACAAGCAACAATAATATGTATTATCTTTCCTTGTTACAATGGAAGCTTTTTATGGGCAGAGGGTGGCCTTTATTTTTGCTTATATTTGTATTACCAGTACTTAGCACAATGCCTGGCACATAGGAAGCACTTAATGAATGCTTATTGACTTGACTTATTGACATATATCATAATTTGTTCATCCATTCCCCAGCTGATGGGCACCCCTTTAGTTTCTAGCTGTTTTCTACTACAAAAAGAGCTTTTACAAATATCTTCATGTGTATGAGTTCTTTTCCTCTTTCCTTGACATCTTTGGGGTGTAGGCCTTATGATGGTATTGCTGGTTCAAAGGATATGCACAATTTAGTATCCTCTGGGGCACAATTCCATTTCCACAATGGCTACATCAGTTCATAGCTTCATCAACAGTGTACTAAAGTGTCAGTCTTCCTGAAACCCCTCCAAACGTTTCTCATTTTTCTATTTTTCCAACTTTGCCAATAAGATGGATATGAGGGAAAACCTCAAAGCTGCTTTAATGTGCATTGATCTAGTAATTTTGGATTTCTCTAATTATGATGATGATGATGATTGGAATATTTTTACATTGCCACTGAGCTTGGACTACTTCCTCTGAAAACTGCCTATTCACGTACTTTGACCATTTATCAATTGGTACCTGAAGAATTGTTTTTAAAGTTGCTTATGACTGAAAGGTTGATTTGTCCAAAGGGAACCAAAATTTAAGGCATTTAAAAATCTCATGTCATTATTAACATAAGTAAAGACCTGGGACAAAAGTGTGTTGTAAATATTTATTACGATGTACAAGTTGGTCCAAATGGGTTTCAGCATTCGTAGCCAAATGATGCCAAATGCCACTACATATAGAATTGAAAGCACAATGTGTTTGGTACTATGCCCTGAAGATCAACAAACTAGAAATTTCACACACACACACGCACGCACGTATACAAACACATATATATATACACACATAGACAAACATAGATGTGTGTACACAAACATATATATATACACGAACATAGACACACAGACATACACACATATATACATATCCACATAATGTATGTATATATATGTTTTATATATATATATATATTCAAGTTTGTGTATCTATCTAGATATATACACTTGGGTAATGAGTTTCATTTAGAGGCAGTTAGGTGGTGCAGAGGATTGAAGGCTGGACTTGGAGTCAGGAAAACATGAATTCCAATGCTACTTAGCATCTGGACAAGTCATTTAATATCTCACAGCCTCAGTTTCCTTTTTTGTAAAATGTGCATAATAACAGCTCCTCCCTCACAAGGTTGTTAAGAAGATCCTATATATATATATATATATTATATATATATATATATATATATATATATATGGAGTGAATGTGTATATGTGTGTGTGTGTGTGTGTGTGTGTGTGTGTGTAGCACACTTTGTAAACCTTAAAGTGCTATGTAAATGTTATCTATTACAATTTGCCTTCACTCTCCCACTCTCCTTAATTTATTAAAGGCAATCTTAGCTAGCTGCTTAGCTGGTACAGCATGGCCTGGTGCTCCTCTACAGAACTTCACACCAGTAAGTGACCTCTTTTCAGTTCTTGTCCAGTTTTACTAAGAAATGTAATACTTAGGTGATGAACAACTTCACTCTCATTTGCCATTAGCTTTGGCATAGCTTCTGAATACTACAATAAGAGTTTATAGGAAAGAAAGAAAAGAAGGAAACAAGCATTTATTAAGTACCTACTATATACTAGGAACTCTGCTAAGTGCTTTAGAAATATTACCTCATTTGGTCCTTATAACAACCCTAAAAGGTAGGTGCTATTATTATCCCCATTTTACAGTTGAGGAAACTGAGGCAGAAGAGGTAAATAGACTTGCCCAGGGTCACACAGCTAGTAAGTGCCTGAGGTGGGATTTGAACTCAGATTTTCCTGATTCCAGGTCCAGCTCTTCACTGTACTATCTAGCTGCCAATAGGGAAGAAATTTATGAAATTCTGGTTTCTAAAAGTTTTCCATTTGTTAATATCCCTGATAGCAGGCTTTGATTTCTACTTGCCTTCTTATAAACGTATTTTGGTTTGCATATCTATGAATGTATGTGTAAAGTAATCTCACCTGACTTTCTATAGCACACTGGTCTGTATTGGCTGTCATGCTATCGATTATATACAATGCAAGTAAATCAGATCTTGAGGATAGGTAGGGCATATTATCCTTAGTCAGAGGTTCTTTAAACCAAGTCTCAGAGTTCCTAGATGTGCTTTCAGTCTACTTTATCTCTCTCATGTATTCCTGAATATACAGCTGGAAACAAAATGGCAGAATGTCTACTTTAGGAACCTTCGTTTAAGAGAATAATAATCAAGAGAAAATTTTTTTTTAAATCGACAAATATTTATTATATGCGTACTGTGTAGAGGACACAGTGCTGGGTCCTAAAGTATTATACTAAGGAGGAATTTCTCATTGTCACCTACTTTTTATGAGGAAGATGTCAGACAGTTACTCTTTATATTTCTAGAAAACAAGAAGTGATATTAAGATGCGAGGAATTTTAGTAGAACAAGTGAAAGAGCTTCTTGATCTTCAGAGTAACACTTGAACAGGCTACCCAGGGAACTTAGAGAGTCTTTTCTTTTCTCTATTCCTCTCCCTCTCCTCTCCCTCTCCTCCCTGTCCCTCACCTCTTTTTTCTCTTTTTCTTGATTCAC
Source organism: Phascolarctos cinereus (assembly GCF_003287225.1). Classification (NCBI taxonomy): domain Eukaryota; kingdom Metazoa; phylum Chordata; class Mammalia; order Diprotodontia; family Phascolarctidae; genus Phascolarctos; species Phascolarctos cinereus. Next base: position 321,878,936 of record NW_027555847.1, read on the forward strand.
AAAGAATAGACAAACCTGTACTGAATAGTTTAAATTAGGAGCCAGTTATCTATTTGAGGTCTGAATATGATTGGTAACCAATGAGTCAACAAACATTTATTATAGCATTATTATAAATAATAATATAATTATTACTATTTATTTGCTGTGTGCCAAACATTGTGCTGGGGATACAAGGAAAGGCAAAAGACTGTTTTGCTCTCAAGGAGCTCACAATCTAATGGGATAGCCAAGGTTAGCAGAAGTGCCCTTATAAATAACGCCACTTTGAGGAGGCACATATCTGGTAAAGAACCAGCATGAAAAGTATGCCATGGGGCAGCTAGATGGCACAGTGGATACAGCACCGGCCCTCGAGTCAGGAGGACCTGAGTTCAAATCTGGCCTCAGACGCATAACACTTACTAGCTATGTGACTCTGGGCAAGTCACTTAATCCCCATTGCCCAACAAAAAAAAAAGAAAAAAGAAAAGTATGCCATAATAGAGTAAGAGAAGAGACATTGTATCCTGGAATCAGAGAATGTAGAGGAAATATATTTACAAATTGATTTGGGCTGACAGTGTCCAAAGATACCACGGGCAGACCGAAAGCATAGACCACAGAAATGGAAAAGAAAGAAAGAATAACAAAGGAAGTAGGACAAGCTAAGATACAACAAGAAGAAAGAAAGAAAAGCAAGAGGAACATACAGTGAAAACTGGTAGATTGTCATCAACAAAAATTGAATGACAAACTCAGGAACTATATGAACACAGTTACAAGACACTTTTCATACAGATAAAGGCATATCTAAACAACTGGAGAAATACCAATTGCTCACAGGTAGGCCAAGCCAGTGTAATCAAAATGACAATTCCAGTTAAATTTATTTGCTTATTCAGTGCTATACCAATTCAACTACCAAAGGATTGTTTTATAGAGTTAGAAAAAAAATGCATCTGGAAGAACAAATTGCTTTTGGTTTATTCTCCTCTTAATAGTTATTTTTCCCTTTCTGAGTCAGGGCCCTCAATACTTCTCCACCTTCACCAGAAGAATTGCTGAAATTTTCAGTTGTCTCAATTCCTTACCTTTATTAAGGCTTTATATATAAAAAGGATTCAGTAGTTATAAGGGTCCCCAAACAAACAGAGGACCATGAAACTGATTATATCTCAAAAGATCATGTGGTTCAACCTTCTAATTTCACCCATTTAGGATGACTAAATCTTGTATTTTTTTTTGCACTTTATATAGAAATATAAAAATTCCAACTGACAAACATTTATTGAATGATTAGTAAAACAGTCATTTTGTTTGATTTTTACTAGCAGCGATGAATTTATATTGTTCAATCCACACTTACTTGGTCTCCCTTATATTCAACAGAATATATCTTCAAGACAGTGGGTCAGATTCAGTCTATGGCCAATTGGCCTACAAGAGGAATGAACTCAAGATTTTGATCTTATTATCAGGGTACTTTAACCAACCAAACTAGCCAGGCCCAGGCAACCCACAACACTGGTACCATGGAGTTGACTAAAATTAATATTTTTATAGAAAAGTAAAAAGTTTTATACCATGTGGAAAACTTTCATGTACAGACCATGAGCCCTTACCTAGATACCACTACCTAGTTGTTGGGTTTTTTTTTATGTCAAACCAAATAGAAATATGGTGCCAAAGAAGAACTAAAACAGTTTTTGGAAAGCTTGACTTCTAAACTTGGACCTGTATATTGTTAGCAAATGTCCTTAAAACACAGAGTGAAATGGAAATTTCTCATTCAGGTAGGAATTGAACTACATAGATTCTCAAGTCCCTTCTAATTCTGACATTCTGTGACACACAAAGAGACAAAAGAGTCAGAATAACTTCCATGAATTATTATCAAAGTGGCCTTTTAGGGTTAATTGTTTATAGACCTTAAAAGTTATATGTGATAAGACTACTATAGGAATGCAGTTGACCAACTGGCTAATGTAGAAATGTTTTACAAGACTTCATATGTATAATGGGTATCATATCTCTCACCTTCTCAATGGGTGGGGCAGAGGGTGGAGGGAGGGAGAAAATTTGAAACTGCAAATTTAAAAAGAGAGAAAAAAAAGGAGAGAAAGAAGAAAAGGAAGGAAGGAAAAAAGTAAGAAAAGAAAGACAGAGAGAAAAAAAGTGGAGAAAGAGAGAGAGAAACAAACAGACAAACAGAGGCAATCCCACTGGAGCATGTACTTTGGCCTCATAGAGAAGGGAAGCTATTTTGGCTCTTTGCTAAAAAGACGTGTACCTTGACCATGACTAGTATCATCCACTGAGCCAAAAAGAATAGTCTGCTCAGAAGGCCCAAAACAGTGACTCTGTCCTCTGGCTCTGTCTCTCTTCTCATCTGCCAAACACATGAGGACTCTTCTGGGATTTTTCTTGGATGTCCAGTTCTCAGATACGGCAGTGAACATATGTGCTTCTTAGATAAGCTGGAGCTTCATCGGGCTCCTGACTGCCTCTCTCGTTTGGTGCTTCTTTTCCTGGTCATTGGTGACATTTCTAGCCTCAGAGGCAACTTCAGGAATTCAAGAATTAAGGGGTTCCTGGGTTCTTCAGGCAGAGCTGAATAGTAGGAGGAAAAGTTTTCTGCTACACCTTTTTTGGAGAAGATAATTATGGCCAGGAAAATGAGTCCAACTCAAGTACAGGTTTGCCAGAAGATCTAAACCTTGAGGAAATTGTTGGGAAGGTGCAGATTCAAGGTGAAGGTGAAATGACTGCTCAACAGTCTGGCAAAATGTTTCAGGTTTTAAGCATCAACTTACTTTTTAAAATTTATTTATTTTTAGTTTTCAACATTTACTTCCACAAGATTTTGATTTCCAAATTTTCACCATATCTCGCCCCTACCCCTACCCCAAGATGGCATGCATTCTGAATATCCCTTCCCCTAGTCTGCTCTCCCTTCTATCTCTCCCCACTTCTCTTATCCCCTTCCCCTTCTATTTTCCTGTAGGGCAGAATAGATTTCTGTAACCCATTCCCAATATTTCTTATTGCCCAGTTGCATGTGAAACATTTTTTTTGAACATGTGTTTTTAAAACTCTGGGTTCCAAATTTTTTCCCTTCCTCCCACCCCACCCACTCTCATTGAAAAGGCAAACAAGTCAATATAGATTATACATGTGCAGTTAAAGCATCAACTTTCTAAGAGAATATAATGGGAGGTTACTGTTTCACATATAACCCATACCCCAAAGCCTATCAGGATGGAATTCTCTCCTTTTTGGTGGAGACAAAGGCCCTGTCCTGCAGAAGGGTGGGCTGGAGTTGGCAAGAAGTGAGAAAGCCTTTCCAGTTCCTCTTCAGGACTCTTCAGGAAGAGTCCCATTTGGAGATTCATCCAAGTCTTTTTCAAGTAAGACAGGTTGCTGAAGGAAAACACTCTAGGAAGACATGAGAGGAGCTGGCAGTCCCCACCATGTCTCTATATCTAGATTGCTACTCTTGAGACTTCAGGGAACTTCCCCTTTGGGTGAGATCTGGGACCCTCTCTCTCTCTCTTTTTTTAAACATAAATTTATTTATTTGTAGTTTTCAACATTAATTTCCACAAGTTTTTGAGTTCCAAATTTTCACCCCATCTCACCCTCCCCCCACCCCAAGATGGTGTGCATTCTGAATATCCCTTCCCCTAGTCTGTCCTCTTTTCTTTCTCTCCCCTCTTCTCTTATTCCCTTCCCCTTCTATTTTCCTGTAGGGCAGGATAGACTTCTGTACCCCATTTCCTGTATTTCTTATTTCCCGATAGCATGCGAAAACTTTTTTTTAAACATATGTTTTTAAAACTTTAGGTTTCAAATTTTCTCTCTTCCTCCCTCCCCACCCACCGTCATTGAAAAGGCCAAGCAACTCAATATAGGTTGTACGTGTGCAGTTATGCAAAACACTTCCATAGCAGACATGTTGTGAAAAACTAACTCTATTTCCCTTAATCCTATTCTGCCCTCTGGGACCCTCTCTCTTGGTTGTGCTAAGTTACCTCATGCCTAATGGGAGACCTCCTTCACTCTGAATTGTCTAGTATATGTTCCCCCTACGTATGCCTTCTCTGATTTCTGTTTTACCACTGAATTGGATAAATGGATCTCTTTGCTATTCTTTATGTGTGTTCATTGTGGAACTGGTATTAAGTGGGAAAGAGGCCAAGCCTTCCATATGGTTTGGGGTCCTCCTTCCTCCTCAAAATGACAAAGCAGTCAGAAGTTAGATGGAACCCAATCAAATCCTCCAGACTAATAACATTTAAGGAAGCAAATAGATATGTTTTTAGCCCAGTACACCCTCTCTTTAAGGAGAGCAGAGTGGTGGCCTCCTACCCCAACCTCCTGCTTCTCTTCCTGGTGGGAATGAAAGTCTCCTTTGGAGAATAGGGGAGATGGGGGAGAGAAAAGAGGCTAGTGATGTCTATTCTGCCTCCCTTCAAGCTATATACAAGGATAGCCCCTTCATCACAGGTGGTTCTCACTACACATGCAAGGTCTGCACACTCTCTCCTTACATGTTTTAAGTCTTCATTGATGTGCCCTGATAAATCTTTTACATTCTAAACATTTCTTTTCTGTGGAGGATATAAATAGCTGTTCTATACTTAAACTACTTTGTTCAATGAACACTTTTCTTTCTGATTGTCTCTGAGGAGACCCTATATATGAACCAAATTTAAGCTTTAAGGTGATGTTTCCCCACACTCTGGGGTAGCAGATAAAAGAGACAGACAATGGGAAAGAGCCTGACCCTTCTCTTCAGAGTCCCAGGCTTTGCCAGAGCTGTCTTTGACTCCCTGGATCCAAGAGCTGGAAACCCTTAGTGGGAGAGGGTGCACAAGCCCCACTGAGATGAGTAGTATTTGTTGTTATAGGTATGGGGTTGTCCCCTTTGAACACTTGCCTCATGTTCTGGAGAAATTAGGTCAAAGGATAAATCTAGCCCTTGAACCAAACGTCCTTCACCTTGTGTAATAAGCTTTAGATACTCTAAACAACAAAAAAAATTGCTTTAATTTTTCTTAAGCTAAAACCTTTCCAAATTTCTTTCAAGTTTATGTGTGCTTAAAAGATTATTTTGCCTTTCATTTAACTTAGATAAATGTAGATAGCAAGAATATTGAAGGATATCTTGAAAATACATAAAAGTGATATGCATCAAATAAGGCAAATGGAAATATAAATAAATGAACTCTCTAGTAGGGTTTAATTGAGATAAGGGTCTTAAAGCCTGTACAGAAAATATTTTTAGGTTTAGGTAGCTAGGTGGAGCCGTGGATAGAGCTTTGGGCCTGGAGTCAGAAAGACCTGAGTTCAAATCTTGCCTCAGACACTTAGTAGCTGTGTGACCTTAGGCAAATCCCTTAACCTCTGTTTGCCTTAGTTTTCTCTCCTGTAAAATGGAAATAATAGCTTCTACCTCCCAGCTTTCTTATGAGCATCAAATGAAATAATAACTGTAAAGTGCTTAGCACAGTACCTGGTACATAGTAAGTACTACACATACGTATTATTATTTGTAGTATTGGTATTATTACTGGAAGAAAACAGCTAATATGCAGTATTCATATCAAGAGTATGAGAAAAATTGCCACATGTAAAATAAGTCAGTTCGGACATTAAGAGGACAACTAAAATACTGTGGCTGAAGTGGAGTAGGAAGGTGCAGAGAAGAAATGGAAATAAAGTAAACAGATAGGAAGGAATAGAAAAAAATCAAAGTAACCCAATGCTATTATAGAACAGGACACAAAAAAATGTAAATGTGGAAAGTATTTTTTCTTAATAGTATTTAATATTTCATTCATTCAAGTGTTAAAAAATGGAAAAGTGATATTTATTGTTCATAATTTAAATATCATGTTTCTTTTCCCCCCTAAACCTTCTACCTGAGATTTAAGGATAAAGTTAGGATTGCCTTTTTAAAAAATATCACCCCTTTCAGAGAAAAAAGTAATGTTTTATAGTTTTGTGAGCTATTGTTTTTCCTGCTGAGAATTTATACTCTATTACAAAAATGAAATTAAATGCATTTCAGGGTGCCCTCATAGCCCATCAATAAGAACATTAAATTCAATATTTGTGTGATACCAATGTTCTGAGTAGGATAATATTCTTTACAAGTGTCCAACTCACTTGCTTTTATGACACATTTACCATTTCAATTTTTTTTATCCTGTTTGTAAATAAGAAAGCTAAAACACATTAGTCAACATCAATTTCCTGAAGGGCACAGTGCATTAATGATATGGAGGTAGCTAGGTTATGCAGTGGACAGAGCACAGTTCTGGGCCTAGAGTCAAGAAGACTTGAGTTCAAATCTGGCCTCAGACACTTACTAGCTCTAGGACTGGAGCAAGTCACTTCACTTTTGTCTGACTCAGTGTCCACAACTATAAAATGGTGATAATAATAGCACTTACCTCCCAGTGTTGTTGTGAGGATTAAATGAGATGACATTTATTTGTAAAATGCTTAGCACATCTATAAGAAATGATGAAGATGATGCTTTCAGAAAAACCTGGAAAGACTTATGTGAACTGATGCAAAGTGATACAACCAGAACCAGGAGAACATTGTACACGGTAACAGCAATACTGTATAATGATCAACTGTGGATAGTTTAGCTATTCTCAGCAATAAAATGATCTAAGACAATTCTGAAGGATTTATGATGAAAAAATGCTATCCACCTCTAGAGAAAGGACTGATGGAGTCTAAATGCATGTATTTTAAAATTTTCATTATTTTTCTTTCTTTCTTTTTTTTTTTTTGGTCTGTGCTTTATTTCATAACATGACTAATATGGAAATATGTTTTAAATGATTGAACATGTATACTCTACACAAAATTGCTTGCCTTCTCAGTGAGGAGGGAGGGGAGGAAGGGAGGGAGAGAATTTGGAACTCAAAATTTTAAAAGTGAATGTTAAAAATAGTTTTTACATGTAATTGAGAAAAAATAAAATTTTTTCAAAATGCTCAGCATATTCTCTGGTGTATAATAGGTGCTTAATAAATGCTTTTCTTCTTACTTTGTGGCTACATCTAGCTATGAGATTACAAAATATTTTTCACTTTTCTTCAATCTTCTCCTCCATCCTGATAGTTATTAATACGTATCAGGGGCCTGGCCAATGAGTCCTGTGAACATGAATGTTTGGGCAGCCTAATTCTGGAAGTATCTGATATTATAGAATGAAAGGGCCTGGCTCTCCACTTTAGAGCATGCACAGGCACTGTTTCCAGTCTGTTTACCACATAAAGAAGAGGAACCTTTTAATCAGCTGCAAAGCCAGAACTGGGAGTCCATTCAAAAGTCACTAACTGGTCAAGGTGTTTCCTCTTTCCTGCCTGGTTAGTGTGAATGAGAGAAGAAAAAAAAAAGTAAAAAAAAAGAAATTTACATGATAACGTTATTATATAATTAAAAGGAATAGCAATTTGTATATAATGGATTTATAGTTTCATGTGCAATCATCTTTTTAAAAAAACTATAGTGTTATGGAAATGCTTGTCTTATTCCATAAATTAAAAATAAGGTGAATAAAATTTTTTAAAAATTAAGGGAAAACTTCAAAATGGGGGCTTGAGCCAACAGCATTAGAGAAAGACATCCTTGACTATTCAGAACCCTCAGAGGGAGATGTAGCCTTGATCTGTGAACTTGTGTGAGTAGGAGTTAGGTTAAGGAGCTCCAGGAGCTTATGTGAACTACAAATATTTAACACTGTGAATTTTTGTCTTGTTAATGAATGAACTTAGTCAAGCATGTATGCAGTAAATTGATTTTTTAAGTCAAGATTCTATATCTTAGGAGAGGGTGAAGAAAGTCATTCTACCAATGCAGGTCAGTACTTCTCTCAACTTAAAATCTTAAGCAAGTTACCTAGAGCACTTGTGTTAGGAATATATAATAATGAGGGGACAAAAAGCTTTTTTGAACTGTGTTGTTAATACTGTTAGTGATATTATATAAAAACCAAAAAAAATTGTGTTCTCACACCAACAGTTTACCTGGACATCATTTTAGGACCTTTAATATTTATGCCTTTTAGGAAAATATTTAAGGAAATATTGCACAGAGACATTTTTGAGAAAAGGTAATAATCATGTGACACTGCTGGAAGGCCAGAGAAAGCCACTAGAGGGTGTTCAAAGCTGTTATTTTCTGATGTATTCTTTGGATTTTTTTTTTATTATGTATCTTAGGTGACATTTAACATTTCTTACACACTTTACAATCAATATAGAGGGTTCCTCTATCTAAGTCCCTCCTATCTTATTCATCTTTCTTGCATAATTTGGCATAGTATACTTCTTGTCACACTATAAAAATGACATCACATTTTAAAACCCTTTCCTAGGCTCTCTTAGAATAATTCTTTCCTGTAGAATTCCCTAGGGAAGTTTCTTAGGGTTTTTTTAAAATGACCTTTTGCAATAGGAATATTTGTTCATTTCTTCGATGACATTTTGAAATTTGAAGATTACTTACTGCATTTCCATTAGAAGCAGTAGGCACAATGATGAGAATTTTTCAGCGGTTTAAATTTTTTTTTTACTGATAATCTATTTGACAACAACTTAAATTTCTACAAAACCTTAAGGTTTTACAAAACACTCTTCCCCATGTTGAAAGACATTCCTAATGGTCCCTTCCCTTCCTGGAAGGTATTGACTAGAAATATCAGTGAGTTGCCAAGGGAAGCTACATGTAGGTGAGCATCCTGAAAATCCTCTAGTTTCCCCTTCCTTTGTCCTTGAAAAGACTTTTGGTTCGCCACTCTAGGCCATTTCTTCCCCATTAATAGAAGTGGAGAGGTTTCTGAAACCAAAGCTATTAGTGGGAAGAGGGCAGTAACTGTTTGCCACTTGTGGCCATGGCTATGAACCCTACTATTACTACCACTGCTACCCAAGCTAAGTGCAGTGACAAATGCCCTGGAATAGATCCTGGAGAACTGTAGCAACTGCAACAGAGAACTAAATTCAGAGACTAGAAGTAGAGCTGGACCAGCAGGATTGGACCAGGGGTTGTGGTAGAGTCTAGACTGGAGAAAGACTGAGCCCAATTGACATTTGCTATGAAACCCCTAGCCTTGATGAGACCAAGCAGAGATGACTCTGACTCATACATATTCCCTACATCCTACACAAGTTTTCTCTGATTGCTTGTTGTGCATTTCAAGCCCTTCATAACCTAGTTCCATCTTACCTTTCCAGTCTCCTTATATCTTATTTCCTTCCACATACTCTTTGATCCAGTGACACTGGCCTCCTCGCTGTTCCTCAATGAGACACTCCACCTCTCACCTCTGGCTGGCCATTTTTTCTGGTTGTCTCCCAGGTCTCATATGTTCTTCTTCATCTCTACCTCCTATCTTCCCTGGCTTCCTTTAAGTCCCAGCTAAAATCCCATCTTCTGCAGGAAGCCTTTCCTGATCCCTCTTAATTCTAGTTCCACCCTCTCTGTTGAGTATTTCCTATTTATTCTGTCTATAGCTTATTTGTACATTGTTGTTTGCATGTTGTCTCCTCCATTAAATTATGAGCTAGTCAAGGACAGGGGCTTTTTTTGCCTTTTGTCTTTCTTTGTATCTCTAGAACTTAGCTCTATGCCTGGCATATAGTAGGCATTGAATAAATGTTTATTGGCTGACGAGGATCGGTGTGATGAAAGAACTCCATAAATTTTGAAGTACTATATAAATGTGTCATTTTCATCATCAAAAAATTATTATAGATAAATTTTAAGCATGTATAGCTTTGATTCTATAATTCAATTATTTTACTGAATAATAATATAGCATGGGGTGGTAGTCAAAATTTCAAATCTGGAGCCATAGGTCTTGGGTTGAAACCTCAGCTCTGTTACTTCCTAGGTGACCAATGGCAAGTGAGTTAACCACTCTGGATCTTAGTTTCCTCATCTAAAAAAAAATGGGAAGGGCTAGACTATATGCTCACTAAGGTCCCTTCCAGCTCTAAATTCTGTAATCCTATTGTCTAGGCTATTAACATTACAAAGAAATCTATTTTCTTCAAGGAGAACAAAAATATTTCCTTTGGAATAAATTCTTAGCTTTAATGTACATGCAGAAGTTAATGAGAACTAAAACTTCACAAAGTACAGTGAATGAGTATAACACTGAAAGAACTAAAGCCTGCAGTGTGGATAGGAAGTCTAAATATGGTCAAATCTAAAGAGAAGGCTGTGAATGCAACTATATTTAAATTGGCTTACAAAAGAAAGTATTGACGCAAATATCCCCTTTTCATTGATGTTCCAAAAAATGAGAACATAACAATAATGGGTAAATCTTCTTTAGAAAATACAAAAATGATCATTTCTGGTCTCTGTTATAAGTGTGAAATTGTTGCCATACAATTAAAAGTTCATGTTTAGAACAAAGGAGAAACTGATTGGCTGTTCAGACAAAGCTTCCTCACATGGTGTCTGCCATGGGTTCCAAGTATTGTCTTCAGCTTTGCAGACTCAGGAAGTTGTTTACATAAGTTAAGGTTCTGAAGATTCATGTTGGGGCAGCTAGGTGGCACAGTGGAAAAAGCATTGGCCCTGAAGTCAGGAGGACCTGAGTTTAAATCTGGCCTCAGACCAAACACTTGACACTTACTAGCTGTGTGACTCTGAGCAAGTCACTTAACCCCAATTGCCTAAAAAAAAATCAACCCATGCTAATAAAACTACTGAAAGGCTTATTTTTAAAAGCAAAATGTCAATTTGTTAATTTTTCAAGACATGCGCATGCTCTTTGACGCCATGATACAACTACTAAGGCCAAAGAGAGAGGAAAAGTTCCCACATAGCCGCACTTTTTGTGTAGTAAAGAACTAGAAAGAGAATGAATGCCTTTTGAGTGGGGAATAGCCAAACAAATTGTGGCGTATCCATTTATTGTATCTACTATATGCTAGCCATAGTATATGAAAGTCTAATGGAATATTATTGTTCTGCAAGAAATGATGACTAATGAATTCAGAGAAACTTGGAAAGACTAGTATGAACTGATGCAAAGAGAAGTAATTGGAATAAGAAGAACAATTTATGGGGCAGCTAGGTGTTGCAATGGATAAAACTCTGACCTTGGAGTCAGGAGGACCTGAGTTCAAATCCAGTCTCAGACATATAACACTTACTAGCTGTGTGACCCTGGGCAAGTCACTTAACCCAGATTGCCTCACCAAAAAGCAAAAAAAAAAAGAAAGAAACATGTCTTATTAGAGAGGCAGTGGACTACAGTTGTAGAAAGAGGCACACATTTTTTATACATGACCACTGTATTGATTGGTTTCACTTATTTTTAACAAAGGATGAATTCTATTGGGGGAGAGGCAGTGACAGTGGCATTTTTTAAAAGAGCATTAAGCATTTAAAAATTCCAGGGAGGGGGACTAGGTTTCTGATAAGATAATTGATACCAGTCATTGGTATATGGCATATTGTCTTGGTAGGTTCTCTTAGGGGAACAACCAGCAAATTACCTTGCCTTTTGATTTAAGTGTAGTAATTGTTATTTATAAGTGTATCCAACCAAGTTCCCCTTTTATGGACCAGTAACCACTCCTTTAGAAAAATTCTTTAGATGTGATTGATGATATAAAGGAAATACATATACTTTTAACTTTAAAATGTCCAAACTGGTTGGGGGAAACTTTATACTTTGTTGTAAGACTTGGTTTTGATGTTGGCTAACTATGAGACCACAATCAAGTCACCTGGTATCTTGGGCCTCCTTTCTGTAGGAAAAATAATGCCTATCTTTTTTTTTTCCCTTAGGCAATTGGGGTTAAGTGACTTGCCCAGGGTCACACAGCTAGTAAGTGCCAAGTGTTTGGTCTGAGGGCACATTTGAACTTAGGTCCTCCTGACTTCAGGGCCAGTGCTCTATCCACTGCACCACCTAGCTGCCCCCAAATAATGCCTATCTAGCAGAACTGTTGTGAAGATCGAGTGAGCTATGATTTTAAGAGCATACAAGATGATACGTGTAGAGTGCCTTACAAATCCTTTGTCAGCGTCAACTATCATTGTTTTATCTATTTGTTCCTTCCTTTAAATGAAGAATTATTGCTGTTGTTTTGGAGCTACATGTGTAAACCTAGAAGACACTCCCACTTTCTAACTTTAAAATCAAAGATGAGTTAGTCAACAAGCACATGTTAAGTCAAGTCCTGAATAGCACTGTAGATACAAAGAAGGGCAAAAATAGTTCCTGACCTCAAGGAATTCATATTTTAATGGAGAGGAGAGGAGAGACAATATGGAAACAACTATGTACATATAAGTATATACAGGAAATACAAGGTAGGATTTAAACTGAGTCTTGAAGGGAGCCAGAGAAGGCAGGAGACAGGGATGAGAAGGGACAGCATTCCAGGCATGAGACATAGCCAGTGAAACGCCCAAGAGTTGGGAGGTAGAGCGTCATGAGTGAGGAGAACCATACAGGCCAATGTCACTGGATCACAGAGTATGTGGAGGAGAGTAAAATGTAAGAAGACTGGAAAAGTAGGGAGAGGCCAGGCTTAAATGGCTTTAAAAGCCCGAGGGTTTTAGATTTGATCCTCAAAATAATAGGGAACCACTAGAGTTCATTCAGGAAATGGGATTGACTTGTGCTTTAGGAAGGTCAATTTGACAGCCGAATGAGGGACGGGCTGGAGTGGAGAAAATTTTCTGGGAAACCAACCAGCAGGCTATTTCAATAGTACAGGAATGAGGTGATAAAGTCCTACACTACGGTGATGGTGATGTCAGAGGAGAGAAGGGAGCATGTAGAAGAGATATTATGTGGGTGGAATGGATAGGCCTTGGCAACTGATCGGACTGGGGGTAGGAAGGAGTGAGGAGTGAAGGATGACACCCAGGTCGCCAGGTTGGGGGACCGGGAGGAGGATGGTGTGCTTGAAAGTAAAAGGGAAATTAGGGCTAAGTAAACCTTCTTTTATTCACTATTCCTACAAGTATCTCATTTTGTATTTAACACTAAGCCTAAACTAGCAGGACCAACTTGAATCAGACCTGCCCCTAACTAGGAACTTTGAGTCTTCCCTAGAAATTTGAATGCAGAGTGGATACTATCTAGGCTTTTTTGCAACTTGTACAACATGGACTCCTGTGCACAAAAGGGTGGATTCACTTTACTGATTTAATCATCTAGATTTATTTTAGCTGTTCTATCTACTCTATATAATATCCTAAAAAGCTTTTGTTTCACTTTTTATTGATGTTAACTTGCCCTGTTGATGTTTGACTTGAATTATTATGATGACTATGGGATCTATCGTATATGAACAGGTTTTAGAGCTGGAAGCTCTGAAGAGATTTATCAAAACGTTCAATGGGCGCTAAACCAATTGGGCACTTGCTACTGTTGAATTATTATAATACAGGCAGGCTACCATTAATAATGGGGTGCTCTGAGTGGCATGTCTGAATTCTGAATCTATCCCAAGTGAACCAATATGAAGAGTTCCATAAATTTCAAGCTGGAAGGGTTCAACCCCTCCACCTTACAAGTAGGGGGATTGAATGGGGAATATTAAAGAAATGACCTCACGTAGGTGGTGGAAGTATTTCCATGACAATCACATCATTTTCTATCCCTCCAAAAGAGTTGGCCCCCACATTGTTGATCACACGACTAACTATGAACCTCCAATGAGCAGATTTTAAGCTTAGGACAGCCTACCTGTTTGGCCTTTAGTACCAAATGCTAGTTACACAAAAGATCACCACAAGTAGTGAAGAGCAAGTAAACTTTTTTTTTTAATCCAGGCAAATAGCAAATAGAAATCTGAGAAATTATACAGATTAGAGTATACCAGAAAATTCACAAAGGGAATGAGCTGTCCTGCTGGGAGCAAGTTATCTCAGCTCAAACCAAGAGAAATACCCTAGTCCCACTCAGCAGGGAAAATTCCCTGAAGTCTCTATGGAGACAAACTGGAAATCAGGGACTTGTTGAGGAACTGGTTTTCCCTATAGCTTGCAAAGTCTCTCTGTCCCTCCCTATATCTGGAGTCAGTCCTCAAAAGATTCTGGCACCACATGTGTCTTCTCAAAGAATAAATATCTTTCCTTTTTGAAGTTCTCACACCAACTTTGCCCCTAACTGATAGGTTTTGCTTAGCATTCTCTCCATCATTTCAGAGACATGCCTAAACAGCAGCCTGCAAAATTCTCCAGGCTAGAAAACCAAGGTTACATGTTTATATAGAAAACAGACCTATATGGGCTTGTAAATGTGCCACATCATCAGATACAACAGATACAAACATACTGTTTATGATAATTGCAAGGCAAACCCCAAGCCAGGCCAGCTCTATTTTCACTCCCCTCAACTAAATGTGATGCCCAGCTATCTGAGGCTATAGACCTAAAAGCAGGGAAATAAAGATAAACCCCAGGGGGAAAGAGAATTCCTCAGCTATAAAATCAGAGAGATCAAGCCACTCTCTATAATGCTTTGCCCATAAAAGCTTTGAGCGCATTGTACTAGCTGACATAGGCTTAGGTAATCTACCCTCTGGAGACCAGAACAACACTAATTGGGATTGGTGGCAGGGTGTGGCCCAAAAGAAAACATCTCATTCTAGACAGGACTGACTAGTGTTCCAGTATGTGTCTCTTTGTGGGAATTACTGAATAAAAATGAAACCAAGGATTGGTATGTGCGTGTGTGCGTGTGTGCGTGTGTGTGTGTATGTTTGTGTGTGTATGTGTGTGTGTGTATGAGCACATATATGTGCATTGCTTCATTTCCTTGCTAAGGAGAGCACTGTGTCACTGCTCTACAAAATTTAGAGACGGTAGAGACTGACCCCCTACTCCCCCTGTAAAAACTGAATAAAATGTCTGCTCCTTATGGTGCAGCCTCTTGCCAATCCCCAAGCATATATTTTATATGACTAGACATGTAAGCCAATGTCATATAGTAATCGTGGCCACCAATATTTTTAGGCAACTGTATATAAGGTCTTAAATAGGCCCACATGGCCTGCTATTGCCTGAGGAAGAGTGGGTTCCCCTTTGGTAGAGATCTTCAAGAAAAAGCTGGATAAAGGATATCGAAGAAAGAGAATATGTACAAAAATATTTATAGCAGTTCTTTTTGTAGTGGCAAAGAAATGGAAACTAAGAGAGTATCCATCAATTGGGAATGTCTGGACAAAGTATGGAATATGCCATAAGAAATTATAAAGGGGATAGTGTCAGAGAAACCTCAGAATTGTATGAATGTATGCAGAGCGGAGTGAGCAGAACCAGGAGAACAATTTATACAATGGAAAACAATATTGTAAAGACAAACACTTTTAAAAGACTCAGAAACTCTGATCAATGTGGTAACCAATTATTCACAGTTCCAGAGAACTAATGATGAAGTAAGCCACCCACCTCTGAACAGAGTACTGAAGGACCAAGAAAGTGTGCAGAATAAGACACACTTTTGACATGGCCAGTGTAGGAATTAAGTTTACTTGAGCAGATTTTTAAAACAGTAATTTTTTTTTTTTGTTTTTCAGTAGGAGGAGATGTAGGAGGGAGAAAAAATGCATGTTTTTTAATTGAAGAAAATGTATTATAAAAAAAAGCTGGCTAATCACATCCTATATATATATATATATACATATATATATATACATATATATATATATACATATATATACATATATATATATACATATATATATACACATATATATATATATATATATATATATATATATATTAGATGGTCTCTGGGGTCCCTTCTGACTCTGAGATCACATCCTATATATATATTAGATGGTTTCTGGGGGTCCCTTCTAACTCTGAGATTCTATGATTCTTCAAGGTTATGTGCCTAAGAGAAAATATCAGAATGATTCCCACAGTTGGGAGAGACCTTCTACCAATGGTATTCCACTAAGTCACAGCTTTGAGTTACTGGGAGGAGTTCTAGGGTGGTATCTGGACTGATGTTGACACCCATGAAATGAAGTAAGAGGTATCATAAGATCATAAATCTAGGGCTGGAAAAGACCTTAGAGATAGTCTAGTTTGACCTCTAACCTCTTGGAGGTCATCTAATCTGACCTCAGTTTACAGATGAGGAAACTGAAGCCCAGAAAAGTTGAGGAACTTGACCAAGGACACTCAGATGGCAAGTGGCAGATGTATAGCTATCCTGCCTGGTGGAGAATTGGTATTCTAGCTTGAAGTTTAAACAAGGTTTAAATTCACATCTCACTATGATGCTGTCTTGTTCAGGGTAGAGAACTCATTCCTTAACCAGTTTTGTGATTCAAGGGTGATTTTGATCACCAAAAAATATCCTCAAAGCCCTTTCAGTGGTTTAAAAAAATCTTAGATTTTATGTAAACGTAGAGGGGGTCAATTGAATCAGTTGCCCTATTCCACTTGAAGCAGCTGACAAAATGCTCTGGCCCTGATACCTTTGTCAGGTGAAAATATGTACATTGGATCAATCAGTCCATCAAGAGTACTGAAATAAGGCAAACCTTGTCCGTAGCCTTTGAAAATTCTTCACGGGGTCTGTTGGAAAGAAAACTGTCACATTTCTATTTAGTAATAATTATTTTAAAATTGTAAAAGAAAAATGATACAAAATATCTGATCTATACTATCTGGGTTATGTTAATAATGTACATAAAAAAGGGAATAAGTTATGTAAACATTCTATCAGGGAGTACGTTTAATTTATTTGAAAGACATTTTGAGATAGTTCCATGCCATCATTTTCATGTAAACAATTAACATATCAATTAAAATTACATTATCATTAAATATTTAAAAAAGAAATAAGTGCAAACAACCTAGTTAATCATTTGGGAGGGATTAAAATGCTTACATGAAATTAAATAATACCATACAAGAAGTGTACCGGGATTCTCTGAGAAGATTCAGTCACATTCTATGGGGCTTTATATCAAATAGCAAGCTAGTGAGGACCCCAGAATTCTAGGGTCTGGTGATCTGTTCTGAAGGAGAGAGTGGTGCAGCCAAGCCCCTGAGAGGGAATCACTTGTGTTGGGGGGTGGGGGTGGGGAAGACTCCCTGTTTCTTCCCTTCCCCCACCTCTCTTGACCAGAAGCAGACCTTTCAAAACTTCAAAAAATCTGGAAGACTTGTCCTTTCATGGGCATCCTAGAAGCATCCTCAGAACAGCAGTGCCTGCATCAGGAGCCAGGAACAAACGAATCACACTGGATAAAAGAAGCTTCAGGACGCTGCAAGGAGCCCAGCAGAAAGCTCCCCCATGCTCTAGGAGAACTTTATGAGTACCCCATGGAGGGGAGAAAAGGACCTCCAGCAACTAGAAGTTGAGCTGCTTCCTTGTCACAGGTGCTTTCTGAGCCTGAACCCACTTTCACTTGGACTCTGTATGTACTTGTGGGAGAGTGTGCATGCAGTGTAAAGGGGATTTTTGTCCCAGTTTTTCTTATTATACTACCTCAGTGAGTACCTGTTACTAAAAGCTAATTACGTCTGGCTGGCTAATTGATATTAGTTGGTAATCACTGGAGACATCACACTCGTGGGGCACGGTGAGCAATACTATTAGAGCTGTTCCTAGGGCCCCCAGATCCATGAACTTGGATTGAAAAATTATCTCTTTTTTCAATGTAATCAGTTTCCTTTGTAAGCCTATATATTTTATTTTATGCATCTAAAAACCAAACTGACAAAGGGATCCATGGCACACAAAGAAGATAAAAAGCTCTTAACAATGGAGTCACCTCTCAAGGCTTCTGGGTTACCCCTTGAACCTTGAGGAGAGAAGTAATCACTTGCCCTCTGGGGACCCAGTCTGCCAGGGCAAGCCCATAGATCCTATGCTACATATGTATCATAGGTATCAAAATAGCAACACCATTTAACAAGCCATCAGGCTGTGTGATTAATTTAAGGTGTTCAAGAAAAGAAGTATCCATTTTTGATAGGAGAACCTATGTTTCTAAAAGTTTTCGCTTAGATCCATTTGTCCCCAGGAAAAGAAAATATGTAGATTTCAAATACGATCCTTATTTCCAGGAAACAGTAAACACCTTCACTCCTACATGTTCTCCACTCTCAATCACAAGCAGTTTTTTACCAGTCAACAAAATCCTCTTGTCAAATTTTATCAAACTGTCAACCACAAGCTAAAAGCCCCTAATTCGTCAGCAGGGCTCTTTAACATTAATATATATGTGTGTGCATGTAAGTATGCACACATATATGCAAATATATACATATGCACATGTACATGCTATACACACATTACATATATGCAAATATATACATATCTAAATATATTTCTATGTATATTAAATTTTATATATTTTAATATATATTTCAATGCTTATTTGGGAGAAAATTACTTTGATGGTTTATAACAGAGTTCAGTAAACTACTACAAGGTTTTATTTTATTCAAAAATATAAAAAAACATTCCTAGTTTTCCCTTACAAAAACAGATGACAGGTCCTCTGGCCAAAGTTTATTTACCTCTGATTTATAGCAACTATGGTGGGTTTTATTTAAATACTGGGTTGGATATTCAGGAATTAGTTGGAAATTTTTTTCAAATAAAAGAATATGTTTTTTAAAAAATACTGAAACAATGAAAATATGTATTCCCCTCAGTTCCTTCTCCTTAGACTTGAAAGAACAGAAATCAAGAAATATCAAATGGAGCTTATATGGATAACTTTGCTGGCTTCAAAAATCAAAGTCTACAATCTCCTTCATCAGGATTCTGATGGAAGTTTTTATAAGTATTCTCAGGATCCTCAAGAGGCAGCCCTATGTAAAACACAGGAGCTACTGAATGGGCAGAATTTCAAGATGACCTTCATTGCTTTCACATCTTTTTAAATATCCCTTATTCTCAAGCTTTCAAATGTTTACCTCTTTTGGCAGTTCAGTTGTACTGTTTAAGTCATGCCTTGAAAGGGGGGCAACCTGGCAGTGGCCCCTGTGGGATTAGGGGAGAAGTTGGGCCCTGAGAGGGATGTGTCATGGAATTGATACCTTGGGGATGGCAACCTGGGGGGAGAGAGCTGAGCTGTGTCATGTAGCTTAGGTCAAGAACACCGAGATGGTGTTACTGGTGTGCTGGTAAATGTTTAATGACTGATTCTACACACACAAATGTACACAGCACACATTTTAAAGTTTAATCTGCATAATTAACACTTTTCTATCATGTTCTTAAGTCTAAACAACCAATAAACAATAAACCAAGCATTTGCTAATTTCTAAGTAGTTCATTTGTTGATTTCAGCATTTGCCAGTTTTGAGAAGTAAATGTTCACAGGGGAAAGCCCCTTTTAGTGGGTTCTAGCTACCCCCTAGATTAAGGAAGGCAGGAGTTAGTCTGCTTTCCCCCTTGGATATAGGCTCCCCAGAGAAAAGCTATTGATTGTCTCACATTTGGTAAGACTGCCAGGGTCGTACCAAAACAAAACTGACTGGTTTCAGTTTCCCAGACATACAAAGGGGAAGTACCAAGTAGGAGCGGGGCAAGGGTGGCTACATATGCATGTGATGGCATGATTTGGAGCTGGTGACCAGGAAGCGAGGTAGAAGCTTGGTTCTGGATGAGATAAGGCAAAAACAAAAAAAAAAAATCCCAAAAAAACTCATGTAACAGGGCCCAGGATGATTCTCACAGTGTGAGTCCACATTTCCAGTGGGGAAGAGGAAGACTGGATTGGAAGTAGGATGTGTAGTTCCTGCATTACATCATTATGTAGCTGATTTACCCCCTAGCAGTTGGGGGAAAAAAAATACTCACATGAAAGTCCTGATCTCCTAGGCATGCTTGCGTGGTAGCAAAGGGGAAGTGAACCCCTCTGAGCTTTTGCCCTCCCTGCTGACTTAGAAATGTTAGTTGGAACTTGACCTATTAAAGAAATAAGAGGATATTTAGCAGAGAATTGGCCTACAGCTGAAACATTAAAAGCATGCTATGAGAAGCCAAGAGAGCTGATCCTTGTTTAACCCTGCCATTGCCATGAGTTGCTCAGACAGCATAGGTTCAATGAGAAAGGGGAGTATTTGTTTGACAGTGAAACCACTGCCCTTCCCCCAATGTACTTACCTTCCCAGGAGAGTCTAATGTTTACTCAGAGCTCGCTCATCCTTTAAAAACCAGCTTAAATGCTACCACCTCCTACTAATTAGCTGTGCAGTGAAATTGCTGCCTTATCATATACCGTCCTATTATTTAAGTATTTGTGCCATATAGTTGAGCACTTATTTAAATAAACCTTAATGCGCTTTATAAATGTAAGCTATTATTACATCATCACTATTATCTTATTCACCATCTCGCACAGGGGCTAACCAGGCACAGAGACCACAGAGGCTGCCGACCTTTGCCAGTGTCAGACTTTTTCCTGACCTCATAATTTGCCTTGGGTTCATTGCTCTGGGGTTGCCTGTCTCCTCAGTAGAGGAGCTAGGCTCCCGGGACTCCAGTTCCATTCCCACCAAGAATAGGAACAATTCCAGTTTTGTCTCTAGCCTAAGGACTAGAGGAGAGAGACAGATTGGAAATAAAGAAAGGTACCCAGAACATAAATATAAATTAGGTATAGACGAAGTAGTTTTAATTCCATAGAGAAAAAGAACACTAAGCAGTTTTTTAAAAATCATGGAATGATTATAAGTTGAGAGTCTAGATTTGCTGCTGTCCAGTTGTTTCCGTTGCACTCCCCTCTTTGTGACCCCATTTGGGGTGTTCTTGGTAGACGTGCTGGTGTGCTTTGCCATTTCCTTCTTAGGTTCATTTTACAGATGAGAAAAGTGAGTCAGGCAGGATCAAAGTGACTTGCCTCGGATCACACGGCCCGTAAGTGTCTGAGGCCGGATTTGAACTCAGGGTGATGAGTCTTCCTGACTCCAGGCCCCAGCACTCCATCCATTGTGCCACCTAGCTGCCCATGAGAATCTCATATGTGAATCTTTTATTTCTGGAGGTTTCTCTGTGGATGACTCCCTCTTGGTTACTCTGTTGTTGCTACTGTTGCAATTTCAGCGCTCTCATAGCCAGTGTCCCACATAGGACACAGGAAAGAGTCCAGTTACCTTTTGAGATCTCACAGGGCCTTGAATCAAAAGGAAAAAAGACACAAGTACCAGGTGGCCCCATCCTAGAGAAAGGCTCACCTACTAGGTCATGTATTCATGTTTGGACCAGGTGAGGAGAGAAGCCATTCCCAAGAGCTCAAACTTTCAGGGCTTCAAGAGTTGTCCTTACACCTCAGGGCTTGCAGGAAGAAGAGACCTTGACAATGGAGACTGTCCCTTTAGTATACCCACGGAGTTCCAGTTCAACAACTAATGACCGACAAGAAGGGTCCCCACCTCCATTATACATTCCCAAGGGGGTATTCCACTCAATTGTTTTATACTT
Organism: Phascolarctos cinereus; assembly: GCF_003287225.1. NCBI lineage: Eukaryota > Metazoa > Chordata > Mammalia > Diprotodontia > Phascolarctidae > Phascolarctos > Phascolarctos cinereus. The sequence goes on from NW_027555847.1 coordinate 321,900,384, forward strand.
GCATGTCATGTCCTCAGCTGGACTGTAGGTTCTTTCTGAGTAAAGACTACGTCTTATATTCATTTTTATATCACTCCATATTTCTCGCTTGCTTGATTTTTCTACAGTGAAATTAACCCAGACAATGGTTTTAAATGTGTGGCTCATAAAAGTCACAATAACATTATTAACAACAACATTCTCATAAACAACAATATTCTGACTTCACAAAGAGGGAAAAATTCTTGGAAATGTATAGTACGTTTCTATTAGAGAAAGCCTGGGTAACTAAAGTTTTTAATATCGATTGATTGAAATAGCTGGAAACTCTAAATAGGAGGAATCAGGGTTGGGGGGGGCATTTTCATAAAAATAAGATGCAAAGGATTTTTTTCTAAAGAAAAATACCCAGAAATATCTTAAAATAAGAATTTCATTATTATAACCCCAAACTACTGAACCTGGAGTTGTATATCAGGCATACAAATATTCCTACTATCTGACAAAATAAAAATGGGAAAGTTAACAATTTTACCCTATGCAGAGTCATTAAGATCAACTTTCCTTTTCTCCAGGTTCCTTCTCTCTCATACTATAAACCCAATTCACTTTGGATCTCATGGATTAGACAACAATAGATCCCTGCCCAAGCACCATTTAATGGTTATTTTTTGGGCCCTCCTGGCTCAGAGTTTCTCTTTAGGCCAGCAACCCTGAGAGTCTTCCCTCCCAGTCCGATTGTGATTTTTATTAAAGGGGCCATCCCATGACTCACTTCTTAAAGAGGCCTATTCACTGAATGAATGTTGCCTCACTCAAAGAGAAAACCTGGAAAGACCTTAGCTTAAAAGGGCCAAAATCTCCCACTGCATAGTTGGCCATCTCCAGTCATCCTGATCAATTTTTGGCCACTGGACCCAGATGACTCTGGAGGAGGACGTGAGGCTGCTGACTTTGCACAGCCCTCCCTCACTTAAATCAAAGGCAATTGCAAGTCATGTCATCATCTCCCTGATGTCATGGTCGTCTTTGAGAACAACGGACAAACCACACATTTGCTATCTAGATAGAATTGTAGTGAGAGATAGACCAATGGTCATAGGAGGCTTGAGGACTAATTTTTACTTTCTCCACTCCACACTTTAGTCTCAGGAAAGCACACCATAAAATTAAAGTCTGCTCGATATAGAATCAGAACCATGAATATACCTCTGAAGAATCTAGTTGTAATCTGTCACAAGGAATATATAATTAAGAGTTGACTTTACCTAAATTATCATGTGTGCAGAGCACTCTTACATATATTTCTTTATTCCATCTTCGTAAAATACAATAAGGTAGACACTGTTGCTACTATAATCCTCATTTTACAGATGAGGACTCCAAGGCCCAGTGGGTTGAAGGGATAGGCTCTTGGTCACACTGCCACTGTGTCAAGGAAAGCCTGAATTTCAGATCTCTCCTCATTCCACGTCTGGCACAATTTCTACTACCCTATACTGTTTCTCCCACTCACATTACCTGCTATACTACACTACAATCGTGAAGGCTTGGGGGAAAGTATGGCAAAATTTGGTTGCCCAGAGAAGTTAGTCAGGAGTTTATGTCAGTTTCACGACGGCATGCTTGCACAGGTTCTGGATAATGGACAATGCTGTGAAGGGAATTACAATTTTTCATATTAATCAATATGCTATGTGTAATGAATATACTAATAGATTAGATTCTCGGAATTGCCTTTTCTACCTTGAGAATCAGATTTACAATGCAACTTGAAATGACCAATCAAACCCTTGACAAAACTCTCACAAACACTGCATTCTTGTTCCCTGTACCTTAAATGAAGGGAATCAAAGACTGTAGAATTTGTTGTCACAGAGCTCTGGTCCTGTACTCCACTAAGTAACAACCCTCAAAGACTTGAGCAATATTGCTCCCAAAGGACTTCAGAACTTATGTCTTCCACTTGTGGGCTTGTTGCGGAGAAACCACTCAGGCCCTGGGAAACAATTGTTTTTAATCCATCTTTCCCCCTTCCCTTCCCACCTATAATTTATGTATATAATCTCTGTCTTTACTTTAGCAAGGTGGAACTCTGATCAGGACAATTCCTGATTTGCAAATCTGTTCCTCACAATGAAACTAATTAATTAAACAGCTACCTGATTACTGGCACTTTTTCTCTGGCTTGCTGTTTTGTCATTCTCAGGTTAGACTAGCTCAGTAAATCCTGTTAACAATGCTCTCATGCTTTGCCAATCACCAATGGAGTGAAGCAGGGCTATGTGCTTGCTCCCATTCATGATGTTTTCGGCAAAGTTGTCAGACACCTTCAACAAGGACTAAATAATATCAAGGTCAGCTACCACACTGAGGTACATTATTTAACTTGAAAAGGCTACAAGCCAAGACCAAAGTAGAGGGAGAGTTGGTGCGTGTTTTTTTTTCTTTTGTTCAAAGATGATTGTGCACTTGATGCAGACTTGAGGCTGAGATACAACAAAGTATGGATCAATTCTCTGCTGCTTATGCTAATTTTGGCCTAACAATTAACACCAATAAAATAGCTTCTCCATGAGTCAGCACTTCTCCCATACATATATGGAATCATTAGTTACAGTAAGTGGAGAAGTATTGAATGCTGTGGATAAGTTCACTTATCTTGAGAATATACTTTCCAGGGATATACACATAGATGATGAGGTGCATGCATTGCCAGAGCTAGTCAGTGTTTGGCAGGCTTCAAAGGAAAGTGTGGAAGAGAAGAGGTATTAGACTGCCTACCAGGCTGAAGGTCTACAGAGATGTTGTGCTGACTTCATTGTTGGATGCCTGTGAAACCTGGACAGTATGCCAGTGATATTCCAGGAAACTGAATCACTTCTATTTGAATTGTCTTAGGAAGATTCTGAAGATCCCTTGACAGGATAAGGTAGGTCCTTTCTTGAGCTGAACTGACAAACATTTAAACTACTATATGGAGCACAACCCTGATTGGCTGACCATGTTGTTGGGTGGCAAAGCACTATTTTACAGAGAACTCACACAAGGCAAGTGCTCACACGGAGGTAAGAAGAATCAATACAAGGACACTCTCAAGGTCACTCTGAAGAACTTTGGAATCAATTGTGAGACATGGGAGACACTGGCACAGGACTGCCCAGCATGGTGTGCCCTCACCAAAGAAGGCTCTGTGCTCTATGAGCAAAGCAGAATTACAGTAGCTCAAAAGAAACATGAGATGTGCAATTCAGAGGTATCTCCACTCCAAATGTTCATATTGTGCCTGTGCTGTGGTAGAGCCTTCTGAGCTTGTACTGGTCTGATCAGCCACAGTTGGGCACACACTGTAGCTTGACCCCAACATAGTGATGTCATTTTGGTCCTTTTTGAGAATGAAGGATAACAACCACCTGCTAAGTTCTAATACTTCCATTCTAAGAGACTTCCTACTACTCAAAGTTTAGACTCCCTCTTTAGGGTCTGTGGATTTCCATTTTCAAGTACTGTCACCACTAGAAGCTATAGCTCCCATAGTCCCACAATTTTCCCTTCCCATATTCAAGTATGCAAGAATATTTCCTAATATGTAGAACTTATAGCCCTGGGCATAAACATTTTTTTGTTGCTCGGCCAAAATGTTGTACCTCTTGTGCAAAACTGTTAATTCCATTTCCAATTTTTTGTTCCATATCTCTCATTTCTTTTTCAATTGTTTCCTTTAGCACTCATTTCATTTATTTAAAAAAAAATTCTTTTTTAAGAACTTTTGCTGTATTTGTTTCAGGAATTCTAGTTGAATTTGGGCCCAAGTTGTATTTTTCTTTGAGGCTTTACTTTTATTTTGGATAATTCTCTTCTAGGTTTGTGTCTTGACCATCCTTGTTACCATAATAGCCTTTTATGGTGAGTTTCTTGCTTTTTTTTGTTTATTTTTGTTTATTCATTTTTCCAGCCTACTTCCTGACTTCAGACTTGATGTTAGGGCTGGACTCTGCAGCACTTCTGCAGGAAAGGTCTAGGCTTGTCCTGTTGCTTCTTCCTTGGGGTATTGAGTATTGTATTGCTCAAGGATCTAAAGGACAGCTCAGGCTGGGGACCTGCAAGCTACTCACCTCCCCCAATCCACCCCTCTGAGTTTTGTAAAGTCCTGACCTAGGTTTGGGTATGAGCAACAGACTGCTGCTGGACTCAACCTCTATCAGCCAGCTGGTAAAGAGTGACAGAAATGCAGGCTCCCTGCCAGTCTGAGATTCTTGCTGTAGTTATTCCTCCATGGGCTTTCTACTGACCTAGAAGCTACTACTCAGCACCTGCTCTTCTCCTGAGACCTGAGCCATAGGGGTGCTACTTGTTTCTGAACTTCCTCCTTTCTCCATACATTGCCTAAGGTCTGAAATGACTACTCTTTATCTGACACAACTCCAGGGTTTAGGTTTCTGCTTCAGTCTGCCTTAGATCTGTGATCAAAACTGATTAGTGGCTGTCAGATGGCACCCATTCCCATGTCAGTGCCCCATATAGGTCTGAGACTTCTTGTTTTGGTACACAGCCTTTCCTGTGAGCTGGAGGACCCCACATGGCAGTTCCTGGCCAATTCTCTTTTTCAATGTCCATAGATCTCACAGTTTGTCTCTCTGTGCTGACCTGACGTAGAAAAATGACTCACTATGACTTTTCCTTTCATTTCACCATCAGAATTCAGTTTGGTGCATTTTCTTTTTTTTTTTAAATAATATTTTATTTTTCCAATTATATGTAAAAACAATTTTTTTTAAAGCTTTGAGTTCCAAATTCTATCCCTCTCTCCTTCCCTTGGCCCCTCCCTGAAACAGTAAGCAATCTGATATAGGTTATATGTGCATAATCATGTAAAACATTTCCATGTTAGTCATTTTGTGTAAGAAAACTCAAAAGAAAGAAGGAAAGGAAGAAAGAAGGATAGAAAAGAAGAAAGGAAGGAAGGAAGAAAGAAAGAAAGAAAGAAAGAAAGAAAGAAAGAAAGAAAGAAAGAAAGAAAGAAAAAGAAAGAAAGAAAAAAAGAAAGAAAGAAAGAAAGAAAGAAAGAAAGAAAGAAAGAAAGAAAGAAAGAAAGAAAGAAAGAAAGAGAGAGAGAGAGAAAAGCAGAATGTTTCAGTCTGTATTTAGACAACATCAGTTCTTTCTTGGAGGTGGATAGCATGTTTCATCATGAGTTCTTTGGGATTGTCTTGGATCACTGTATTGCTGAGAATAGTGAAGTTATTCACAGTTTTTCACTGTACAGCATTGTATACAATGTTTTCCTGGTTCATGTAAGTCAGTTCATGTAAGTTCATGTAAGTCTTCATGTGACTTTATGTGACTTGATACATGAAGTCTTTCCAGGTTTTTCTGAAATCATCTTGCATGTCATTTCTTACAGCACAATAATATTCCATTACAATAATATACCACCACTTGTTCAACCATTTCCCAATGGATGGGCATCTCCTTGATTTCCAACTCTTAGCCACCACAAAGAGAGCTGCTAGAAATATTTTTGTACTTATTTGTACTTATTCTTTTCCCTTTAAAAAAAAAACTCTTGGGGATATAGACCTAGCAGTGGTATTGCTGGATCAAAGGGCATGCACCGTTTTATAACCTTTTGGAATAGTTCCAAATTGCTCTCTAGAATGGTTGGATCAGTTCACAACTCTACCAACAATGCATTAGTGTTCCAGTTTTCCCACATCCTCTCCAACATTTATCATTTTACTTTTTTTTTTGGTCATATTAGCCAATGTAATAGGTATGAGGTAGTACCTCAGAGTTGTTTTTGCATTTTTCTAATGAATGGTGATTTAGGACATTTTTTTCATGACTAGAGATAGCTTTGATTTCTTTTTCTGAAAACTGCCTGTTCATATCCTCTGACCATTTATCAATTGGGGAATGACGTGTATTCTTATAAATTTGACTCAGTCCTCTATATATTTGAGAAATGAGGCCTTTATCAGAAATACTTGCTGTAAAAATTTTTTTTGGTGAATTTCTAGATCTTTTTGGAGGAATTTTTGATGGTGAGTTCATTGCACTACTTCCTTCTACTCTGCCATCTTAGTTCCTCCCACCCTGGACACAAGTATAACCCAACAATTCAATTTTTACCCTGCAAGTGGTAGAGAAATCCAGAGAGAGAGAGAAAAAGAGAGGGAGAGGGAAAGAGACAGAGAGAGGAAGGGAGAGAGACAGACAGAGATAAAGCTAGGACGACAAATTTAGAGGGAGGCTGAGTTTCAAGGACTCCATGATTCTGTCCCTGTCTCCAATGACCTGGGAAGTAATATGATATCCAGGCTGCCACTGTCCTGTGGAGAAACCCCCCTCGTTTTTGTCTACTATTAAATGGACGGAAATAAAGTTTAAATGTATATACCTGATAGCAAGACAAGATGGTGTGAGAGAGCAGAAATACAACTGAAGGCCATTGACAGAGAACTCCAGGGCGCTTACAGTATCTTCATCATATGAAGCTAATTTACCCCCAGTTGCCTGCAAACAAAAATCCTCAAGTGAAAGTCATTGCCTGCTCTGGCGTGCTTATAGGCAGAGAAATGAACTGAGTTTTTGCTCTGCATACCTCTTGGGAGACTAAAGTGTAGATGAAAACGGACTGGGAATGCCCATGTGTTTGGGCATTGATGTTAATCTGTTATGCTTTATTTCTAGCATTCGAATTAAACCCTTTATGTAACATGTCTTTTTAAATGATCTTAAATCAAATATGGGGATGAATGAGAGTAGACAAGCAGGGTGGGGGTATGACAGCTATCAGAAAAGATTGGAGGAGAAAGAGGAAAAGGACCTATATGTGTAGAAATATTAACAGTAGACCTTTTTGTGGTGGCAGAGAATTAGAACCTGAAAGGGTACCCGTCAATTTGGTAATAGCTGAACAGGTTATGGTATATGAATATGATAGACTTGGTTGGTTATTGTCCTTTATTCTCAAAGAGGACCAAAATGACATCACTATGTTGGGGTCAAGCTACAGTGTGTGCCCAACTGTGGCTGATCAGACCAATACAAGCTCAGAAGGCTCTACCACAGCACAGGCACAATATGAACATTTGGAGTGGAGATACCTCTGAATTGCACATCTCATGTTTCTTTTGAGCTACTGTAATTCTGCTTTGCTCATAGAGCACAGAGCCTTCTTTGGTGAGGGCACACCATGCTGGGCAGTCCTGTGCCAGTGTCTCCCATGTCTCACAATTGATTCCAAAGTTCTTCAGAGTGACCTTGAGAGTGTCCTTGTATTGATTCTTCTTACCTCCGTGTGAGCACTTGCCTTGTGTGAGTTCTCTGTAAAATAGTGCTTTGCCACCCAACAACATGGTCAGCCAATCAGGGTTGTGCTCCATATAGTAGTTTAAATGTTTGTCAGTTCAGCTCAAGAAAGGACCTACCTTATCCTGTCAAGGGATCTTCAGAATCTTCCTAAGACAATTCAAATAGAAGTGATTCAGTTTCCTGGAATATCACTGGCATACTGTCCAGGTTTCACAGGCATCCAACAATGAAGTCAGCACAACATCTCTGTAGACCTTCAGCCTGGTAGGCAGTCTAATACCTCTTCTCTTCCACACTTTCCTTTGAAGCCTGCCAAACACTGACTAGCTCTGGCAATGCATGCATGAACCTCATCATCTATGTGTATATCCCTGGAAAGTATCTTGGGGTGTATGGGATATTCAGGGAAGATTAGTATTTCTGATATGAAGGCTGCCAAGCCCTTTTCAGGGTTGCTTTTCACTTTTGGTGTCTGCCTGATTCACCCAATTCTCACCTATGGCTCCAAGAAGTTGATGGTTTAGAACGAATGTAAATAGTAATTGTCTTCTGTTCTGGCCAGAAACTTTAAGGGTCTTCCCCTCCCAGATTGATATTTTTGTGTTGGCAAATTAGGCCATCTTTTGTCTCAATTCTTACCTACACCTCAGTCATTGAATTGCCTCTAGGAAGCCTGGCAAAGACCTTAATTTAGAAAGGCTGAGGTCATCCATTGCATCACCTGTCATCTTGACCTTGGTCTTGCCACTGGACTTTGATGACTCTGGAGGAGAGAGTGAGGCTGAAGACTGCTCTGCTCTGCCTCACTTAAATCCAATTTACATCCAGAAATCAAGACAATACCCTCGTGATGTCATTGGTTCTCTTCAGAACTATGACAATGACCACCACCAATCACAGTTAAGCTCTAAACCAGATATGATCAGTTGCTCTCTTTGCTATATGTCCCCAACATCTATAGCTTTTGTTCCTCTCTTTCTCTCTCTTTTGAATTATACACACTGTCTCATCCCAATGCTGCATTCTCATACCAAATTTCTTGACTTTCTGAACTACTCCACCTCCTCACAAACCTTGCTCATCTCAGAACAGCTCTGACTTTGGCTTGCTTTCCTGATTGTTGTTCTATGGGTGCTTTCTCCCTGCCATATGATTTCCAACTCTTCTTTATATTGTGTCTTCCTCTATTAGAATCTAAGCTCCTTGAGAGCATGAAATGTCTTGTTCTATTGTGTTTATATCTTTAGTGCTTAGCTGAGTACCTGGCTGCTTTATTTAACCTTGTGGCTTGTGTTAAAGCAAAGATCTGGGTTCAGTGATTCACAGGAAATTGGTACTTGGGAGGCAAGTACAAACACGAGTTTTATTATTATGTAGTGCAGCAAGCAGACAAATAAAAGCACGCACACAAACACTACATGGGAATACAGACAGATAGAAGTTTGTCCCCATTGATACAAAACAAACAAACAAAACCGCCAGCTCAAGGTGAAGGGAGTTGTATATGGGTGACAAAGGCCTTGGGGGAAATACATGTTCAAAGTAGAGGTCTGAGCAGGGAAGTTTTATACCCTAAAATGGGCTTGAGAACAGGTAATCAATGCCAGATGTGGGAGGAGGCACTCCTAATCAGACCCAGATGTGGCAGGGAAATTCCTAGGGTCACTTATTAATACCAGACTTGGGTTGGGAGTTTCCTTATCAAACCCAGAATTTGGGTGAGGGTTTGAATTGACTATCTGAGGCAGTAGGAAAGCAGTGGCTCACAACCTGCTGCACTCAGCCTGGAGTCTCATCCATTTGGAAGCTGTGATCATGATCATTAGCTGCCTGACACAGGGTTGGAATGGGTCAGAACTGAGGAAAAGTACTCAACTGTCTGTTATTATCTATATGTTTTATGGACATTAAGACCACTTAGCCTAAGTGACTCCATATTGGAGTCCTGTCATTATAACTACAATATCAAATAATATATTTTAAAATTACAGTTATCACACTGACAGTAAGTGATTAATAAATGTTTTATTCATCTATATCTATCTATCTATCTATCTTTCTATCTATCTATCTAATCTCCAAGCAGGTATGTGATCAGAGGATGTTATAAGTTCAAAAGGTCTGGAGGTCTCATTAGAGGTCAGAGCTGAATGGCAGCAGGTGAGGAATCCTGAGTCTGGTGGCAGCTGGCAGAAGGGAAATTTTCTACATTTAGAGAGAATGGCCACCAGTAAGAGAACTGGCCCAAGCCCAGACTCTTTTCTTTTTTGAAACAAGCACATTAAAGGGTTCAGTGCCAACGTAGAATCTGAGATTTCTGAATAGTAGCATTGTAGAATTGCTTTATGTTCTGATGAGGCTTCAGTAATAGTCTCCCAGCTGATTATAACTGTAGTTATGTTAAATTACTGAATTTTGTTCTCCTCATTTTGTTAATGCACACTACGGTTCCTCTAAGGTTAACATTTCTATAGGAATAAGCTACCGGTCCCGTACTGGATTCATATTATACATGGAGTACCTCTTTTACTGCCTTCCTTTGGAGTCCCTAGTTTTGTTAACAAGCCAATGAGTGCAAGAATAGGGAGACTAATTCTCATAACTAGGGGCCAGGTTTCCTGAGACTGTACCCATTCCACAAACTGTCACACTTAGGTATAGGAAAGGGAGGGTTGAGTGCCCCAGTCCCTATGGGGCTCAGCTAAGTAGTCTCTCGATTTCTGCTATGCCCTGAGGCCTCTCCCCTTACATTGCTTCTCACCAGACACTATGAGCAAAGGAGTCCAACCATGAACAGTAGACGAGGCTGATTAAGATGGAATAGGCCAATGGTGACTCAGGTCTTTTGAATGTTTCCATAGTCTATCAAAGAGCCTCTTATTTACCCCATGATTAGCTAACTGGAACAATTACAGAATTGTCAGTGCTCCACAGTCTCTCCAGAGCTTCTATTCCATGTCATTGCAATTATCCCAGAAATGGTCCTAAGCCTCTCCAAGTGGAGAGACACCATATAAGGCCCCCATGCATATGCCAATCCTCTTTTACACTCAGAGAAGCAAAGACCTTCAAAAGGGACCTAGAATTGGTAAGAGTTGTTATTCATTCCACTACAATGCTGTATAGGTTTCCTAAAGTTGGCAAAACTGAGAAAACCAATCCAAAACACCTCTAATCAGTATTATGAAGAAAAAAATAACTGTCACAGTCAAGGTAATACAAAGATTGAAGTACTAAAGATGGGGAAAAGGAAATTTTTACTAATTGAATTCATTTTTTCATTCAAAGCTTCACCAAAATCACTGTCAGAAGAAGACCAAATAGGCTTATAAGATGTGGGCATCTTCATCAAATTGTAAAATATCTACTCAAATTATGTTTAGGGGAGTTTTTATTTCCAGTTGGTCTAGAGGTCTTATGCCAAATTGTTCCAGAATTAGAGACATTCCCAAATAGAGATGAACAGTAATATGACCTAGTACCATGCTATACATCATAAGAAGTTAAGACAGCTATCCAAGAGGTGGAGATAAATGTGCTTTAATTACTTTGGAACTCATATGATTTAAACCCTATTGGAAACTTATGGGCTCCAATCAAGATTAGACATAGAAAAGTATACTATTTGTTAAAGGTACATTTAATATGCAATGTGTGGTTTCATGATGAAGAATTAAAGAATATTTGTCTGTGATAGGATTTGCTTCCTTGACTTCCCTGAGGAAGTTTCCTCTACAATCTGATTGGTTCTTGTTTCCCTGACTCAGCTTTCTGGCATGGGGACATGAAAGGTTCCAGGCTCCTGTTGTAGGGGCCTCTTAGTCTTCGTAGTTGTCTGAAACCATGCAAGTTAACCTACACTGTTACATATTGAGCAAATACATTTCCAGATGGAGATGAGGGGGCCATGACCAGAGCAGCTAAGTGCCATTGTATCCTTGCTGAATAGACTTGCCGTGTCAGGGTAAAGTAAACCTTCTCCTCTGTTTTATGTTCAGTAACACAACAATTTGTGAGCAGTAGTAGCTGCCCCACTGGGGACCCAACCAGCCGCTTCCAGTTGGGCAACACAGCTCCTTCCTTCCTTCCTTCCTTCCTTCCTTCCTTCCTTCCTTCCTTCCTTCCTTCCTTCCTTCCTTCCTTCCTTCCTTCCTTCCTTCTTTCCTTCCTTTCTTCCTTCCTTTCTTCCTCCAGAGGAGAAAGTGAGGCTGATGACTTTGCACTGCCCTGCCTCACTTAAATCCAATTCACTTGCAAGTTATGACATCATATTCCTGATGTCATCATCCTCTTTGAGAAGGAAGAACAAACAATGAATAACTTTCAGTGCCTCCTTTTAATCAAACCTGAATTACAGGCACTGGGGTTACAGATCGCTTATAGCAAGGGTCAAACAAGAATCAAAATCCTTTTTCTACAAATATGATTTAATATTGTGTTTAATAAGATTTTGATACTTTTCTTATTCTTCATCATAAAACCATATTTTTATCACATTGAATATTAAGGGTACATTTAACCAATTAACTCAATCAGCACAACACTGTGTATAGACATTTAATGTCCTGGGATTTATATCACCTTTCTCCTCAGATATTTTCACCTATGATTTTCTGTCTCAACTACTTTTCTTTATTTATTGTAACTTCTTTCACTCCTCTATGGTATCTAGCTTGTTGTATATACACTGGCCTTTACCTTTCTCATTTTTTTTTTCATTTCAATGCCCTTTTGATCAGATTTGCAAGATACCTGGCATAACTATATTCTTTCTGCCTTTATTAGGTGGTTTTCCTGGACCAACTCTCCTGCCCTCTGTGGCTTCCACCTACCCAATTTGGTGCTAGCTTCCCTGGGTCAGTTCTTCTACCAACTCTCCTGCCCTCTCCTTTTCTTTTTTCTGCAGTTCTAAACTGGATAGAGAAGATTCTAAGTCTTTTTGTATTTATCCTGATCTTTCTAAGACCACTTTCATGTTTTTGTTGTGGTTTCTTGGGAGATCTGGACTTCTGTACAACCTTTTACATTGCCATTTTAAATAGATGTTCTTTTTTCTTCTTTCTTTAATCAGATTGCATTCTAGGCTTTCATTGAGTATTTTTCTCTTGAAATTTTTGGTGGTTTAGCCTTTTAAAAATATTCCTCCACAACTCCATTTTTGACTCCTCCTCTTTTGCTGGTGGATATACCTCAAAGTCTAGGTTGCGAAGTTGCCTCAGATGCTGTGCTTTCAGGGATATAGGGTTCACTGGCCTGGAGTCCTGGGCTTAGTACCCTCTGGAATGACAGGATTGGCCATAGTTGGGTTTCAATGTCTTCTCCTTCAGGCCTACCACAGCTATACACCCCAACCTACCACCCTAATTTATCTGTTGGCTCTTTTCCTTTCATTCTTATAGCTAGGCTAAATCAGTGTCTCACGTTTTTTACAGGGAGGTGGGATGGTGGGGAGGGTGTTTCAGACAGGTTCTTTACAACTTTAGTAGTCCCTAATGTAGAGCTGGGCCCCAGTTAGAAGTCAATATATTTTCAATCCCTATCTACTCTATCTCTTCATATGACTGAGCTGTCAGTTTCTACTCTTTGTTGCGGGAGAGAGCGAAGGAAGGAGGGAAGTTTTCCTGCAGAGGGTCTGTTTCAAAGGGTATCTCTTGATGGGCCCCAGGTACAAATCTGTTAGGATCCCTGCTAGGAACATGAAAGCTAGAGGGTGAGGGCTGCTGCTAATCACTTTAAGGATTAACAATTTAGAGTTTTCAAGTGTTAATTTATAGGGATTTTACCTCGTTTGGGTTCTCTATGATTTGTCTTGTGGATTATACTATAATTTTTCTATCTGGTACATAAAACATTTTTTAGAGGGTTAGAGAGTCAAAGATCTGGAGAAAATGAGTAATGTGTCATCTTGCTGTTCACATGATTCCCCTTAATGCTCTCTTTAAAAAAATATTCTGAACTTGACTAGCACCAACAAATAGCAACGTTACTATAAAGAAAAAAAAATAAGAAGAGGATTCTATATGAAATCAAGAATCTCTGTAGCCTATATTTTTTAAAGTATATGTTAGTTTCAAAGCTGTCCTGCTTGTCTATGTCTTTCTGTGAACTTCCTTCTGTTCTCTCTGTGTGTCATTTAAAAATATTTCTATGATACTTTTCTTTTTTTTTTTTGCATCACTATCAATAATACTCTTCTCTCCTCAATTCCCCTCCCCATGATTTTTTAAAAAATAAATCCTTCTCTTGTAACAATAAGCACAGTCAAACAATACAAAAATATGTATCTCATTCTTCACTTTTAGTCCATCATCTCACTCAGGAGGTGGGTAGTATGTTTCATCATCAGTTCTGTGGAGTAATGGTTGGTTACTGCATTGATCATAGTTCTTAAGTCTTTCAAAGTTGCTTTTCTTTATGATATTGTAGTCATTGTGTATATTGTTTTTGTGGTTCTACTTATTTTACTCTCTATTAGTTGATACAGGTCCTCTCAAGTTTCTCTGTATCCATCCCTTTCATAATTTTTTATAGCATAATAATGTTCTTTTACACTTATATAGTATAATTTGTTCAGCCATTTCTTTAATGGCCACTTCCTTAATTTCCAGTTCTTTGCAACAAAAGAAAGTGAATGCCATTATTATTTTTGTACAGGTGGGTCCTTTCTTTCTTTTATGCTGTTGGGGTATTTTTCTTAGTAGGGGTATAGCTGGGTCAAAAGGTATGCACAGTTTAATGACTAGGAAAAATTCCAAATTACTAAACTAATTTGGAACTCTACCAATAGTAGATTAGTGTCTCTGTCCTCCCACATCCCCTCCAACAATGATAAATTTTCATTTTTTGTCATCTTTGCCAATCTGACAGTTTTCAAATGGAACCTCAGAATTGTTTTAATTTGTACTTCTCTTATTATTCATGATTTGGAGCACTTTTTCATATAGTTATTAGCTTGGGATTCTTCCCTTGAGAACTACCTGGTCATATGCCTTGACCATTTGTCAATTGGAGACTCTATGATCAACATATCTTGCTCTCTTAATTGCTAGATCTAATGGCTTTTTTAATTGTGCATCCTTCTTGATTTCTCTTTAGCATTTAGCATTGGTTACCCTTTTCCTCCTAGATACTTTCTTCTCTCTGTATTTTACTGATATTGCTGTGTCTTGGTTCTCCTCAGTTTCTTTTACTGGTTTACCATTCATCACGCTCCCTAATTGTAGGTGTACCACAATGGCTCTGTCTTGAGCCTCTTTCTTTTCTCTCTTTATACTCTCTTTCTTGGAGACCTCATTGGTTTCCATTGATTTAATGATCATCTCTATATAGATGACTCCTGGTTCTACATATCTAGCCCTAATCTGTCTCCTCAGCCTCAGTTGTGTCCACCACCAACCGAACATTTAAAATTGGATTTGCTGTATGTATCTCAAATTTATGTTAAGCCTAATGAAACAGTGACTACCACTGACTGAAAGTTGGTGAGTTAGATTTCACTTAAATCTCCTGCCCCCAATTTTTCCTCCCTCGGGGTTCCCTAGTCCTATTGCAGGTGTTTGGGCTCTCTTCAAATACTTGAAACCCCTACTGATAGTGTTCTCTAAATTGTGGGGGGTCCCCTGCACCCAAGTTCTATTTAGCCACTAAGTCAGATTAGCTTTTGTACAGAAATGTTCATTTCAGAAGGTATAATCATAGATATAAAAATTTAGTCCTCCCCAATACATGGGAGCTATAATCTTCTTCCTCCCTCTGTACCAACTCAGCCTCTGTAGAAAGGATAGGGATGAGGTTCATAGCTTAACTTGATTCCCACACAGCACAATACCAATTCCAAGTCCAGATCCCCCATAAGACTCACATCCTAGGCATCCTGGCTTCTCAGGGCTTCCATGCTGGGTTAGCTGGCTATACCATACAGCCTGCAATCCTGTCTCCAAGTTTGTCACAACTTAAATTCCTGGCTCCCATGAGGATTACCTCTGACACCTGTAACTGAGGACAAATAACACAGAACAGAAACAAACACCCCCTGGTTAATTTCTCAGATCAGGAGTAAAAGGGGGAGGGCAGGAGAAGGAAGACCTTCTTACCAGTTTGGTTCACAGCACCCATGTTGTAAATTAACTATAATCTTTATCTTCTGGACACAGAAGGAAAGAGTGGTGGCAAAGAGAGCAATTGACTCAGTTTCTCCAGTTTTAAAGACTCAGGCAGTCAATCAAAAGAGGCTTCTCACACCTAGGTGATAGGTGGATGCAAAATCCCTCCACATTAGGCAATCTGGACATGTTCCAAAGGCCCCTCAAGGGTGCCTCCATGTTAAGTGAACCAAGCATGCCAAAACATGCCTGGGTTGAATTCTTGTCATGTAGGGGCTAGAGAGCTGGCTTTGAAACCAGTAAGTTCTGGGTTCAAGTACCACCTCTGACATGCACTTGTTATGTAACTATGGGCAAGACACTTAATTTAGTGCTCTAGGAAACTCTTTAAGACTATGAGAATTATAGAGATGGTGCTGATTCATGTTGGTAGAAGGAAGTTTTCTCATCTGGAAGTTCCCTATGCCAATGAAATCATAGGTCAAGTCCCTAGCCCCTAACTCAACCTCAGTGTGGCCCAAGCAGAAATGACCTTTCCCTCCAAAGTTACCCCTTCCTCCAATTTCTTCGGTGTACTTTTTTTTTTTCCAGTTGGCCAATTGTATTTTTTAAGGACTTGTTTTCTACAGTTAATTTTGTCCTTCCTTTTCCAAGCTATTGACTCTCTCTTGCATACCTCTCATTTCTTTTCCCATTTTTTCTTCTACTTCTCTCATTTGACTTTTAAAATCTTTCTTGAGTTCTTCTAAGAAGGCTTTTTGGGCTTCAGACCAGTTCATATTCCCTTTTGAGGTTCCAGATGTGGGTTTATTGACAATGTTGTCCTCTTCAGAATTTCTGCCTTGATCTTCATTGTTCCCATAATATGAATCTGTTGTATATTTCTTTTTGTTCATGATGCTTGCTTATTTCCTGGCCTTTAAAGAGATTAAGCTCTCCTGCTGGGAGCAGAGGGCACTGACCCAACCTTCTTGTGTTCGGAGCCTAGGTCTGGTCACTGGCTTTGTGTTCTGGGGACTCCAATGTTGGCAGTTGAAGGCTGTAGGGTTCTGGAAGCTTACCTGGTGTTGGGCTGTAATCAGCACCACTGGAACTCTAGGGGTGGGATTGGGTAGTGTGGCCCCTGAAGATTTCCTGCTCACCTGGGCCTTTCCTTCCTTTCCCTTTCTTCAGCTCCTTTCAGATGGATGTTGCAGGGTATTTATCTACCTGGGGCCCCTGGGAGAGCTGCTTCCCTTAGTTTTGCTGAGGCACTGGAAGAGCGGTTGCTGTAGTATGCTGGGGCACCTAGTGGTTTTTCAAGCTGGTTTTCACCAGTTCTCCACCATCACTGAGGGACTCGGGGGTCCAGGTGTTGGTGTTTGCCTGCTTCACCACTTGGTTTTCAGGATCTCCTCCTGGTATGCTGAGGTGGGGCTTTCTGCTGGCTTGCTGGGATGCTTTCGTTCTGTACTGCTCCTCTTCCCCCCATGGCAAGAGGGGCCTTTCCTGTTAATCCCTCAAGCTACCTGGGCTACTGGACTGCCACCCCCCCTCTTTCTTTTGGTTCAGCTGTTCTAGGGTTTTTCCTGGGGCAATATTTTCTAGGCTTTCAGAGGTCAATAAGGGAGGGTAAGAGTGGCTTACTTCTTACTCTGCCATCTTGGCTCCTGGAAGCAGAAGTCCCCTTCCTCCAATTCCCCTTATTTCCATGTAGGACACTACCATCCTTCCAGTCATCCAGGTTTATGACCTCAGTCGCTCTTGACTCCTCACTCTCAGGCATCCCAGATAGCAAATGAATTATTATCATTTCCATACAATCCCACTCCACTCACACAGAGACCACCTTAGTACAGGACCTTTTGCCTGGACCCGTACAAAAGACTCCTAACTGGTCTTTCTGTCTCAAGTCTTTCCCCACTCCAATCTATTATACACACAGCTGCCAAAGTGAATTTCCTAAAATGAAAATCTGACATTATCATCTGTTCTACCCTACTCCCCTACACACACATGCACACACACTAACACACATACACATATACTCCATAAACTACAGTGACTCCCTCTTACCTCGCGGATCAAATGTAGACTCTTTTGTTTCTCATTTAAATTTTTTTGCAAACTGTTCCCATCCTGTCTTTCCAGCTGGAGCCTATATAAACTCTGGTCATCATCCCCACTCCCACTGTCAATCCCTTGGAGGTAGCTAAATCTCTCCCCTCGAGGTTCAAGGGGACAAACTCAAAGGGTTAAGGTGATTCTTTCTAAGGTTATCAGCTCAACCCTCATTCTGGTGTGTATGCCCCCAAATCAATCTTGAATGATGACTACTTAGTATCATTTAATCAATATCTTCTTAATACCATTGATAAGTAATTAATATCAATTATCTGTCTGAGAGGGATATTTACTTAAAATATATAGCAAGAGCCAAAGAACAAAACCATCCCACTGAATCTGGGTATACTCTTCCCTTTATCCTTCTCTCCTCTGGGAGGACACAAAACCTTTGTTCACCAAGTTCACTTTTATTTCAAGTGTGGCATAGCTGATGGATGAGTCATTTCCCTACTTGTAGGACAAGATGTGTCAGCTGCTAAGTCAGTTTTCTGTTGAATTTCATAGATCACTCCTTAGGCTGTTCTCTCAAACTGTGCTCAGATGCCAAGAGACATATGAATTCCAGTTCCTGGCTCTTCCAAGCTTTCAAAGCTCACAAGGTCATAACCTAGTCTGTTCCAATTCCAACACTCATTCACTTAAGAGCAAGAAAGAATGAAACACAACAAAGACTGAAAAACAGTCTCATTGTCTACTCACTCATGGTTTCATTTGAGTTCAGGTGAAAAAAGTAGACTGCTGGCACTCCCTTTCTTAAATCAATCTGGAGTCCCTTTCTTGTTCATAGGGAATCCGTGGAACCACACCTTTCTAGAAATGTTGTATGTGACTAACCACTATTTTGAAGGATGTGTTGCCAGGGTCACTCATCTACTTCAAATAATCCTGGCTGAGTATCATGGTTTTTACTTTTTCAAAATATCCTTCAAAATATCTTCCAAATATGTGAACCTTTCCTTATTGGTTAGTTAAGTTTAACTTACCTGCCACAGAATGCTGTTGATTGGCTTTATACTCTAAATGGACCTAAAAAGGTATATAAATTAAATCTGTACAATAGGAAAGAGGGACTGCTATCAGTTGATAGTCTCCCTTGGGGTGCTAATACATTTCTTTTCCTTTCAGTTTGTTTGACTTCCAGTCTTTCAAATTGCTGATAGGTGAAATACTCTCAAATCACAAGAGGCCAACTCCCTCCAGGTCAAGAAATTCCACACCAATCACTATCAGGAGAGAGAGGGCTCAATTTGGCTGGATTAGCATCTTTTGTATGTAAGGTCTCTGAGCCAACCTAAGGTAGGCAATAAGCCATCAGGAAACAGTCACAGAATTCTTGCACACATTTTGGAGTAAGCCCTCCATTATGCTTTTCTGGAAGTAGGTTCCCCAATCATCCACTGTGTTGCCAATAGGCAGAGCAGACTACCCACGCCCCTCTGAAGTGAAGAGCTGAGACCCTTTATTCTAAGTCATAATGATCTTCCAGAAGCAAGATCACCAAACAGCCATGTAATTCCCTTGAGCACGCTCCCAGATCTGAGCCCTAGGTGGCCAGTCCTTGGTTATACAGCCATATTGCCATCATCACAAGAATTTTTTACTTCTTTTCATTAGTCTTTATCATTTGGGGTTCAGGATTGCCTTTCCTCTTTAGATAATTTGGCTGTCTGAAGCCTGTCCCATGGGATGTTAAAATTTAGTGAAGGTCCTTTCTGAGATAAGAAACCAAAAGGGAAGCCTGGTTTCCCAAAGTAATTTGACTTGTTTTATTTGTGGAAGGAACCCAACAGGATCCAAACCTGTGATAATCTTCTGACAGATAAATTTCTCCTCTCAATCAGCCAGTTGTGAACTCTCTAAATGTAGTAAGATGTAACTTGCCTTATTTTATCTACAGAGCCAAACTAAGTCTGTTTTGGGGCAGGTAGGTGATTCAGTGGATATGATGGGGTGCTTTGGTGCTTGTGTTTGGGTGCTTGTGCTTGTACTTGTACCCCAATTTCTCCCTAGCCTCAGAAACACTATCCCTGACAGTTTCTCCCCAGCCCAAGGACACTGTGCTTAGCAGTTATTCATGCATGGGCCTCAGCACGACCCTTATCTCTCTCCCTGGTACAACTAAGCAGAGCTGGGCTGCTCAGGCCCCAGCCCTCAGATCATGTCTCTGGAAGCCTCCCAATTCCTTAGTAGTTCCTGTCTTGTAAGAAAGCTTTCCCTTGTTGCAGAACATTCTCTCATCAAGACAGAGGGAGAGGGGTGCCTTGCCTGGCCCAAGGAGTTTTGTCCTTGGCCAGCCCAAGGACTCTTCCTCCTGCCAGACTCCAAAGATCCATACCTCTGTCATCTCCCTCCCTGTCCAGTATACTCCCTGTACTTTCCCATCCATAGCCCCCAAAGACACCTGTACCTTTGGATTACCTCATCAGTGTCCCTGGCATTTCTTTCCCGTGCCCTTTTCCATATAAACCCTAGCTACATTCTCAGTCTCTCCCAGGATCCTTTAAGAATCCTTGCCCGCTGAAAAGCGTAACAATAAATCTTTGCCACCTTGAATTAAAGAATGCTTGAGTCTGTGAATTCATTCCAGACACCTGTCCTGTATTCCAGTCTTTGAGGGGTCACAACCTCTCAACCTCTTACACCGCAACAGATAGAGTACCATGTTACAGTCAGGAAGACTTCATGAGTTCAAATCTGGTCTCAGACACTTATTAGCTCTGTAACCCTGGAAAAATCACTTACCCTTGTTTGCCTCAGTTTCCTCATATGTAAAATGAAATGGCAAACCACTCCAGTATCTTTGACAAGAAAACCCTAAATGAGGTCATAAAGAGTGAGACACAACTGAACAACAAGAAGTCTGTTTTGAATTTTACAGCCTTGGAGAATGTATGTATAACTGCCTCCTCTTTGATATGGGTGAATGAACAAAAATTATTTCTCTCTCTGATATAATCAAAAATTATATATGCCTTGTTAGAACTCTAATCAGGGTTCAGAGTTATTTTTCTGAGCTCTAAACCTGTGCCTAAACATAATAAAAGCTAGGTTTTAACCTCTGGAATCTCTGTGTGGTGATAGGATAGCAGCAATTTATGTATTACAAGAATATTTTTCTTGTAATACTACTTTCTGTTTTATCCCTTGTAGAACATTCAAACTGGCCTGCTTGTATCTTTATCTCCCTATCTTTGCACTGGCCATCTCCCCATGCCAGGAATTTTGTCCTCACCTCCAACTCTTAAAATCCCTGGTTTCCTTCAAGACCCAGCTCAAAGACTACCTTCTTCACCAAGCCATTCTAGATCCCCGTTGTAAAGGACAAGGTATCATGCTCCCACAATTTAAGATAACCTTTGACATCTTACAACATCAGCAAAGAAGTTACACTGTTTTAATAAGCTTGCAAAACCTTGAAAGGGCAAGCCAATGAGAAGGGCCCTAATCTTTCAATAGACTCCAAAGATCTAGAGAGAAGAACCGGTTTTAACTAGCCCAAAGTAGGACAAAGGGCATGGGCTTTTGGATGAGGAGGGATGTGGGGGCATGTTGAGGGGACATGGGATGGGTGGACTTATAAGATTGTAACCCGGAAAGGACTGGACAGATCCTGGCCTGGAAGGGAGGCGTCTCGGCGTTCCAAGAACATAAAACTTTTTCTTGCTCTGTAATCGGTGCAATCTCTTTGCAGAGGTTTGCCTGGTTCTCCCAAGAGCCGTAAAATAAATGATTCTTGACTCACTCCGAGCTTAGTTTCGTTTTTAACTAGAGGGCTTGATTTCTCTAAGCCTTATTTCTAACACCCCTGCTACTAGGGCCTATTTTGCATATTATTCATATAATATTTGCATATTGTTATTATATGATAGAATATTGCTCATTGAAGGCAGGGATTGTTTTGCTTTTGTCTTTCTGTCCTTACGTTGGTACAATGCTGTCACAAAAGCAACAACAAATGCTTGTTGCTTCCTTGTTACAATAGAAAATTCTCAGGAATGAAACATAAAACTCATGGATATGAACCTCAATAAGTCTTTAGTAAATGAAATTTATTTCCATGGGAATGTTAACTAAATTTTACTGGAAATTAATGTAAAAGGAGATGCAATTCCTATTCCTTTTTGCTGCCTTGTGTTGAATTAGCATGCCATTTTTGGTTTTTTGATAACATAGAGCAATAAAATACAGAGGCAAATATAATTATTGTTTCTAAATGGAACGTAAAACATTTCTCATTAATTTATATGAAATTATATTTCTATTTTCTGTAGCCTTGAAGGCATAGCCTAATGCCATTTTGCAAAATAAGCTTGCTTGTAGCTTGAAGAATATGTTTACAGGATTGGTATTTGAATCTTTTTCTCTCAGCAAACCAGGAGAGAATGTTATTCCAGAAAACCTAGAGAGAAAAGAGTATAAGAAAGAATGGGATTGACAGTATCAAAGACTGCAGAGAAGTTAAGGATGAAAACTGAGAAAAGTGCATTAGATTTGACAATTATAGAATCATTGGTAATTTTGCAGAGAGCTATTTCTTTTTGTGCTATGAGCTGTTCCCCCACTTAGGATATGACTTTCCGTCTAAGCACTTGTCAAGGCTCCCCCTCCCCCTCTGTTGTAGTTTCCTTTCGAACTAGGTCTAAGGTAATGGTGGATTTCTGATTCATCTGGCCAGTTAACATCCCATATTGTTTCTGATTCTTGATACCCAGAGAAAACATTGGTTTGCTTTGTATCTGCCTGAATGTGCAGTCTCTTTTGCTCGATAACCATGGGAATTCCTTAAGGTTCTGTCCTGGGTTCTCTTCTTTTCTCCTTCTATATTATTTCACTCAGTCATCTCATTTACTCCCACAGATTCAACCATCACCTCTATACAGATGATTCTCAGATCTACTTATCTACACCTAACCTGTCTTTTGACCACAAGAATTATATCTCCAACTGCCTATTAGACATCTCAAAATGCATGTCCTGTAGATATCTTAAACTCTACATGCCCAAAATTCAGCTCATTATCTTCCTTTTTTCTTAACCTACTTAATTTTTTTATATTTTATTTTTTCCTGTTGCATCTAAAAATAATTTTAAATATTCTTTAAAAAATTTTTGAGTTCCAAATTCTCTCCCTTCCCTTCCCCCTCACCGAGAAGGCAAGCAGTCAAACTCATTATCTTTCTTCCAACATTGCCCTCTGTTCAAAAGTCCTTGTTACTGTCAAGAATACTACCATTCTCCTACTCAGTCATGCAAGCTAGGTGTCAGCCTTGACTCCTTACTCTCATAACCCATATCCAATTTGTTGCTAGTGATGTAGATTCTACCTTCACATCTCATGAATATCTATTCCTTAGGCTTTTGTGACACTGCCACAACTCTGGTGCATGCCCTCATCACTTTACAACTGGATTATTGCAATAGCCCTTCTGGTGGTCTCCCTGCCATACAAATCTCTCCTCACTCCAGTTCATTCTCTACTGGGCAGCTAAGGTGATTTTCCTAAAATGCAGGTCTGACCAAGTCACTCAATAAACTCCAGTTGTTCTTCATCACCTCCAAAACTAAATATAAAATCCTATTTGGCATTCAAAGCCCTTCATAACCTGTTCCTCCTCCTTTTCTAGTCTTCTTACACCTTATACCCCTCCTCCCTCTACATGTTCTTTGATCCAGCGACACCAGCCTCCTTACTGCTCCTTGAACAAGACATTCTGTCTCCCTTAGGTCTTCTCTCACGTCTAGAATGCTCTCCCTTCTCATATCTACTTTCTGGCTTCCTTCAAGTTCTAGCTAAAATTCCACCTTTTACAGGAATCCTTTCCTAATCTTATCTTACTTGTAGTTCCTTCTCTGCTGATCATTTTCAGTTTATCCTGTATATACCTCATTTGTTTTCATGGCCCATTAGATTGAGTTTGAGAGCAGGAACCGTCTTTTTGCCATTTTCTCAGCCAGTGCTTAGTATACTGCCTGGCAACATAGTGGGAACTTAATAATTATTGATTGCCTGATGCACTTCTGACCCTGTCACCCCCTCTTAAATTAACTCCATGGCCCCTCACTTCCTCCAGGGCCAAATAAAAAATCCTGTTTCATTTTTAAAGCCTTTCATAACCTGGTCTCTTTATAACTTTCCAGTCTTCTTACATCTTACTCCCCTCCATGTCTCCTGAAGTCCATTGACGCTAGCTAGCCTGAATGCTGTTCCTCACACAGGACACTCTGTCTTCCAACTCAGGCCATTTTCACTGTCTTCTCCCTCTTTATATCTCTACCTTATAGCTTTAATGCCTTAGTTGTAGCCTCACCTTCTTCAAGATGCCTTTCCCAGTCCTTAATCTTAGTGTCATCCCCAAGATTATCTCTTAATTTACTTTCTACATATCTTGTTTATACACAGTTGTGTCTGTTCTACGAGTGTGAGCTCCCTGATAGCAGGGACTAAGATTTTGGGGTGGTTTTTTTCTTTTGGACTTTCTTTGAATCCCCAGGGTTTATTTATAGCACTGTGCTTGGTCTACATAAGTAGACTCTTCAATGCTCAATGCCGGACTTTAATCAATCAACAAGCATTTTTATTAAAGGCCTATTATAAGCCAGGCACTATGTTGCTTACAATACAAAGACAAAAAGTAAATAGTCCCTGTTCTTAAAGAGCTTACATTCTATTGGAGGAAACAATCTGTATGCCGGTAGATAAAATATATGCAAAGTAAATACAAGATAATTTGTGGGGGGGAGGGGCTAGCTCACAGTCCTGGTGTACTTACTAGAAACTGGTGGAGTCGGGGGGTGGGGTGGGTTGGGGAATCAAGGAGGGCCTCCTATAAATTGATAAGATCTCAAAATCTATTAAAGGTCCTGCAGGGAGCCTTCCACCACTGATAAACCCTTGGAGCCATCTTTCTTTCATGTCTACCTGCGGCAGCACCGTTATTGAGACTGTAAAGCTCTGGAGGGCAGAGATTGTCTTTTGCCCATTTTTGTGTATCCCCACGACTTAGCACAGTGCCTGGCACATAGTAGGCGCTTAATACATGGATAATTGAGTCTCTGTTAATATCTCTCCTCCTCCATGCCCCTCTCAGGGATCACTTTCCCAGCAACAACGGAGAAAACAGTGTTTGGATGTCTGGTCAGACGACGAGTAGGAGACTTAAGAGGGAGTCATACAAAGGAAGAGGGGTGGCAGTTTCAAGGCGAGAGAAGATAAACCAACACCTTAGCGCCCACACCCCCAGTCATCGGGCGTGCGGGTGGGGGTGGAGCGGGGCGCGCGCTCTGGCCGGCTGCCGCGGCCCCCAAGGTCGCAGGCCACAAAGGCACATTGCTGACGCTCCAGCCCAGGGGCGGGGGCGACAGTGTCCATGGAGATGGCAGTCGGGGAGCCTCTCCAGACCTTCCAGGAAGGAACCAGTCCCTTAAAATCCAGGTTGCGAGGCTACCAAAAGCAGTGCTGTGTGCGAAAACTTCCACCTCGGGGTGCTAAGAGAGTCAACATCAAGCCCGAATCCCCTACCCTACCATCCGCGCCGGTCCCTTCCCCGGACCCCGTCTCTATTTCTGCGCAGCCTCAGAAGCCGCGAGGAGCCGGGAGCGACCCCAGGCCAACATCGTGCGCGCGGTGCTCCTCCTTCACATGCGTAGACCGTCGCCGAACTTCGCAGCGGCGGAGGGAACAGGCGCGCGACCTCCCGCTCCTTTCCGGGTCTTCCCTTCTTGCCGGCTGTTCCCTTCCGGGTCGCTGCCCGCTTCCGGGTGTGTCTGACAAGGCCCGTTCCCGTCCCCGGTGCTCGCCGCTCACCGTCGCCTCGGCCGCTTCTCCGCCCTCCACCCCCTCCTTTTGTGTGTCTCCCACTTTCTCCGTCTCCACCTCTTTCCTCTCGTCCCTCGCTTCATCTTGGAGCAAGCAGAGTCGGCGCCCTTCGGTCTCTCGGCAGAACAAGCGAACCTCAGGGGCTGGAGCCGCGGCCCAGCTGCACCGGGTGGACCCGGCACCCCGCCCGCCGCAGTCGCAGCCGCCGCCGCCCCCCTACCTCCGTCGTCACTCCTGCGGTCTCAGAGGGTCCCGCGGCGGCTGGTGCCGGTGACAATTCACTTCCCCGAGGACTACTGTGAGTGTCCGGGCAGGGCGGGCTGCGGACCTGGGACCGCTGCACGGCTTCCCTGGCCGGTCTTGGGGCTCCTCCGGCCCCAGGACTGCCCACCCTCCCTCTCCCCTCCCGAAGCCCCCAGGCAGCTTTGTCCCAGAGCTCCTCCTCCTCTTCCTCCTCCTCCTTCTCCTGCGGGTTTAGAAAGCGAGTCCAAGCCCGTCCCAGGGGGTTGAAGCAATCAGTGCTTGGTTTGGAGGATTGCACTTTTGGAATTGAGGGGAGACGGGAGAGCTGCAGGTCGTGCGTGTGTCTGTGTTTGTGCAAGAATTAGCCCCCCTATTGTCTCTCTCTGGGGCTAGGCAGACCCCTGGTAATTAATTATGTATGCGTCCTTCCCACTTATCCGAGCACCGGAAATGAGATTCCTGTCCTAGCCCCGGGTGTCGACTCCTCTGTCTTTCTGTTCCTTTGAGGGAAGGGTGGGGCTTCTGTTTGTTTTGGTTCCTTAATTTACTCTCTTTCTTTCTCCTTCCCCCATCTCTTCCAACCCTTTTTTGGTTTTTGAGGGTATTGAAGAGTGTTGAGTATAACGTGACCTCGGCGTTTTTTTTTACTTAGGAGAATAAAGGAAATCGAAACTTAAAATCCCAGTGTAATGCCCTTGCACTTAGTGTTGTGCAACTACGTTTTTCAAGTATTAGTCTAAAACAAATTCTTGTTACGGTCTTAGTTAAAAATTTTCACTTCTCATTTTGCTTTTCTCAAAAATCACTTTTCCTAAATGTTTAAAAGTTAAAAAAAAAAGAGGGCTTGAGATTCATGGTTTGTTTTTGTTTTGTTCAAGCTCTTTAGTTATAATTAGCTAAGGATGCCTTTCCTGAAGTTACTAGTAGTCTAGCTTTGAATACTATTGATCTGTATCCTGGGCATGATGCTTCATCTATTAAAAGCTTGTCTAGTTTTTGGCTTGATAGAGGAGCAGGGAGCTTATTTTCTCTGGTTTGGAGAAACTGTGATAATTTAGGGGGTTTTCTGGGATTTGGGGATGGGCTGTACTAATAATACCTCTTAAGTCGAATGAAATTGTGTCTATGGAGTGAGTCAGCCAGTCTTCTGGGACTTTTCTTGTATTTGGGCTTGTCATTTTTTGGGCAATTAATTCTCTTAATATTACCTCAGTAATGGACCATCTCTTGAACCCTTTTCAGCTTTGAACCCCTGGACTAGATTGAGAGGTAAGTTGAAGTTTGGGTCAGATAGTATGGTACAGAGGAAAGAGCACTGAATTTAGAGTCAGAGGACCTAGATTCAACTTCTCTGACTCATCTCTCGAACAAGGGAATTGTGCTGAATTTATTTCAATTCAATAAGCATTTATTAAGTGGTTACTATGCCAGGCCCTGTGCCAAGCTCCTTAACCTTGAGAAGCTTGTCTTTTATGGAATGTTCGAACGGTAGGGAGAACAACATGTAAATAAAATCTAGAAAGTAATTTTTGTGGGGAAGGGAGGACGCAGGTATAATATGAAGGGCAGTTTGTTAACAATAGAACAGGGATTTCAGAGGCCACAATGGAAAGATAGAGAAGAGTGAGATAGGGACACCACAGGGATGGGGTTGAGCATGGACAGGAAGGAGGGAGATGATTAGGGAAGGAAGTTTGGGCCTAGGAATCCTACATTCAGTCTGTTCTAAATGGAGCCATACGGGAGTAGATATTCACTCACTTCATAGGAAAAAAGCTAAAGATGATTTGCTTATCAGTTCCTGAGAAGGAACTGGAGGATGGGGAAATAGTATAAGATATAGGGATGGAGTCCAGTCCCAGATACTGCCTAGCTGTTAGGGCAAGAGTTGGTGGTGTCTTGGGATCAGGATTGTTATAAGAGGGATGAGGCATATTTGAGGTACTAGCCTACAGTTAGGTCACTGCCTCAACAAAGATGCTAATGTTGAGGTTCCGTGCAGCTGCAAATCCTATGATGTAGGATTTACTATAGAACTGTATATGACTCTAGAATATTTTGTGATTGCTGACATGGATTCAGAAGAAAAAACAAAGCTTATTATGTGTAGTTACAACTAAGATGTTTGTATAGAGTTTTAGTTGATAGAAATTAATTTAAAAGGCCATCTGAATTACAATTTAAATAGCATTTCTAGATAGTATGGAATACATCTGTTGCAACAGAATTGGCTATAAGGCATATTTCATCATGCTTGAACCCTATTTGATTGTGTTTCCCATCAACTCATATTATAAAAACCAGAAATTGCATTTGGTAGGACACAAGTATGCTCAGTACTGGGTAACAGTGACTTATAAGGGAGTTGCAGTATGTACCTGTAGCCAGGGTCTCTTGGAATTTCATCTAGTTTTCACCACTGTCCATTCCACGCTGGGCGTGGAAATTCTAGAACTCAAGAGTCTGCATTGCTGACAGTATTGAATCCTGGTTATTAGAATAAGAAGCCAGGCTTCTCAGCCTTACTTCACTTGGCTAGGGTGGCTGACTTCTTTTCTTGGTGTTAGTGTCCTGATGCTTAATTTCTGCAGTGGAGGTTGCCCAGGTTAATTGGGACATGATAGGGGCAAGGTATTGTGGTGTCTATCCTACAGTACGTTGTAGGATCCTACAATGTGCTGTGAATCTTGAACTGTGCCTGGTACGTAGTTCTATGTTATGGTATTTACAGAAAAAATGGACAAATTTTGTATATATTATTTAGATAATGAGGGGAGCTTCTTATTTTCATAATTCATTTTCGGGTAACATATTGTACTGAATCCCTCTTCTTTTTTTATCAATTCTATAAGATTATTAGGTGCATTAGAGAGATATTTATAAATAAAATAGACTAATAAAGGTAAGATGTTTATATTTCATTTGTTTTTTTTTCTGATCCTAAATTTTACATGATAAAAAATTTAGTTTTCCCAAATAATCTGTTGGGGTAACAACTATATGATGAGCTTTTAAAATCTGTTTATTTGTCATTTATGTGATTCATCTAGATAAGTATTTTAATATGTAAATGGATTTCTGATCTCACAGTGGGGTCACTACAGTGGTATAGGACATAGCTACACCTCATATGTATGATTCCTGTCCATATTACTGTTAAATCCTTCACTAAGGATTTTCCCAGTCTAGTAGAGGTGTTCCTTTATGTTTTTTATGTTCCTTGGGTAGCACGGTGATTATTTACCTGGTATCCCTTTCTCTTATTACATGTCTGGCCTACCTCCTTTTTTGATATAACTTGGGAACTTAAGATAAAGACGCAATGATAACCAAAGTATTTTATACAAATTATATTTGGAAGATACTAACATTTAGTTTAATTATCAGAGCATTTTTAAATTGACTGTATCAATGCTATATACTGTAAGATGTGCATATTATGAACTAATCTTTAAAAAAAAATTGACTAGTGGACAGAGGAGAAAATTGTAATATTTTCTTTTTATGTTAATCTAGGTACCAAAATACATGTTCACTTCTAGTGAACAAGAGCATGTTCCCAAATTCCTCGAACTTGGGTCGTCCACCCTTCCATCCAAAGTATCAGCAGCCCAGTAACTTCTTCAAACTTCCCTTCAACTTGTCCCCAACTCTTTCTC
Source organism: Phascolarctos cinereus (assembly GCF_003287225.1). Lineage (NCBI taxonomy): Eukaryota > Metazoa > Chordata > Mammalia > Diprotodontia > Phascolarctidae > Phascolarctos > Phascolarctos cinereus. The sequence continues at coordinate 321,929,606 of NW_027555847.1, forward strand.
ACCAGCAGATTATAGATACCCAGTTCAACTGTCAAAATGTAGAGTAAGTATAATGCTTTCTGAATTTTGACACAGAACCTTTTTGGGCTATGGAGTTGCTAAAAAGTATTGCCTTATTCTGCCCTGGTCAGACTATATCTTGTGTTCATTTCTGGGAGCCACATTTTAGGAAAGTCAGTTGATAAGCTAGAGAAATCTAGAAGAAGGCATTCTGGGTTGAGATCATATGAAGCTCTTTTGAAGGAACTGGATATGTTTAATCTAAAGAAGAAAGACTTGAGCAGGGATAGTTATCTTCCAGTATTTGAAGAGGTGCAACAGGGAAGAGGGATTAGACTTATTTTGCTTGTTCAAGAAACAATGGGTGGTATTACAAAGTACTAAATTTAGACTAGATATAAAGAAAAACTTTTAATAATTGGAGCTATCCAAAAGTAGAATGGTCTACTTTAGGAGGTAATGATTCCCCCCTCATTAGAGAACTTGCTTTAGATTGGAAAACGACCTGTTGGGTATGTTGTAGAGAAGATTCTTGTTCAGTTATTATAGGTTGTACTAGATGGCTTCTGACATCCTGTCTAATTTTGAGATTTATTATAGGTTTGTTTATATATGTGTATAGGTTTGTTTCTTCTTTGGAATGTCTGTTGTTGCCCCCAATTTTTTTCTTTAAAAAGAATATACCATTAACCATTAACCTATGAACTTTTTTTTTTAGTCTACCAAGAACTCTCTTAGGTGGGAACCTTTCACCTATCCCAGCACAGTCATTATCTTATGGAAATGGAAGTCCAATACGAACATCAACTTCTCCAGTGTTCCGAGGAAGAAAGTAAGTACTTTTAAAGATAATTATTTTGAAAACTAACAAAGAACCTTTATATAGTAGTGGTATTTCTAATTATTTTCTGAGTTTGTCAGTGAGTTGGGGACCAAATTTTGCTTTAGTGACTTAGGCATCTGAACAAGTTAATTGGATAAAGGTGTAGGAGGCATAATGGTTTAGACGAGAGAGTCACTGTGAGAAAACACTAGGTTTGGAGTCAGAGGATTAGATTGAAGTACTGGCTTAGAATGGCAAATGGGCAGGATATAGAAAGAATAGTATCTTATCATCCATGGTTCTCTGGTTTGGCTTAGAAACTTAGAATTTTTGTGTTGAAAGCATGGGCCTTGGGCCTTGGACCTTAGACATTTTTCAGTATGTTCTGTGCCCCTCCCTCTAACACTCCCCCCCCCCATACTTAACTAGTTAACTAGAACCAGGCTCCCCTGGTCCTATGTTTTGCCACTGTATCATGCTGCTTTTTTCATTTTGGATATTGCACTTAATTACTAATCCCTGAGACATAAATTTAGTCTTTAATTCCTTGGTTTATTATAATTTCTGTGGATTTGAGAACTTTTTCCCATTGTTGAAAGGAAGATAGTGTGGTAATGATGCTACAATGGAAAATTTTAAAATTTCTTCCCTTCTAAAATAAATTCCAGAGACTGTCTAATCCCTCCATTGTGAAAATGAAAAAATGGAGGCCCAGAAAGGCTAAGTGTCTAGTTGAAGATCACATTACAAGTTAGTGACTTTGGTTCAAGTAACTGGGGAGATTAGAAAAAGAAAATTATTTTTAAAGAATTTTAAAGAATGATAATAAATATATTGAAGTTACACTTATATAAATCTTTTTTTTTCTAAAGTAATCTTGTCAGTTCTATCTTGTTTCTAAATTAAATGTTTCTGGTTGGTCTGAATATGCCTTAAATGAATCATGTTTAGTTATTTGAAACTAAGGCATTACATTTATATAATAACTTGATTAAAAAATATATAATTATAAATGAAAAGTTCACTGTAAACTTCAACAGAAAACTTCTATATATTGAATGGCTTTTATGGTAAAGGATCTTTTTAAGCCCCTCAGTTTTATCAGATTTTTCACTGAGAATAAAAATACGGGTGTGTCTGTATCTATATCTATATTTGTATACTTATGTATAAATATAGATAGACATACTTTATTGCACCAATTTTATTATGAAAGTGTGTTTTGATTTGGGAAAATATATCAGATTTTTAAAAAAAGGTCATGGCTGGCACTTTTGTAAGATTATTGTTAGTCAGCTCCAGTAGTTTCATTATATTCCCATGGGTGTAATTGTGTTTTTCTCCATATTTTATGTCACTTTATGTTCAATATTAACATTGTCTTTAGCTATGGAATAGTGGTTCTCTATTGCAAATGAAAGTGCACACTTGTATTATTTCTTAGATTTCTCATTTGGGATTTGATTCCATCTATAACTACTGGTGCTATGTTGAAAGTGTTACAGTTGTGTCATTTTTTTTTAATTTAGTCTTTAAGCAGTTTATTACTGGATGTGGTCATAGTGAATCTTAATCAGAATTTTTTTTTTAACAGGAGATTAAGCAACGAACAAAATGTTCCTCTTGATGTTAAACGGCAGCGGTTTCATTCACCCCACCACGAGTCGACTGTAGCTAACCAAACAGTGCCTTTACCAGATGAAAGACGATATTCAGCACCAGGATCAGTTACTCCGCCATTGTTGCATTCCTATTATGTACCAGATTTAGTCAGATCTGTTCCACCTTTTCGTGAGGCACCATTTTCAGAACCTAGAGAAATAACGCTTCCAGTGGCCAAAGATGAGGTAACATGCATACAAATTTCATTTTGTCTTTTGGGAATTTATTTAATTGCCTTCTTTTTAAATAAAATACCTTACATATAGTAGGTGTTTAATAAATGTCTATTAAATTGTTAATAATAGAAGAAATCTTCATGGATGTCAGGAAAGTCAACTGTTTTATGACAAGTAGGTCTGGTTTTTTTGACATTTCTTAAAAGTCCTCATGTACCAAATAGTAACATGTTTTACAATTTTTGTTAGCTATTCTACTGTGAAAGCCTTTGTATCTTATAATTTTCTGAGGTTCATAAGCAACACAGATTAGAACTGAAAGTAGTTAATTCCCTAGTCCATTTTTAATTCATTGAACTCAAATCTTATCTTTTAAACATGAGAGAAGTTTAAAGTGGCTTTTGTAATAATTTATAAAGTCACTTCCTTTTGTTACAATTTTTTTATCAAAGGATTTAAGGGTTTTTTGTTGTTGTTTTTTTTGGTGACTATCAAAGGATCCCAGCAATTACTGAGGAGAAGTGACTCATGCTAAGTTACTAAGTGACAAAACTAAGATTAGGAAGAATGGGTATCTAAAGTGTTATTTGCCAAATAACATTTTAGATGAAATAAAACTATTTAAATTAGTATTCTTGGAAAATAACTCCATCAACATGGAGGAATGTGTTTTTTTAAGCATCCAAATTTGGAAGCATATATACGTGTTCCATATTCAGTTAAAATTCAAAACTAGGCAATCAAGAAGAAAATTCATTATATAACTTTCTTTATTCCTTGGCCTGTTGTGGACTTACATTTAATTTTCATATAGTTTTGAACTTGCCCCAGTTCTTAACTGAGATTCTTGGAATTATATACTCTTCCATCTTTGCTTGCCAGGAAAAATAGGACAAAAAACAAGGAGAAGAAGAAGAAAGACTTAAATTAGAAGTGACAAATTTGGGATGTTCTAAAGGACTTCCTTTGTTCTTCCTTCTTGATTTCATTCACCTTTTAAAGAGAAAATTTTTTTTATGGCAATAAGGAAGTTGGCACATTGCACAAACTAGTTTTGTGATTTGGTGGATGCATATGAGATTTCCTTTTATGATAATTTTGTTCATTTACTTGACAAGTATGTATTATAGGCAATGTGCTAGGCACTGGGGAAGAGACTTAGTCTCTTCTTTTTAGTCTAGTAGATGTATATTCCAGTAGTCCAGAACCACAAGAAATCTTAAGTCAATGTGAACTGCTTATATTTGTGGGTAGGTATAACTCTAAATAGATTTTATTATGTAAAATTCATTTAAAGTTCTTTATTGTTTTTTGCAGTGTTTCTAATAGATAATTGTTATTTATAAGTTTCAGATATACATCCAGAGCAGACGTGTATTTTTTTGTATTCTTCCTAATTCAAGAACAAATAATTGATGTCATTTAATTCTTGGTATATACCAGAACCCTTTCTTTAACTTTCTAACATATAAGAAAATTTTCCTATACCCTAGACATTAGGGATCAAAGTATCTATCATTGAAGAAGTGAGAGTGGGAAATGGGATAGCACTAACTTTTCTGTGTTCGTTACTGTCAGCTTGCCTAATAGCATAGGAATCAAAACAAGCAATGGGTTTTGTTTTCTAATGTGTGACATTCCCCAGAACAAAATTTCTTTTTCACTTTTAGGACCCATTTTGTGTATGTTTTGTAAAAGTTCTTAGATCACTACGTTGATATCTTTGAATATTTTTTCTTGGTTATAAAATTTGTTTATTTCAGTATATCACTATATTAATGATATTCTGCCTTTACCATAATAGACTGCAGCTTTGTCAGACCTTGGGCAGATCACTTAAATTTTCTGTGTTTCGGTTTCCTCAACTATAAAATGAGAGGATTGTTCTCAATGACCTCCTAGGTCTATTTTAGCTCTAAATCTATGAACTGTAAATCCTTCACAGAAAATGTGCCCAGTATGCCAGTTTACCATTCTCATTCTCTCTACTTGACTAGCCCACATCATTTTCTGATCATATATGTCTTCTATAATGTTTCTGCGCTTTACATTGCTCTTTGACTTATTTGTCTTTTTAATTCTTTTGAGATTGTGGTATTTCAGTATTTATGGCCATGTAATGTCAATGGGAAAATACTGTTAGATAAAGGTTGTTGCATTAGTAATCATGTTGGAGTTATTGAATTCCTGCCCTGTTTCCCAAGTGCAATCCAGCCAGAGTTCTTCCTGCTTGTTATTTCTGGATCCAGGAGTCCCTTAATTCCGTAAACTTCCATTTTTTGCGTGTTTTCAGACCACTGTATTTTTATTGTTTTTTTCTTCTTCTTGGATTGTAGGTAAATATGTGATTTTTCTGATCAATAAAAATATAACTATAGAAGTATGAGGGACATTCTTTAAAGATACTGCATTCCATCTGTTATATGTCTCTTGAAAAAATTGTGTTCTGTTATCACGTTGTTAAATCATACTTCTAGTGAAAGAGGATAATTTTATTTTAGCCTAATTCATAGATGTTATTTGCATTGACATAATACCTAATTAAGAAGTTTTTAATATTCTGAAATTAGATTGAGATTTATTTTTTCATGGTCTATAAAGAAATCATTTGCATTAATAATGTAAAATTGTAGGAAGATTTTTCTTTTTTTAAATTTTTTTTGGTTTTTATTTAGTCATTTATTTTGTGAGGCAGTTGGGGTTTAAGTGATTTGCCCAGAGTCACACAGCTAGGAAGTATTTTGTGTCTGAGGCCACATTTGAACTCAGGTCCTCTTGACTCTGGGGCCTGTGTTCTGTCCATTGTGCCATCTAGCTGCCCCTTAAGATTTTTCAAACTACTAAAATGAACAGATGTTTTATAGATATTACCAGGGATTATAGGGGCCCACTTACAGTACTAACAATATGATAAGTACAAATGATTATTTTTATTAAAATAGATTCTCCTCCTCAAGAGGATTTCATATGGTTCAAGTTATACATTTTAAAGCAATAATATTTCATTTATTTAAACAGCTCATTTATTTACATATTTAAATTTATTTATTTATTTTTAATATATTTAAATATATGTCAAACATTTAATAAGTACCTGTGTGCAGAGCACTATGTTAGGTATTGGCAATGATAAGTTTATTAGGTAGATCTCTTCTTTCATGGGACTTATAGTTTGTCAGTAAGAGGTTATTAGCTGTGAGCTCTAAGACACACATAAGTAGCTATGATATACAATAATATATGACACATATATTAGAGAAATTGTAGCACAAAGTGCAGTGTGAAGTCCAAGGGATTAATTCATGGAAGAAGTAACTTTTGCAGTGAATTTTAAAGGAGTGGTTGAAAGAGGGAAAAAGCAGAGGAAGTGAGAAGGGAAGACTGTCAGGGGATAAGAAATAACTAAAAGCTCCTTGTCCAACATAGGCCAGATAAGCAAGATTTTCTTATGTTTTAACAAAATAGAAAAATTAACCATTATTTTCTATAAAGAGCATTGTGTTATTTCAGACATCAGTACTATCTTAGCCTGTTAATTTGTAGTTTGCTTATGTGAGAAAGAAACAAGTTACTTCTCAAAAGGTTTTGTTTTCTTGGAAAATTTTTATCAATATTTTCCATATGTAAATTGAATCTGATAGTGAGAAAACTGGAATAAATGCCAATTTATACTGAGATTTTTAATTAACTAGAAAACCAGTTTCTTGAATTCCAATTTCTCTTATTCCTAGTTTGGATTTGTGGCCCCTTGCTGGACTCATAGAATCTTAAAGATGCAGTGTGTTTAGAGATCAACAAATCTAACTCTCTAATTGAGTTTCCAATCCAGTGCTCTTTCTACAACAGTGCTAATTTGCATGGCTCACATCTGTACCTTTAAAGCTATCAGGTAACATTCTGCAGAAAACTGCTACTGTTTTTCATATAATTTCAGATCTTGTTTGTCATTCCCATCAGAAAAATACCTCTTTCCCTGCCCCTTCCCCCAAGACAGTTTTACTCAGAAAACCATCTCACAGCTGACAGATGGAGAATGTGTACTGAGAACAGCATGTAAAAGTTATCCCCTTCAGCTTTACACTTGTCAAGATATTCACAAATTTTCCAGAAGAATGTAAAAAAGTAGAAGCCTTAAAATATATTCACTGTTCCTTACAATAAAATGTACTTGCACTAACAGTAACTTTATTGCTAATTTTGTTTTAAAATGGCTTTGGGAATAGACTATGATGTTATTTAGAATTTGGACAGTGTGCACTTGGATGAAAAATCAATTTTTAATCTTCCAAATTTTCTGTACCTTTTCAAATGTGTTGTTTCATTTTGAGCATAAGTAACTCAATGACAATGCAAAATTACTTCCTCGTATAATTACTTTTAAGTGGAAAAAAAGGTAATTAGATTTTGATGAGAGCCCAAAAAGGATAAGGTATTCTGTATAATTCTTCTTGTACTTAGAAGAATGGAGAAATTTTTAGAGATAAAAATAATGCTTTTAAACTAGAAACTAAAACCTTATGTACCTAAACCATCAGCAGTTAAATTTTTTCTTTGGAAAAACATTGATACTTAGGTAGATAAGTATAATCCTGGATCACTCCTGTGCTTACTACTCTTGTTCATTTTAAAATTAATATCATTTATTTAACTAGAGATATGAACTTTGAGCTGCCTCTTGAAATATTTTTCTGCATCTTGCACAAGCATATGCATCTGTCTGAATCTTACCCTATCAGCTCACTCTACTGTCTATGTTTACTTGATGACAAAGAATCAAGCCTAACAGAGACAATGAGGATTCCTAAGTGTACAGCTAGCTTACCAAAGAAGCTTTTCTTGCAAGTAATTTCCTTCAGAAAGTTTGTGGGAGGGGAGAATTATTCCTATTCACAGTAGCCAAAAGAGAAAAAGGAGATGAGAAAAGGTAGAATTTTAGAATCCCAAGATGACAATTTAATTTTAATTCAGCAAATATTTATTAAGCACCTACTAGGCACTGGAGATACCAGACAAAAATAGAACAGCCCTAATTCAGAAAACATTTATTTTATTAAGGGAATACAAACTGTATATGTGCAAATAGAAGTCAAGGGAAATAAAAGATGGAGAAGAAACTAACAATTGGGGGGATCAGGGAGATCTTCATAGAGGAGGTGGTACCTGAATGAAGCCTTGAAGAAGATAAAGGTTCTGAGCAGCAAGGATGAGTATAGAGTACATCCTAAGTATGGGGGAATGGCTTGTGTAAGTGCATGGAGGTGGGAGATAGCATATTAGGGTTAGAGAATAATATTCTAGTTTGACTGGAATGTAGGAGAATATTGTGAAATATGGCTGGAACATTAGTACGAGACAGTTGAAGACCTTAAATTTCAGTCTTAATTGTATTTTATCTTCATAACAATGGAGAGCCACTAAACAAAAAGTTGTTGAGCATAGAAGTGCCTGAGGAAGATTATTTTCATAGCTTTGTGGAAGATGCTTTGGAGAGAAGAGAGTCCAGAAGGAAGGACACAAATTAGGAAGCTATTACAGTGGTCCAAGTAAGTAATGAAGAGGTCTTGAACCTGAAGGTAGTTGCTGTGAGTGACAGGAAGAAGATGGATTTGAGAGATACTGCAGATGGAGAACTAATAATAACTTGGCAACTCATTGGATGTAGAGATTGATGGAAAAGGAAGAGTCAAGGACAATTCTGAGGTTTCTTTGGGAACACTCTTAAGCAGAAATAAGTTTTCAAGAGGGGTAGGTTTCAGGTGAAAGATACTTAATTCTCTTTTTGGGACAAGGTGAGTTTGAGGTGCCTGTGGATTATCCAGGAGGAGATGTATATAGTAAGTGGATGAAGATATTTAACTGGAGTTCAGAAGAGAGAATATTGTAAATATTATTCAGTCTATTTACAAAATCACTAAAATGTAGAATGGAAGTGTGTATGCTACTTCCTGCATTAGAATGTGAGCTCCCTGAGAGCGAGGACTGTTTTTGCCCCTTAGTATGCCCAGCGCAGTGCCTGGTACATAGTAAGCAGTTTAATAAATGACTGTTCAATAATTGATCTCTTAAACCACCATGAACCTTGCTCTGTAGGGAAAGCCTTACCTTGGAGCCTCTTTCTTATTTTATGTACAGTTCTAATAACTGGAGCTTCTACCCTTGAGCCCTTGGTAGCTAACAGAAGATTGATTATTAGCCCAGCTCCAAGTCATTCATGGTCCAAAACAGTGGTCTCCAAAGTTAGGGTCAAGGTGTGACTTTAGGGGAGAGTGTGATCAGTCATTTAGGGAATAAGAAGTAGGTCACATTTTACTTCCTCCTCCCTTGCCCACTCCCTACGGTCACAGACACTTACTAGCTGTGTGATCTTGGGCAAGTCACTTCCTCTGTTTGCCTCAGTTTTCTTATCTGTGAAATGAGGATAATAGCACCTACCTCCTAGGGTTGCTGTGAGGAACAAATGAAATAATGGTGATAATAATGATAAGGGGGTTAGCACAGTGGCATGTAGTAAGTGCTCTGTGTGTGTGTGTGTGTGTGTGTGTATGTGTATGTGTGTGCTGTGTAGGGGCAGAGGGAGGTTGTGTGAATTGACTGGTAATTAATAAGGTCCTAGGCCCCTCATTATTCATTTTTTGGTGGTGAAGATTGAAAAGCAGAGATTAGGAGGAATGGATGGCTTTCTATTCTGTTACCTTTACCTCTAAACAAACTTCCTATTCTGTTCATAGCACTGCCATCCTTTCCAGTCACCCCGGTCTACAACCTAGATGTTGTTACACTTCACTCCTTACTTTCCCCCCAAACCGCATATCCAGTCAGTTGCCAAGTTGTGCCATTTCTGCCTCCAACAACATAATCTATTGCTCCACTTACAGGGTCTTCTCCCCAGTTCAGGTTCTCACCACCTCTTATTCTTACTTGGACTATTGTAGTGCCCTCCTAATTGGTTTCTTTGCCTCCAGACTTACCCGTCTCTAATTTATCTTCACATAGCTGCTGAAATGATTTTCCTAGAGCATAGGTCTGATCATGTGACTCTTTACTAATTAAATCTAGTGATTCTCTGTTGATTTCAGGATTTGTCATCCTTTAATTTCCACTTTTGTGTAATTTTAATAATGTAATTATTAATGTAGTGCATATTTATAATTATAAATAAATATATAACTCTTAATTTGAAAATCTGATGACAGATGAAACCCTGTGGGGTCTGAGTTTAAATTTCTAAAATTAGATAATTTCAGTTTAATTCAACAAGCATTAAGCACATACTATGTTCAAGCCACTGTATTGGGGGCTGGGAGTACAACTACAGAAACAGACCTATCTCTGTTCTCAAGGACATGCTCAGGGAGAGAGATATAACATATACACAAATAGTTATATGGAAAACTGAGGAGGGAGAGAACACTAATGAGTGAATCAAAGAAAGTTTCAGGGAGGAGGTGGAATTTGAATTGAGCCTTAAAGAAGGAAGAGAATCTGAGAAAATCTGTTCTAGGAATAGGTAGTTCATGCAGGCGCATAGGTTGGAGTATTGAGTTCAGTGAACGGTTTGGTCCTCACCCTTCTTCATTTTTCTGTAATCTTTGACACAGTTGATCACCACCTTACCTTCTTGGATAGTCTTGCCCTCTCAAGGCTTTTGTAACACAGCTTTCTCCTGGGTTTTTGTTGTTGTTGTTGTTGTTTGTTTTTATTTCATCTGTCTATTCAGCCTTTCTTTTCATTCTCCTTTGCTGGCTCTTCATGTCATACCCACTAACTGTGGATGTCCCTATGTCTCTGTCCTGGGCCCTCTTCTTTTCTTCCTTTAATAATAACAATAAGAAGTCCAACAACAATAATAATAGTTAACATTTATATAGTGCTTATTATTAGCTATCATGTGCTGTAATTCTAGCATTAAATAATTAGAAAATAATTAATTATTAGAAAAATTACAAATTATCTCACTTATTTCATATTATTTTATCATTATCTCATTTCGTCCTCAGAACCACCTTGGGAAGTAGATGCTCTATACTATTTCATTTGATGGTCTTATCAGCACCTATGGGTTAAGTTTTCATCTCTATGCAAGATGATGCCTAGATCTATATCTCCAGCCCTAATTTCTCTGCTAAGCTCCAGGCTTATCTCACCAATTGCCTCTTGGACATCTCTAACTGGATGTCCTGCATCAAAAATTCAATATATCCAAAATAAAACTCACTATCTTTCCTCCAAATATCCTTTTCTTAAGAACTCCCTATTACTGTAAAAGGTACCACCATTCTAGTCATCCAGCCTTGTGGTGTTGTCTTCGACTACTCATTCTACTTTACCCCGTGTACCCAATCTGTTGTAGAGTCTTACCATTTCTAACTTTATGGCATATCGTGTCACAGCTGCCTGTTTTGCCATAGCTTTCTAACTGGTCTTCTTTTTCCTAATCTCTCTCTACTCCAATCCATCCACTACCTAGCTACCAAGGTAGTTTTTCTAAAGTAGCCGGTCTGATTCTACTCAGTAAGCTCTTGTTTTTATTACCTCCAGCAGCAGAGATAAACTCCTCTGTTTGTCATTTACAGCTCTTTATCTTTCCAGATACTTTGCTCCCATTCCTTCACTCTCTGATCCAGCTGTGCTACTGTCATAGCAGTTTCTTAAATAGCACATCCCATTTTCTGTTTGTGTCTTTGCACAGGCTGTCCCTCACTTGTGGAATGCTTTTGCTCTCTCATCTCTACCTCTTTAATTTTCCTTGCTTCCTTTAAAAATCATATCATATCATATCCCACCTTCTTCAGGAGACCTTTCCTCCTAAACTTCCCCCACAGCCCCAGCTACTAGAGCCTTCTCCTTCCATATTATGCTTCCTGTCTATTCTATATTTAACTTGTATAAATCTAGTTATTTAGATGCCATCTCCTTTTGCCTTTCTTTATACCAACAGGGCTTGGTACAATATGTGTCGTGTAGTAATTGCTTAAGAAATGCTTGTTGACTGATTGACAGTTTGGAACAAAACAGAGTAGTCTAGTTTGTTTGAAACATAGAGGTGTAGTGATGAGAAATAGTGTTAAGTAAGGTGAACCAGAATCAGATGCACCATTTGTGGCTATATAAATTATTTTTAAAGAAATATAACAGTCAAGACATTTTCCCTCATGCATATCTCAGATGATTGAAGCTGCCATTAAAGTCTACTTTCTTTGTCTGCAGAGATGAGAAACAAGTAGTTGGTATCTTATGTAACCTGCTATACTTTAAGCCTTTTACTAAATTACTTAAGCCTTATTTTTCCTTCCTAAATAGTAATGTTTCCTTAGGTCTTTTATTTTGGGTTATTTTCTGTTTTCTTCATCTTTACCATTCCAGCTCTCCGTAGTCTAACCTTTCTACAAATAATCCATATTTTATTGTTGTACCAGAATTCTAGTGTGCTCTTTATTAGTGATTATTGCCTCTCTATAGATTGTAACTGTTAGGAGAAATTGTTTTCAAAATATCTCCACTAACTTTTCCCTCTTTTTTTTTTTTAAGAGATGGGTATCAGAGGTCCTGCTTCTAGATTTAACATAGCAATGTCAGGATCTTACAAATAAGTTGAAATAAGAAGAGGTGTTAGTGTTAGTGTGTCAGGGGATTGTCTTGGAGTGGATGGCTTAGCACTCTTAATATCAAAGTAGAGATCAGATTGTGCTGGATTATCTATGTAAACTCAACATGTGTTCAAAATGATTAGAATTTTTTGGTCTTTGGAAGCAGGATTTGAATTCTCAGTTGGCTATTGTTAGTGATGTGTATTTGTGTATGATTAACATTGGCCATAGATTCATAAGATGTTAGAATTGGAGGATACTTTAATCTTATGTTGATTTCTGCAGTGTTAATATTGGCCCTCACCAATACTTTGTATTTACTTCGTATATATTTTATATTTACTTTTTTGTGTAAATATTTCTCTACAGGAGAATGTAAATTCCTCAAAGATAGGGGCTGTCTACCTTTTACATTTGTATTCCCAGCACTTAGCATAGTACCTGTAGGTACTTAATAAATGTGTATTTAATTGAACTTTTGAATGTTGATTACATACTGAAAAAGAGGCAATGTGATGATGAAATTGTCACATGCCTTACTGGCAGATTTATGTTAACACTTGCAGTCTTGTCTAAACCTTTTCCCTTCCCCTTTCTCTCTCCCATTTAAGGAAGGAATTAAAACCCATAAAGGGGTCCCTTCTATCCATGAAACTTAGAAAAGTCATAGAGATATGCCTTTGTGGGTTTTGAGAACATGAAATAGACTTTTAAAGAATACTAAGATGATAGTAGGCAGCTGGAACACATTTTATAGGCAGATTTGTTAAATAATACTTGAATATAATAGATTTGTTAAAATTTTGAACAGGAGTTTTTAAATATCTGAAAATACAGAATTTATAAAGTATTTTTTTTGGGGGGGGTGTAAAGTTGAGTCAGCAGGTATTGAACGTATTTCAAGTGTGTCAGCAGCGAACATGTGATTTGAAGAAGAAAGAACTCTGTCGAACTCAATTGCAGAGAGAAATTCAACTGATATTTCCACGTATGTTTTCTTTTGTGTATCCTTAATCATGTTTATATTTAAAATTTTAGCATCACTTAATAACTAAATTATATTTTATAATTCCATGGCTTTGTTTTTTTAGAGAGCAGACTCTTCTTGGTTGGATCCTCCTTGAATGGATTTGGTACAAGGAGCAGTGATGGTGATTTGTGCCTGGTTGTTAAGGAGGAGCCAGTAAGTAACTAAACATTTTTTTAAAATTTCTGTTATCAAGGTCAGCCGTACAAAAATATAAATATTAGCTAAAGTATACTGTAATGATCTCTTATTAGTAGCTAATATTTTCTAGCTTATATATAACTTTAAGAGAAGCTGGAAAATGCATTCTCTCTTAAGGCACAGTTAGGAGGAAGTTACAGAAGTTAACCAGAAGTTACAGCACTCCCAATATCATATATGATTTTAGAGTCAGAAAGTGATATAACTATCACTTCTGTGCATTTTTCTGAAGCAGCTTCTGTTTTGGAAGATCACTGAGCAGGGTTATGGTATACAGGAAAGAAAAGAACATTAGATTTAAAAAAATTGGGCTCTATTTCCTCCAAACTTAGATTTTTAGTAATGGCATATCACATTCATTTATTTATTTATTTATTTGGCAGTTGGCGTCAAGTGACTTGCCCAGTGTTACACAGCCTAATGAGTGTTATGTGTCAGAGGACAGATTTGAACTCAGGTCTTCCGGCTGGTGCTCTATCCACCACACCATCTAGCTGCCCCCATATTTATTTTCTTTGACATTTAGAAAGTTTCTCATTATTTGGGGTAATAAAAAATTGAGTAATAAGAATTTTCACTAGTAATTTCCATGATTCCCCTGACAACAATGGCTTTTAGTAACTGCAAGTCAGAAAAATGACTCGTTCCAGAAAATAATTGGTATTTCTTTGGCATTTGGAATAGTGTAAAAAGTGAGAAAATAATTCTGAAATGTTAAAGGAGACTGCAAAAGGTTCAGTTAAGAATGCATTACAATTTTAATTAAAGCTTCACTAGACTCTTAATAAAAAACTCTAGTATATTTTTTCTCTGTAAGTTTTGCTATAAGCTATATTCTTTATTCTCCTTGTGTATCAAACTAGGTTATCAGGCATCCTTTTAAGTAGAATATTCCATTAACAAACACTCTTGTCGATCTATGGTGCAATGGTAATTGATGTTCATAATGACAACCCAGCAGGCACGATAAGATTCTGAGACTTTTTTTTCCTGTCTCACTGAATAAGGGCTTCCTTAATTTTAACAAGGCTAAATTTATTTTATTGTATTTAATTCCCTGATAATTGGTAAGCCCATAGTATGACTCTTTTGACCAGAATTGTGAATTTAACATATTCTTCAGTTGTAATTGATTGCAATATTTTTCTTTAGATTATTTAAAAAAAATTTTTATCATTCTGCTCTTTAAGTTTTAGTTTGTTATTTATTAGTGTTTCTCATTGAATTTTGTGGTTGCTAATACGTGAACAACTCATGGAATCTAGACTAGTATTCTATTTTGTCAGAAATATGGTTGTTTTTCATAATTTTTTTAGTTCGAAGGAACTACATGATTACTTTTCATTGTGCACCTTCAAATTCAAATTTAGGTTTAAAATTCAAAATGTGATCTAGAAATTTTTAAGGGTTATAAGATTTATGTGTATATATTTCAAACTTGAGAAAAAATAAAAACTCAGTTCTTTTAGAATCTTTCTTAAAAATTATACTCTCTTTAAATTAAAGAATAGGTATGGAAAATGAGGAGGGTGTGAAAAAGTATATTTATACCTTTTTAATATTTTTTTCAGGTAAATCAGAAGACTGAAGCAAGATATATACTCAGCTTAGTCCAAAAACATTTCTGTACTAGACTTTGTAAGTCTCAGATGCTTTGAATTCATATATTGCCCCATATCTCCATGATGTTGTAAATGATATGTATTCCAGTAAAGTTAATTCTATTTTTCCAGTGAATTCTAGCATACTTGTATATATGAGAAATGATGATTCTATTAACACAAGTATTTATTTAACTTCTTCTACTAGATGCTGTGGGAGACATAGCAATATGTGATATCACCTTTTTTCTGAAGTTAATATTATTGTTCAGTCGTTTTCGGTCATGTTTGATCCTTCATGACCCCATTTGGGTTGGGTTTTTTTGGCAAAGATACTGAGTGGTTTGCCATTTTCTTCTCCAGCTCATTTTATAGATGAGGAAAACTGAGGCAATCAGGGTTAAGTGATTTGTTCCAGGGTCGCACAGCTACTAAGTGTATGAGGATTTGAACTCGGGAAGATGAGTCTTCCAACACACTATCTATTGTACCACTTGACTGCCCCTCACAATAGCCAACATTTATGTGGCACTTTTTAAGTTTTCCAGAACAATTGATATACAGTACATACTACATTATATACAATTTATATACACTATCTCCTTTGAGAGCTACTATACTGTTTAATAGAGGAGATAAGATGTATGTGAAGAGCTATAAGAAGTAGGTGACAAAATACCTCTTATGGTACACAGTTGTTGTAATAGCTAGCTTACACGGTACAATCACATAACTATAATGCCACCTGTGGTAATTAAGAAAAACCTAAAACCTTGTCCTGCATCCTCTTATTCTCTCTACAGTCTCAGTTGGTGACTTCATCTTCTATGGGTTTAATTACTTCTATGCAGATTACTCCTTTGATTTATCCTTCTAGTCCATTTGCCTTCTGAACTCCCGTTCCACATCACCAACTGTCCGTTGGATATTTTGAACTAGACGTCTAGCAGATGTTTCTGATTCAATATACCTGAAACAGAACTTACCTTTGCCCTAAAACCCACTTGCTTTCCAACTTCCCTGTTTCTGTTGGCGGCACCACCGTCTACCCTCAACTCTTCACTCTCCCTCACCCCACAGGTTCAGGTAATTGCCACATCTTCTTGATCCTATCTCCACAGTATCTCTTTTGTCACTTTCCCCCTCTCAAACAGCCATCACTCTAGTTCTGGCCCTCATCACTTCTCATCTGGCCTCCTAATTGGTCATCCTGCCTCCCCTCTTTCAGCTCTTCCTTCCTTCACACAGTGATATTCCTAAAGCATGGATCTGACATGTCAGTTCTACTCAATAAACTCTAGTAGTTCCATCTTCCTTTTAGGATAAAATACATTTTGTTTGGCATTTCAAAACCTGGCATTGACTGTTTTTACAGCCTTATTACAAAATACTTACTGTTGTCCACTCCTTAGTCTAGACAGATTGGCTTTCTTGTGATTTTCAGAACTCCACCTTCTGTCACTATGCCCTGGCTTTTCACCATGACTGGAATGTATATACTCTTTCCTCATTTCTTCCTCTTGAAATCCTTTGTCTCTCAAGGCTTATTGCAAATGCAGCCTTCTTGAAGCCTTTCCTGATCTCATGAGCTGCCATTCCTCTTGAAAATTATCTTGTAATAGGTATGTTTTCGCCAATAGAATGTACTTTTCTTGAGGTCAGGGTGTATTTATGTTTTTGTTTTGTATACCCATTGCCTTGCATAGTGCTTTGCGTATAGTAGACTGCTTAATAAATGCTTGTTGATTGATTGAGAAAGTAGCATTTGATCTGTATTTAAAAATTAAAAACCAGTATTGAAAAATGGGCTATGAAAAACAGGCAGTGTTTAAATTTGGTCCATGGGGCGGTAGTTTGCTGACCCTTGTAGTAGGAGGGCTGGATTTAGGGTCAGTATTGAGGTTCATATCCTAGGTCAGCCACTTAATAACCTGTGTGATAAGGGCAATTAGGTGGTGCAGTATATAGAGTGCCTGGGCCTGAAGTCAGGAAGACTCATTTTTCTGAGTTCAAATGTGGCCTCAGGTGCTTATTAGCTGCGTGACCCTGGGTGAGTCATTTAACACTGTTTGCCTCATTTCCTCATCTATAAAATGAGCCAGAGAAGGAAATGGCCAACCACTCCAGTGTCTTTGCCAGGAAAACCCCAAATGGGGTCATAAAGAATCAGGCACGACTGAAACAACTGAAAAACAACAACAACAGGCCTGTGTGACTTTGGACAAATCATTTAAATCTTTCTGGGTCTTGTTTTCCTTGAAAGAAGGGTAAAATGAAGGGGTTGGAGTAGGTCAATAAATTAATAAATATTTGTTAAGCACCTAGGCACTGTGCTAAGAATTTTGAAGGTCTTTTTCTGTTCTAAATCTTTGATCCCATTAAGTACCTGTTACATGCAAGGTATAGGGCAAGGATGTAGTCATGGATACATTTCCCTCATTAGAAGAATGTAAGCACTTTGCAAATAGGGATTGTTTCATTTTTCATATTTCATCTCCAATAACTAGCACAATGTCTAACACATGGTATGTGTTTTAATAAGTGCTTTTTGATCGATTGACCCAACAAGCTCTGAACTCAAACTTATAGTCAAATGGGAGAAATAAAATACACTATTAACAATAAGACAAGGACAAGTGAAATCAGCACAAAAGAAAGGTACAGGTAAAGTACCACAAGAAATTTTTGGGATGGAGAAGTACTTTTTACTAGTTGGCAATGGGAGTTTTCATGGATGAGGTAATGTGAGATTTGGATCTTAGAAAGGTATGAAGAATGGTATTGGTGAGAAAGAGGAAGCCATTCTATGTATAGGAGATTGCATGACCAAAGGGATAGAAACAGGAAAGGGCAGGAGAAGGTCAGAAGAAAGGGCAGTGAACACCCGACAATAGAGAACTTGGAGTAAAGGAAAACCTTTAAGTTAATTGGCTTGCTCTTTGTGTAATACGTGTTGTGATGCTGGAAGTTATTCTGAAACCTCAGAACTTTCCTAACAATATTATCTTCCTTTCTTAATTGGCTACCATGCTACGTTTCTTATATCCTAGGAACTTCTCTATCAGTCAGAGACCCGTACTTTTTAAATTGTTCTGGTTCTCCTCCTGTTTTCTCTGCTCCTTGTTTATCAATCAGCAAAACTTTAATAAGGGTCTGTAATGTTTCAGACACCGTGCTCAGTGCTAGTTACAAAGGTGTTAATTCCTCCCCTTAAGAAGTTTATATTCTACTAAGGTATATAATATATGGTCACAGATGACTAAGTACAGGAGTACAGGACACACACCCACACCCACACAAATATGCATGACAATTTGACAGTTTGGAGGAGGGCACTAGCAAATGAGGGAATTAGGAAAGGCTTGAGAAGATAGAGGGGAAACAGATGATGAGTACTTTCTCTAGTACCTCTGGATCCCATGACTCCATATTTCTGGCACCCACTTAATTCTCCTCTTTCTGCTTTTGCTTGAGCATTTACATTGCATAAAATTAGGTTGTAATGTTATATTTCATCAGTAAGTGAATTGCCAACATTTAATAGTAGAGATTTAAGTTTGATAATTAAGTTTGAGACTGAAAGTTTTGTATAAAGAAATTAGATTATTGTTGTATCATAGAACCTCAGAGTTTTAAAGTTAGAAAATACCTCATATATGTATAGTAGGAACATAGCCCTAGCGCCAGATGAGACCTCAGATGACGTCTAGTCTAACTTTATTTTTTATAGATTTGGTCCAACCTCCTTATTTTACAGATGAGCAAATTGAGGCCCAGTTAATTTTGGAGGTAAAAAATACTGTACTATGAATTTACTTTGAAAGAACTTAAAGGATAAAACTGAGTATAGGAAATAGTTATCTTAATTTGCCTTTTCTCCCCACTCAGTTTTCCTTGTACTAATTTTATTTATGTATGTACTATGTATCTCCCCAATAGAATGTAAGCTTGAGGGCAGGGATTATTTTCATAGTTTTTGTATCGTTGTGGGCTAGCATAATGCCTTGCACATAGTAGGCATTTAGTAAATACTTATTGAATTGAATTAGTATTTTGAATTTTTGATGAAGTTCTTTTTGAAACCTGTCATTGTTTTCTATTTGTTTTAAAGTAACTAAATAAAGGATAACAAAGTCAATTTGCATTGCCCGTTTTGTAGAATCAGGCATTTTTTATCGAAAAAGCTTTTTGGAGGTGGTAATTTCTTTTCGGAATAAACATGGATTTAATGTTAACTTTTTTGGAATCGAGTGACACTATTTGAGCCAAGTTCTTCCTGTTTCTATGCTGAATTCTTATTTAGATATTTTGGAAATGGCACTAATCACAGTGAAACTTACTCAAACTTAACTCATGGATTTTTATTTCAAAAGTATTTTTGAAATAAAAATTCAGGGTAGGCCAGGTGTTGGCTAGGTGATTTGGTGTAACTTACTGTTCTTTAATAAATGGGAAGGTACCACTGTTAAGTCAACTGACACTTATTAAGTGTTTATTATGCACTAGGCACTGTGCTAAACTCTAAGAATACAAATGCAAGCAAAAAGAAAAGATAATCCTTGCCTTCAAGGAAGCTTACATTCTCATGGGGTACAATGGTGCATAAATAGCAGCTGAAGAGCAGGGGCCAGGTGTAGATCAAAGATTAGATGGAGGTGTATTTCTGAGACAAAAGCCCTGGACTCAATAGTTCTCTTCTCTTATCATAAGACCTGAGACAGGTTACTTCCCTTCTCTAACTCTTACTTTGATCTGAAGCTTTGTTAACAAATTTATGATGAAATTTGCCAAGTGTTGTGGATATCGTTGGATATTATGTAGCCTTGGCAGCCAAATGCATGAATGATTACTACTTCTGTTTGAGAGTGAATTTAACAGAACTTAGAGAATGTAGTAGAGGGAAATTACATGGGTTAAAAAAAATTTCACAGTCAAATACACTTGAGCAAGTTTTTCCTTAATTATGTTATGGTGACCATTGAACACAGAATCAGAATTCTTAGAGGAAAGACAGGTACCCATAACTGATATAAGGGAAAAGGAAAGTACAAGAAAGACTTTCAGGCAGAGTGCTAGGAGACTTCTGATGGAGAAGTCGCTGTCATCTGGGGCTGCGATTTGGTCCCTTTATCTCTCAAGACTCTATCGGTCAAAAATGATTTAGTATGATTTGCTATGATTTCAGCATAGTAAACTCTTGAATTGTATGTGAGGAGCTTGGAGCACTGAGAAGTATATCAATGTTTAAAACGTATTCACCGTATTTTTCTTACTTCTTCAGCAGGCTACATTGAGAGACCTCAGCTGATTCCAGCAAAAGTGCCAATTGTGAAATTCAGGGATAAAGTCAGGCAAGTAGTTAGTGTACATTGTCTTTTCATTTGCTTTGAATCATTTGTAGATAATGTGCTTAACTCTAATTTTTATTTACTGTTGGTGGATACCTTTGTCTTAACAGTTTTCAGAATTTCTTTTTTATTAAATTATGGGCACTCCTTTTTGTGGAATATCTGAACAGAGTACTTTTGTTTCTGGGGTGTTATTCAGTTCCCATTTGTGTTTTGTGAATTAGATGCTTTCACCAATTTGAAAAAATGTCCACCTTGTTAAATGATCTTTGAAACATCTAGCATCCCATTGTATATCTTTATTAAGAATAGAATTTTCAAGAGAAGAATTTTTGATTACAAATAAAAGCATCCCTTCCTGAGTTTTAAATAAGTTGTAAAAGCAGGTCTCCAGAATGAAATATGGAGTCAGGTTATGTGATGTCATTCACTAGAGAGCTTTATACCCTAGAATTATTTAGCCTTGTCTAGTAGTCTCTTTAGGTAGTAAAGTAGACCACAGCACTAAGAAGATAAAGTCACAAGTGTGGCTATATTTTAAGTGTGTGTGTGTGTGTGTGTGTGTGTGTGTAGAAAGACTGGAAAAAGATGATCATTGCAAATTCACTATCAATAATGAAAGTAGAAGTCCAAAGGCATAATCTTAATTTTTGAATATAGAAGGAAATCCATTAATTGGTAGCAGGGAAGTCTTTGGATAGATTTGTTGTGAATATTTCAGTGCTTGTATGTGCTGAATAATATGAATATGACTTGATTACAAATTTTTTTCCCTTCATGATACCCACACATAATTTATACTGATGTAAAAAAGAAAGCAAAAGCAAGTGAATAATTTTTATCTATAGTATTTAGGTGGGTCTCCTGAGTGGAATTTTAAGTTTTAGAGTGTGTATAACTTGTTTTTCTAGGAGTGATGTTTTGTTTTGGTTTTTGGCTGCCCTCGAATTGATTTAGTTTATGTGGCGCGCGCGTGCGTGTGTGTGTGTGTGTGTGTGTGTGTGTGTGTGCGTGCGCATGCGCATGCTTTTTTGTATCTCATTGCAAAGTATGAGATGAAATTGGTGGAAAGTGTAAGTAACTAAATAAAGACTGCATAAGGCATGATTATATAATATAAAAACATTTAATACAGTAAGAAGCTATCTTGGAATAAAGCTAACTTTTCTATCAAAATAGAATTTTTATTTGCTCTGCTTTAACTCATACTTTTGTTTCTTTCCCACTCCCTATATATTCCATATATTATAGTTTGTGGATACTGTGGGATTTAGTTATTTAATCTTGGATCATGATAAAGAACACATTTAATGAAATAATGAAATCATTTCAGCATTTTCATAAGTTGCTATGCTTAAATGGCACAGAAGTGTTCAAAATATGATAGTTGGTTTCCAGTTTTTATTTTGATTTTGACACTACTATTTTAATAGACCCGATTCTGTCATTGGAAGAGCTTATCCTTGGATCAGATTTAAAGAATCAGCATTTTGTGCCTTAATTTTTAGGGTATCAGTATACTGGCACGGTAATTGCTTATTGATAACTCTCTGTTGGCCTAAAAGTTAATATATTTGTGAAATAGTATCAGGGGAGCAGGATTTATCTAATTCATGAACCGTGCTTACTTTTCACTTTAGCTTCATAGAAATCAAGCTTTTGAGGGGATGGGGAGTAGGGGTAGGGATAAAGTAATACTCAAGAGTGTGGTGAACTTGAGCCCAGTTCAGTGTATCATTCAGGAATATGCTACTTTGGCACAGTTGAGATAAATGCAATTGTAATTTAACATATTATCTTATGTAAAAATGAAGCCCATTAGATAATAAAATTAAACAGAGTGAATCATCATGTCTTTATTATGGTTATGCCACAATGCTAAGCAGTTAAATTTCCTTCCCATTTATTCAGGCCCTGAATCCTTTATAGTTATGGTACTAGACTTTTATGTGTAATAACTGTGCAAAAAGAACTACTGAACTAGTCAACCTTTAAGTATCTTTTCTGTTGATTAATTACTTTATGGATTATCTGTGTTAAAATTTTAAAATTCCAGGTTGGTTTCCACCTGTGTTCCTATTTTCAGATTTTAGATTTTGTCTTTAGAGAATACAAATTAATTTCAGTGATAGCCTAAGAAAAACATGATTAAGAATGTAAGTCTTCTATTAAAAAGATGCATTTCAGAGCTAAATACATATAATTTTTTATTATTACATTACTACAAATTTTCTGTTAGTGTGGATAATTTAAATATGATAGGACTTATCAAATACTTGAAAAAGAAAAATGTTGAATAGTAATAAACATATCATCACTTATAAAGACTATAAACGAGTATTTTTGTTGACTTAAATATGAGCATCTTGTAGATAAATTTGAAGTAGTCTTGAATATTATGCATTGTTTTAGTGTTGTTTTTAAGATGCATACCTGAACTCTATATAAATAGTAGGGGATTTACTCTCTGGTCTGTTGCCATTGTTTGCAGGGCTTGTCATTATTTTTTGCTTCTTGGCACCTTGGCTTGCATGATGCCCTGCTTTAAAAAAAAAAATTCCCCTTTTGTTTCTTATTGTACTGTTCCTTCCCAGAAGGCATGAGCTATTTCGTTTTGCTTGATGAATTAATTTGTTATTCTCTTCATGTGGACACTGTAATGTGTTGGCAGGAACCTTTAATTTTACTCTGAATGATATTTGCCTTCTTATTCCCATGGATTTTAAAGTAATGATTTTTATGGTTCCATATTATTTTAGAATATGAAACGCAATTAGATAGCTTGCACAGAAATGGTTTAATGAGAGATAGTTGCATTTGTAAATCCTTGGTCTAATATTGGTTTACATGGAAAAAATTTACAAGATTTTTAAACTACTTTATTCATCTTTGTAGTTGTGTCCTTTAATCCCACATGTCCCTATAGCTACATGTTTGTAGGATTACTGCTCAAAAATTCTAAAAGATAATGTATATTTAAATTCAGACTAAATCTTACTATCGTAGAAAATATTATTACAAGGAAAACCCCTGTAATAACTAGATTCATAACTCAGTCCATTTATTTCTTTTTAAAATGATTTATGATAAATATTAAGTCTCAGTATAACTACTCACTTTGCAGTTATTTAGATAAAAAAACCTAAATGTTTTATAAAGAACTTGACATTGGATACAAGTAACTAAACTTGGTTTAGTAAATAGCAAATGAAATTTCTCCCCATACAGGTTCATTTTTGTTCTTACTAACCTCCTACTGAAATTTAGCATTTCCTTCATTTATAAATGTAGGCAACAAGCACTATTCTGAAGAGTTCCTGATACAAAAAAGTTTTAAAATATTGTAACAGTTTTTCAGTTACTCCCTCTAAGATTTCATTATAATTCTTTGTCTATTAATTCTCATTCATTTCTCATAGATCGGGTATTACTGTGCTTCATTCTTCTGGTTCTGTTTTATTTGCATTGTTTTTATAAAAGTCTTTTTATATTTCTCTCTATCCCTCATACTTGTTACCCTAGATTATTCAGTAGTATTCCATTACATTAGTGCACCATAGTTTAGAAGGCTGTTTGCACTTTTTATACTTACAAAAAATCTTGTTGTGGCAGCCATTGGAAAGCTAGCTCTTCTTTATTTTCTGTAACTTTTTAAGTATATTCCCAACAATGAAATGATTGAATGCCAGGGTATGATTATTTTTGTAACTTTGGATTATCAGATTGCTTTTCAAAAAGATTCTACGAGTTTACATTTCATCAACAATGAATGAATGCTCCAGTTCCTCTCTAACTTGTCAGCATTGATTTTCATTGGTTTTAATTGCTTTTTGGCAGCCTTATAAGTGCCTTAGAGTTGTTTTAATTTTTCTCTTTTTGATTGTTAGTTATCCTGAGTGTTTTTTCAAATAATTATTAACAATTTATGTTTCTTCTTTTGAAAATAATCTGTTCATATCTTTTTGACCTTTTAGTCAGTCCATTAAAGTAATAACCAGTATAACCAGATTCTAGTCAAGCAATTAAATGTGAGCATCCCTTTAAAGTGATAAAGCAGTTTCTTTTATGTAGGTTTCACCTATTAAAATCTTCATAAATTCTTCTTATACTTAATTACAACAACTCATTTCTGTTATGCTTTGAGATTTTTAAAGCACTTTATTTTCAACAACCTTGCAAAGTTGGTAGGGCAGATATTATTTTTTTGATTTTACAGATAAAGAAACTAATGCTCAAAGACATAAATGATTTGACTTAAGTCACAAAGCTAGGAAATGCTAGGCCCAGAGCCCAGGCTATGCCCTCTGGAAGTGTTTTTTTTCCTACCCCACTGTCCCATACTACTTACTTCTCAGTGTAATAGAGAAAATAGAAATAAAAATTTATTTTTATTTTTATTTATTTTTAATCTATCCTTGACCTTAAAATTATGGCTCTTGGAGCTCTGGTTGCATTCTAGTTTACATAATTAAATATTAAATCAGTTCCTAGGGAGTTGATATTTTTTAAAGTTGTAATTTTGATTGTTTGATCATCTTTTTTCCCTTTAGTTGTGTGGAGTTTGACTTGAATGTAAACAATATTGTAGGAATAAGAAACACGTTCCTCCTCAGAACCTATGCATATCGTAAGTTTTCTCATTTTATTTCTATTTGTGAGTTTTTCTTTTTTCTTTAAAATTTAAGTGGTACCGAGCAAAAGTGTTTCTGATACTGATTTATACGTAGCTTTAAAGATATAATTTCTTATATTTGGTTATATATTTTATCATGTATTATCATTTTACTGGTTGCACATTAATTATTCTGAAATCATTTGCTTCAAAAGTTTATATATAGCAAATGTATTTTAATAGACTGATTTTTTTTAATAGTATGTGGTTAAATTTGAAAATTAGTTCTAGAATATGTAATAGTAGAGTTTATAATAAGTACAGGTGATAGTAGATAATGAGGTATGAAATTTCTGGTCAGATGCAATTTAAAAGTTATGTAAACATTCAAAGTAATTTCGTTATCTTTTTCTTTCAATATTTTTAAGTCTTAATTTTACTTACAGTTGAGAGTCGAGTTCGTCCCTTAGTACTGGTGGTTAAGAAGTGGGCAAGTCACCATGAGATAAATGATGCTAGTCGTGGCACATTAAACAGCTATAGTCTTGTATTGATGGTTTTGCACTATTTACAAAGTAAGTACGATGGGCTTTTTTTCCCTACTTCTGTTGAAACTAAAATGCAGTTAAACTTCATTATGATGTCCTCTGCACTGACCTTGACTACACACTAGAGACATTCTCCAAAACTTCATTTAAGGTTTACAGAAATATTTTACGTGCCTTATATTACAGTGAATGTATTACTAAAAATAACCCCTTGGAAAACATAAAGAAGTTTGACTGTGTTTTTATTCTTTCACGGTTTTTCTCACTTGTAGCCTCATTTGCATTAGCAGCACTGTTATATGTTAGAAAGAATTTTACCAGTATATCTGTAGTGGATTCATTACTTTGAGGCAAATGGATGCTCAGGTAGCCCATTCAATATACTCAAGCACCAGTCATCTTAGTTCTTTTCATGTTAAGCAAGAGCTAGATAATATTTCTGTGAACCTATTTAGGAATTTTATCCCACAATGGGTTAGAAATCATTGATGTTCTTTGATTCAGTTGTTGGCTAAAGTTGCTTTCAGAGCCCTAATAGTCTGTGATCTTGTGAGTATCACCAGGCTCATTTATTGTAAGAGTTTTGAGTTAGATGAGAATGAAAAGTCTGGTTGTGTCCAGTTACTCTGTTTCTTGTTTTTTGGGCGATTGTAGCACAAATCATTACTTTTGTGTCAGTTACGAAGAAACAACTTCTGGCTAAAGTAATAAGTAAACATGAGTTTGTGCTTTACGCTGTTCAAAGTTTAATGAAAGTTCTGATTGGTATTGAAAACTTTTTTTAAGTAGGACAGGCTGATGACCAGATCAGAATGAGAATTTTTACTTTAGTATAGCTAGCTGTACCTAGCCTTAGAAATAGTTAGCAGTTAAGCTAACCTTAGAAATACTGTCATTTGTGAACAGCAGTTTTTTGCTTTGTTACTTAGACACAATATTTATTTCACTTTTTTTTTTGTTTGCTTTCCTTTTGAAGAACCAGGGTAGTTACAATAATTTACAAGGTTTAGTACATTCTTGTATTTATTCATTAGGTTAATTTGACCTAAGGTAAACTATTGATTTTTTTCTTTTTCACTACATAAAATAATCTTATGTTATATATGCCTTTTGTTGTTGTTGTTGAAAATGCTACTGCATTTATATATTTTATACTCACAAAAGGAAAGGTATTTGTGTTTTCATTCAGCCATCTGTGGCTAAGATAGTTTGGCTTTGAATTTTTTTAATCTTTTCTATTTAACTTGATAAGAACTTGTTAAAATTCATTAGTTAAATTTCTTGCATTGGGTGAGAAGTTGGACTGGATGACATCTAAAGTCCTTTGTCCCATGAGACTAGCTCTAAATTGGATTATTCTCTGATGTTATGGGACTAGTTTAGTAACTCTTATTAATATCAAGTTGAATTTAAATTTGGTCTGAGAAGTGGTAGAAAGTGATTGTAAGGGAAAATACCATGTTTCATAAATATAGGTTATAATAGTAGTGTATAGGGTACACTAGAGACACTTGAAATTTCTGTATATATATCTTATCTCATCTTTCATACTAATGTGTAAGTTCCTGGAGGGCAGGAATATGTTTGTATTTGTCATCATGCCTACCCTAATCTTGCTTACCAGTTAGGCGCTCAGTAACTGTTGGATGAATGAGAAAGAACAGAGATAAAGAAGTTAGTTGGAAAGCTGTTACGGTTAAAAAGGTATGAGATGATGAGGATCTGGACAATAATGGTGACTGTAGAAATAAAGATGAAGAAATTAATCTGAGTGATGTTGCAGAAGAAGCACTAGTGGCAGTAAAGGGGAAGTTTGAATAAGGTTCTGAGTTTTGTGGAGAAGGTAGTATAATAAATTGAGTATTTGCATATAAAAAATTTATGTGCTCTGTAGGCACCTGAATAATGCAAGGAACAGGTCACAGCTCAAAATGAAAATTCGTGGGACTTAATCACTATAGAGGTTTGATAATAGAGAAATTTTCCAGGGTAGCAAGTATTGATAGAAAAAGCAATGGGTTAAGGATTGAGCCTTGGGAGATCCACATATTAAAAGCAGAGAAGATTTGTCACTAAGCAAAATAGAATAGATAAAAAAAAAAGTCAGGAAGGTGTCTTAGAAACCAAGGTGAATGTAGAGTTCAGGAAGTAGAAGGAAAGAGCAAATGCAGAATGAGAACTCAGAAGAAACCATTGAATTTAATAGACATAAAGTCATTAGGCCTTAAAGAGAGTTTTAAGAATGGGGAGATTTTAGAAACCTAGTAATTTATGGCACTCTTCTTTACATAAAGGTCTGATTCAGCCTGACTACCAAAACATTCATAAAATTTGAATAAATTTTCAGTGAACTATTTGGTAATGGCTTTTACTTCAGTAGATGGGAGAAGAGATTTCTAATTACATATTATGAATATATTATTTTGTCCCGGTGTTCTAGTGTTATAGTTCTAAAATCAGTTTGGAGTTTTAGAAATTTATTTCTAATGTAAAGATTAAATATGAAAATTAGATTAAATATCTAATGAGCTGTGTGATCCCAAATTCTATAATCTATGATAACCTGAAGTGGTGGGTACTTTTTTTTTTGGAGGGTATTTTCTTGGGCAAAAAATTGATCTATTCACTTTACTTGACCCAGAAGCATTTTGTATTTGGTTTTACCCTTGGTCAAATTTCCACCACTTCCCAAAACATCTTTGTAAAAATCCTAAGAATATCATACCTGATTTGTGAGGGATGCTTTTTACACTACCCTCAGTTACTCAGTTATTTACTATAGATAATCTTTATTTTAGCAAGCTAGGGTTCTTTGAAGACTAGGTTATTCATATGATTAACTGATTTTGGAAAGTATTTTGCTGCCTGTTAGTCATTTCCATTCCAGTGATTTGGAAGTTTGGGATCATCTGTGCCAGTTAAAGTCTTAAAATGAAAGCTACTTTAGTATTCCTCTTGGAAATTGAATTATAAATGTAATTTTTTTCTCTTATTGAACTACTGCTTGGTGTTATATATTACAGTAAGATTATAACAATAATAACAAAAAATTAAAACTACTCTTGGTTATAATATTAATTCTGTTTTGGTATTTTAAGGTATACTCCAAAAGCTAGGGCATTTTGAAAGCCTTTTAAAAATCGTATCTTTTAGTAACAGTTCTGAATATTGGACTTTTGAAAAGTAAGTTCATATTTAATGTGATTAATGCATTTATGATTATGAACTAGAGAAAGTTTTTTTTGTTTTTACTAGATAGAAATGAGAAACTTTTCAATCCTCCGCAGTAATAAGTAAATTTTTTTTTATTTTTAGCAACACAAAGCAGAAAGAATTGTGGTGAAGTTTGCAGATGTTTTGACAACTCTGTGCTTATGCAGTATCCCAAAAGTCTTAGTGCGGTTTTGGGATAACACCACATGGTGTAAAGACATGAAGTGTACTTTTTAATCTGAAGAGTATCAGATCAAGACATATAAAAAATAATAACATTAGGCAATTTGGTACTGTGGAACGAGTGTGTTTGAAGTTAGAAGATCTGGGTTCAGATCCTATCTCTGTCATTATCTTTGTGACTTGGAGCTGAACATCTGGCCTCATTTTCCTCATCTCTAAAATGAAGGCATTAGCTGAGGAATTTTCTCAAGTCTTTTTCAGCCCTAAATATTTGATTCTTTGAACTTGGATCTATATTCGTCAGTCACCAGATGGTGTTGATTGGCTTAGGCTTAAGTGAAAACATTTCAAGTTGGGCAGGCATAAATGCACGTGTTTTTCAGAGCTAACAAGAATTTGAAATATATTGTTTTGATGACACACTTTCACCTGAAGACTACTTGAACCATAAACCATTGACTATCATAGGTAATTAAAAGAAAGTCTTTTTTATGTGATAGAACAGCTTTGGAACATTTTTTACTTTTAAGGCAATGTGTATTTTTTCCATTAGTTCAGTCAGCAAAAGACACATATTGATACTTTGTAATGGTTCTTTGTGAAGTTATTTCTTTTAACTTTCATAGCGATTTAAAAATTGGGATTTGCTTGAGTAATTCAAGGAGAAATTTTGTAGATCCTTTTCTCCTTCACCTTGCTCCTCTTCCTCCCTCCAAATCCTCTTGCTGCCTCAGTTGAAGTTAAAGCTTGTTCAATCAAACTATTAATCACCTCTCCTTCAGGGTAGCACTGCTTCTGGTAACTTTGAAACTAGAAAAAAATAATAGCCAGTGTAGCATGGTATTATAGGGACTGGATTTGTAGATTTCATTATTATAGGGAACTCGTGGATGAGGAAATTCTGTCCACAGCTCTCTTTAACTTCGCAGGGCCAGAACTGGATTAAAATGTAATTGGGAAATGTTTAATAAAGTAAAAATATAATGTAACATAGATAAGGTTAATTTGTGGTTTCCTAAGATAATATCCAGCATTCAGCATTCCATTTCTGTTTTGAGTATGACCCCACTGACCTAGATGGAGCACTGAGAGCTTAGGTGAGTTGTCAGTGGTCCCAGTCAGTGTGTGTCAGACTGCCTTGAATCCAACACTTTCTGGCCTTGAGGTCAGCCCTTTATCTACCCCAGCTGCCTCATGATATACAAAAAAATAATGATGACAGTATTAAAAAAAAACCTAGCATTTATATAGTGCTTTAAAATTTGCAAATGCTTTATAAATATCCCATTTTATTCTATCAACAGCCCTAGGATTTTAGGTGCTGCTATTATCCCCATTTTATTGATGAAAAAACTGAGGCAAGTTAGATGACTTGCTCAGGTCACACAGCTAATAAACATGTATGAAGTTGGAGTTGAACCTGGCCCTTTAAAAGTAGTTCAAAACTTTGTTTAAACTTTTATTCAGAATATTCCTGTTTTGTTCTCTGGAAATGGACCTCTATTCTCATATATTCTGCTTTCAGAATTGTTACATTAGTCATTTCTCATTAACCATCTCTTCCCCCAGTTCTTTGAAACCTTACTTGGAATCACAACAACAACAACAAAAAAGTTCAAGCAAAGTAAGAAAATCCTTTAATTGAGGACAGTTAAATGCTATCTTTGGAGCTAAAGTTTAACTTTTACTTTTGTGTGCAAATTAAACCAGTCTCAATTAGAGAAAGCTGTGGGGTTAGAAGGACTGAAAAGATTAAAAGAGACAGTTACTTCCTCTGTGGGTAAACTGTGTTGGGGTCAACACTACTGTTTTATTGTATTGAAGGAAAAGTGCCCTTGAAAGTTGTGTTAGCTAATAGGCAAGACTTTGAACTGGAAGTCAGATGATAGGTTATAATTTCACCTTTGTCATCAACTAACTTGTCAGTCTGTCTGTAAAAATTTATTACATCCTCACTATGTACCAGTCACTGTTCGAAGCTCTGTGAGTATAAAGAAAGGCAGTTGACAATCCCTGTGCTCGAGGAACTCGCTGTCTAATGAGAGAGACAACATGAAAACAACTAATTTGGAGATAATCAATAGAGAGGAGCCACTCTCATTAAAGGGGATCAGTAATTACCTTTAAGTTTTTTAACTGCTTTGTGACTCAGTTTCCTTGTCTGTGAAATGAGGAATTTGGACTAGGGTCCCTTAGCCCTAAATTTCTATGGTTTTTCTTTTACTATATGTAGAAGAAAGCAGCAATTTCGAATACAGAAAAAGTTAAACTAAAGTACTTCTTGTGATCATTTTAAAAAAATAGAAGCTTGTGAGTTAAGATAGCTGACCCCTTTAGCCCCTTGGAATCTGAACCATAGGATCAGGAAAAATGAAGGCCTTTTGACTTAAAATTTAAGATTAAGATTTAGTTGATAAAGGGAAAGTTAAGATACTAAGATGTAGCTTAAACATCTATTTCTTTAAATGCTGTAAAAATAGCAGTGTTTAATAGTTTTTCAGTTTTTAAAAAGTTATATTTTTATGTAGTTTGGAAAATTCATGGGCATAAATCTGTAGAGAATTAAGTAGAGAGCTCTCTCTGAATCTCAGCAAAGTGAATTTCTTGCATTTCCTACTTACCACTATATTGAAAACTTGCAGGTTCAGCCTTTTTGAGAAAGACTTATAAAGGTTGTATCTGCAAATATAAAGTTATAAAGTGACAGCAGATGTCACAGCCAGATTCCTCTTATGCTACTTAACTTGGAAATATGTTAGGTATTTTTGGAAATATTTAGCTCTTTCAGGCTACTTACTAGAGTGTTAGTAATAAATTACAACTGCAGTGCACTAAAAGCAACCTCCCTCTCATTATGGTTCAGTAATAATTTACCAAATAGTACTGTGACCAGAAAGAATTAAAATATCTTTTTAAAAAAACTGACGTTATTTCAGAAAGGTTGTGATGATTAAATAGTTGTAAGAAATTTATTTTTCTAAAATGTATTATATCTCATTTTGGACTTAGAGCACTGTAATGGACAGAACAGATGACTGTTCTTCTATCAGCAGGCCAGAGTTTTTGTTCCTATAGTGACACTCATTTTGTGAACTAGAGCAAATTAATAAACTCTTCTTTAATTTTTCCTCCTATGAAATGAAGTTATATATACTGTTAGTTGGTAGGATCTGAAAATAAATGAGGTAATAGAAATAAAAATACTTTGGATTTTAACTTATTGTTAGAAACGTCAAAGATGGTGATGGGCATTTTATGTTATTAGCAAAGAATTTTTTATGGCTCATGTAATAAATAAAATGTCCCAAGGAAGTAAAAAAGTTCAGTTGTACAGTATCCAAATGTCACATGGAATGATAGGGGATTTATATGGGTTTTTTGGGGGGAGGATTTTTTGGGGGTCTTTTGGGACAATTTTTATGAGAGTCATTACCCTTCCTTTACAGATAATATACCTCATGGGTTTTAGGTTAGCAGGTGATCAGTGCTGTTTTTGATTTTTTAACCTCTTCTTATCTAAGTCTGTTCTTGGAAGAAGCCTATCACTTTAAAAATCTAATTGTTTAAATTTTTTGTTTTTAGTTAATTTATAGTCCATAAATAAAGACAGCAGTACAGAAAAGGAATTCGTATATACATATATTATTTTCCAGTGAGATTTCTTGATTTGCATGATTTTTTTCAATAGTATAACCAGAATTTTTAGGTGTGGTTTTTGTTTTATTTTTTGGTACTAACCTACAGACTTTTCAAACTGAAGTGAATGGGGCTTGAGTTTATTTGTAGGGCGCTCTAGATTTTTGAGCATTTTGCATGCCTCCCCCCAAAAAAACAAACAGACTTGCCCTTATTTCTGTTACGCTAAGGAAATTAGAGATTAGCTGATGTGACTAGTAAATAATAATTTTTTTCTGCCAGTTTTTTTGTCATGTGTTCTGAATGCATATATGGTCTTTATTAATAAATTTAGCAAGTAAAGAACTTTCATATTCCCATATTATCACAAATCTATAAAGTATGAATACAGGGAAACTGAAGTTAAACCTCTTTGAATAGTACATTAGAGAGTTGTATAAATTATTCCATCACAGGCAAATGAATGTTTTCTAGGAGTTGTTTTTTAAGAGAACCATTGCCAAAAGCCAGATTAAAATAGTGGATCAGCAGCATTTACAAAGTAATGTTATGATTGTTTGGTATGATATTGATGTAGAGCTATATAGTTTATAACTGAGAATTGGAATATTGTATTACTTAAATATATCTGAAGTGTGCCTTATGGTGCTATGTGAAGTTTACTGGTCTGAAGTAAATCTTGAAAAACTCTAAGTTGGAGTGCTTGAATATTGATTTTTTTTTTTTTAGTTATTTTTCCTTGGGAATATTGGGTTCCAGCCTTTCACAATGATGTGGCATTAGATTCAGTGCTTCTGATGAGGATGCAGTTGGATAAAGTTGCTGAAGAATGACTTTTAAAATGTAGTGGTACTATATAAAGACAGTGCTATCTTGGAAGGAAATACTGTCTATTTTATATTTCATTTTGGTGTATGTCTTTTCTGATCTCCTTCCAACACTATTTTTAAGATTCAGTATCAAAATTAATAATTTTTAAGATGATTTTTCAGTGTATATGTTATACTGTTAGCATAGCTTTTGTCATGCTAATTTTGATTTTACTCTGTAGCACCATTACATAATAAAGGGACACAATCATTCATTTGAGTATAAGGCTTTTTATAGGACAGGAATATTGGGTTGTGTTGTTTAAAATTATTTTTGGTCACATAAGGGTGCATATTTTTCATTTTTAGAAATTTATAAATACAGAATCTGTAATATACTACACTTAAAATTTTTTTTTTTTATGCCTGATACTGGCCAAATTTCATGTGTCCCTTAAAAAAATAAAACCTGTTCTAATGAGTTGATGTTCTAAAATGAGTAAGTACTCTTTACTTATAGAATTGTTTAATCTTTGAATAAGAAATAATCTGTTAATAATTCACTGTTCATTTGCCATCATAGATGACTTTCAAATTGAAATTTAAAAACCCAAGTTAATTTTGCAAAATATGTGAAAACTGGTGAATTTTAGCATAAACAATTATAATAAATTTTATTAGTCTCACACCTTTGGTGTAGATGACAAACTATTGCTTTTTTAATGTATTATGTGAATCACAGAAGCTTTAAACTTTTTTTTTTTATAGCCCTACCTGAACCCATCCTTCCATCCCTCCAAAAAAATTACCCAGTAAGTGTTTCTTATAAATTTTTATGATTCATAGTATGTGAAATGTATATAAAAATAATTATATACAGGATTAATGTGAATATAAAAGTGATAATATTTACCTTTTAAGTAAAGTAGATAGAGGCTGTTGGAATGGCCACTAGAATATTTTAAAACATGATTCCATGTAGACAAATTTTCGGCAGATTCTCATAATACGGTATTTTTTTTTTATTGGCAGACACTTTCCAGTAAATCACTAGTGGAATTATCCCATGGTGCATAAAATGATCAATAATAGTAGCTAAACATACTTGGCAAAGACCCCTTTGAAGCACTATCCTATACTTTATTCCAGTTTTCTTTGTATTAATTTTGGATACAATTCTTCAGTGTGATAATGCTAATCATTCAAAATTTTGTTTTTCCAGTTCTTATTTAGTTGTAGTTTGATGAAAGCAAGAAAAAAAGTCATGAAGCAGAAAAATGGTTACTTATAGCCTTCATTTGATTTCACCACTTTATTGGCTAGAAGAAATACATACTTTTGTACTTGTATATATTGAATTGGGAGTTTCACAGGAGTTAGTTGGAAATTCTTTGTTTTCTTTTTCTTTTTTTTTTTTTTTGGCTAGGCAATGGAGTTAAGTGACTTGCCCAGGATCACATAGCTAGTTAAGTGTTATGTGTCTGAGGTCAAATTTGAACCCAGGTCCTACTGAATCCAGCGCCGGTGCTCTATCCAGTGCGCCATCTAGCTGCCTCTAGTTGTAAATTCTTAAGAAATTAACAACATAAAATCTTTTTAATGAGTATCAAATAATTAGGAGTGAAGGAAATTAATCTCTTCATTTCCCATGTGCATCCTCTTTTTGCCCCTCCCTTTTCCTCCCAGAGACCTCCTTTCCCTCTTGTTTTATAGCTCCATTCTTTTTTTTTTTGGATCATATACTAGTCTTTATTCTTGGTTATGTTTGGTAATGGTTTTGATTACATATGCTTAACAAGCAATTGGGAAAATAACTATTCTTTTTTTAATATCCCATGTTGATTAGAAGAACAGTTTATGAAATATAGTAAATTTAATGATGATACTTGTAGTATTAGTGTCAAGATGAATTACACGTCTCATGATTTACATTTTATTGGTATTCCGCTGACCCTGTTTATAGGTAATTCTTTATAATGATAGTCACATTTTTATTTTGAGATTATATTTTACTGGCTACAATTGTTTGTAGATGTAGTTGTCTTGTTCATAAGCCCCACTTTTTAAATTTGCTCTGTTCATCACCTCAAGGTGGACATGCTTCTGGCTTGAGTATAATATTAAAGAAATAATTTGGTATATTATATGTTTTTTAAAACTTTCAAGATAAAATACAATAAACTTTCTGTTGTCTGGCCGTGCATAACAGTTTTCAGAGATTAGAATGTGATAAAATGTACCTGATGCTAAAACTTTTGTATATAATTTGATCTTTCTTTGGTAGTTGATATGGCACAAGTTCTTATATTCTTGTGGGTCATTGTGAATAGCAGTTATTGTAATGTGTATATGTAAATATTTGTTGGTAGAATTTAGGTTAATACAGCCGTATGATAGTAGAGGGTTCACTAAATAAATTGATACTGCCAAAGTATTTGCTGTTATGTAAATGCTTGTTGACTTGACATAAAGTAACAAAAGTTACTTTATAGGTACTTATTTTTAGTAGTATTTTAGTGAGGTTGTGTGGAAACTACTGAGACTCTCTGCCCCCCCACCCCAATAACATTTGTGTTAAAGTTCCAGCGTAAATTAGGAAGAGTGCCTCTAAATAAATTGCTTGCTGTGTTTGCTTGTTTCTTTGATATGGTTTTCTCACAATGTTGACAGTTTGATTGCTTATTGATAATTCTTGCTCTTGGCTGAGACTTAAATAAGTATAACTCAAGTACATTTAGGACTAGAAATCTGGAAACCAGGGCTTTGAACTTACCTGTGCTGCTAACTGTGTGCCCTTAGGTTTCCACATTGCCCTTCTGGATGTTATTTCCTTCATCTATAAACAGAGAGGATTAAACTAATTAGAACAGGGTCCCTTTTCAACTTTGAAAGAGTTATAGTTTTACATCTCTTGTATACTAGGTATTTTGTTGTATTAATCTTAAATTCATCAACACTGAACTATAAGTATAGAAAAGCAAAAGCATGCAGTTTTTTGACATTACAGTGGAATATACCAGTAATTTCATCTAACCTTTATTTTACTTTGTGTTAAAACAAAGCACTTTTCTTTCCTTTTTTTAAGAAATAATATAAAAACCACAGTGTACTATAGAAATTGATTCCTACGTGGATAAGAAAGTAATTATACAGAATTTTTATTTCTTAAGAAAGTATTATACAGAATTTTTATTTCTTAAAGTCTGTTGTAATTGATTCAGTAGTCAGGGTCTATTGACACAATGAAATTACCTTGGTCTTATAAAACCAAATATTATAACATCCATTGAATTGGAATTTACCTGTTCAGCATTTTCTGTTATCTGTGTGTTTTTTTTAATTCATAAAGAATTGTATCTTGCTTTAATATAAAATTTGACTTATGAACCAAATAGAGAAGTTTTTTCACTTTTCAGAAGAGTTCAAGGAAGGGTTCCTTTAAAGGATTCCCTTTTTCATTTAAAATACTGAATTTTTTAAAAAAAATTAAGTTTAGATAGTTCTCTTTAGCAGCACTTCTCTTACATGTTCTTGAAACAAATTGTTGCCAAATATATCATGTATTTTTTCTTGTAAATATTTCACTGTGGTAATTGGTTGACAATATTTTTTTTGCAGTTTCTAGTAAGATGTGAAATATTCACCAAAAATATAATTAGTGTGCTCACTAAATCTATGTAAAAGAAATGGCAGTAAACTGAAAACATTGTCCAGTGACATTATAGCACAGTTTTATACTTCATCTTTATTAGTCTGAAAGTTTAGTTCTACAGTGACAAAGTAATTTGTCATGTGAAAGCAAATAAAGTCAGAGAAAAGTTTAAGTATACAAGTGTTAAGATGGCTAATACAGTTTTTTAATGTCTTGATTTTGATATTACTGTGTAATTGTTAGTTAATATGACTTCTGTAGTATTTTTAGACTTAATTTACTTTGGGATAATTCTAGAATTTACTGCTGTAATGCTGTTGGCTTTATAAAAAGCCATTTATGCTGATATAAAAGAGAAATATTATAGAAACTATAAGTTATAATAACAGCAAAATTAACAAAGGCTGACATTTATGTAAAAGTCATTAGTGAACTCCCATGCAAGTTCAAAAGTCTCATCTTCCTTAAGCTCTGTTGTGTTTGACGCTGATGAGCGTTCCTTGCCTCGTGAAATTTTCTCAAGGGATTCCCATAACAAAAATAAGTTACATTTGTAGTACGCTCTCAAAATTTGCAAATTGTTTTATATATACTGGCACTATACATATTATCCCCATTTTACAGAGGAAGAAACTGAGAAACAGAAAAGTTAAGTGACTGCCTCTTTTTAAGTAGCACCAAGTATGAGAAGCAGGATTGCAATAGTGGTCGGTCCTATTTGCAGTCAGCATTCTTTCTGTCATGCTTCACTTAATTTCAACAATTAGATTGGATAGTAATAAGATAAAGCTAATCTTGAGAAAATAATAATTGGATTATTCCATGCATTTGTCCTATATCTCCTTCCTTTCTCAGTAAAACTCTGAGAAAGCCATATGAACTAGGTGCCTGCCCCTTCTTGCCTCTTCTTCTTCCTCTCCTCTCACTCTTCTCTTTCTATCTTCTTAATCTTCTACTAGCTGCCTTTAGATTTCAACTTTCTACTGAAATTGCCCTGTTTAGAGTTATCATTGGTATCTTAATTGCAAAATCCAGTAGCCTTTTCTTAATGTTCATCCTCCTTGATCTCTCTTCAGCATTTGAAATTGTAGACGATCTTCTCTTTGCTTGGTTTTCTTGTTAGTACTCTTACCTGATTTTCCTCGTCTGACTGTTCTTTCTCTGTCTCCTTTGCTGGATCTTTACCTGTGTGATCTCTACTGACTATAGGTAACCCTATGCATCTGTCCCAGGCCCTCTTAACTTCTGTATTATCTTGTTTGATGATACTGTCAGCTTCCATTCCCATAGATTCAATTATCATCTCTATGTAGATGATACTTAGGTCAATATGTCCAGGCCTAGTCTGTCTGCTGAGCTCTAGTCTTATGCCACCAACTTTTTTCTTAAACATCTCAAATTGGATATTCTTTAAGTTTCAAAATATATAACTTCTTATATTTTCCCCCAAACACTTCCTCTTCCCAGCTTCCCTATTACCATTGAAGGCACCAACTTCTTCCCAGTTGCCCAGGATTACAACCTTGGTGTCATCCTCAGATCATCACTTTTAATTTAATATACACATCTAATTTCTAAAATCACAACAACTCTCGTATATATTCCCTTTTTTCCACTCATCATCACAGTCCTGGTTTACGTTTTCCATATTCCTTACCTGGACTATCACAGTAGCCTTCTAATTGATCTCCCTGCCTTCTGTTTCTTCTGTCTCTATCCATGCACCATTTGGTTGCCAAAATGATTTTTCTAAAGCATAGAACTGGACATAACACTCTTTATTTTGCCTCCTTCTCCCCCCAATCCAGTGGTTCCTTATTAACTTCAGGATCAGACATTGAATCCTCTTTGGCATTTAAACATCTTTACAACCTTGCATTTTCCTTCTCTGCCAACCTTCTTGCATTTTATTTCTCCTCCGTTCACTTTACAATCCTTGAATACCACTCTGTATCCTTTCTCTTGCCTTCTCAAATGAGATTATTTTACATCTGTTGTATGTGCCATAGTTATTGTCTTCTAATGTATTCACATTAGAATGTGAATTCCTTGAGACCAGGAATGGTCTTTGCCTTTCTTTGTAATCTCAGCATTTTGCAAAGTACCTGGCATATTGTAACCTCTTAATACATTCTTGTTTACTGAGGGACTGACAAAGGTATTTTAAATATCATCAACTTAGTTGTGAAAACATTTAGTTTGCAAATACAAATAAAATGAACTCAATAAATGTATTACTCTAATTAAAAACTCAGACCTACCTAAACTATATAGTTGATTTGATTATACCTTTAAAGTATTAATTTTTGAGTTTACGTTCAAGTTTATTTTTAAAAAATGAAAACACATTTTAAGTAATTAATACTTAACTAGAAAAAATCACTGACAAGTAAACTTTTTAATAACTTTCATGATTCATAGCTATATTTTGTGGTACATTATAGTAATGATCAATTTTTATTTTTTTATTTTTATTTTTAAATTTAAATTTTTTTATTTTTTCCATGCGCTTTTGAGTTGAAAATTTTTCTCCCTTTTTATCCCCCCACCCTCCCCAAGACGGCGCACAATCTGATATAGGCTTTACATTTACATACCCATTAAACATATTTTCACATTAGTGAAGTTGTAAGTAAAAATTAAAACCAATACAAGGAACCATCAGAAAGATGAAACAAAATTCAACAGAAGGTAAAAATAAGTGATAGCTATTTGCCTTCCATAGTTCTTTCTTTGGTGTGGACAGCATTTTCCATCCCGAGGCCTATGGAAATGTCTTAGATCCTCATAATGCTGAGAAAGGTTCAGTTTAACAATCTTAGTCATTGCATAGCATGGCTGTTATTGTGTACAAAGTCCTCTTGGTTCTGCTCACTTCACTCAGCATCAGACCATATAAGTCTTTCCAGGTTTTTCTGAAGTCAGCCTGTTCATCATTTCTTATAGCACAATAGTATTCCAAGTAATGATCAATTTTTAAACGAAATATAACTTATAGTAATTTTTTGATAGGTGTCATTAAAAAGCATCATTGAATTAGTAATGACTTTCATCTCTTAGACTAATGGTTCTGGGAAGAATTTCAAAGGATTATCTAGTATGGTCCTTTCTATGTAGACAGAAATACTTAAACATTTTAAAATTAGATGTCCTTTTTTAAAAACAGTAACTGAGACCTTATTATAAAGTTTGCTATATTTAATTTAGGTTAGAAGGTACCTAGTTGCCCAAATCTCAAGCTTTTAGGATATGATTATTTTTGTAGAAATGGATGGACCTGTCAGAAAGCTTTTATTTATTTATTTATTTATTTGTTTGGGGGGAGGGGAGGTAAATATAGCAAATACAAGTACAGTATGCATTTTGGGAAGCTGTTTTATGTTGATAGAAAACAGAAGAAAGTAAATACGTTTTAGAAGGTCTAAGTTACATAGTAAGAAAATCAGTTTTAAGATAATACAGGTTTATACTGAAGAGACCATATACCTTAAATTTCATAAATATATATGTAGAAACCTTTTTAAGTTGCTTGTGTATTTAACTAGGAGCACAGTATCATAGCATATAGGCAGCTTGCTATATCATTTAGCATTGAAGTTTTCAAGGGAAACCACAAAAGACTATAATCCACTTGACATTCAAGAATTATTGAGCGAATTGTTTCATTGACTTGTTGGGCTTTTGAGTTCATGGTATGGTTTGTGTTCCTGATGAAGACAATTTCCAGGTATGGTTGTGCAAGGTGATCTTGCTTGAGGATAAAGTGAAATGATTTAAGTAATGTTTATTAGAGCTTGAAGAAGGTAGAAGAAATAGTCTGTGAAGGAAACCAGGTCTTCCAGGCCACATGACCAACAAAATGGAAGAGGACTAGACATTTTCTCTGATCCTCACTTCTCATACCTCTCCTAAATAAGTATTATGCCACAAGAGATAAAGCAACTTCAGAATTTCAGTTGTTTAAATTGGTTAAAGATAGAAATATCAAACTCCTATCATAAATAAACTCTGAACCAGATTAAAATGGAATTGGGAAATACTTAGCAAAGTAAATACAAATATAATACAATTTAGATAATCTTAATTTATGGTTTTCTGATTCAGTATTTGGCCAGCAGGTATCTATTTGAGTTTGACACCACTGGTCTAAGGTACCAAAATCCCTAAAGAAGGAACGATAGAGTAGACTAATCCCTAATACAGTCATTCTGTACTCTCTTCTCCACCCCAGACCTCATTTTGGTCTGCCAGACTTGCAAAAACTCAATTCTGCAAGCAAATGCCCTTGCCTCCCCCCCCACCCTTAGACCTCCACTCACCCCACCCCCCAAAAGAAAACAGCTTGTTCTGGCTGGTGTTGTGGCAACACTTTGTGCTTCAGTCTCAGTCTCTGAATACTCAGTACTAAAAGAACTGAGGATGGATCTGGAGTAGGCTTCCGTGTGTATATGGGTCCAGCAGGCCTGAAGCAAGGAGACTGACATCCAATTGGCACTAGGTTCTGTCATTCTGTATCTCCTTCCCTGGTCCATTCCCTTCTCTAGAGCTCTAAATTAGAGCAGAGACTAAAGCCAGACAGCGACAGCTTTGAGGGCAAGCTCCAGGAAACTGCTATCAATGTTCCCTGAGCTATAGGGGAATGTAAGGAAAAAAGACTGAAATGACCAGAAATCTCAGGAAGAAGAAAACTTACTCAAATATCTTAAGCATAGGCAGATAGACCAACAGGGAAGATACTAACAGAAGGATAGGTGGCCTCCAGATCTTCTGAATGAGTCCAGACACCCATGAATAAACGTCAACATCTGATGAGGTAGAGGACTGTGTGAATTCCCAAGGGAGCATGGAACCACAGCAGAATGTTCCTTAATGTTATAAGAGAAAAATAAGAATTGTGAAAACAGAATTTATGGCCTGCACAGCAGAAATAATTGACGGAGCAAAAAAACTTGAATCCATCATGGTAAACCTCACCCAAGAAACAGTAGAGAGAACAGAAGATTGGGAATTCAAACACACAGAAATGGACAGTCTGGAGGAATAGAAGCAAAAAGTATGAAAGAAGGCAGGAAGAAAAAAATGCTGAGGACAACAAGAGGAATTAAGACTATTGTGAGCTGGGTGGTGCAGTAGTTAGAGCACTGGGCCTGGAGTCAGGGGGACCTGAGTTTAAATCTGGCCTCAGACACTTGACACTAGCTGTGTGACCCTGAGCAAGTCACTTAACCCCGATTGCCTACCTGGAAAAAAAGAAAAAGGAAAATGTGACACAAGAAAAGAAAGGATCATAGGATTATGGACATAGAGCTAGAAGGATTAGTGATTATAGAATATAGTCCTCTCATTTTCCGGATGGGCGAATTGAGGCTGAGAAGTAAGTTGCCTAAGGTGATAAATAGCAGAACTAGGATTTGAACCTAGATCCTCTTGACTCCAAACCCAACATTTTTTTCACTGTACCATTAGTGGAAGCTCAAAAAATGAAAAGAAATCCTGAACTCCTAGATACAAGAGGTATGAGACTCTTCACATGAAGGGTAAATCAATTTTCTAAGAAGCTAAGATTACTTCTGTTACAGAACAGTAAGAAGGCTCTACAGCTGTGTGAAGGTGCACAGACTATTAATGTTTCTAGAAATGAGAGTAGTCATAATTAATGATTTCTTGCCAGGCAGTGCACAAGCATCCTTTTTTAGATCTGACATGGCCAATCAAGAGGCTTGTTCTTTTCCTCAAGCATGCATCTGAGATATAATAGAGAACTCACAACCACTACCCTTTGAAAAATATATTAATAACAAGCTGAACTGAGCCTCCATAAAAAACCTGGAAAGTAGCTATCATGATAATCAGAGTCCAAGGTAGGAAAATGAAGAACTTTGAAACACAGATTGTGGTTTTTTTTGCCACTTCTTTCGAGTAAAAGTTGGAACTTTGAAAAGGAAAGGAGATATTAAAAATGAAGAGATGAGACATAAGGAGTAATTGAAAATGGGATTTGAATCATAGTGTAGTGTACCAGAATGATGTCCTGGAACAGAGTGCATTTCATAGGTATTGTGAAGAATGTTTACTGAAAAGGCTTTAAACTGAAAATGTAGGTAGTAGAAGAATGCTCAGATAAATCAATTATGGTAGACAATAGGGGTGGGCAAACTATCTCATAAATTCAAATGTAGCTTGGAAAGATACTTATGATTTCAGATATCTGTATACCAAAGCACCATAGTATGTCATAGGATTATAAACTGGAAGAGAGCTGGAAATGACCCCTATTAATCAGTCATTCAATAAGCATTTGTTAAATGCTTGTTATGTGCCAGATGCTCTGCTAGGCATTTGCAATAAAACTACAAAGTAGGAAGAATCCTTATACTCAAGGAGCTTACATTTTATTAGGGGAGAACATATATACATATATGTATACACACACACAAAATAAACATTGTAGTTAGGGAGGGAAGTTACTAGTAATTGAGGGCATACTCAATGAAGTTAGCAGTAATAATTGCTAGTATTTCTATAACTCTTTAAGATTTAAATATTTCATTTTTCTTTCCAATTACATTCACTTTTAAAAATTTTGATTCTAAATTGTCTCCCTAATCTCCACCCTTATTGAAAAGGTAAGCAATTTGATATTTGTTATACATGTGCAGTCATACAAAACATTCCCCTGTTAGTCATGTTGTAAAAGAAAACACAGACCAAACCCAGGAAAAAGAAAGTTTAAAAAATTATTTTTTTAAATGACTGATATAATTTACCGAGGGCTGTTTAAAGAGCCCATGGTCATATCAGATTGAAAGAGAGCAGTCAATCAACAAGTTTTTATTAAGTGCCTTCCATGTGCCTGCTGTGTTAGGCTCTGGAGATATAGGTACAAAGAATGAAACAATTCCTACTCAGAATGAGCTTATATCTAATGGCAAGACAAGTACATAAAAAAATATAAATAGCCTAAAAATGTTAATAAGTACATATATATGTAAAAAAAGTAGTTAAATACTAAGTAGTTTGGGAGTAAGGGGATATAATCATAATTACTCCAAAAAAGTCACATGGTCCTGTGAAGAGAAGACATGGCCAGATTAGGTGGGTTTTACTTTTAAAAAATCCTTTAGGATAACAAAAATCACTTATTTAGGTATATTTAGAGGACAAAGAATAAGGAAGGGGGATATGCCTCTTGCTTGCAACAGATGACAGAAAAAACTACACTGTTCCAGTTCCCAGTTTGTTTCCATCTTCTCTGTCATGTTCTTCAGGTTAGAAGAAACATGATTAAGAGATGGATGATATAAGAAAGCGCACAGTTGTTTTAAATTATTTTCTCGCCTGACTCAGAAGAATCATTTACCAGCTTACAGAAATGACAGGATATTCTTACAGATGTATCTTTGTATCGTATTTAGAATTTATCAGTACTTTGCAGGAAATAGGCCCTAAATGTTTGAATGCAGTATTTTTTCAGGGACCCTTGAGAATTGCAGAGATAGTAGAAAACTGGAGAATGCAAAAAAAAAAATGTTTTTTTTCTAAGAGGAAAAGAGTAGATTCCAGAAACTGTCAGTGAGCTTGACTTTGATAACTGGCAAAATTTTAGAGGGGATTATTGGATCTTTACACCTTGTTACTTAGTGACTCTTTCTTGATCTTGTATCCATATAGTAATGAAAACAAGCTGAGTGTCCTTTTGTGATAGGAACCTTGAACAAATCATTCACCCAAGGTCTTAACGGTATTTAAATAGATCAGGGATTATAGTTCTTCATATCTTACCTTGCAACTTCTTGTCTTTTGTTTAAGCTTTCTATTCAGAT
This sequence comes from Phascolarctos cinereus, assembly GCF_003287225.1. Classification (NCBI taxonomy): domain Eukaryota; kingdom Metazoa; phylum Chordata; class Mammalia; order Diprotodontia; family Phascolarctidae; genus Phascolarctos; species Phascolarctos cinereus. Next base: position 321,974,507 of record NW_027555847.1, read on the forward strand.
TTTAAGATTTTATGTTTATTGATACATAGATGGACTCATTTAATAGCATCAGTTTTAAATGGATTGTACCTGTTTTTTCATTGGGAAGAAAAAACAAAACCAAAAGCTCCTATCAAGGAAAGTTCCCCTACCAATGCAGATCCGTGCCTGCTCCAACATTTATATAGACATAAAGATTTACCTGAGACTGACTCACCCAGGGTCACATAATAAATGTCAAAAGACTTTATTACTCTGAGACTGACTCTTTTGCAATGGCTAGAGTACTGGTCCTGGAGTCAGGAAGCCTTGAATTCAAATCCAGGCTCAGAGACGTAATGCTGTGTGACCCTGGACAAATCATTTCACCTCTGCCTCAGTTTCCTCACCTGTAAAATGGGAATAGTAACAGCAAGTACCTCCCAGGGTTGTTGTGAGGGTCAAATGAGATAATATTTGTAAAACATTTAACAGAATACCTGTAACATAGGTGTTTGTTTTCTTCCTTTTTTCCTCTCTTCCTTTTTCCTCTCTCTCCCTGCCATTACAAATCATGGCTGATATAGAACTTTATTTTGAAGAAAACTTGTTAAAATTTATTAGTTAGAAAAGGTTGGCAATGCTATAGATGTATGCTTTATCGTATTTTAATTTTCAATATTAGTGGTTCTGAGGTCCTATTTTGTGTATGACATCAAACTAAATATACTTACCTTTATCATTTCATCTTAGAATTTCAGATTTCATTTTAAATGTGCTTACTTTGCCTTTATTCGGTAACTGGTTATTTTGAATTGATATCTTTATCTCTAATTTCCTGATCTCCTACTAGAGAGAATTTGGGAATTTTACTTAAACTTGGATGCTGCTTTCTTATTTTAGTCTTGTCATCCTAGTGAGAAGAATATTTTTATCCTCTGTGTGTTGTGTGGAGAGCCCTTGTATGTGACACTGTAAAATACATATTTTCCAAAAGTGTGTTCTGGGATACAAGGGAATCTAAAGTTAATTAAGGAATTCTGGACACTATTTTTAGATGGCTAGAATAGAATGTATAGAACATTTCAAAGCAAATACAGCAACTTTTTATCACTTACCAGATGTTTTATGCAAACCTCAATTAGACGTGAATGAAATCTTTTCCATATGTATTGGTAAATACCCTTCAGTGTTATGAGTTCCTTTTATAGTGAGGTTCCTACATTTCAGTTTATCCAAGCCAAGAATTGGAACATCAATTTTTTAGGTACTTCCTAGGCTGTACTAAAGACTGCCAAAACCTTGGTGAAAAACTGAATTGGAAATATGCCTTCTCAAATCCCCAAATTCCATGTTGTTTGTGGCAGAGAAGGTATCATAGATAAGATACATAAGAGAAAATATCACCCGTGCTTTCTCCAGAATACTGTAGATCAGATTACATGAAGTCTTTGAGTTGTGTGCTTTACAAATTGCTATATATTTTTTCCTTTTCATTTTGACAGGAATCCTTTAGTTCTTCTATGCAGCTGCACCTTGTACATCAAGCTCCATATACCATTCCTCCTTACCTCTCAAAGAATGGGTCAGCTCTTGGGGACTTGTTATTGGGCTTCCTCAAATATTATGCCACAGAATTTGAGTAAGTCATACAGTTTATATTTGTTGACTTTTGTATAATTGAATGTTGTAAATTTGTTCTGAAAATGTTTTTTTGTAATTGGTTCAGAAATGAGTGCTTTATAGGCTAAAGGAGGAGGGTTGAGGTGATGCTTTTACACTATGAAATTAAAAGAGAGACAAAAACTCAATATTTTCACAAACAGTGGCTATCCCAGTCATAACTTTGATTTGTTTCAGAAAGTGAATTTCGTATACAACAACAAAAATATTTGAAAGGTTTTTTTCAGTATAACTCTTTAAAAAGTAGTTGTTTTATTATATATAATTCTGATGTGCAGTTCCTTCATAACATCAAAAGACAATGAAATTTTTGTGCATAAAAGAATAGGTTACTAACTGGAGAAAAAAGTATTCTTTTGATATAATTTCGTTTTGAAAAATCTTTCTGGGTTGGAGAGGGGAGAAGAATACTCTCCCTAGTAATAACACTTAGTTAAGCACTTCTTAGATATTCATTGTCTTCCAAAACCATTTATTAATGAACCAGAGTTTAGTTCTGTACAGAAAGGAATTATATGAAATCCTGCCTGCTGGGCTCTGATTATCTGAGGTGGAAAAAATTGATGTGGGTGAACGTGTGACAGAAAGAAGAGATTTATAGAGAAAAGGTAGTACTAGTTAGCTCATTTAATTCAAGTATAGTATTAATGGTGAAGCTTCTGTGTATTTACATGTATGTGTGTCTATATGTATATATAAATATACATGTACACATATGCGTATATAAAATTCATGATTTTGTTCTCATTCAAAGAATTGAGTCTCATATTCGTTTATTAAAAAGTTCATTTGTTTTCAGAATGTCTCCTCAAAGTTTATTGATGAATTATACACAGTAGTTGTAGAATATTAGCTAGAAGTTTCCATGTGGCAATATTCTTTAGCTGAGGATAGAATAGCTTGTTAATTTCTAGACTTATAGCCAGTATGTTTTGTTGAAGAATTTGTTAGTTTAAGGAAGACATGACCTAAAGATACTTCATTTTAAATCCCAAAGGTGAGAATATTTGTATTATGTCTCATGTTTTAGTGATTTGAATAAAGCTAAGGAGTACAAAAACATTTTAAAAGGAAATATAAGAAATGGAATTAATGCATATCATGAATTTTTTGTAGCCATTTTGTTCCATCCTGGGAAATTTTTTTTTCTTGAGGCAGCTGGAGTTATATAACTTGCCCAGGGTTACCCAGCTAATAAGTGTTGAAGGATAGATTTGAACTCAGATCCTCCTGACTTCAGGGCCAGTGCTCTATTTACTGTGCCACCTAGCCTCCCCATTGTAACACAAGAGGCACTGGAGACATCACTGGAGTTTTTGGGCTCCAGCCTCTAACAGGTTCACTCTTGATCTGGGCAGACAGGTAGACAGCTTCGGAGGGGTTAAATAATGATTTATTCTTACTATTCTATCACAGTGGGTTCCTGGTAATGGGAGCACCAACTCCTACAGGATTCCCCAATCACCTTTCTCGCAGGGGCGGGCCAGAAGAGGGTAGTGGGCAATAACCCCTGTGACTCGATGGGGGCTAGTTAAGACAGGCACAACATTCCAGCTGGTGCATTCCCCTAAATCCCCCCCCCAAGCCTTAGTGGGGGTCAGTTGAGGCAGTCATACATGCATTTATCTGTGCATTCTCCAAATCCCAAATCCCACTCACTGACCAGTGCTTTCTTGATTTATAGAGAAGCAAACAAAGAAGGCGATTAGCCAGTAATAAGCTCACAGGTTAACTTTAGCAATATCATCATAACTTAGCACAGCACAAATGTAGTAAATATTACTTTATGTCATCCTTGTATCTCATTGCACAGTTGTGGTAAACATTGTTTTGGCCCTGGATCCTGGGAACTGTTACCTAAAAAAGAATAACAAAATCCTCCTTACACCCATCCTGGGAAATTTTAAAATATAGAGTTGATAGAGTTAAATGATCAGTTGTCAAGATACCTAAAAGAGAAGAGAAGGAGGGTAGCAATATGAGTAGGAAAAAAACAGATCTCTCTCTCTCCCTCCCTCCCTCACCTCCCCTCTTCCCCCCACCATACACACACAGAATAAGAACTGTCAACCCATATGTCTACTTTCCCAGTGTTACAAAGTATCTCTAAGTATAATCTGTGTACACATTGAGGGTATCCTTATTGAAGGAATGTGTAAGGAAAAGGTATTTTTTCACAAAAAGTACTCTGCAGCAGTCTTCAGACTTTTAAAATCATCTTCCTTCTACTAAGTCCATGAAAGAGTTAATTAGAGGCTGGTATTAGTGGTGTAGAGGAGCCAAATGTTGCAGAAGTAGAATTGACAAAACCTCAGTTTGTTCATTTCTAAAATGAGGAGCTTTGATTAGAGTATATTGATTAGAATATTTTAGTTTATATTCGAGAGCAGTGTTGCCTTGGGCTGCCATACTTACTGAGTAAAGAGTTTATTTGGGAATGAGTCAGTTTATGGGCTTTGTTTTCTTTCAGGAAATTTATTTCCATTGATTAAACTTCCTTAGGAAATGTTGATTATGTAAGTGTCTATTCTTTCACTTGTATACTATTTTTAGGCATTAGCAGCTTGGTTTTTTTTTTTAAGAAATGTATTTTCAATTTATTATTTATTTTAAGCATTATTTTCTTTTTAAATTGAGTTGCAAATTCTCTCCCTGCCTTCATATCCTTTCCCACCCACTGAGAAGACAAAGTAAAAAGATATCAATTACACATGTGAAATCATGCAAAACATATTTCCATATTAGCCATATCACAAAAAAAGGAAGAAAGCAAAAAAAACCAAAAATAAGAAAATTATACTTCTGTGTTTGCAGAGTTCACATTTCTGTCTCTGGAGGTGAGATCACAGTTTTTCATTATGAGTCTTTTGGAATTGTCTTAGATCATTTTATGATTACCATTACAGCATTGCTCTTATTGTACACAATGATCTGATTCTTCTTACTTTGCTTTGCATCAATTCATATAGGCCTTGCCATGTTTTCTTCTGAACCCACCTCTTGCCATTTCTTATAGTACAGTAGTATTCCATAACAGTTATATGCCACAACTTGTTCAGCCCTTCCTCAGTTGGTGAGCATCTCCTCAATTTCCAATTCTGTGCTACCACAAAAAGAGCTGCTATAAATATTTTTGAACATGTAATTCCTTTTTCTTTTTCTTTGATTTCTTTTGGGTACAGACCTAGAAATGGTGTTGCTGGGTCAAAGGTTATGCACATTTCATAACCCTTTGTGTATATTTCCAAATTGTTTACCAGAAAGTTTGGACCAGTTCACAATACCACCAACAGTTTATTCATGTACCTGTTTTCCCTCATTCCTTCCGGCTTTGTCATTTCTGACAGATATGAGGTAGCACTTCAGAGTTGTTTTGATTTGGTTTCTCTAATCAATGGTGATTTAGAGCATTTTTTCATATGACAGTAGATAGCTTTGATTTCTCCTTGTGAAAACTGCTTGTTCATATGCTTTGACCATTTATCAACTGGGGAATGACTTTTATTTTTTATAAATTTGATTCAGTTCTCTGTATATTTGAGAAATAAGGTCTTTATCAGAGAAATTTTTATCAAATTTGTAAATTTTTGTGATTTGTGAAATTTTTGTAAAAAAATTTTTCAACATTACTTCATTGTCTTCATGGTACCTTTTAGCAGATTGTAGTTCCCTGATTATCTCTTTTAATTAGGTCTGTTTTTCCCATTGCCCCAGAAGAGTGATGTGGCTGGGGATATCAGAAGTCTCACTATATCTGCCATTTTCAACTTTCAGAGCCAACTGACAGTAATCTTTATATGTGCCCGTGTATATATCTGATCCTTGGTTCCTAGCCTCTTCGACAAAAATAAAACTGGACCGTTGGGTATATTTTGGAAATGTGGCAGAATTGATGAACGAGAGTCCCTGTGTAGCAGTATGCTGTATAGTAATGGCTTTCAGCCTCTTGTTCAGAATTTAATTGCTGTCAGATTTCTATAGATAAAGGACTTGCCTACAGAAAACAATGAGAAGAGTGATTATTGACCCTTTCAACTGTGTACATTGATTGAAAGACTCCTGGCTGCTGTTCTCAATTATATGTGTTAATGGACCAAGGTTGTTCTCTATATAAGATGCAACTATTAATACCACAGTGGATTGATATCTGCATAATGATCGACGTTATTTATAGTTCTGTCACTACAATGGCATTCTGTAAATGGCATTCTTTTATGTCGCCTGTTGATCCAAAGGAGGAGTTTCTATTGCATATAGTAGAGAGCAGACTTGGTAAATGATTTCCCAAGTTCCTTTCTGTATGATTGGGGTGGGGGTGAATTGTATCCTTATATGAGAACATTTCTGTAACGAACATTTTTTCATTTGAGAAAAATGGTTGGATATTATGCAAAGGTTCATAAAAATTGTATTTTTATCTACTAATGCTTTAGACATGTTTTACCTAGCCAACTCAATATGTACTGAGTTTTATCTGTAGTTTTACTGTATTTTCCAACTTTATGAAGTCAATCTATGCAGTACATATACAGAGAAATTGCTAAGATTGTATGTAAGAGTGTTACAAGAAAAGTATTGTTTTCAGATCCCGTTATAAAAAACATGAATTCTTATAGATTTTCTCAGTTAAAACAAAGAATTATAAGGAAAGTTGACTGCAGTATTTCCCCTTGAAATCTGGATCTACATGTGTGTTAAGCTTTTATTCAAATGATTGATGGTTGATGGTTCCTGGGTTTCATTGATTGAGATCTCAAGTCTTTAATAGTGAAACAGTTTTATTTTTGTTGCCAGAAATTCAAACTACATAAAAAAAAAGACCTTGAAAATAAATCACTTGATCCAAACAAATGATTTTTTTTTTGATAACTTGATCTGGTGTCTTTTAGATGTCCAAAGATATGTAACTGCTATATGCAGGTATTGAGCTGTATCAAATTCACCAATTTAGTATACTCTATTCTTAAAAATATTTGTTGCAAATTGTTTTCAGGTTGAACAAAAGAATAACATCAGTAACTTTTAAAACAACAAATTATAAAAATAATTTATGTACTCTGTGAGAATGCAGTTATTTTTATGGGTCTTCAAGGTGAAAGCAAAAAGGGAAATTTTCATGATTGAGTATACTTAAAATTTCATTGTTTCAACTGAAGTTCAGTCAATTTCAAAGTAGAGTTAAAAACTTGTGAAAAATTTAATTTTTTTTAGTGGGTTCCTTGTGTTGGCAGGTTGTAGACCAACTTAATACAATTCTTGCTCAAAAAAAAAATTAAGTCTGTTTTTGTTTTTGCTTTGTCTGAGATCATTATTCCTACCTCTGCCCTTTCTACTTCAACTGAAGCATAATAGATTCTGCTCCAGTCCTCTATTTTAACTCTGTGTGTCTTTCTGTTTCAAGTGTGTCTCTTGTGCACAACATATCATTAGATTCTGGTTTTTAATTCATTCTGCTACCTATTTCCATTTTATGAGTGAGCTCATCCCATTTACATTGTTTTTCTCTTTTTATCCTGTCATTCCTCAAAAGTCTGTGTTGCTTCTGACCACTGCCTCCCTTAGTCTACTCTCCCTTTTATCACTCCCCTCCCCATATCTCTTTCTTATTCCCTTCCACTCTTGGGTAAGATAGATTTCTGTACGCTACTGAGTGGGTATATATAGTCTTCCCTCATTGAACCAATTTCTATGAGAGTGAGGTTCAAACATTGCTTGCCATTTCCCCTTTGCCCCCATTTTCTCCTCCACTCTGAAAGCTCTTCCTTGCATGCCTTTTTTATGTGAGAAAAATTTTGCCATTCTACCTCTCCCTTCCTTCTTCTCCCAGCACATCCCTCTTTCTCACTTCTTAATTTTTTATTCTAGATCATCCCGACATAATTGACTCACACCTATGCCCTCTGTCTATATAGACTCATTCTAACTGCCCTGATGATAATAATGATAGAAGTTAGAGGTATCATCTTTCCATGTAGGAATATAAACAGTTTAACTTTAATGAATCCCTAATCATTACTGGTTTATGTTTGCCTTTTTTATGCATCTCTTGAGGCTTGTATTTGAATATAAAATTTTCTATTTTGTTCTTGTCTTTTCATCAGGGCTTGAAAGTCCGCTATTTCATTAAATAACCAATTTTTTTTTTCTGAAGGATTACACTTAGTTTTGCTGGGTAGGTGATTCTTGGTTGTAATTCTTCTCCATTGCCTTCTGGAATATCATTCTAAGACCTCTGCTCTTTTAACACAGAACCTACTAAATCTTGTATGTTCCTGACTATGGCTCCATGATATTTGAATTGTTTCTTTCTGGCTACTTGCAATATTTTCTCCTTGACATGGGAGCTCTGGAATTTGGCTATAATATTCCTAAGAGTTTTTCATTTTGGTATCTCTTTTAGGAGGTGATTGGTGAATTCTTTCAGTTTTTGTTTTATTTTCTGGCTCTAGGATACCAGGGCAATTTTCCTTGATAATTTCTTGAAATATGATGTTTAAGCTCTTTTTTTGATCATGGTTTTCAGGTAGTCTAAATAATTCTTAAAGTATCATTTCTTGGTCTGTTTTCCAGGTCAATTGTTTTATCATGAGATATTTCACATTTTCTATTTTTTTATTTGACTTTGTTTTATTGTTTCTTAATGTGGAATCATTAGCTTCCACTTACTCAAGTCTGGTTTTTAAGGAATTATTTTCTTCAGTGAGCTTTTTCCATTTGGCCAGTCCTGCTTTCCAAAGAATTCTTTCCTTTAGGGAATTTTTGAGCTTCTTTCACCAATGCTGTTTTTTAAGGTGTTGTTTTCTTCAGTATTTTTTGTGCCTCTTTTACCAAGCTGTTAATTCTCTTTTCATAATTTTCTTGCGTCACTCTCATTTCTTTTTTTTCTTCTCATTTTCTTTTTTTCCCTCATTTTTTTTTTTACAATTTTTCTTCTGTCACTTATACTCTTCTAAGACTTCTTTTTGAGCTTTGGTCCAGTTAGTATTTTTTCTTGAGGTTTTGGTTGTCATTGTTTTCACATTGCTCTTTCCTTCTGAGTTTATGTCTTGGTCTTCCCTGCCATCACAGTACCTTTTTACTGTTGAGTTCTTCTTTTGTTGTGTGTTCATTTTTCCAGCCTGTTTCTTGACTTTGAACTTTTTGTTCAAGTTAGGCTTGGTTCACCTAGGGGTGGGGAGGTACTATCCCAAGCTTCAGACTTTTTCATGCAGTTATTTTCAGAAGTAGTTCTAGGAATTTGCAAGTTTTCAGTGCTTCCATTGTGGTGTGTTTTGTAGAGAGGTGTGGTCACTGCTTTCCTAGGTCTTTATTCAGGAAGGGCCCTTGCTCCCCTGCAGCCACAAATGCTAGCACTGCTCTTTCTCTTGGAGCTGTGACCAAGGACCCTGCTCCTTTGTGAGTGACCACAAGGGTCTTTTCTACTCTGGAACTTTGACCCAGAACTACTTCTGGGCAGTAGGGTTGCCAATCAGTGCCTGCTACACTTTGTGCTAGTAGCTGGCCCCCTGTACTTTCTTTCTGACCAGTTATCCAATCCCTTTAATGTCTCTTGACTAAGAGTTCCTGAAGCTGCTTGCCACTGCTGCCATGTTGCAAGGGGCTGTCATGGCTGTCACCAGATCCAACCCTTGTGTTGCTGTTGAAGCACTTGGGCTAGGTTCCCACCCTGGTGTTACAGACCTCTCCTGCTGACCTCTTAAGTTATCTTAGGTTGGAAAAATATCTCACTTGACCTTTTGTTGGTTCTTCCACTGCAAAATTTGCTTTGAAGAGTTTTTAAAAGTTGTTTGGAAGAAAATATTGGGAGAGTTCAGCTAGGTTGCTGCCTTTACTCCACCATCTTGGGTCCTTTATCCTAGCAGCTTGTTTAAGTTAATGTGCTATTATAATGTAACCATTATAAAATGGTTACAGAGATGGACTTAGAGCCAGGAAGAAACCTTGATTCAAGTTCCACCTCTGATAAATATTGGGTGTATGACTCTGGGCAAGTCACTTAACTTAGTGCTCTAGACAACTCTCTATGATTAGAAGTTGCATAAATGGTTCTGACTTACATTGGTATAGTATTTTCTCATCAGGAGTTTGCTATAGCAATAAAATCACAAGTCCATCCCCTAATCCTATCCCTAATAACTTGTTTAAGTAGGTCAGATTGTAGTGCCTTAGTAATGTGCCATATCTTTTTATCTTTGTTGTTTCTTGATTTGGTATTTATGTTTATCTTTGCCCTAATGAGTTTGATTATACATAAACAGCTAATTCAAAATGACTCACTTCTGTCAGTTGTTCCCTGTATTTTAAAATATAATCATTCTCATATTTAGTTATTTGTTATTCACCAGTGCCTTTCATCTCTCTTCTTTAAGAAAATACTCAGGACATATAGGCTTGTGGCTTCTACAAGCCTTTGTCCTCGCTCACTTCTTACCACTGAACCATATTTGTAACCTATTTTTTTACTATTCTCTGCTATGCTATCTTTGAAATCACCATGTATTAAAATATACATATATTGACTTGATTTGCAAGAGGTTTTTGTATTTTTTAATAGAAATTCTCTTTTTTGTTATCTGTGAAATGGATGTAATCTCATAAACTACAGTTATTATGGTTGTCTTTTTGCAAATACTTAAAACACTTCAAGATGAGTTGATCACATATCCTCTGAAATGTTTTTTTTTTTATATCCATAGTAGAATGATGCTGAAAATTCCTTTATCCCTCCAAGGAGGCATCCTTCCATTAAAGCTACAACTTCCATTTTGTCTTCTGGTTTCATTTATAGCAAAAATGTCAAGATTGTTATGCTTCAGTTTTGAACAGGAATCTCACATTTAAAGTACCAAAAGTTAATTTGCTGTTTAAAAAGGGTCTAAATCCTATGTAATTTTTAGCACCCCTTTCTGCCTTTCTTTGCCATTCTCACTACAGAAACAGAAATAGAACCACATGGTCATTTTCTGGATTTTATTTTTCTGTAGGTTGCCATGGCCAAAGAACTCATAACCAGATGGCCAGCCTCCTGTTGATTAGCTTCACTATTCAGCTAGGCTGGTCCTTAGAAAGGAATCATAATTTATTACTGGGACTGCACTTGAAGCCTTCCCAACGTGGTAGAAACTTCTAGAACTTCTACTTTGCTGGCATGGCCTTTGAGAGCCTAGGGTCATTCCATGTCACTATGAGGCATCAGGTGTGAGGAAGAGAATGTTTTTACTTGAAAAAAAATCACTTGATTAACAAAAGTAATTTTTTTTTAGCTGGAACAACAAAATGATTTCAGTTCGTGAAGCCAAAGCTCTTCCAAGACCTGATGGTGTTGAGTGGAGAAATAAATTCATCTGTGTAGAAGGTAATTTTTTTTACGCATTCTTACAATTATTTACCATTTTTTGGTGTTACTGCATGAATTGGTTGAATAATTTAGTTTGTGATTACATTTATTTGTGATGAATTTCATATTTTAGGGCCTTTTTTCCTTCTCTTTCAGGGCTACTTGAGGACATACAATATTCTATAATGAAATTATTTCTAAATTTATATTTTTAAGGGGGGAAAGGGTTTGGACCTCTAATTGCAAAAATATAGGGAGCTGATTCATGGTAAGGAGACTCTCTATACCGATGAAGATTGGAACCTACTCTGCAGTTACAGTCTCTGAGATTAGCTTCAGTCATTGAGAAGTTAAATGACTTACCCAGAATCACATAGCTATGAAGAACTAGTCAAAGATAGTCTGCTTTAGTTGGAGAAAATGGTGCAGTTTTTATTTACTCTTTAGTCTTTCACCTTTTGGAGCAATTTGGAGCACTTCCTGGTCAGTCATACTATTGATATAAAGTATAAGGTGCTTATACTTTAATATTTTTTCTTCAACTTTTTAGGCTATTTAGATATAAAAATATAAATGTTTTACTTGATTTTAGGTGTTAAATATTCAGGAACTCTTTGGATAAATTAGATCGTGATTAGTACATTAATTTAGATTAGATTGTAGTTTCATTGATATCTGTTTACCTTTTTGAGTTACAAAGAAAGGGAATTTGATAGTGAGGAAGCATGCTAACAGTGAGAATAACACTGGTGTTGGATGAAGACAACCTTGGTTTAATTCCCAGCTCTACTGCTCACTCTTGCTGTGATTTGCAGCGAGTCACTTATGTTCTCTCAGCCTGAATTTCCTCATCTGTGAAATAGAGAGAAGTAGTAGATGAACCCTGAAATCCCTTCAACCTCTAAACCTATTATCCTGTGGTCTTTAAAATGGAGATGATAATGTTACTTATACAAAATCTTCCTTATAGGGATGTTATAAGGATCATGTGTGATTGTCTACAAAAGTGATATCTAAATGTAAGCTGTTTATACACTCCATATAGTCATGCATGGATTGGGCCATGTGGTTATAACGTGCCTCAAGCAACGAGCATTTGTGCACTGTAGAATTGCTCTTTATTTAAAGCAAAGTTGAATATGTTGTATCCTCTTCAAATCATTTATATAAAGTTAAACATTTTTCAAATGATTTTGAAAATAGAAAGTAATTTGAAAACAAATATGAGGCAATATTTAAAAGATAATTAGAGATTTCATGACAGTGGAAAAAGTTCAGACCTTGAGTCAGGTTTAATTTCTGTTTATAAAAAGAATTACATACATTTTCTCACTTAATTATTATGACATCCCTGTGAGGTAAGTGCTACAGTTATCTTCATTTTACAGAAGAGAAAACTGAGGATTAAAGACTTAGTGGGTTTAAAGCCCATAGACTTAACCTGTCTTGACTCTAGTGCCTCTCATTTAAGTTGTAAATATTCTCAAACTTTGCATTCTCTACAGTCAGATAACAATAAATCCTTCATGTATTTGTGCATTTAAAAGGTAAGTTGTCTACACACATGCTAGTTTCCATTCCTGTATAGTATTTGTAGTTAAAGATATATGTAATCAGTTGTATCAGCTCTCCTATTGGAATAAACAATATGAAATAAATAATAAGGAATATGCATGTTTTAATCTTGGAATTTAAGTAAAAGGTATAGTGTAATTTCTTACTTGCTCTATCTTTTTACCAAGACAGATTAGGGGACAATAATAAAATACCCATCTGGGATTTGATAGCTAGAACTTTACCTCATCCTTTGTGGGAACTATAGAGCATTGGCTTCTTTCCTGGCCTTGCCTCCAGTTAGGCAAAACTATTTAAAGCTTCTAGAATAAAGCTGGGAACTCAAGTAATGCTGAGGAAGTAGCTGCAAGTGCCTGCTTCTTTGGTTTCTAGGGCAAAGATAACACCCTGGATTGTGTGAGAGGGTTAGGCTGGATGCTCTGAGGAACTCCCTGTACCACCTGCCTGTCCACCTGGCCAAGCACTTATTCACCTCCATGATGTTTTTTAGGTGCCTCCGAATGATAGGCAAGTGTTTCTTTCTAAAATTTTAGTATTTTGTTATTAATTTATGGCAGCTAGATGTAGTAAGAGTTTAGGCTAGATTTGTTAAAGTAACTGGATGATCATTAAAAACCTACGTGTATAAAAGTTATTATAAGTGAAAATAATTTAGAAGTGGCACCTGGCATACTGCTTTGGTCGTCCAGTGGTTGTTTAATAAATGTTTGTAGAAAATATTAAACATTTTGCTACTGGGCTTTTTAACTGAATTAAAGTACAAAATGAACATATATTTTATTTCCTAAATATTGGTTGCTTTAAAGTATCTAACCTGATAAAATTTGGTCTTTTATGGCAAACTATATTTTCCCATTAAAAAAATACTATAGTGCAAAACAAGTCTCAAATAATAATAGTCTTCTAAGCTGTGAAATACAAGAGCAGTGTTTGAAATTATTATTGACATGTTTATGTGACTATAATATTTGTTTCCATTTAGAGCATAATTTGGAATGTGTAATGTCACATTTACTTAGATTTTTTTTTTAAATAAAAATTGTTCTTACAACTTCATTAAAACAGACTAGTGCTATACCGGAATTATGGTATTGATATCCAATAAATTTTAGTATTCAATATGGAATCAGTCTGGGTACCAAAAGTACATAAAACTAAGTAGAATTTAAAACAGTTCAGTTGAAACCTCTTTCTGAGGATAGAGTTAGAGTATATCCTCCAGTATATCATCCTATATGTTTATAGGATAAGAATTCCAATATATTTTGAGATTGTTATGAAGAATTTTCTCTACTTAAACAGTATTTCTTTGTTATGTTTTTGTCATGCACTTGGATTAAACAAGTATTATTATCCATTTCCTTGTTTCATTTTAAGCACAAATTAGTTTTTCATTGGCAAGAATCTTGAATGAATATTTAAATATGGGTAATTAAAACTCAGCTTCCATTGAAGAAACAAATATATATATGTATATATATGAAGTCAAGAGAGTACTGGTGCATACCTCCTTCACCAGGGTCCAAGGGACTGTTTGTGTTTGAGGTGGTGTAGCATTTCATTTGAGGTTGGGCTTTATCCACTCACGCCTATTAGTATGTGTATGTCCATCTGTCACTCTTCCTAACTTCTTCCCTTTCATCTTCAAGTAACTGGACTTATTTTCCCACAGCTTCCTGGAGAGGGAAGAGGAGCTGCCAAAAACATGTGCCTCTACCTCAGAACTAGCAAAGGGCATTTGACAATTGTGCCCAAATGCCAGCTGGACTCTGATCCTTCATTGTAGCACATGCAGCTTGTTCTGTCACTGAAGAAGTACTTGTCATCATAGAGAGTGGAATTTGCTGGCATTAAAAATGTGTGCCTTTTACGAGTTCTTACCTTTTTTCTTATCTCTCTGCTTCTCATTTCTCTGAGAGCAAAGGAGTTACAATGTTACTTGTTTCCCTGTGCTGGTTCAAGACTATTGATCCACCACAGTCTTACTGCTTATCTTCACAGAATCTCAGGGTTGGAAAGAGAACTCAGACATCATCAAGTTCAATGCATACTCGAATAGGAATTTCCCTGTACAATATGCCTGACAAATGGTCATCCAGCCTCTGTTTGATTAACCTTAGTGATAAGGATCCCACTACCTTTTGAGGTTGCTTATTTTGCTTTTGGACAGCTCATAATTCTTATGAAGCTTTCCCTTATGTAAATCTGAAGTCTCTCTTTCTGTAGTTTCCATATATTGCCCCTGGATAGCCCTACTCTTTAAAGCTTAATAAGATGAATCTGATCCCTCTTCCACATAACAGCTTCTACAGCTCTTTTTTCACCCTTATCACCTTCCGTTATATCTGATGTAATTTGTCAAAATGATTTTTACAATATTGTCCTCATAACTGAACATAGTAATTCTAGATGTGGTTTAACCTATCAGGGCTCTCACCTTCCTCATTCTGAACTCTGTATTCATGAAGCCTGAAATTATATCAGCTTGTCATCTTGTTGTAATGAAACAGTCAGTTGCAGAAGTATAGGATGAGGGTCTTGTGGCTAGATGACAGCTGACATGAAAAAAAATCTGAAGTTCTTAGTGAGCTTATGAGCACAATGAGGGTTGACTTTTGCAGTTGATTATTTTGTTTCAAGTGTAGGAGCTTACACGTATCTGTATTAAATTTCATCTTAATAGATTTGCACTATCCTAGCCTTCAGTATCTTTTTGGATCCTATCTCTTTTCTGCAGTATATTAGTGATTTCCCTCTAGCTTTGTCCCATCTGCATTTTTGATAATTATGCTGTCTGTCCTTATCCAAATAATTGATAAAAATATTGAGTAGTGTAACACTAGGGACAGGTCACTGGAGCACTCTTATTAGAAGCCTCCTCCCAGATTGTCATTGCCATAAATTATTTCTCTTTGAATACATCTTACTGTTTCCAAATCAATCTAGTTGTATTATCAAAATAACCCACATCTGTCCAGCTTGTGCAGAAGATTACTGTGAGAAGTATACTCAAATCCAGCTCTGATGTTATCCATAATCTTCGTTTGAAGTCCATGCCATCTATTTTACCATCTTTGCTAGATTACAGAATCACAGGTTTTACCACCTTTTTCAGATTCTTAAAGCCATTGTCTACTATAGGGTTCTTTACAAATATACCAGCCTAGTAATCTGTCTTTAAAAAATAAAGTTAAGCTATTTGTGCTAAATCCAGGGAGGGCTGGCTTATAGTGATCATTGGGTTTTTTTTTTCATTAATTGCTCATAAACTATCCCTTTAATAATTTTTTGTAGAATTTTGCCAAGAGTTCAGTTAAGCTCATTGTATTATAGTTTTAAGAATATGCCTGCTTCCCATCATCATTTCTTGGAGCAAAATAATCTGCCTTCTCCTTTAAGGTTGGATCCTCTTATGGAAAGAACCTTTAAGCATTACATATTTCCAGAGCTTCAGTGGTCTTTACTGTGCTCTTCCTTCTCTGTGTCCTCTTTTGCCCTTCAACCTCCTGATACAGTTCAAAATGTCCTTCGGCCTCTTCAGATTCTTTCTTCCTTGTTTTTTTCCTCTTTAAGCACTTCAGTGTTTTTCAAAGAACACTTCATTCTCCTTAATAATCTGAAGATTTGAGTTTCTTTCACTCTTTCCTGGTAGAGAAAACAACCTAGATTTTCTAATGTCATAATAATAGCTAGCTGCTACCTGACAATGGCAAAACTACAAACACAAAAAACCCCACAAACCACCCTCTGAAAGTTCCACAAAAATTTCTCTTATCATCTGTCGCTGTTGTAGCTCATTACTTTGTTCTCAGATCTTTTACTTATTACTATTGTAGCTAACTGCTCTGACAGATTGCCTGGTTTATACTAGTTGTTAACTTCTTGGAAGCTCCTGAACAAAGCTTCATAGCAACATCATATAAGCTATCTGTATCATGGACTTTCTGCACGTCTAAGGTGTACTCTGTCTTTTTCATGACAATACTTAGCAGTATGCCCAGTGGCCCTCCTTTGGCAAAGTTTCTGCCAAATCCCTAATACTTCTCTGGCTCTGTGGTTTATCCTCTTTCCATTTACCACTAGGAGTTCCTATACCTACTTGCCTATGTTCCATTTCTGCACTGAGCTTTAGTATATTCTAATGAAGAGTTTGAAAAGACACTAGGGTGTCTAAATGAAATATCCTTTGGCCTGGAGTGCAAATGAAGGTCAAAAATGGAGATTAGGCTTTAGAGGCCTTGGGCACAACTGCCTAGTAGCTGAAGCCATGAGAATAGATGAACTCACTGAATAGATGTGTTTAAAGAAATACACAAATTTGAAGTAAACAGAAGGGGGAAATTTTAGAAATTGTGTTTCAGTACATCTATAATTCCATGACCTCCTCTTACAAAATGTGAGTATGTACTAGCTTTATGACACTGGAAAAATTGTTTAACTTCCACAAACTTCTGTTTCCTTATTTATAAGATAGATTTAAGAGTGCCTACTTCATGAGGGTATTGCAGGTACCTTTGTACTTTGTAAACCTTGAAGTTTATTATTTTTATTCAGCAATTTTCAGCCATGTAGCATCATAAAGAGAACATTGATGATGGCTTTTGTGGCATCAAGCAACTTGTGAATCATTGAAAACACTATGTTTCCCAAATGCAATACTCTTTCTATTCATTTCTGGGCCTAGTTCATTGTTGGCCTATCTTTTTGACAATCTCTTCCCCTTTTTCCACTCTGTCATACCTCCTCTCTCTCTTCTTCCTTCCCCCCATAAACTGCATTTTGTAATCTACAATCTGGGCAATACGTTTTCAGGAGTATTAGAAGCTCTGAGTCTAAACATCTGTATTCTTTATTAAAATGCAAATGGAGTTAAGCTTTCAGGTACATACCTCCTTTCACTAACCTATCCCGTATTCTTGTTAGCCCATACAAAATTACTGTGCCTCTTTTTAGTATCAAGACTGATGCTCATCCATTTATCTCACCTTTGGAAAGGAAATCCTACTTTAGTCAGGAATATAATCTTATTCCAGCCCATAACTTTTGGATTTGAGGCACTAATGTGGACCATTAATTTGTATAAAATATATTATTTTACATCTCAAAGAAAAATTTCAGACTGTTGTTTCTGTCTGAATCTCACTCTGCTTTTCTAAGAAACTCAATTGCACCCTCACTGCTGATGAGCAGTCTTCTGTGATTGGTTCTCTTCTACATAGAATGATTGTTCTAAATGTATATTAGTGAATCCCTACTTCTGTCATCTCCTTCCTCCCCTTAATCAGATGACCTCACTTTTTGTTTTATTGAAAACATCATGGCAATCCAGGATAAACTTCCATATCTATCCTCAGAATCACTCTCTCTAAATATCTTGCTGGTTATCCTCTTATCTAAGGAAATTATGTCCCTCTGCCTTTCTGAGGTTAACATTTGCACCTGTGCTCTTAATCTCATGCCTTCTTACTTCCTCTAGGACCATGTTCTCTTAATTGTCCTCTGTCTCTAGTATTTTCAGTTTCTCCCTCTCTCTCTCCATTTTTCTCTCTGTCTTTCAGTGATACTTTATATCCTGGAAAAATTTTCAGTTGACCCTACTGCCTTTTAGCTATTATCTCGTTTATTTCAACAGTAAACTTTTCAAATGAGTAGTTGGAATTTGCTCTATTTCCTCACCACCCATTCTTTACCCCTCTATAATCTTAACCCCTTCTTCACTCTACCATAATCTGACAAGTCACCAGTGATTTGCCATATCCAGTAGGTTTTTTTGGTCCCAATTTTTTTCATTCCAAACACAAACAAAGAACATTTCCATAAACACAGGCAAGCACAAAAGAATTATATATGAAACCATTGATTTGCATATAATATTGCTTACTCATGCTCCCTCTCTCTGTGTATATGCATATATATGTATACACACACACACACACACACATATATTTATATATATGCATATATGTATGTAAATTCTACATGTTACTTTAAAAATTGTCTTGCTGGTCTTTGCTTCATTCTGAAATTCCTTCTTTTCTCTACTATGCATTAAAAAAAATTATCAGTTTTACCCCTCACCCCCTTTTTCACATAATTATTGTTAACTCCCTGGCAATGCCTCCTTTCCTTCATTTAAAAAACTGAGAGAAGCAGTTGGGTGAACCCCTTTTAACCAATAAGCATAGTTAAGCAAAAAGAATCTATATATTGTCCATATCTGAAAATGTATGTCTCTACTTTGTGTCCATGATTTCTCTGTTAGGAGGTAGGTAACATGCTTCATCATAAGTCCTACGCAGACTTGGTTTGTAGTTGCTTTGATTAGAGCTCTTAAATCTTTCAAAATTGTTTTTCCTCTTGGTGTTCTTGTATAATTTGTTTTCCTGGTTCTGCTAGTTCTGTCAGTTCCCAATACTTAGGATTCTCTGAAATTGTCTCTTTCATCATTTATTATAGAACAATAATGTTATGTCACATTATATTCATATGCCACAATTTGTTCAGTAATTCCCCAGTTGTCTAAGAGTAAGCTAAGGCAGACACGTAAATTCTGGTTCTTGCTTTTCTTCCCCTACCCCACCCCCTCAGATCCCTTCTCAGGCTCATGAAGTTTGCTTGTTTACAGCTATTCTCTCTTCGTATTTTCCCCCATTTCTGCTTAATTTTGTTGTATTCGATATATCTCTACACCAATAATGGTATCTTCAACCCCTTTTTTCCATTTTACATAAAAATGAGGTTTATCTAACGCCCATTCCCTCTTTCTACTTCTTCCATGTTTTCGTATACCCTTCTCAGGTACTCCAGTTATGAGAAATATCAAATTCAGCATCATCTTTCTACTTCCCCCACAAGTGTATATTCTTCTTTTACTCTCCCTTCAGTCCCTCAGAACTGACCAGTTCACCCCCATGACCTCTCTTTTTCTTGTTTAACTCTTTAATACCTTTTGAAGACATAAAGATTCTAAAGGGATAGTTGTTTATTTTCTCTCTATTAGGATGTTAGCACTACATCATCATATAGCTCTTTCCAGTTGTTAAAATCATTTTGCCTTTCTATGTTTTTCTGGACTCTTGTGTTTGTATTTTAAAGCTCCTTCTTAGTTCTGGTATTTTCATCCAAAATGTTTCAAAGTCCTCTATTCCACTAAAGGTCCATTGTTTTTCACCTGTAGGTTTATATTTAGCTCTGCAGAGAACATTGTTTTTTATTGTAAGCCTTTATCTCTTTTGCCTTTTGAAATATTATATCCTGGGTTCTCTTGTTTTATAGTAGAAGCTGTGAAGGCTTGTGTGATCCTAACCATGGTTCCTTGGTCTCTGAACTCTCTTTATGGCTATTTGCAGTCTTTTTTTTCTTTGATGTTGAGAGCTCTGAATTTTAGCTATGACATTTGTAAGACCTTTTTTAGAGATTCCTTTCAGGAGATGACAGATTATTCCTATCTTTTCTTTGCTCTCTTGTTCTAATAGATCCGAAGTTTTCATTTATGATTTCTTGAAATATAGCATTTAGGCTTTTTTTCCCTTTGATCATGGTTTTCACGAAGTTCAGCGATTCTTAAATTTTCTCTTTTTGACCTGTTTTCCAAGTCAGTTGTTTTTGATATCTGAGATCTTAAATTTTTTCAATTTTTAAATTTTGTTCTAATATTGCTTGTTATCTCACAGAGTTAATGGTTTCTAGTTGGTCTATTCATGTTTTCAGGGATTTTGTTTCTTGGACAAAATTTACCACTTTCTCTTAGAAACTGTTTTTCTTCCATTTCTTTCTTTGAGCCTTTTATTTCATTTTTTTCCTTAATATTCATGTAGTCTTTATGGAAAGTCATTTTTTTCCTTTGAGTCTCTGCTTAGAGTTGTTATGGAGTTGCTCACTCCTTCAACCAAATTTTGTTTCCCCTTCTTTCTCCTTTCTAACTTAGAAAGGTTTGGTCTTCCACACTCACAACTTCAACTCTCACATCAGTGCTTATGATTTCTAAATCTGTCTTTACTTCACACCTAAGCTTTGGCTTTGTAAATCCAACTTACCACTGGACTTTTCTACTTTTTTTTTTACACTGGATAGTATATACATGAAGATATGAACAGTAAAATTTTATATGAGCAGTAGTTTTAACAAATTCTTACTGTGCGCATCTAACATTCCAGAACCATTTGATGGAACAAATACAGCCAGAGCTGTGCATGAAAAGCAGAAGTTTGACATGATCAAGGATGAATTTCTCAAGGTAAATCAATGCTTCAGAATTGAAAGTATTATTTTCTTAGGTTTTGGTGAATTCCAGAATCAGTGGCCAAATAGTATTTGGAAGACAAAAAAACATTTAATATGAAACACTACTTTTTTATAATCTTTAAGAATAATGTGTACCCTGTATTCTTATACAATAAAAACATTTATTACTTGGAATTAAATAGACAAGTCCAAGGAAATGTGGGCATATGTGAATTTGCATAGTAATTTATACTCTGAATAATATCCACTGCAACCTCTCAGGAGCTAGAAATAGTCTTTGGAATGCTTTCCACTAGTTTCTGGGAGTTTTACTGTAGATGTCTGACTTAAAAGGACTGCATCTCTTCTACCTGTTTGTGTGTGAACCACACTAAGCAAGAAAAAATGCAGAGCAGTCGGCATTTACTTACTCTGTTTTGCCCCATATTTATGTGCCCAATACAGTAGTTCCTTTTGCCAGAAATCTTTCCCCTCTTCCTAATGTCATAGTATAAAACTCTAGTGTGGTATATTTGGGGAATTAAAAAAACAAGCACCTAAAACAAAAGTTGTAGGTTCATTTAAATTCAACAAACATTTGCTGAGTTTATATTATGGGTAAGGTATTGTCCTAGGAACACAAAGAGTAAACTAATTAAACTGTGAGGGTCCTTTAGGGGTCATAAAAAAAATAGAGAGAAAATGGACGTTGTTTGTGAGATAAAAGTGCCATTGTGAGTGTTAAAAGCAGTGCCTGAAATTTGGCTTTCCCTAATTTGCAAGTCAGAACAAAAGTAGAATGTGTGGCTAGGAGCATTGTTTCTGATGTAATAGAAACAACACTGGATGTGGTATCAGTTTTTGGATTATGGCTATGTACCTTGTAAAGTGTGCAGATCATTTAACTTTTCTGAGCCTTGGTTTCCCCATTTTAAAAGAGTTTTATCCTTTTTTTAAAACTTCATCATAGCTTCCCAGTAATACTTTTTCATCTACCATGTGGAACCTTCCTTTTTAGCAAAGAAGTAGAGGTAAACAAAATAAATTAATAATACATAGGCTATGTCTGATAGCCTATTCCTCATACTACCCCTTCAGTCCAAAACCTGTCTACCAGGAGGAGAGGAGAAAGTATGTTTTATTATCAGTCTTCTTGTTTGAAGATTGACCGTTAGTTTCTTCTGTTTCTTGCCCAGCCTACCTTACAAGGGTTATTGTGAGAATCAAGTGAAAGGTGTTTTAAAATACATATTACTTCCACTTCTAAGCAGATATACCTTTTTTAAAGTCCTACATGATTCCCTCGTTGAGAAATGGAGGTGACCCTGAGTACTCAAAAGGCTATGCAAGCAGTGGGCAAGCCATGGCAGTATCTACCAAGTTGGAAAGACTTGAGTACCAACTAAACTAACTAATCTGGGAAAATTGGTCCCTAAGTGAATGATGATGAATTTCTTCACACTTTCTGAAGATTGACAATTGAGGCATAGAGGTTGAGGTAAATAAGTACACTTAGAGTAGCTTTTAAGCATTTGCTTATCAATATTAACTTGTTAAACAAAGTTAATTGATTTTATTGATATATAGCTTTTTGTACAGATAATGCTACTAATCATAAAGTTCACTGATTAAACTCAGAACATATTAGAAAGAACTTCAGCTTTTGCTAAATACAAATCTTGAGTAAGCCTAAAAGGACCCCCATATAAAAATTGTTGATGACTCTCCTTTGTGAATAGTGCTCTTGAGTTCCCAGTTACATATGATATGGGGTTTACCATTTTAGTATTACTCTGATTCTCCTTCCTTGTTGGAATAGTGAAATTATATAGCTAGTGAGGTAAAGAATTATGAAAAAAAGCCATTATTTTTTAATTGTTGAACTAGATCAGGTGAAAAATTTAAAATCGTGTTACCTGTTTCTTTGAAAGGTAATGAATATATAAATAAAGCAAATGTAGATTTTTAAGAATGCTTTTTTTTTCTCTTTCCCAGTCATGGCACAGATTGAAAAGCAAGAGAGACTTGAACAGTATATTACCTTTAAGAGCTACTATGCAGAATAGATAACTGGCTTCTAATTCATTCCTAATTACTTCTGAGAAATAAAGGATGTTATTAACACCTCAATGTATTTTGTTCCCTCCATCATGGTTTATTTTTAATTAATATTTTCTTTTTTCAGATTTTGTTAAAAATATTTGTATAAAAGATTGCATATTTTATTATGGCATTTGCTACTATAAACCTTAGTTTAAAAATGCATTTCTAAAAATGTATATACATTGTTGACTTAAGTAAAGGCTGTTTTGCCATAAATTTCAGAACACAAAATTAACTGTATTTATGAAAGTGGTCAGAGCAATTAAAAGGACTTCAGAAGGATCAAAATGTAATTATACCATATTAACACAGAAGACATTTGTTAATTTGTGGGAAAGGTGTGATCAATTATACTCAAAGTTTAGCAACATTCAGTTGCTATTTCATTGTCCAGATCTGCTGCAAAATGAAAGTTGAAGCAAAAAAAAAAAGTTGACATAAATTTTTTTGTTTAAATTTCTAGGGTAGATGGGGGCCTTAGGATTTGACCATGTTAGCATAGGACAGGAGAGTACATTTGGGTTACTATTGGAATTACTTTTTCTTGTTGGAACAATAATACATTTTGCATCATAGTCCTATGAACACTGTACCCATTATGATCGATTCTTTGGAAAAATCTACTCAAAAGTTGACATACTCCGGGTATTTATCGTAGCTCAATGCAATGAGCTGTTTTCGTGTACTCAGCATTTTTCAATTTTTATTTTCCCTGTGACGTGAAACAACAGACACTTATCAAAGTTAAGGTTATATCAGGATTTTTCTGAATACTAAATTACAGGAATTATAATCTAAACTGGAATTTTTAAACAGTAAGCTACTATAAAATATTTTAAATGATCCATCACAAAATGAATATATGTAAATGTTTAATAATTGTAAAGAGTAGATCAGGTATCTTTTTTTTTTAAGTATTTCCTTTGCACATGAAGAAAATAATGGTGACTGCTGAAATAGCTGCTAAAATAAGCCAAGGTTTTTTTTTTAAATTTTGTGTAAATATTTGTAAATTGGTCAGCCATTGTAAATTGAAATATAAAAAGTAATTAAAATTTTTTAACTTTTTAAAAAAGACTGTATGAAACTTCTTTTAGACCTGCTGTAGCACAGTTTGTGCCTGTAATGTGTTTGTTGTTGCAGATCAATTCATATGTCTAAACTATTGCTTTTCATTCATTTCAGGAAGGTTCACATGTTCATTTTCCTCTTTAAGTTTAATATTTTGTATGGTGTCAAGTGGAATAAAGTTTATGTATGGAAAGTGTTAGTTTTTCCCTATGAATTTATGTTAATTTCATATTTCCTAGATAATTCTTATCATTAAATGGCCAGGATAGGTAGGAAGACACAGAAAATTTCACATGTATATTTTCTCCCCAAAGCATTTATAACTGACTCAAGAAAACTAAATGATTCTAAAGACCTGCATGTAATGCTATAAGGTTACTCTCTATGACCTATAAATAGTCTTAGTTTTTTCAATTAATTTCAACAAGTATTTCTTAAGCACCTACTATGTCAGCGTACTAATCTAGGTTCTAGGATCTTTTGATAACTTAACAAGTGGTTCCTATTTTTGTGTTTCAACAGTCTTATTAACCCTTTTATCATCATTCTTATTAGTAAACTTATTCGCATTATTATACCAGACTGTTTTGATAACACAGTGTCCTAAATAGTTTTTCCTTGCTACTTAAATGTAGGCCTGAAGATGAAAATTAACTGCAATACAAAGTATTTGTTAATCTGGTTCTGTTAGGGATGAATATGTTGTTTTGCCTAAATTAATTCCTCACTTTGTTGAAACTTAACCCTTCAAGCAGGAAAACTTAATCTAAACAATTTTCAAAAGATTGACTTATTGATGCTTTTTTAAAACACTGCCATTTCCCAATACTGACTCACCCCTTTCATCCCAGACTTTCACTTGTAATAAAGATACAGTTAAGCAAAATAAACCAGTATGCTGACTGTATCTAACAGCACATGTCCAAGTCTGCACTGTTCTCCACCAAGAGAAAGATGTTCCATCATCAGTCCTCTGAAAGCAAGTTTGGTCATTACATTGATCAGAGTACCAATTCTTTTTCATTTATTTTCCTTTACATTATTGTGTTCATTATGTAAATTATTCTCACTGATGACTACATCAGTTCATATGTCTCCCTCAATTTTTCTAAGTTATGGTTATTTTTATGTACTAATAATTATATTATTATACTACAATACCAGATTTTTGCCACCAAAATGAAGTTATCTCTAGGACCTTTCTGTCATTGACCTCCTGGGAATCTCTGCCCGTTAGTGGAATAATTATATATCTTTATAACTATATATGTACTATATATAACTATATACTGCACCTTGTGGTGCAGCCAAACTATCCTACATTGCTGTTTTTGACACATAGTATACAATTTCTTTTGTTGCCTTTTTACTGGCTGTTTCTAATTCATGCGATGCATTCTCTCCCTGCCTCCTCTTAGAGTCTCTAGTTTCCTTCAAAGTTTGACTCCAACACTATCTTCTATGTCAAACCTTTCCTGATTTCTCCCTCCCCCCCACAATGCCAGGAATGTAGTCCAAGGTTGGTCTTAGCAAGGATTGATTGACAATAGGATAAAGGCACAAGGGACTGGATTGTTGAGGATAGTGTACAATTGAATTGGTTCACCAAAGGATTGTAGTAAGGAAGTGGAAGGAGAATGTAGCAAATATAGAGTTGATGACTTAGGAGAGAACTGAGAAGTTGGTCATGAGAGAACAAAGAACAGGATTAGGATTATAAGGCAGTGAGAAAGCTAGAATAATAAAAGACTTGGATCAGATAAAGGAATATCTATTGTGCATGAATGTGGGGGCAGGACGCATGAATGAAAGCAAAATCAAGATCAAGACCATCTCTACAGAGCTGAGATGGGATAGAAGAATAGCTTGTGAGAAACAGATGGAGGAACTGGGAAGTTAGGGTGCTTTGAGGAAGTGTTAATAAATACACTGAAATCCCCTTGAATAGTGGTAGGAATTGGGGAGAAGAGAAAGACTGAGCCAGACACTGAATTCATTGGGAAATGGAGGAGAGTGTCCTGGAGTGGGGTATATTTGGATCATAATTTAAATTATTATTGAATTAGTACAGTTTATATATTTATGATTTATATATACAATATATAATACAATACAAATTAAATAAGCCTGGGAGGAGAGAAGAGTTTATTGAGTTATGGTAGTAGGAGACTGAAAGTGGCAATAAGGGAATGGGGGGTGGGGGCACAGGGTAGCATGAAGTATTCTGGGAATATGAATAGAAGTGAAACTGGTCCTAGAAAGGGTAGCCAGGGACACTTGTGTTCTTGCTTGCATTTACCTTCTTGTTAGTAATTTGGAGCATTTTTAATAGGGTTGATCATTTGCATATCTTCTGAAAGCTGTTCGTATCCTTTGCCCATTTATCTGTTGGGAAATGACACTTGGTATATATTTTAGTTTATTCCATATATGTATGTATATATATATATGTTGGAGATCTCACTTTTATCTGACATTTTATGCAATGTTTTTCCTACTTGACAGTTTCTTCATGGATTTTGTACACCATGCTAAAGCTTTTAAATTTTATATAATTAAAAAAAATTTTTTTTATCACCCCCTTCCCTTTCTCAGGTAAGAATTCCACTCTTTTGTTCTACCTTTTCCCATGACCCCAGATGTGAAATGTACCCTCTTCCATTCTCTGACACTTTTTATGGTGTAACTTCTTTTTTTAATATTTAGTTCTCATACCCATTTGAAACTCATTTTGATACATGTTATAAAGAATTGGTCTAGGGGCAGCTAGGTGATGCAGTGGATAGAGCACTGGCCCTGAAGTCAGGAGCACCTGCCTTCAAATCTGGCCTCAGATCGAACACTTGACACTCGCTAGCTATGTGATCCTGGGCAAGTCACTTAATCCTAATTGCCTTAAAAAAAATCAAGAATTGGTCTAAACCTAATTTCTATCTAGCTACTCTACTGTATTTCCATAACTTCTTGTTGAATATAGGAAGCCCTTCCCTCTTCTCAGTAGTTTGTTTATGACAGTTTCCTACGAATCATTCTGATCAGTAATTTCGTACATCATTTATTTTATTGTGATGCAGCGCAGTGAGGTCCCTGGGTGCTGGTAAGATATATGGAGCTTCTTGTTCTTGTACCAGAGGGCTTTAGACACAATTGATTTTGCTTCTCTTGTCTTGCCGCTTTTCTGTATGGCAGCTTCTTAGCACATTTTTGCTACCACTTATCTCATTGTACGCTTTTAACAAATATAGAGGCTGATTTCAAGAATTAGTTTTTCATCTAATGAGATAATGCTTATAAAATGGTTTGAAAGATCAATATCAGGTTGAGTTGTCCTAATTTTTCACACAGTTCTATATTTAGATTTGCATCTTCAGTGTGGAATAAAGTGCATGAGTTATGTGACAACTGTTTTCATAGGTATACTTTCCATTTGTATGCCATTGTTTTGAAATGGTTGAAGTTGTTAGAAGTCTCCTAGCCTGATAAATGGTATGTTGTAGACTTTTCAAACATAATATGTGTTAATCAGAATTTGATCAGCCTGGGCACTCCTAACCCATCTATACCTCATTTTTATGTGGTGCAGTTCTTACCTATGTCACTCCATAAAACTACTATGCAGTACTCTCCAATGTGCTTGAGACTAGAAAATATTCCTTTTTCTCATTATTTTATGGCCTACAGTGCAACACTTGTTCTGTCTGTCCACTTTCCCTCTGCATGATCAACTTATTCCCTTTTCCTAGAATACACATCTTTGATGATTATGCCACTTTTTAAAATAAAAATAATTATTGGCAATATGCTGAATTCTGCTTAAGAAGATCCTGGGTCCTTCCATTTTACTTTTTGGGTCATGTGAAATTATGATTGGGATAAAAAGAAAATTGTATTCAATTAGTTGAAGCCATATAGCATCAATGGAAGAATACTAATGTTAAAGGATGGACTTTTGGGGTCAGTGAGTGGCTTGGGACCATTGTAAACACCGAATAGTTAAATATGCTCCAGCTCAGTCTTGTCCTATTCAGAATCACAGAATTTGAGTTCAGTGGAGGGCACCTTGTCTCTTCTAGAGCATCACTGACAGGAGGTCTTCCATCCTCTACTTGAAGAACTGCAGTGATGGGGAACCTACGTCCTGTCCTTCGAACAACTCTGATTGTTAAAGTTTTCCCTTTCATCAAGCTAAAATGTGCGTCTTTATGATTTCCTTCCATGGTTCCTAATTCTTTCTGAGCTAAAGCAGCACAAATTATCCCTCTTTCAAGTGATAGCCTTTTAGGTACTTAGAAAATAGCTATCAAATTCCCCTCTTTTCTTCCTCCCCCTCCCCCCTTGGACACTTTCATCTTCTTTGCACTAACCATTGCCAATTTCTTCAACTTATCCTCATGGCTTATTTCAGTCCTTGACCTCTTTGGCACCTCAGTTTCCCCATCTTCAAGGTAAAGGCACAGTTGGACTAGATGACCTCTAAGGCCTTCTCTTCTTAACATCACCGATAACCATGATGGTGTGGTCACTGATCTAGAGCCAGATGTCCTGGAGAATGAAGTCCAGTGGGTCTTAGGAAGCATTACTAACAATAAGGCTAGTGGAAGTGAAGGAATTCTAGCTGAGCTATTTAAAATCCTAAAAGATGATGCTGTTAAAGTCTTGTACTCAACAGGTCAGAAAATTTGAAAAACTCAACAGTGGCCATTGGATTGGAAAAGATCAGTTTTCATCTAAAGAAAGGCCATGCCAAGGAGTGTTCAAATTACCAAAAAAAACCCAAACAAAAAAACTCTGCTTATTTCATATGCCAGCAAGATTATACTTAAGATTCAGCGAGCTAGACTTCAACCATATGTGAACTGAGAATTATCAGAAGAGCAGTCTGGTTTTCAAAGAGGCAGAGGAATTAGAGACCAAATTGCCAACTGGATTATGGAGAAAGCAAGGGAGTTCAAGAAAAAACAAAAACAGGAACATCTACTTCTGCTTCATTGACTACACAAGTCCACAAAGAAATCATCTTGTAGCAGAATACCACATCATCTTATTTCTTGAAGAGCGTGTATGCAGGCCAAGAAGCAATAATTGGAACTAAACATGAAACAACTGATTGGTTTAAGATTGAAAAAGGAGTACAACAAAGACTATGTATTACCTTATTTATTGAACTTGTATACAGAGTATATCATATGAAATGCCAGGTTGGATGAAACAAAAGCTGAAATTAAGGTTGCTGGGAGAAATATCAGCGATTTCAGATATGTAGATGATACCACTCTGATGGCAGAAAATGAAGAGTGTGAAATTAAAATTGATGAAGGTAAAGGAGAGGAATGTCAAAGCTGGCTTGAAGCTTAACATTCAAAAACTAAGATCTTGGCAATTGGCCCTATTACTTCCTAGCAAATGGAGAAGAAAAGGAATTAGTGTCAGATTTTATATTCTTGGGCTCAAAGATCACAGCAGACAGCAACTGCAACCATAAAATTAAAAGATGCTCCTGGGAAGAAAAGCTTTGGCAAATCTGAACAGCATACTAAAAAGCAGAGACATCATCTTGCTGACAAAAGTCCGAATTGTCCAAGCTGTGGTTTTTCCTGTAGCAATGTATGGCAGTGAGAGTTGGGATTGTAAGGAGAGCTGAGTGCCACAGAATTGGCACTTTTGAATTGTGATGCTGGAGAAGACTTTTGAGAGTATCTTTGGACATCAAGGAGATCAAATCAGCCAATATTAAATTAATTCAGGCTATTTTCACTGGAAGGTCAAATACTGAAGCTGAAGCTTAAATACCTTGGCCACATAATGAGAAGACAGGACTCATTGGAAAAGACTCAGATGTTGGGAGAGATTGAAGGCAAAAGGAGAAGGGGATGGCAGAGGAGGAGATGGATAGATAATGTCATGGGAACAATGAACATGAATGCACAGACTTCAACAGATGAGGGAGGATAGAGGGGTCTGGCGTGCTTTTGTCCATGGGGTCACAAAGAGTTGGACATAACCAAATGACTAAATGACAAAAAGAACCATTCCAAATCTAAATCTATGATGCTATTATATAAAAAATGCTATTGAGAAGAATTCATGGCATAGTAAGACAGAAGAGCTGGCCTTGTAGCGAGGAATACCAGGATTCAAGTACTGCCCTTTACGAATACAGGTTTGATGGCCCTGGGCAAGTCACATCCTTGCAGTGCTCTAAGCTACTCTCTTAAGTTGTAGGGAAGGTACCAACCTAGATTTTTTAAGGGAGTTTCTTGTAACAATGAAATCATAGATCTTTCCCCAGTTTTGCAAGGTATCAGTTCATATGTAATAGTTGGAAAAGCCCTCAGAGATCATGTGGTCTAGCCTGGAAACAGCAAGAATTGCCTTGGCAACACATAGTGGTCTTGCAGGCCCTCCTTAAAAAGATCCAATGAGAGGGAGCACACACATGCCTTCAGCCGGCTGATTTCCCTTTTGGACAGCTTTTATAAGAGCTTTTTCTCCCTCCTGATAGAGAAGGACAAATTGAGGGATTTGCTTTTTGGACATGCCCAATTTAGGAATTTAGTTTTGATATACGTGTTTGTAACTGTATGGAGGAAGAGAGAGTGAGGGAGTTGCATGTGGTCTCCATGGTCTGATTATCAGATCAAGAATTGAGAACTTATTCTGATCTTGCTCTTTTTTTATGCCCTTGAGAGGCTTTATTACATGGATGGAAAAAGTTGCAGTGTTGCCTCTGCACCTACTTTAAGGGTTCTTTGAGCTCCTGGATGAGAATGCTTGAGTAGAATGTTAACACTTTTTTTTAATCCAATAAATACTTAAAATCAACTTTAAAAATGAAAAAAAATTTCCTTTGAAACAAACACATCTCAGCAATTTCTACTCATTGGTTTTATAGTTGCCCTTGGGGGGCCAAGCAGAATAAGTTTAAGCCATTTCCATAAGAGAGTCCTTCAAATACATTTATATTCTCCTCAAGTCTTCTTAGGTGTACTCTAGTTCTTTTGACCAGTCCCACTATTCTGGACACTTTCTCCAGTTTATGTGCTTCCTAAAATATGTAGTCAGGACTTGAATGCACTATTCAATATGCAGTCTAACCGAGGTGCATATTAATATCATTTCCTTCATCCTGGACACTGTCTCAATACAGTCTTTGGTCAGCATTACCCTACTCCATAATATGAATTTGAAATTGTATATTGCAAATGAATTAGTATTCTAAACTAATGTTACTCTCTGCTGACATTCCTCTTCATATGGCAAGGAGAACTAGTGTGATAGGTATAAATTTTTAAATTCGAAATATATTTTCTCTTTTTCCTATCTCCCCTCCCCATTGTGGAAAAACAGTAAATAAAACCATTTTAACAAATGTGCAAGGTCAAGGAAAACAAATTCTCACATTGGTTATGTACAAAAAAAAGTTCTAACTTTATTTTTGAAGTGATTATTTACAAGCATAAGGTCTTTGAGTAATCTATGTCTTTGATCACTTTCATTTCTAAAATCTATACCATATTTGCCAACTTTTTAAAAAAAATCTTCCCCTCATGCCCATTTTAACTGAAAGAAAAAATAATTCATAAAGCACTTACTATATGTCGGAAGCTAAGTGCTGGGAATGTTAGTACAAGCAAGCAAAATAGTCCTTTCACTCAAGTTTTCTTTCCGATAGGAGTAGACAACTTTGCTTTGAAATTAACCAGCTTTCAAGTCTCTGTATTGACTTGTGGAAGATCCTGCAAAGTTCTTCATAGAATTTCTCTGTTTCACTTTCTGCAACAAAACTGCAGTTATCTTCTTTGTGATCTTTTTGCTTAAGTTCATTATGATCACACTAAGAAGAAATAACCAATTTCTTTTTGCCTTGGAGCATAAAATGAAACTAAATCAGTTGCTCTTATTTTTTTCTAAAGAGAGCCCTATCAATAAACATTTGTTAGGTGCTGTGCAAAGTGCTGGAGATTAAAAAAAAAAAAGAGGCAAAAGACAGTGCCTGCCCTCAAAGAGTTTAAATTCATTAATTTAACATCAAATTAATGTCTTTTGATTTAATCTATAGCAAGACTATCGATAAGAATTTTGTTCAGTTGCTCCAGTAGTGTATCCTCTTAGTCTTTGGACTAACATGTATAGTACCTTTCCCTTATTGTACAACTGTTCGCAAGAGATAGAAGATAGAAAGGCAAGGAACAGTGGTAAACTCTGCCAGCGCTTGTGTCTTATCTTTTAGGAACCCAAGCTGACTTCCAGATCACTGTGAAGCATTAGATTTGAATGTCATACGGGGAGCTTGACAGATGTTAAGTGTTGAGGGGACACATTAGTGAATCCTACAAAATAGTGAGGTTTCCAAGCTTTGTAACTGAGAGGCTTCCTGGCAGAAGGCAAGTGAGAGTGAACTATCCCAGCCTCCAAAAGTCTGTTGAAATTCTGAGGTTTTAAATACTCAGTCCCCAAAATAGGACAGGAGAACATTTAATAATAGGTCTTGGTGTGAAAGAAGTTTGGTACTTTGTTCAGAATCCTAGAGAGCCTGGGGTACAGTGATTGATGTAGCATGTAGTACAAGGGAAAGAATTCTGATGCCAGAGTCTGAAAACCTGGATTCAAATCCCACCTCTCATGCTTTTTCTTCCCGTATGACTTTGGGCAGCAAGTCACTTAACTTCCTTGTGCCTCCCTTGTCTGTAAGGTGAGGTGGGGTTGGACTAGTTGGCTTCTGAGGTAATTTCTAGTCTCTAGATCCATCGTCCTTTAAGTTTGCACTTAGAATCAAAGCATTTCCCAAGGCAGTTCTGAAAGACTCATTGCAAAATACTGTCCACCTCTAGAGAGAGAACTGAGCTCTGAGTGCAGATTGAAGTATACTTTTTTCACTTTTTAAATTTTTCTTGGTTTTTATTTTTGTTGCAACATGGCTAATATGGAAATATGTTTTGCATGATTTAACATGTATAACGATATCATTGCTTGCCTTTTCAGTGGGTGAGGAGGGAGGGATGGAAAGGAGGGTAAGAATTTGGAGCTATATACAATGTTAAGAATAAATAATAATTTGTTGGGTTTTTTAAAAAATAGAATTATAGCATCTCAGAGTTGGAAAGAGCCTCAGTAATCCAGTCCTGAACTAGATTCCCTTTACCCATACCTAAACAGGAATCCCCTTTACAACTGTTGGAACCCATGTTCATTAGCCTCCAATTAATGCCTCTGGTGAAGAGGAGCCTTCAGAAAGGAGGGAGCATTTCTAAGTCAGATATGGGACTTCTATACAAGAAGGGAAAGCTGGGAAGGCATCTGTGTGGATGCTGCCATGCCATCCCCTCAATCTAGACATATATGGAGGATCAATACCTTCTGAGGTGACCCATTCCACTTTTGGACAGCAGTAATTATTGAGAATTTCTTCCTTCCATCAAGCTTCAATTGGCTTCTCTGAATTTTCTACCCATTCTTCTTAGTTCTGCCCTTCGAGGCCAAGAAACAAGTATAATTCTTTAGTAGAGAACTCCTAAATATTTGAAAACAGCTGTCATATTTCGCTATCTTCTATCCGCCAAGTTAAACATCCCTGGTTTCTTCAACTCATGGTCCTATGGCAGAGTAAATTAGGGCTACTCACTGGAGCAGTTGGAACAAGGCCTTTCTTTGGGTTTCAGTTTGAGGAATTGTAAATAAGAAGATTCTATCAGTTTTTCCTACTCAGTTTAATCCTAACATTTTAGTAGTAAATGCCTCTCCAAATGAGTGATTAGGTGGTAACCCAGCATCCTCACTGGAAAGGAAAAGGAGGCGGCCCAGGCTCACGACCTACATGTCTAAAAAAGATTTATTGGGGGATATTCTTTGCAAGCATACTTCTTACCCTGGAAGATCCATCTATTCCTGTGGTTCCCTCTTTTAATTGATGAGTTTCTCCCCAAACCTCCATTTTGAGGAAGTGCCCAGGCTATATATGCTCACTTCACTCCTCTTCCAACTCTGCTCCTAACTGTCATGACTTCTCAACCAGGCCTCTGCGTTTTGAAGTCTCTTCTCTCTCTCCTGCCTCCCAACTTTTCAGCTCCCTTTTATTCATTGTCTTCTCCCATTAGAATGTCAGCTTCTTGAGGGCTGGGATTGGCTTTCTTTTTGCTTCTGATTTTATTTCCACTGTTTAATATTTTGGTAGTAAATGCCTTATGGTAAATACTTAATAAATGCTTATCAATCTTTGCTCTACTCCATATCTATGTTTTGGTATCTTTAATTGCAATCATTAGTTGAATATGAACTTCTTGAGGGTAGGGACTTGGTAGTACCTGGTTGTAGTAAGCTAAATTAATAAATGTTTGTTAATTGACTGAATGTAGAATTGGAACATTTATTCATTTACCAGAGTTTAACTAATAAGCTGCATGTGCAGAATCTGATCTGTGATCCTAGATGCTGTAGAGCTCTTTGGGCCCAGATAGATGTTTATCTGTGAAGTTATAATTGGGGAAATAGAAGGGAAACATCTAGTTCAGTGGGGAAAGCTTAAAAAAAATTAACAATTACAACTATATAGGTATTTACTATTGTTGTTCAGTGGTGTCCGACCCTTTGTGACCCCAGTTGAGATTTTCTCGGCACAGATACTGAAGTGGCTTGCCATTTCCTTCTCCTGCTCATTTTACAGATAAGGTAACAGGCAAACAAGGTTAAATGATCTGCCCAGGGCCACACAGCCAGCAAGTGTCTGATGCCAGATTTGAACTCAGGAAGATGAGTCTTTGTGACTCCAGGCCTGGCACTCTATCCTGGCCACCTAGCTGCCCCATATCTAGGTATACAGGATAGTAACCAATTAATAGGGACATTAACAGAGATTTCTGCCTCTAAATTGATTAGCCAGTGCCAGGAGGGCAGCCTGGGTTGATTCTCTCAAGTGAAGTTCCTATGCCTTAAGGAGGTTCTTGTAACTTTCCCTTCAAGGGAATGCAATTCATATGAATGCAAATTCAGATTCTGTAGAGGAGAGGGAATAATATCCAATCTGAGAATCCTAATAGGAGAAAAGAAAATTACTATTTAATAAAGCTATGTATCAATAAACAAATGCATGTATGCATGCTCTTATTTTCTAAGCAAACTAGTGGGTCAGTTATATTCCTCTGAGTGAGGTTAGGTGACATTTGTAGCTAGGAAACTCTAAGAAGCAAATGTATACTTATACACATAATGGAAAAGGCCAGAGAAACCGCAAGACAGACACCATGAAATTAATGGTCACCGTCATAGCTTTAACAGATCCTACCACACATGGATTCTAGTTCCTTCAACTTTCTGGCTAGATGTTAGCTGCTTTAAGCCATTCTTCATCATCAATCCTAAAATGTCACGCCTGGAACAGAATGCATCACTCTAAATTTGAGCCAACTAGTATATCCGATATAGGGTTGTTGTCTCTTTAAAACTGGACACCATGCCTTAATGCTGCCTAATGCTTCAATACCTATTTTGAGTGCCATATACTGTTGTCTCATTGAGTTTTCATTCCATTAAAATCTGCATGTCTTTTTCATGTGAATTATTTAACCATGACTCTCCTATGCAGTAGTTAGGGAATTTTAAAATTAGTAATGTTCAAGCAGAATGCTTGAAAAACCTGGACTTACATGAACTGATGTGAAGTGAAGTAAGCAGAACCAGGAGAACATTATACATAGCAACATCAATACTGTACGATGATCAACTGTGAATGACTTAGCTATGCTCAACAGTACAATGATCCAAGACAATGCCAAAAGACTTATGAGGAAAAATGCTGCCCAACTCCAGGGAAAGAACTGATGGAGTCTGAATGCAGATTGAAACATACTTTTTTTTTTAACTTTATTTTTCTGATGGTTTTTTTGTCTGTTTTCTTTCACAACATGAATAATAAGGAAATATGGCTGCACATGTATAACCTATATCAAATTACTTGCCTTCTCAATGAGGGGAAAAGGGAAGGAGGGAGAGAATTTGGAACTCAACATTTTAAAAAATGAATGTTAAAAATTGTTTTTCATGTAATTGGGGGAAATATTAAATAAACTTAAAATGTAGTCATATTTATACATGTCCTTATTAAGATTTGCCATATTAAATTAAATCCACTGTTTGAGGCTGTCCAGATTTTGGATATTAACTGTTTTAGCTAACTGCCTTAGCCCTCTTAGTTTCAGGTTATTTGCTTTTATTCCCAGTGCTGTGGGGAAAGACAAAGGTGGGAGGATATTGAGGAGTTGTGGAATGGATAGGTGGAAAAGGAAGGATCCGGAAATACCATCTTTTTTTCAGCACTGTCATAAGTGGGGTTCCTTATGGGGTGGGAGGAAGGAATGTATTTTGAAGTAGGAAGAACTGGGAAGATTTACCTTTCCAAAGCAGTGTATTTCTTCTTGTAACACAACTTGATTTGAAAGGCATTGTGAGTTCATAGTATCATAGATTTAGATCTGGAAAAGGCCTTCAAAGACCATCAAATCCAATTCCCTTATTTTATAGAAGAGGAACAGAAGCAAGTTAAGTGCCTTTCACAGGGTCAGACTAAGTAAGTGTTAGAGGTAGGATTTTAATTCACATCTTCTTGACTCCAAGTCCAGCTTTCTAACTTCTATGGCATCTGGTTATCTATCTGAGTACAAATTATACTACTTCAACAGAATGCAAACTCCATGAAGGCAAGGATTATTTTATTTTTGTCTTCTTTCTCAAAAATCTCTAACAAAGGGCCTTGCACATTGTAGGTAATTAATATGTCTTTCTCATGTGAATAAAGAATGCTGTAAGAGAATTTTTGCTTGGGATAGTAATTGAACCTGACCTTCTGATCTATGATTTTATGATTCTAAAGGACTTTGGGGGTGGGGTTGGAGAAAGGACTGTATGTGCGTAGAGTATCTCTGACATTTGGCCCAAGCATATGAAGGACCTAAATTAGTGAATAGTTTATTACATTAGTTCCTAAATATATCAGGTTTGAGGGCCAGTAGATTGGGGAACTCTGTTAGCAAAACAGACTTATAATCATGGCATTTTAATGTTTGTTTTAGCATGTGGAATTTGCTTTCTTGTTTTTATAAGCAGTTCTAGCCACACATCCTTCTGAAAGGAGCCCTGGAATTTGCCCTCTCTCCCCATTAGTGCATAATGTAGCAACAAAGAGTGAGGGGCTTCAGTCTCCCAGAACCATTTTAGCTGTATCAGGCAGCATATGGGCAGGGTGTTCTGAATTTCATATCTGCAGATGGCCATTTTACAGCATCCCTGTTTCCAAGAGCTGGGTATGATCCATCCTGCTCCAAGGAAGTAATCTGGCCCCACAAGGAAGGTCATCCTCTGATCTCTAAACAAAGTGAAAAAGTCAAAGTGGTCAGTATAAAGGAAGATGATCAGATACCATGTCCCCTGAGATCTTTGCCCAGCTTGGTTGGGGTACAGGGGAAAGGTCTGGATGGCTTGGGTGGCTTTTTGGAATTCTAGTGGTGGGAAAAAAAAAAAAGCTCTAGGCCAAATTCTTAACCTAGGATCCATGCATTGATTTCAGTGGGTCAGCGAACTTAAATGGGAAAAAGAAATTAGTCTTTATTTCAATATGATTGGTTTCCTTTGCAATCCTATTTTATTTTATGGATTTAAAATAGTATTCTGAGAAGGGGTCCATAGACTTCATCAGATTACTTTTAAAAGGAAACCTTGCCCTGGGCCTTGAGCTAATGTGGAACATTTTCTTCTCTCAGTCTTTTCTTCTGGATTATAAATGAAGCTAATAGGCAGCGAGGTGGTGCAGTGCTGAGCCTGGAGTCAGGAACACTTGAATTCACATCCAGCCTCAGATACTTACTAGCTGTGTGACCCTAGGCAAGTCCATTAACCTCTGTTTACCTCAGTTCCCACATCTGTAAAATGGGGTAATGATGGTACTTCCTATT
This sequence comes from Phascolarctos cinereus, assembly GCF_003287225.1. Lineage (NCBI taxonomy): Eukaryota > Metazoa > Chordata > Mammalia > Diprotodontia > Phascolarctidae > Phascolarctos > Phascolarctos cinereus. Next base: position 322,012,397 of record NW_027555847.1, read on the forward strand.
TAAAGAGTTAGTAGCAGGTGCTGTTCCCAGGGTTGTTGTGAACATACAATGAATAATAGTTGTAAAGTGCTTAGCACAGTGCCTGGCACATATTAAGCGCTATATAAATATTATCTATTATTAATCCCTTGCAATTTGGCTCAATGTGTATGAGGTGGTGGTTGAGTGTTGGGTGGTACAGGCAGGAGGCACCCACAGGGAAAACATGTTTCCCCAATTAGAATTCTGCACTTACCCCTCAAATCCTGGAAACCCCACCTACCCCCCCTCCAGGACCTTTTCCAACAACCCCTGCACTGGGAGATGGACAGAGAGCATCCATCCTTTGGCATTCAAAGCAGAGGTTCCCAAGGGGAAAGAGCAGGTTTTGCTGGCCAGCCGGGGGCACCCGCTTACAGAATAGAGATTTGGGTGGTGGGGAATGTGGGGAGGGTGGGGAAGATAGGAATCTAGCAGCTCAGTGGGCCTGCCTGGGCCTCCCATCCATTTCTCCCCTCCCACTCCACCCTAATCAGGTGAGAAGAGCGCTCCATTCTACCCCTCCACGGGGTCTGAACTGGGAAGAAGAAGAAAGATTGGTTGAATAATCTAGTTCCTCACTAAACTCTGGGTTTCGTCGTCCAAAGTCCCTTCCCCCAGCTCAGAAAGAACAGCTGATACCCCTTGATCCCCGGGAGCCCGTCCGGGGTGTAGACTTCCAGGCGTCCAGAGCCTGCCAGGGCTTTGCCTAAAATGGATCGGAGGGAGGGCTGGTTGGGAGGGTTGGCACCGGCAGCAAACGCGGGGAGAGGGAGAAGAAGCTGGAACTGCAGCGGCATCAGAAACTTGGGACTGTAACTTTGACGACTTCTATTTAAAGTCCCCTCCCCCCCGCCATCCCCACCCGCCAAGTCTCGGGAACCTGAGCCCGGGAGCAGGACGACTTGACAGACAGAAAAGCCCCAGACGCAGGTCAGGAGGGCAGAGTTAGAGGGGGAACACCAAGTGAGTAGGGAAGGAAGCCTCTTAGCCCCAGCTAGAGGCCTGAGAGATGGAGAGCGCCCAATACGACCCAGCTCCGACCTCCGACAGCTACCTCGGCTCGGAGGAGGAGACAGAGCTGGAGACAGAAGAGGAGTCTGAAGGAGAGGAAGAAACCACCGCAGAAACTGAGGAGGAGCTGGACAGCAGCAGGTAGTGCCTCCCCTCGCTTTCCTACCTCCCCTTCTTTTCACCTCTCTGCCTCTTCTTCCTCCCTTCCCCTCTTCCTTTCTTCCCTTTCCCCCCACCCTTTCTTCTTTCCCTCCTTTCCTTCCCTCTCAGCCTTTCTTCTTTCCTTTCTCTTTGCCCTCTTCCTCTCCCTCCTCACTTTCTCTCCTCTCCTTCATGAAGGCTGGGGGATAGGGGTGGGAAGGCGGTTCTTGCTAAGAAATTCACCCATTTCTTATGATAAATCAAAAGGCGGGCATCAGAGGATAGGGCTAGAGATACTTGGAAAAAGAACTGGTTTCCAGTTCGCTTTTCTCCCCAAATACTTGGCTGGAGCCTCCACCTGGGACACGCTTCCTATTTAAAGAGTTAGTAGCAGGTGCTGTTCCCTCGAGTGATAGACAGCTCAGGCTTCTGAAAAATCTTGGGCCCTTCCCCCTCCCCATCCCTGCTTTTTTCCTGGACTCTGGTGACTCGATGCTCTTGATGATCTTGTTTACTCAGAATATAGACTTGGGTGAATGCTGGTTGCATGTCTCCTGCAATGTGCTGGAGCAATCAAAAGCTTAATGTGGCACAAGACTTTGGAACAACCTTGAACTTTCTTCCACTCTCTTGCTGAGAGGCAATAGATGTTTGCTTTTAATTCCGTTTGACAGGTTTTTAGTGACCAAGTTACAAGGGGCATCAGCACTGCTATAACTTGTGTTATGCTTCTGCTTTGGGATATGCTAATGCAAAGCCTTCAGTTTCTCTGGAAGAAGTTGGATTTGCTTTAGTTAAAGAAGATTGTCCGAAGTTCTATTTGGCATAAATCGTAAAATTCACACTGAAAGAAACTTTAGAGGCTTTGCAACCTTGTTACAGCTGAGGAACCGAGGCACCAAGAAATTCTGTGACCTGGCAAGGGTCACTTAACACTGGAAGTGTTAAAGGTGGAATTTGAGTGGTCTTCCCACTCCACTTGTTTCATGCATGGTCTCAAACCCCAGAGCCTACCTTAGTGTAAACCTTAGTGTAAATGTGACAATCTGGAGCTGTTTTTTTCTGCAACCCCCACTTCCTTTTTTCTTTCTGGAAAGAAAACAGCAGCTCACATTTATCTAACTTTTATTTATAAACTGCCTCCTATCAATTCCCTGAGCTAGTGTAATAGAAGCAGAACCATTCCTGTTTCACAAATGAAGAAAAAAACTCAGAGAGGTCAAGACCTGTGACATGACTAATAAGTAGTAAAGTTGGGAATCCAGCCCAGTGATCTTCTGACTTCGAGCCCCATTGCTGTTTCCATTATCCCTCTAGGCCCACATGATAAGGGCAAAGCCAGTGGTATCTGTATTTTTCCCTGTTTATTTTTTAAATCTCATCCTTGATTTTAATTTTTACTTACAACTTCACTAATGTGAAAATATGTTTAATAGGAATATAAATGTATAGCCTATATCAGATTGTGTACCTTCTTGGGGGAGGGTGGTGGGGAGGAAGGGGGAGAAAAATTTTAAACTGAAAAGCATATGGAAGTGATTGTGGATAAATCAAAATTAATAAAATAAACTTTTAAAAAATCTCACTTTTTAATCTTAATTCACAAGAGTTCTTTGAATTTGCCTTGTATGCCTATAAGAAAGTGACTTTCTAAATCTACCAGAGCTTAGACACTTTGGCCTTGTCTGTTTTTAGTGTTAAGGGAAGGAGGCCTAAGCAAGAGCATCATTACCTCACCCAGGTAGGCTCAGAGAAATCAACCAAGTTTTCATTTGCTGTTTCTCTGCTTCAAAATGAGGCACAGATAAGTAGTAAATACAAGATGTATATAAAATAAATATAAGCCACTTGGGTGGCCTGGAGGACCGGCAATTTTGGGAATCAGGAAAGACTTCTTGAAGGAGGTGACACTTAAGCTGAGCTTTGAAGGGAACTATTATTTCCAAGAGACCAAGGTAAGGAGTACATTTAAGATATGTAGGACAGTCCATGACACAGAGACTGGAGATGACTGTCACATAGGAGGAGAGGGGTAAAAAGCAGGTAAGCCAGTTTGTCTGGAGGCTAGAATTTGTGAGGGAAGGTACTATGTAATCAGGCTGGAAAAACTGGTTAGAACCAGATTGTGAGGGAGTTTAGATGCCAAGCAGAGTGGTTTGTATTTTTTCTTTTCTTTTTTTTTCTTTTTTTTTTTTTTGGTAAGGCAATTGGGGTTGTGACTTGCCCAGGGTCACACAGCTAGTAAGTGTCATGTGTCTGAGGCCAGATTTGAACTCAGGTCCTCCTGACTCCAAGGCTGGAACTTATCCACTGTGCCACCTAGCTGCCCCCCTGTATTTTTTCTTTAAAGCAATAGAAAGCCATTGAAGCTTCTTGAGCAGAGGAGTGACATGGTCAGTCTTACACTCCAATATCAAATATCAAATTGCAAAGACAGTGGTGATCTGCATTGGTAGAGGGGATTCCCCACAGGGAATTCTCCATATCAAAGAAACCACGGATCTAGTCCCTATCGAAATTTATGTATTCACCGATATCAATCACAGCCCATCCATGCCTACGGCAACTTCTGTCCAAGTCTTCCAATGGGTTGACCAAAAGAAGTTCCCCCAATGTTCTGAGAGATTTGCTTATGGCATTGAAAGATTACCAGTGGGCTGTCTATCCATAGGTTATCCATATGACCAGCCCATATACTTTACTGACCACACAGTCCTTTTATGACATCCTTTCATCAAGTTCTTCATAGTCTCTTATTGGTTAAGTGTTAACCATCTGCTTACTCCCACTCAGCATGTACCTCTCATTGCCTTCTGAGGGCTACTCATTTACAACTCATTTATAGAGCAGATTACAATTGGCAGAACTTTTTTTCCCATCACAACCTTAGCTAGATAATGTAAGTATGATTCGTTTCTCCATTTTATAGTATTCTTTAATAATGATGACATTAATAATAGCAATAGGGACTGAACTTGCAATTTTATTGGTATAGGGAGTTCCTGGTGAGGAAATTCATTTTTACCAATGGAGTTTAGTCCCTACTCTGCAATGTATATCTTAGAGAATAGCCTAGAGTAGTGAAAGAAGTGACTTGCTCAGGGTCATACAGCCAGTCTGTGCCAAAGGCAAAACTCAAACTCAAGTCTTCTTGGCTCTAAGGTGACTTTCTATGCTTCATAAAATAAGTCTGACAAGGTCCCAGCCCACAACAGAGAAGGAGGAATTGCCCAAGAAGCACCTGACTATCTCTGACTCTCGCTTCTAATTTTAGCCCCTAAGGTAGCTGCAGGGAGGATGGCTGTTCTCACCCTTTCTTTGCCTTCAACTGTAGCATGCACTGCGTTGGCCAAAGTGGGGACCACAGCCGGGTTTTCAAAGCTGGTCAGGCCTTGGTGCTGCTGCTACTGCTGCTGATGGGGTCGGGGGAGGGAGAAGGGTGGTCCCTTTTACAAGGTTAGAAGCTCAGCATTCCACTCCAACCCCCTTCTCCTGCTGGGTTTCTGAGCGGGAGAGCCACGGGAAAAAGCAACCAATTAAGATTATCCTGGCAGTGGTTTCAAGTGTATATGAACTTGGGATCTCTAAGATATTCTTCTAGCTCTCCAGGCATGAAATCTTGTGGGCCTTGACCAAGGTGGTAGTAATGGAAATTAATGTGAAAATAGTTGGGGGCGGGGCAAGGAAAAGGTACAGATTATTGGCTATATTAACCTTGAGGGCATGACTGAGTGGGCCACTACAATGGTGGGGGGTGAGGGGTGGGGAAGGGTGAACATAAGTAGGGTAAAGGGGAGGGTGAGAAGAGTGTCTGCAAGGTAGAGCTAGTAGGGAAATGAATCTCACCTTACCCTTCTTCAACATTTTACCTAGAGCTAGCCCTACCTTGTGTATCCAAGTATACTAAAGTTGCCCTGATGATTATATTCAATTCAATTCAGTAAACATTTATTGTCTGCTCTTTGTCAGGCTCTGCAGCAGGTGTTGGGAAAACAAAGACAAAATAGAACAAGTCCTTCCTGCCCTCTGGGAGCTTATGTTCTACTGGACGTTTTGCAGTAATGCCCCATACCTCCCGGGACTAGGTTTTGGTCCCTGGAAGACTGAGTTAGGGTCTAGGGTTCTATCTTCTAAGAATCTTTGAATTTATCCTTAGTGACAGTTTACTTTTTACTCACCGTTGAGGGAAGGAGGCTTTTGGTCCCAATTCTTAATCTTGGTCACTTTTAAAGGGGATTGAGAAGATAACAGAAGGAGACTACATTTTTCCAGATTGATCACCCATGTATTTCAGTGTTCATGAGAAAGATTAGTCTTTTCACGAAAGATTTCTACAAAAGTTAAAAAAAAGTTTCTTGAGTTAAAATCTCACATGGGGTGTGTGTGTGTGTGTGTGTGTGTGTGTGTGTGTGTGTGTGTGTGTGTGTGTGTGTGTGTGTAACAAGATGTGTTAAGTACGCCTGACTTGTATAAATCATCGACTGTGTCAGAGTAGGAAAAGGTCTTTGGAGACCTTCAAATCTGGTCAGATCATGGTGCTGCTGTTCCTGTCGATGATGAGGACGAGTCCAGACCTTCTTCACCTTTTCTGAGTCTTGGATCCCTTGGGCACTCCATGAAAGCCTATGCATCCCTTCTCAGAATAATGTTTTTATATACATTAAATAAAATATATAGGATTACAAAGGAAACCAATTATAGTGAAATACAGTTATCAAAATAGTTTTAAAAAAAAAACATGTTCATGAATTCCAGGTTAAGAATCTCGAAATCTAGTCTAACCTAATTTTAAAGCTCCAAGAGGTTAAATGATTTGACTAAGACTTTTTGGGCTAGAACTAATATCTTCTGACCCTAAACCCAGTACCCTTTCCACTATATCAAAATGGAAATTAATTACACTAAAAAAACATAACTGAAACTAGCTATTTTAATATAAATAATAAACGAGCTGTAAGTTGTAAATCATCTAGGAGAATAAAAAGTGATGTTTGCAAAACATCCTTTGGTGTCTAGGTGACAGCACAAATTATCCCTTGACTCTTTTAGTTGACATACAGTAGATATGTATGTATATGTATATATGTGTGTGTGTATTGTATATACACATATACATATGTATTCCTCAGATTTTTATTCTTTCTCAGAAATGTATTATGTAATAGTTCCTTTTAAAATAGATTGTTTAAGACTTACCTCCTTTTCAAAGAAAGGTGGTGTACTACAGATAACCAGGAAGTGTTGATTTGGTGTCCCTGCCTATTGACTTTAACTGTTTTTGTTGTTATTGTTGTTATAAAGGGACAGGTGGTGAGGAGGGTTATCCAGAAGAGATTGCAGTATGAAAATGAAACAACCAAAAGAATAAAATATTTAAAAATATGTACATTGTTTAGCCTCCATTTTTGCCTTGATATAATTCAAATTATCTGCTTGTGTGTAATAAATATCCTTCAGCCTCTTTATTACTTTCTGCACGCACAGATGGCTATCAAGAAATAAATGCCTCTTCTTTCCAGCTTTTTCTTTTTCATTTTTAATATATTTTATTTTCCCCCCAATTACATGTTAAAAACAATTTTTTTTGTCCTATTAGCCAATCTGGTAAGTGTGAGGTGGTACTTCAGAGTTGTTTTAATTTGCATTTCTCTAATCAGTAGTGATTTAGAGCATTTTTTCTTATGACTATAGATTTCTAGCTTCTTTTAAAGGAAGGATCCTTTAAAACTTTGCAGCACTTTTGAGTGTCAGGATAAAGTCAGGGAAATAATATGAGATTTGGAGTCAAGGAGCCTGAATTCAAAGTCTGACTGTTATTTACTAGCTGTGTGACTTTGAGTAAGTCATTTAACCTCTCTCTGGGCCTCAGTTTCCTTATCTGTAAAATGGTCATTGAGGTCCCTTTCAGCTCTCAACCTATGACCCTATATTCTACTGGAGCCAATTCTTTTTTCCCTCGTTCATACATGTGAAATTCTTTCCATAACAGGGCCCCTAGACCATAGTCACTTCTTTCAAGTGTGACTTTCTCATAGTCCATTTAAAATAAAATAATTACTATTGGTTTGTCATATTATTTTTTATTAAAAATGACTTGAGCATTTGATGAAATCATTGTAGGAAACAAGCCTCTTGGAAGTTGAAAGAAATGTGCTAATATTTTATCTTATCAGCATGAAACACCCTCCATTTACATGTATCTATTTATATAGTGCCTGTCCATTGCAGGACTTATTAGGTATTTTGGGAAAATGAGCCAGTGTTTGGAGGTCATTGGACAAAGCTGGTATCAGAAGGGGGGCTATTCAGGATGCTAGACAAGAAGAGAAGAGAATGAAGGAAAGGGAGGAACTTAGAGCCCCCTCCAATCAAAGAATTCAAGTAGTGACTGCCCAAGATTCCTGATGCCCTGGGGATGGCTTTGCTTCAGCGTGGAAAAACAAATGGTTTATTCTTCTGTTAGGGTATGCAATATTCATGGGATATTGATCAACTGTGAAGGACCATAAAAAGTGATGTTTATGTCCTGAATTTGGACACTGGATCCTAGACTTGGATTCCAGACTCAGAATTGTCTCCCTATCTTACCTGTCATAGAGCTGGAAGGAATCTCAGAGATCAACTCGTCCAACCCTTCATTTTACAGATGACGTCCAGAGAGGGGAAATAACTTGACTAAACTCACACAGTTAATTCAGTCACAGAACCGAGACAAATGCAGAGCTTCTAGTTGCCAGTCTACTGTACCACACAATCATATTTAGTGGGAGTAGGGTGTGGTGGGGTCACAATGAGGAATATAGCTTGTTAGAAGGAGAAACCATTTGAGGTTCATGGATTTAGAGTTGGAAGACACCTTATAGGTCATCCAGTCCTATCCCTTCATTTTACAGATAAGGTAACTGAGACCCAGAGAAGGTAAGCCTAAGGTCATGCAGACAGTGAGTGACAAAGTCAGCATTTGAATCCAGGTTCATTGACTCCAATTCTAATCCTCTTTCCATTTTTGAGCAAGTTGTTATCTGTTAATCCATCAGTGGTGATGGAATTTGGAGTTATTACTTGTGAGTAAAATACTTCCAGTTCCTAATGTGTAAGTCATTTTAAGTCAATCAAGCAAATGTGTTGAGCACCTCTATTGTCTGTAAGGCACTATGTTGTTGTTCAGTTTCTGACTCTTTGTGACCCCATTTAGGGTTTTCTTGGTAAAGAGACTGGAATGGTTTGCCATTTACTTCTCCAGCTTATTTTACAGATGAGGAAACTGAGGCAAACAGGGTTAAGAACTTGCCCAGGGTCACATAGCTGGGAAGTGTCTGAGGCCAGATTTGAACTCAGATGAGTATTCCTGACTCTGGGCCGTGCACTCTATCCACTGCGCCACCTAGCTGTCCCTATTCATTTGCCAGTTGTTAAATGTGCCTTGGCATCTGATGATGTTCCCAGGAGCTTTGGATGCACTTTGAATTTCAGAGGGGACTGTGATAAGTCTAGAAGGATTCCCCAATTAAGATCTGTGGGGTCAACATTCCCACTTTCTGTGACTTGTCAGGGGGAAAACATTCCAGTCATTCAACAGGCCTCTATCACTCACACACTAGCCAGATCACAGGCAGTAATGCCTGGTCTTAAAAGTCACAGATAGGTCAGAAAGGATCAGAATCAGCTTTGTTTAAAGACTCTGAGAAGGCCATGAATTAAGGCTACCAAAGTAGTTTCAGTTCTGTATCTTAATCAGATAAAAGTGGGAGGATTAATTCATTCTATTTTTCACACTACCAAACTCTAAATGCTAAAAGCCTTCAGAATGTGGATCACTTGGCTTCCTTGAGTTTAACACTGAATAAGCATGGAAATGTTCATGTATATAATCAGTTTGTAATATGCTATGTGCAGATTTGTCTCATTTTAAGAGAACCCAACATATGCAATCTCAGACATACAAAACAGATAAATAATTTTCATTATGAAATAATTTCGTAGGGAAAATTTGCCACAATATTCCTTAATCAGTTTACCTAAAATAATTTAAAAACTGTATTTGATTTCTTAAATTTAAAAATTAAAAACAAACGCATTATGCACTAGACATAGCAGATTCGCATCATTTTAAGATACTAGCAGAGTGACCCTGGGATCACTTAACCCTGCTTGCCTCAGTTTCCTCATCTGTAGAATGAGCTGGAGAAGGAAATGGTAAACTACTCCCTTATCTTTGCCAAGAAAACTACAAATGGGGTCACAAAGAGTCAGATGTGACTGAAACAACTGAACAAGAAAACCCAACATATGCAAATTCAGATGTACATTTTCATTACAAATAATTTTCATTACAAAATAATTTCATAAGGAAAATTTATAACACCATTCCTTAATCAGTTCACCTAAAATATTTAAAATACTGTATTTGATTTCTTAAATTTAAAAATTAAAAACAAATGCATTGTGCCATAGACCCTGGGTTCAATTCCTGCTCTGTTGCTACCTGTATGAATTTGGGCAAATCATTGATCTGCCTTGGGACTTAACTTCTTCATCTGTAAAATGAGGGGTTTAGATTAGATTAGATTAGATGGCCCACCCATGAGGCTCTTTCCATTATTTAAAGCAATGTGTCCTATGCTGATTGTGTGATGAATGAAAAACTCTAAGAGATCGAATTCCGGGTAATTAATAATCAATTTATCAATTAGGCTAATTACTACTCAAATCCATGCTCAGTGGTCTCTCTTGGCAACCAAAGGCACAAGACCTGAAGAGAGAGCCTGAAACCTTTAATTAATCCTTGAAAAGGAATTCCCTTGGCAACTGAAAATCAACATCGATTGGTGGACCTCTAATGAGGAGGTAGGCTGGAAGTCTTCAGCTCCTCCTGCTGAGAACGTGGCTTGATCATGAGACTCAGCCTCCTCCGGCAATCTGGAAAGGGGAATCCATCTCCATCCAGATCACTCTGGTTAGTTTTCTCCTTCATGAGCTGGGTCACCCTAAACTCTAACAGGGGCTCTTTTCCCTGTACACTCTAAACAGAAGTTGGGTTTCCTAGTTGGGTGGGATCCTGCCCAAGATTGAAGAGCATGTACTTTGAGGGTGAAAACAATCTCATCAATCAGTCATGTCGTTTGGAGACTGACTTTTTACGGGGGCTGGACCTTAGATGAGGAAATAAAGAAGAAAAGCCTGGATCCCAAATTAATAATTGGTTATTAATAGAGTATAAAATAATAATTTTTCTCAATTGCATAAAGTGAGACATATCCATAGAGGGTCATTTCTCAGAGGGCAGATGTCATGTGTTAATTCAAGTTAATAGTCCTTTCATCTACAACATGGGCTGTGCCATATATGTACGAATTATATTAATGTCCTTCCCTAGCTTCCTTCCCTACCTTCCTTCAAGGTTCAGGTCCAGTGCTATCTCTCTTCTAGAGAAAATCGTTTCCTGATCCATGAAGTTATTAGGGCCCTGCCCCCCTCTGCAACAGAGGTTCTTAATGTGGGCTCTGAGAACTAGATTTTAAATAATTGATGACTTTTAAAAATATCATTGGTTTCCTTTGTAATACTATGTATTTTATTTTATGCATTTAAAAATGTTATTCTGAGAAGGGGGCCCTTGACTTCACCAGGCTGGCAAATGGGCCTGTGGCACATACCCACTTGGTGATGCTCTCGGACGGGATTGGCTGTAGAGATGATGAACTACTCTCTCCTTAGACAATAACCACCTTTGGAATGTGGGGCTGGTCACTCTCCACTCCTTTCTTCAGCTGTCCCAGGGCTCATGACCTTCCCTCCAATAATGCTTCTCCTTTGTCCCACACCAAGGATGGACCATCTTTTAAAAAAAGAAAAAGAAAGAAAAGGGACAATGAGAGGAGTGAATTTGTCTAACGTACCTAATTCTTTCTCGCTAGCCTCCTCATACCACCTAAATCTCCTTATTCATGACTCAGAGCCTAGGTAAATGGTCCTAAGTCATGTGATTAATCTTTCTCTGCTATTGAGGAGCTTATAAGAATTAGTCATAAAAAAAACTCACAAAAATCTCTTCCGTATAGTTCAAGTACCCAGTCAGGAATTCAGGGAAGATTCTTTTCCTACTGCCTCAACAATCCTGCAAGAGCATCTTTTCTCTCTCTTTGTCTGTCTCTCTGTTGCAGCTCAATGTTCAAAATTATGAACATACACAAATCACAAAGAAGTTATTTTCAATCATGATTTTACTTCAAGAGTAGGACAGTTTTTAAGGGACTATCACAAAATCAAGAACTATGAAATCTTCAAGGATAGAGAAAGCTTGGAGTAAATATCTACCATCTCCAAGTAGAGGGAGTGGGAACGAGAGTTAAGCATTTTACCTTCTTTTCTCGGGTTTCAGCTCCAGTTGTCCCAGCCACATCCCTTCTTAGGGGTTTGAATAGGTAGAGACAGCAAGCTGGGAGACAACTCAGGTTGCCTTGATACCCCAAGTCTTAGTATCGATTCAAAAAGCCCACTGGAGTATCTTTTTCTCTATTTTTCCATTTGCCAGCTTACACTGTAATAGAAATTGTCTGAGGACTTATTGATAATTACTACTGCCAATCATAATTATCAATATGTAGAAGCATGGAAAAACTGGTTTATTATATGCTCTGAGCAACAGTTTCGGCATCCTTATAAAGGTTTCACTTACACAGGCAGGAAGGGCAGAATGATATTTTACAGAAGGCAGAAGGAGAAAGTAATGATTTACACATCAAAGGATAGAGAGTAGAAGGGGAAGATCTATAACAGGTTAAAATAGGGTACTAGTCAATAAATACAAGGAAGATATCTGGAGTTTGAAAACTTACCATTAACACTAGAGATATAGGTAGCTATGTGACCTACTCATCTAAAGTAAATGGTGGTAAGAAAGTTAAGTCCCAGATTCTGTTATCACAACACCATAATGTTCTCCCTTTTCCAATTTGTCCCTTACCTCTCTAGTTACTTCCCTTCTAGATAAGAGGAGCTTACTCTACAATTCCAGAAGTCCATGCAGCAAGGCTCTGGAAGCCTCCTCTCTGCCTGCAGAAGGGCTGGTGTGCCTCCAAGCCTGGTTACATAAATATTATTTTTTATAATGGTAGTATATAAGCTTCTTGAAGGTAGGGTTGGTTTTCTGTTTTTATTTGTGTCCCTAGGACTTAGCCCACACAGTTTCTGGCACATGATAGGTACTTCATCATACTGTGTCCTGAAAAAATTCCTCTGTGCAGGGGGTAAGATTTGGGGGTCCCTGGGGAGATTCCATGTTAGTTAAGCAAAATAGGGTTCTTAGGTCTTTTTTTGTCAGTGACAGCAATATGATATAATAGAAAAATTCCTAATTCTTAAGTCAGAGGTTGTTGTTGTGTGTGTCTTCATGACTCCATTTTGGCTTTTTCTTGGCAAAGATACTGAAATGGTTGCCATTTTACAGAGGCAGACAGGGTTAAGTGACTTGCCCAGGGTCATACAGCTAATAAGTGTCTGAGGCCAGATTTGAACTCAGAAAGACGAATCTTCCCATTTCTAAACCCAGTGCTCAGTAAGAGGACGTGGACTCAAATTTTGCCTCAGACTCCTATTACCTCTGTGACCTTGGGCAAGTTGCTTAACCTCCGTGGATTTCAGTTTCACCATCTATTAGATGAGAGATTTGTACCTGCTTGCCTCTTGAGGGCCCTTCCAGTTCTAGAGGCATCATCCAAAATGGGGCCCTGATTACTGCTGACGGGTCTAGTCTGAGTGCAACCAAGGTTAGAGTTTGTGATGAAAATGATATGTCTTGGGGCAGTTAGGTGGTACAGTGGATAGAGCATTGGCCCTGAAGTCAGGAGGACCTGAGTTCAAATCTGGCTTCAGACACCTATTAGTTGTGTGACCCTGGGCAAGTCACTTTACCCTGATTGCCTCCAAAAAAGGGGGAAAAAAACCCTACATGTCTTGGTCAAGAACATGGTTATTGAAGCTATACTTGGGACAAGCTAGGATAGGAGATCAGATACCTGATAATCACAAGAAAAAAAAATGAGTATGCAGTGTCCAACCTTCCTCCTTTGGCATGAGCTAAGCCTATAAGCTTGTAGTGCCAGGGTTTTATATCTCCCCGGGCTGCAACAGTGCAGGGATCAGATGGCTTGTCACAAAAATTACTCTAATATGGTTTGGAGGGTATAGAAATAGGTTTTGTATCCTTTATTTTGCCCCCTTTTGTCCATCCCCAGGATATTTCAAATGCCCTAGAGTAACATTGATGTGTTCTCTTGATATATTTCAAATACCAAATTGTTATTTGGACCAATTAATTTGGGAAACTCTGGCCTAGTGCCTTTGGCAGGGTGCATGGAATTAAAAATTAAAATTAAATTAAATTAATTACATAAATAAATAATAAAGATTTAAACAAAATCAATGAATTGGAAAATTAACTCTATGATACCGCATAAGCTCTGTAGAAGTTGTCTCATGACTTGGCTGTTATTTGAGTCTTTGATATGTGGTAATGAAAGTGCAACCTAAATTTTAAAATGGATATGAGGTAGTTATGAGACATTGCCCAATTCAGTAAAATACCAGATTTTTTTCTGGTGCTACTGGAGGCAGTTGGTGGTGCAAGTGGATAAAGGTACTAGGCCTGGAGTCAGGAAGACCTGAGTCCAGTTGTTACCTCAGACCCTTATAAGCTATGTGACCTTGGGTAAGTAATTTAATTTTGGTTACATCAGTTTCCTCAGTTGTAAAATGGGGATAATAATAGCATGGAAATTTCTATTTAGAAAGATATTTAGGAAAGATAGAGAAGAGAAAGCTTAGAGAGAAGAAGGATTGGCAGCAAGGCAAATAACAACTTCTTTCTAATAAAAGTGAGCAAATATTTAGGTTTTTAACATAGTTTTGAGCCTCCAAAGCAGATGGAAAACTAGGTAGGCAAGGCCTAGGACCTAACTTAAAGGCTTCTTATTATAACAAAGGAACACCAGGAGTAAAATAAGCAGGAGTAGAGAAGAGTTGTCATTTGGTGAAAAACAAGTAATTGGAGGTATTTGTTTTTGTTTTCAATTGTCACATTCCTCTAGTTCTTTGTCCTTGTGTATAATCCTGGCATAGGAGATCCAGGTCATAGAAATCAGGCCTGATATATCTAAAACTTTTGCTGTTGTTCAGTCATTTCACGCAGCTGGTAAGTGAGACCAGATTTGAGCTCAGGAAGATGAGGCTTCCTGACTCAAGTCTGGTGCTTTATCCACTGTGCCTCCTATTTACCTGTGTTTAAAGTTAATAATGATGAATTTTCACTTGAGAACTGCCTGCGAATTGAATGTTTGGTTCATGCTGACAGATTTAGTAAATCTGCCTGACTCTTGAGTTATTATATCTCAAATATGTACGTAGTTAAGTGTATTTCCCCCAATAGAACATAAAGAAACTCCTAGAAGACTGGAACTATTACCTTCGCTGCCATTTTATTCCAATACCTATCTTTGGTGCCTTGCACTTAGTAGGCAATAAACAAATGTTTATTTAATTGAACTGAATATTCTTGGGTCCATGGAGTAGAATCCCCTATGGAGAGTAGAGACCTCTGCATCAGAATCAGTCAGCATCACAGAATGGAAAGAGAAGTCGGGAATGAGTTTGGTGTCAGTGAACCTGGGTTCAAATCCCACTGCTGATCTTCACTGCCTTGTGTGACCTTGGATAAATCACTTAGCCACCCTGAAGCTCATTTTCCTTATCTGCCAAATGAGAGGGATTGGTTGGACTAGGTGACTCTGAGGTCCCTTTCAGTTCTTGGTGTAGAACCCTATGACCATTTTCAGCAAGAAGGCCAAGAGAAATAATTGGGCCATGCAATATCATTCATCTACTGTGACTCCGGGACCAACGTATGGAGAATTTGAAGCCACTGAAAAGCATGAGTCCCAGAGAATGGGGCCAAAAAAGGCAAAACTAAACAAAAAACCAGTACTCATCCTCAAGGAGCTTACATTCTAATGGAGGGGGGGACAACATTTCAATAACTAGATATATACAAGATACATATGGAGGAGAGGGAAGGTAACCTTAGAGCGGAAGGCCCTAGCAGTTGGGGGTGGAGCAGAAGGCCTCTTGCAGAAGGAGGCTTTTGGGATAAATCTTGAAGGAAGACATGTTTCCATTAGAATATGAGCTCCTTGGGGGCAGAAACTGGTTTTTTGTTTTTTTGGGTTTTTTTTCCTTTCTCTGTATCTTCATTTTCCTTGTAACCATTTTTTTAAAATTGAATTTTATTTTTCCATTAAAAAAAACATTTATTTTTTCCTCCTTATCCCCAGTTCTTTGTACAGTGTCCGGCACATGTTAGGTGCTTGATAAATTCTCACTTTTTATCAGCTGACTTTCCACTGTACCATGCAGCCTCCAATGAGCCCAAATAAATGCATTAATCCCTTCTTGGTTGATTTTTTTGGTTATTATTTCAGTCAATCAATCAATATTTATTGAGCACCTACTATGTGCCAGGCACCATGCTAAGCACTGGGGATATAAAGGAGTAGAAGACAGTCCCTATTCTTGAGGAACTTGCAATCTAATGAGGGAGACAACATATGTAGAAATAGAGATAAAGCAAGCTATATAGAGGATAAATGGGAAACAATTAACAAAGGGAAGGCATTATTTACTGATTTATTTTTAACTAGGAATATGCTTGGATCCTAAGAACATTCACCTCACTTTTGGCTGGCTTCCCATTCTTGGTTCAATTTGTATTAGAGAATGCAAAAGCTAAGTGAATGTCACCATATATTTTTTGTAAGCATTTGATTCAGCTTCAAGGTCATGTCAAAGTATGAGCAGACCAGAGGCCTGTCTGCAGTGACTGCCAACTTTGAATCAGAATAGCTACTGAGCAGATTTGGGGGGTGCTCCAAAGGGACAGCTTTCTCAGCATAACCTTCCTTCCCGTTCTTCTTTGCAGTCAGCGGTTCAGCATAAATACAACAGTTATTGGCCATGCTAGAAGCATTTTATTTTATCCACAGATGTTAGGTTTTTGCTTAGTTTATGTTAGAGCCAGCAAACTACATTGTGGAGTAGAAAAGAACAGTTAGAAAATCAATTATACTTAAGTTCTTTCTTCCCAGAGGTAATTGTTTGTTGAACAAATGCCTTTTGCCTTGATGATATGACAGCACATTGGTAAATGAAAATGTATGTGCATTTCTACAAAGTTTTGTTTGATTTCACAAGTCTTGCATCTCACATTAGGGAGCCAAGAGTCAACATTTTTACTTCAAACCCAAAGATCTTTTACAAATAATAATAAAGAATAATAATTTTTAGAGGGAAAGTGTAAATGGAAGCACTATCTTGGTTCCTGGGGGGGTTAACTTTCCTGGTAACCATATTTTAAAATTAATTTTTTCCATTAATAAGCATTTGTGTTTTTTTTTCTTTCTCACCTCCCCTCACCTTTGAAAAGAAAAACAAAAACCTTCTAACAAATTTGCAAAGTCAAGTAAAACAAATTCCCATATTGGCTGTGTCACAAAATGTTTGTCTCATCCTATATATCTCTCCCTTTCCTGGTAACCACTGCATAGAATTTGGCATCAGTTTTCTCAGATATTCTCTTTTGTGGGCAAGGGATAAGATACTGAGCATTAATGGTAGATCTTGGATTTTTTTAAAAAGGCAGAGGAGTCAAGTTCATGCAAAAATTATTTTTGGACTGCATTTTTAGTGGCCCTGTTTATTAGTCCAGTGTGGGGTCTCAAGGAGCAGAGAAAAAGAGTCTCACATTCATCTGAACTAACCGTAGGATGTATTGATAATTGACAAACTGATTTAATGGACAAATGATATTGAACATGGATGTGTCCTGATGGCATCATTGCCTAGGAGGTGTTAAAGGGCAGTGGGGTTTCATACTGAAGGAGATAAGGGGAGCTGGATTTTATTATTGTTATTATTTACAAATTCATCGTAGGATGAGTAAATCCCAGGCATTTCTGATTATAATAATCATGAGTAAGTCACACAAGGATAAATATAGGGATTGGTCAAAATGCTTTTGTGTCTTAGGCCTTTATAAACTAAAAAGTCATTCTAAATTGTCATTCTAAGCTGTTTCTGCCTATGCATCCCTTAGTTCTTCCTCTGGAAGTAAGGGGCCCAGTCTATCAACCATTATCTTGTCTATGTGAATCAGAATTATCTCACCATAGTTTCTCAAGAGAATTAAAAGTGAACCAACAGAACCTTGGAATTGCTTCTGGTCACTGGCTACCAAAATTTTCATGTTTCACCTACCTCCTCCCCTCTTTTTCTTTTTCCTTCCTTCCCTGCTTGCTTGCTTCCTTCCTCCCTTCTTTCCTTCCTTCCTTCCTTCCTTCCTTCCTTCCTTCCTTCCTTCCTTCCTTCCTTCCTTCCTTCCTTCCTTCCTTCCTTCCTTCCTTTCTCCCTTCTTCCTTTCTTCCTTCCTCCCTTCCTTTCTCCCTCTCTCCCTCTCTCCCTTCCTCCCTCCCTCCCTCCCTCCCTTCCTTCCTTCCTTCCTTCTTTTTCTTCTTTCCTTTCTTCCTTCCTTTCTTTTCCTTATCCCCAGTTCTTTGTACAGAGTCTGGCACATGTTAGGTGCTTGATAAATTCTTGCTTTTTATTAACTGACTTTCTACTGTACCATGCAGCCTCCAATGAGCAAAATAAATGCATTAATCCCTCCTTGGATGATTTTTTGGTTATTATTTCAATCAATATTTATTGAGCACCTACTATGTGCCTGCCTGCCTACCTTTCTTCCTTCCTTCCTTCCTTCCTTCCTTCCTTCCTTCCTTCCTTCCTTCCTTCCTTCCTTCCTTCCTTCCTTCCTTCCTTTCCTGGTAACCAAGGTACCACAGAGGCAAAAGTCAAAGTATTGTATCGACTGGTCAGGCATGTCTGTAGGAGTTTGATTTACATTTCTACTGATGCTTTTTCTGGTTTTCTTCTGTATCTTTGGTGTCCTTCTCTAACCTAGGATCATAGGGAATATATATAAATATAAGGTAGATTTATTGGGATTATAAATTTATTTTATTTATATTTTTAATTCTTTGTAGGGATTATTTATGGGGATAGGGTCTAGCACTATGGAAAGAGAGCTACATTTGGAGTTTGTGGATCTGGGTTCAGATCATCTCTCTTCTTTTACTACTTGTATGACTTTGTGCAAGTTACATAACCCTTCTGGATCTGTCTCTTCATTTGTAAAAGGAAGGAGTTGGGCTAACTGCCCTCAAAGGTTCTTTCTAGCTCTGTATGTGTGAGTTTGTGATCATCCTCTACAGTTTTGTTTGCCTCTGGCAGTGGCTAATGCTATTGCTAATTCAGTTCACAAACTGATGAGACCAAAACTTCCTCTTGATTCCTATAAGACAGGGAATGCCATTGATTAGAGTAAAATAAAACCCAGGGGTGAGAGGTAGAGAACAGGGATAAAAAGTACTATGACAGCTTCTTTGGAGAGGAAAGAGGAGAGAATGCTGTTAATGCTGATTCTATGACTGAGCTTTGTGAATAATCACTGGAGAGGCAGGCTTTTGAGGCTCCAAATGTCAATGAATTTTTAAGGACATGTGGGAGGGGGAAAGTAGCTTTCCTAGAAAAGAATAGAATAACACCCAGGGTTATAGAAACTGTTCAAAAGTGAAGGAGGGATGGGATTTTGGAAACAGTAAGACTTTTATCTAGGCACTTAAGAAAGACATTTTCAAGTATTATACTTGCAGAAACCACGAGGTTAGGGGTGTTAACAAGTTATTATCCAGATGATCCATCAAGGAATGTGTGAGGATTTGTTGGTAACTGTAACCATCAAGGGCTTGCTTTTTTTTTCCTTCTTCAGTTGACTGAACTTTCTAGGACAAATATTACCCTAGTATAGAATAATTGTGGTGGATTAGATACCAGGCTGCACTTGGGATCGTTGGTAACATTTGTTTTGGGAACGAAGGCAAACTACACCAAAGAAATACTTAAAAATAAAAAGTAACACAGTGGTTGTTGTTGGACCAGGGTCCAATCTAACCTCACGACTTGTGGCTACTTCTCCCATCCAGTGTACCACACAAAACTAAGATTGTTACAAAGGGTAGGTATCTTCTCATGGTGAATAGCACCCTGGGCTTCCAGTGAAACTCTTTTGAGCCTGGTTCAGTTTTCTGGAAGCATTGCCCTTTGAGTCACCTTAGACCAGGCTACTGCTATCTACCCCTACTCCCGCTATATACTGCTCAAATGTCACCTTCTGAACCAAACCTAGCCTCCTAATAGGAGCAGTCAATTGGACACCACTTCTATGCTATATTTTGTACATTTGTAATCTTCTAAGCAGGCATCAATAGAAATATGACCCAAGGAGACAGTATGGTGCAGTGGAAGGCACACTGAACATGGAAACATGGAGCCTGAAGTTGAATCTTGCCTCAGCTACCTACTACCTATGTGATGTTAGCAAGTCATTCAACATCTCTTTGACTCAGTTTCCTCAACTGTAAAATGAGGGAGTTAAAGAGATAACTTCTAGGTCTATGATCCTTATTTTACTTTATTTTAAAAGAAAAAACAACTATGGAAAAAGAGGTTTTCCCCCATATGCTAGTTGTAGCTAGGACCCAATTAGTGTGATATAGTGAATATAATAATAATAATAATAATAATAATAATAATATAATAATGAATCCCATGAAGTGGTTGAATTTTTTGAGCACTCACTACATATTTCTATACGGCTGGAACCAATGATGATATTTTACATAATTATGACTTCGAATTTGAATACATGTGATCATTTCATGAGATTCATTATTTGCACTCATTGCGACTTAGCTGGATTTCTGGTCCCCTAAAAAAGAGGTAAGACTCTTCAAAACTGGCCACAATTCGAGGTTTCTTTGGTTGTTACAGACTAGACAAGATGAATCACCAGAGGTCCACTGAGGAATAGTGGGAAATATATTGTTGTTGTTGTTGTTCTTGAGTTGATTCTTTGTGACCCCATTTGAGGTCACAAGAGTGACCACCACAGTGGATTGCCATTTCTTTCTCCAGCTCATTTTACAGATGGGGAAACTGAGGCAAACAGTGATTTCTTTCCTATTTATTTATTTATCTATCTATCTATCTATCTATTTATTTATTTGTTTGTTTGTTTGTTTGTCCATTTATTTATTTATTTATTTATTTATTTATTTATTATTTATTTATTTATTTATTTATTTATTTATTTATTTATTTATTTATTTATTTATTTATTTATTTTGCCCAGGGTCACACAGCTAGTAAGTATCAGAGGACAGTTTTAAACTCAGGACTTCCTGACTTCGGGCCCAGCACTCTATCCACTGCACCACCCAGCTGCCTAGGATACATATACATAATACATACACATATAGATATACATACACATATGCGTATACATATGTACATGCACATACATATATACCTACACATACATATACATACATATATGTGTATATATATGTGTGTGTATGTATATATATATAATATAATACATATATATGTATATATGGAGAGAGAGAAAAACAGAAAGTATATTGCTATATTGTAGACTGGTTAGACCTCAATTATATAAATATTTGGTTTTAATCTCCACTGAGGCCACAGGCTGACATCCTGACTCCATTTCTTTGACTGACCTAGACAACTTTTTGCAAACCATTTCCCTTTCTATGCACTCAGATTTTACATCTGTAAAATGAGGGGGTTGGTAGAAGAAGAGCATTTCTAAAATCCCTCCCCTCTCCAAATCCTATGATCCTGTGAAATGTCAAACCAGCAGGAGAGCAGGGGATAGTCTACTCCTGACTCATAGACTTATTTTAAAAGAGCCCAACATAACATACTTTATTCAGATGGAATTGCACTCACAGTTGCTTAGTAACAACTCTTAACACTCATGGAAACTTGACAGAAGTGACAAGTGTAGAACAGTTCCCCCGCTATAATACTGTTTAGTCGCCATTGAAGAATTTTAGCTCTAAATACAGTGAGGCCTGTTCTTCTCTCCTCAGCTGGAAATCCCAGAATATGGATATTCTTAGCCTTAATGGTTGTCAGCCATTCCAGAGTGGGCTGATGTTTTTTTTTAATTGGTTTTTCTCACTCTTAGGTTGTAGCGATAATAAATTCATGAATAAAACTCTTCACTGAGGCACAACTGGCTGGATTGGATCATAGATTTGGAGCTAGAAGGGACCTTAGAAATCATATAGTACAACTCCCTGCTTTTACAGATGAGGAAACTAAGGCCCAGGAAAGTTGCATGATTTTCTGGTTAGTGAGGAGCAGAGGTGAAATTTGAGCCCATGTCTTCTGACTCCCAATGCAGTACTCTCTCCACCTGGTGTCCTGATGCAGGTTCATTTTGCAGTTGCTCCCTATGCTTAGAATGCACTTCTGCCTCTTAGATTTCCTAGCTTCCTTCAAGGCTCTGCTTATTCAACAGAAAGCATTTTTAAGCACCCACTAACATGTCAGGCACTTTAGGGGTATAAAGATCAAAAGATGACAGAGGTAGACTTCAAGTTTCCCCTCATTTCCTAAACATCTCCCTGACAAAATAACTTCTTATTTCTTTTGCACTGACTGATCTGTGTACATAGGGTTGCCCCTCCCCCTGCCCAGGAGAATGCAAGCTCTTTGAGGGCCCGGACTGCTTTGTCTCTGTCTCTGGATCCCCAGTATTTGGCACATAGTAAGCCCTTAATAAATGCAGGTGGAATGAATGTTTACTTTAAAAAAATAATTTGTTTCACTGGATGACTGTGTCCTTTGTATTCAGAAAAAAATATCTTATCCAAAGTGAAAAAGAAAAACCAATCAACTTTTCTCACTGTATCTGTTACATTTTCCTAGAAATTGAAGCTGAAGACCATAAAAAAATTTTAACTTACACTTCGATTATTACTTCATTCATTATCACTTTCATTTTAAAAGAAATTAAATTCTTTAATGTTTTTGGAACTTAAAAACTAATGTTCTGCTGCAAGTCCAAGAAGATGCTTCTGTATCATTGACTATGGACAGGCTTTGTGACCATCTGAATCAGCCTAGAATGATCTTAATAGCCAGACAAACCGGGAGGTAATCCAGTTATTTTCTCCTGCCATAAGGCCTTACTCTCATCTTAATTTTCTCTTTTTAACTGGGGTGCAGCATTAAATGAATAAAAGAAGGCCTGTGATGTGGGGGAATTAACACTGCATTTGGATCCGGGGGCTCTAGGTTTGAATCCTACCACACAGGTGACATTAGATAAGTCCATTAACCTCTCAGGGCCTTGGTTTCATACATATATACATACATACATACATATATAGATAAACATATATACACACACACACACATACACATATGTACATACATATGTACAATGATCATTTTGTACCTACAACTCAGATCCCTTTCGGCTGGCTCCCTGGCTGCAATCTTTCTCTCTCTCTCTCTCTCTCTCTCTTTTCTTTCCTTCCTTCCTTCCTTTCTTCCTTCCTTCCTTCCTTCCTTCCTTCCTTCCTTCCTTCCTTCCTTCCTTCCTTCCTTCCTTCCTCTCTTTCTTTCTTTCTTTCGCAATTGGGATTAAGTGACTTGCCCAGGGTCACACAGCTAGTAAGTGTCTGAGGTCAGATTTGAACTCAGGTCCCCTGACTCCAGGGCTGTACTACCTAGCCATCCAAAACTGTCCTGCCATTCTTTTTTATTTTTGGCTTTAAAAAATTTTTTTTGGTGAGGCAGTCAGGGTTCAGTGACTTACTCAGGGTCACACACGTGGTAAGTGTCAAGTGTCTGAGGCCAGATTTGAATACTCAGGTTCTCCTAACTCCAAGGCCAGAGCTCTGTCTACTGTATCATCTAGCTGCCCCCTTGTAATTTTTCTTGATGATCAAAAGCTAATAATAATAATAGCTAATATTTACACAGTATTTTCAGTTTTGCAAACGAATCAGGTAGATTCATCTCCCTGAATTCAAATTTGGCCTCAGACACTAGCTGAGCGATCCTGGGCAAGTCATTTAACCTTGTTTGCCGCAGTTTCCTCATCTATAAAATGAGCTAGGGAAGGAAATGGCAAACCACTCCAGTAAATTTGCCAAGAAAACCCCAAATGGGGTCACAAAGAGTCAGATATGACTGAAAACCACTACCACCAGGAAAGTGCTTTACATTTATTATCTCTTTTGATCCTCACAACAATGCTGTCAGGTAGGAGCTGTTGTTATCCCATACGCAGATGAGGAAACTGAGGCTGAGAGAGGTTAAGTGACTTGCCCAGGGTAAAGCAGTAAGAAAGTGTCTGAGGCAGGATTTGAATTCTTATCTCCCTGACTTCTATTCCAGAGCTCTGTCCACTCTCCCATCTGGCACCAGGGAGGGCCTGGCACAGAGCAGGCTCTCAGTGGATAGGTTTGGGTTGGTTTGAGCATGCAGAGGCCCAGGACTCCAAAAGTGGGTCATTTTGGAACCTTTTTCATACATACATACATACATACATACATATGGAGCATTAGATAGATAGATGTAGACTCTATACCTATAGATTCTAAATCTATATATTTGCACATATAGTATATATTCATATATAATATATATATATATATAATATGCATATATGTATGTATATGGAAATATATGTGGATATATATTTTCTTTTTTGGTGGGGAGAAGGGAAGTGGGAAAGAAAATATTTACGAATTCTGAATTGTCTTCTTTCAAAATGTGGTGGCTTTTCCTTTGGCCCATCAGTGTTGTCAGTGTGGAGTACATGTTCCAGGCATATAATGACTCATGTTACTTTAACTATTAATAAAAGGATATGTATATCACTGCTAGCTTGTTAGCGGAATTACATAAGGCCCAAGAAATAGATACAAACTTGAGTGCATTTTCTAGGCTTTTAAAGGTTGGAGAATAGTATGAAAAATCTTTCTAATCATCATAGATTTGCAATGTACTCATAAAGTTGATTTTATGAGATCAATATAAACTTTGCCAAAGGCATCCTGAGGTGTGCCTTCTACTACTCATGACTGCTGATCTCATTGTTAAGCGCTTTTTATTTTCAAAGATTTGAGGTGCCTCATTGGGATTGAGGTCACATAGATAGTTCTGGGAAAACACATTTGAATGTGATTTGCAGTGGCTGGTCTAAAAGGACTCAGGCTGGAATCTTGTCAGTAATAGAAACAATGAAGAGGAAAGATCTACATTCCAGGTTTAGGAAATGGAATGAAGACTTGGAGTCTGGAAAGTCCTAGGTGTGTTTGGGGGACCCTGAGTAGGCTAGGTAGGTTGCAGTGAAAAATTCTTGTAGGGAAGAGCCAGAGGTGGTACTGAGAAGATAGGAGACTGAGGGAGGCTTTGGTCACCAGACTAAGGAATTTAGACATTTAGGAAGTGGGGAGCCACAGAAAGTTTTGAAGTATTTCAGTGATATTAATCTGACAGTGGTATGCAGCTCAAATCTTACTTCCTTTATGAATCAGCCCTTGCCAGGCCACTCTAGTCTGCGGTAATCTCTTCTTTCTTTACACTTCCAACACCTACAGTTATAACATGATAGATTTAGAGCCGAAAAGACTTTGGAAGTCATCTAGCCCAATATCCTATTTTTATAGTTGAAGAAATTGAGTCCAAGAGACACTTAATGGTTTGTCCAGTGTCACACAGGGGACAGTGAGGAACTCCAACCAATATCTGCTCACTCCAAATCCAGAACATTTTCCTATTGCTTCAACCAAGCCATTTATTTGGCAATAATTGTATGTTGCCTTGTGATATTTCTTGTATTTCTGCCTTAAATTAGATTGTAATCTCCTTGAAGGCAAGGATTGTGTTTTGCCTTTTTGTAACCCCCCTAGCAATAGTGCTCGGTGTTAGAGAATGTTAATAAAATGGACAAACTATTTAGCATCATAGATCTAGAGTTACAAAGGACCTCAAAGGCTGCCTAGTCCAAATCCCTTCCTTTATTGAGGCCCAGGGAGGTTAAGTCAGTTACCCAATATTACAAAGGTAGTGAGGTTTAGAAGTGAAATCTGAATTACATAACAAATTTGATTATGCAACAAATAATTGAAATAAATAGCAAATAAAAAATAGTCCTTGATTAACAAATAACATTAATAAAATCAATTTAAAAGTTCTTTGATTATACAATAAATCTTCATGCATTTGTGATTTGTATGAGAGTCGCATATAGCTAGAATGTGAAGGGATATTTGAAGGAAGATAGGGCTGCCATACTTTCTCCAGCCTACCGTGGCACCTTTCAGGGTAGGTTTTGTTGTTGTTCAGTCATTTTTCAGTCATGTCTTATACTTTATGACCCCATTTTGGGTTTTCTTGACAGAGATACTAGAGAGGTTTGCCATTTCCTTCTCCAGCTCATTTTACAGGTGAAAAAACTGAGGCAAACAGGGTTAAGTGACTTGCTGGGATCACACAGTTAGTAAGTGTCTGAGGCAGGATTTGAACTCAAGAAGAGGAGTCTTCCTGACTTAAGGCCCAGCACTCTAACCCTTATTTGTTCCCTTAACCTTCCATCTACAGAAATACTTTTTTTTTCTTTTTAGGAAAAAAAGGCAAAGCGTAAGAAAATAAAACCATATCAGGAATCAATCAGATCCTAGGGTCAGTATATTCAGTACAGTCCCTTGTACTTTCTGCATCTACAGCTATTGTTGCTGAGTCATTTCAGTTGTGACCCTCTGTGACTCCATTTAAGGTTTTTTTTTGACAAAGATACTTGAGTGGTTTGCTGTTTCCTTCTTCAGCTCATTTTACAAATAAGGAAACTGAGGCAAACAGGGTTAAAGAGCTTGCCCAGGGTCACATAGTGTCTGAGGCAGGATTTAAATTACTGACTCCAGGACTGACACTCAATTCACAGTGCCATCTATCTGCCCTTTTCAGGTAGTGGACCCATCAAAATTTGTATTGGTATAGATGCAACCTCTACTCCCCACCTCCATTTGCCTGCTCCCTTGCTGACCTTGGTTTTGACCCATAGCCCTGGTTTTGCTTTTGCCTTTCTGCTGTTTGCCTCACCTTAAATGCCCAGTGGAATGACCTGAGCTGAGGTCCCACGTCCTCATGCACCTTTAGTCATTTTAGCACCAATTTATTCACTGACTGATTGAATTTAACTCTCACAGACTTGACCCAGGCTAATATATCAGCTGTCCTTTCCCCCTGGCAGCTGGATTGCTCAGTCCAATTCCCTCAGATCAGGACCAGATATGAGCCTTCCCAGCCACATTTTAAGCTGCTTAAAGGTAGGAACCATGTTTTGCACAACTTTTAAAAACCCCACGGCATTTAATATGGCAACTTTTGCATAACTGTTGGCAAGTCAGGTGGGCAGCACAGCTGAGCTGGTGAATAGTCAAGCCCCTCATTAGCAGCTCTAGCCCTCCAGTCTCCCATGCTGTGGCTGCTCACAGAGTTTTGACTGCTGGCTTTTGCGGCTTTGGACTTGAGCATATGAGCATATGACTGTGCTGTGTTGGGAGGAGGGAATGCGTCAGGAATGTGAGACTGGGGCCTCACTGTGGCGGAGGGGTGCTGCTGCAGGGATGAAGTCTGCTCAGTTCTTTCTCCTGCTGTCTCTGAGTGAATTTCTCTTGCCCACTAAGCATTCTCCTAGGGGCTTGGGGTTCCTGTGCACCAGGTCATGATGCAGAAGTGCTTCAACTTGCTTGAACAAAGAGCAAGTTCTTGGCAACGACAAATCTGTGTCACAGGGTCATTGAGTCTGCCTCCTGCCTGTCGTGTAAGACACACCACGTCAGGTATGGGGGTGGGGTCCTGCCAATAGTAATTGCTTATTGATTAGCAACAAAATAACTATAGCTACTAGCTGTCTTTTTTTTCCTCTTAAAGGGGTTTATGAAAATGACATTGTTGCAGTCCTCTTGCATTTCCTTCGCCCTCAACAAGCATTTAAGTGCCTATTATGTGTCAGATAATGTGCTTGGTAGTGGGAACACAAAGGCAAAATACAAACGCTCCTTATTCTACTGGGGGAGATGACACATGTACAAGGTAATGGAGGGGCATGGGCAGCTGCTGCTGGGTGGATTAGGAAAGACCTAAAGTTGGAAGTTTCATTTGAACTGAGCTCTGAAGGAGTTGTTGTTCAGCTGTTTTTCAGTCATGCCCAACTCTCCATGACCCCATTTGGGGTTTTCTTGGCAAAGATACTGGAGGGGTTTACCATGTCCTTCTCCATCAAGGGAGACTGGGAAGTTTAAAGGTAGAAATGAGGAGGGAATACTTCCCAGGGATGGGGAACAGGATGTTCAAAGGCATGGGGACAGATAATGGCATAGTGTATGTGTTGTTGTTTATTCTTGAAGAGGACCATGACATCAGTGAGGTGATGCCATGACTTGCAAGTGAATTGGATTTAAGTGAGGGACGGCTGTGCAAGGTCCCCAGACTCACTTTTTCCTTTGGAGTCATCTGGGCCCAGTGGTGAGATATAGATCAGGACGCCTAGAGATGGCCCCAGATGCAGTGGGAGACTTTGTCCTTTTTAAATTAAGGTCTTTCCCAGGTCTCAGTTTGGCTGAGGCAATGCCCATTTAGTGATTAAGGCTAGGTAAGAAATGAGGCAAAGAATGGCCTTTTTTTTACCTAGAAGAAAAAAAAATCAATATGAGAAGGGAAGACCCTCAGGATTTCTGGCCAAAACGGAAGCAATTGCTATTTACATTCACTCTAAGCCGTCAGGGCCCAAAGAAGGACCAAGTGAGGCTTGGACTGGGACCTATTATTGTCCAATCGATGAGAGCCAAAGTGATTAGGTCAGATTGGCTAGTCCTTAGAGTATATGAAAGGGAATGATGTATAACAGTTTGGGGAGGGCTTTAAATGCCAGACAGAGGAGTTTCAATTCATCCTAGAGATAATAGGGAACCACTGGTGTTCTTTGAGCAAGGGAATGGTGCGGTCAGACTTGTGCTTTAGGAAGATCTATTGGGCAGCTCTGTGGAGGAAGGATTGGAGAGGAGAGGATTTGAGGCAGGATGACTAGAGGCCACTACAGTAGTTCAGGTCAGAGCTGATAAAAGTGATGGGCATGGGAGAACAGAGAAATGAATGGTTAGAAGAAAAGCTGTGAAGGTAAACTTGACTAGATTGGATATGGAGGTGAGGGTGAGGAGTCAGAGATGATTCTGAAGTTGTGAATCTGGGTGACTGGAAAGACGGTGGTCCCCTTAACAGAAACAGGGAAGTTAGGAAGAAAGGATGGGTTTAGAGGAAATCTAAATTTTGTTTTGGACTTGTTGGATTTGAGATGACTATGGGATACCCACTAGGAAATATCCAGTAGTGAGTTGGTGATGTGGACTGGAACTCAGGAAAAAGAATAACATCTGGAAATCATCTATGTAGAAATCAAAATTAAATTCATGGGAGATGGTGAGGTCACGAAGAGTGTGCAGAGAGACAAAAATGGAGAATGCTCAGCAACTATGATGTGGAGGAAACACTTTGCGGGGGGGAGGTTTGGCTTAGTTACTATTGCCAACTACCTTCTTCCTGTTTTAAAAGTTCAACAGCTGTACTCTTAGGTTGTAAAGACACCATTCTTCACAACTTTGACTGAATGCTGCAGCTAAGTTCCCATCATTGCAAGGTAAGTTCTTTCCCCTGTGGGGGTGACATCATCTGCAAAGAAAATAAATTGAAGACATCATCTTTATAGATAGTAATTGAATGAGATAACTCTTGGAGAATGAAGAAAGAGGTACAAATTTCTTTCTTGCCTGTGCCTCTAAATATCGTGCCTGCGCATGCATACGCGCACACATGTGTGTACACACACACACACACACACACACACACACACACACACACATGCTTTTCACCTCTGTGTATTTATTTTGGACAAAAATGGCCATGACCATTTCCTACATTGGAAGAGTTTTCCCTTCTTCCTCTACTGTTTCCTCTCTTCTTAGACTCAAGACTTGAGTTGACCGTAGACCAATGTAGTATAATCTGAATGTTGAAACTCCTCTTTAAGTATGGCACTAAGTATGTTTGGAGAAGTTTAAATTGCACCCTTAGGATTGACTGCTCCCAGTTTAGAAGTAAAGGAAAAGTGTGGTAATATAAGACCAACCATGGCATGAGTAGTATACTAAATGTCACGATAGTACAGGTACAAAGTTACCTTGATCAATGTCATTACCCAATAATAATAATCATAAATTTTAACCAAGCCCCACTGTGATGTCACAAAACCCAATGGTATCATTATCTGGCTATTCATCCACTTCAAGCATTCCCAAATCAACAAATATCAAATAAGCACAAAAGTGGAAATCTTGAAAATTGGAAGGAAAATATATGAAATGGAAAACAAAAAGAACAATAGAAATGATCAAATAAAAAGCTGGTTCTTTGACAAGACTAACAGAACCAAATATGCATTTAGCTAAACTGATCAGAAAAGAAAGAGGAAAATCAATTTACTAAATTTTTTAAAAAATGACAAAAGAGAATAAATTAAAAAATGATTTTCAGAATTTACTAAATTTATTATTTAATTTCACTGGTGTAGGATATTCCTGGTAAGGAACTTTCATCACCAATGTAGACCAGCACCTTTTCTGGAATTTAAGAGTCTTAAAGAGTTATCTGGGGAGGGGTGTGTTTACTGGCTCAGAGAATTGCTCAGGGTCTTGCAGTCTGATTGAAGGCAGGACTCCTACCCAGGTCTCTCTAACTCCAAGGCCAGCTCTCTATCTACTATTTCAGGCACAGTTATGCACTAGCAAAACTGAGAATTGAAAAGAAATGGATAATTCCCTATGGAAGGATAAGACACTCAAATTAGCAGGACGTAAAAATGGAGATTGTGAAAATTAAATATCAGAAAATGAAACCGAACAGGCCATAAAAAACAACCCCCCTCCAAAAAAAACCCCAAAAGAATCCAGACAGATTTACAGGTCAAGTCTATGAGATACACAGACAGCAATGCCACACAAATTATTCTCAAAAATAAGGAATGAAAATGTCAACTAAACTCCTTTCATGAGACAAGTAAGGTCCCAATAATACCTCAACTAGAGAGAGATAAAGCAAAGTGAGAGAACTAAAGACCAATATCTCCAATTAATATTGATGCAAAAATAAAATTCCGGCATAATATTATTCCTATGGGGCTAAGTACCTGTATAATATCATTTCACCTGAAATCTTGTTATTGTAGAGCCAAATAAGAATATCAGATTAGGTTGGTTCCCTATTTAGATGGCATTTTTAAGTTACCATTTGGCAGAGCTATAAATTGGGTCCAATGATCAGAGCAGAGTCCTGAAACTTTGAGAGTGCAAATATTTTAAACAATGATTTTTAAATAATGGTTCCATTTTAAAATTTGTTATGTTTGCATTTTGATTTCCCAATTAGATAATGTCCCATGTCACTACTGGGTTAATTTGAAGATGATTTCAGGTTGTTGCTGGTCGTTGGTGCCAAAATTGCCAATTACTAGCTGACATTTCTAAAGAGGCAAAGGTGGCAGAACTTCAGGCAGAACTAGAAGAGAATACAGGACGAAAAGATTTGCTTTTTAAAAATTTTTCCTTGATAATTTGTTTGGGTCTGCCTTCTCTATTTTATGATATTAATATTCAGGGATAGGGATTGGACCAGTGATTTCATTTGGTGTAAGGAGCTCTCAGTGAGGAATGCCCTTTATCAGTTCAGGTTGGCCCCTTCTCTTGCCTCTTAGAGTCTTAGAGAGTTGCCTAGAGCAGTGAGAGGTTAAGGGACTTGCCCAGTCACACAGTCACAATGTGTCAGAGGCAGGGCTTGGAGCCACTCTGCCATGCTGCCTCTTGGTTACTATTCAGAGGACTGACAACAAAATTACCCCATTGTGACATGTTTCAAGAAATCTTGCATATTAATTTCTATAAAATATGTATGAGAATGATCTATAGATACACTGATGATATCCTTGATGAAAACATGAGAACAGAGCATATGGGCTCTTGCAAATTATTCTCTGTAGCAGATTAGTATTTATACTTTTATAGTCACATAAGTGATTAAGAAATAGCGAGAATAAAAGATCTGTTTATGTCTATTTTTTGTTGATTATCCCCCCAAATCACTTAACTTGGTGGATATAAGTGCAATCTTAAAGGTTCATATGAAATGAGGTACTTTCCTACATATATTAAAATCTTTAAGATTCCATGACAAATTCAAAGATAAAGACAACCTTATTCAAGGCTCCATTAATCATCAACAATAAAGGAGATTTTGACTCACTGAGGGAGATGTAGGTTCTCCAAAGGTGTTACCAGGATGTCCTGTCCAGTTTCAACTAGAAAATGTACTGTCTCTTGATGGCAAAGTTCTCTAGATGCTCAAGCTCATAGATGACATTGTACTGACATAATGTAAACTCCTTGAGGACAGGGACTGTTTTATATTTATCTTTGAGTCCCTAGAGCCTAGTGTGTGTGTCATATAGAAAACATTTTCAAAATGTAGGCTGAATGATTAATTGATTGATAGCATCAAGTCAATGAATATTTTAGAGCATCCATGGCGATTGCTTCTTGAAAGAGATGGTCCAGGCGGTGCATAATGGAAAAACAAAGTAAATGAAAAGTGTAGATTGCCCTAATTCTGACAAGCACTTGATTAGCCCATCAGTACATTAATTTTGGACAGGTATCGTAAATGAACAATGAACTGGGTTTAATCAGAAGAGACACAGTCTCCTAGAGGTGTTCTCTCTCTCCCATATACATATACAGTAGTGTGTAATGACTATGCAATAATTAAAATGGAACGTGATAAAAGAGTAAAAGAAGCACAAAGTGATGTGTGATCTCCATGAAAGGAAATCACATATCCAACTGGAGGATTGGAAAGACATTATGCAAGAGGTGGCTTTTGAGTTGGGTCCTGAAGGACAGCTAGGATTCCGAAAGATAGAGCTAAGTGGAGAGGAGCAGTGAAGCCATCTCTGGCATAAAGCGGAGTATGGATAAAAGAATGGAAGTGGGAAAGCACCGTAAGCATACAACAGACATCAAGCATTCCATTTTGACTAGAGTGTTGCCAATATGGAGGGAAGTGGTATAAATTAAGAAGAATGTAGGGAGGCATGAGGTGGTAGAGGACTTTGAATGCTAGGATAAATATTTAGAATTTTGTTCTGGAACAATTGGAGGGCTTTGAGTAGAGGACAGGCATGTTCTGAGCTATGATCAGTGATTTGACAGCAAAAGACAGGATGAATTGGTGTGGGCAGAGATTAGAGGTAAAAAGATTAGTGAGGAGGTTGTTGCAGCGGGGAGGTCCTCAGAGTCTAGAGGGGTTACCACCCCTCTAGGAATAGATAGTCAGGAGCCAATTAGAAAGCTATTACACTGGCAGAATTGATAGGATCTTGCAATTGATGAGACTTTACATGCTGGTTGTATGTAGAAAGTTAGGGAAAGGGGAGGGTCAAAGATAACATTTAAGCCTGGCATTCAAGGCCTTCTCTACCCTCGTATCTCCTTATCTTTTGGCTTCTATTACTGCTCTCATTCATGTATACTTCTATCCAGCCACATTGGACTAGCCAATATCCCAGAGTGGAGATGCAGCTGAATCTGTTGGTTGAGTTAAGTAGGTAAAAATTTCTGGAATTAGAAGGAAGCAGGGATGGGAAGCCAGGCAGACCATTCTATTTCTATAGGTTTGTGAGAAGGAGGGAAATGATGATTAAAGAAGATTATCCTAGCAGTTGTATATAGAATAGATTAGAGAGCCCAAAGACTGGATGGTGGCAAGGAGAATGTCTGGGCAGGTTACATGATCAGGGCATGAGATGATAGATTTTGGAGTCATGCAACTTGAGTTCAAACCAAGGCACTGCCTCTTGCTACCTTGGTAACCTTGGATGAGTCACTTCCCTTTCTCTTCCATTTTCTCCATAAATATAAATGGAGGCTTGGATGAGATGATTTCTAACACCTATTAGCTCTAAATCTATGATCCTGTGGTCTAGGAAATTATTCCAGTTATTTGGGTGGTATCACAAGGTCCTGAGCATGGTTGGTGGAGGTGACAATTGAAATAAAGGAGGGAAGGGGACAGACATTGTGAGGAAGGAATCAAGAGCCTTGATGATAGATTGTTTGTAGGAGATGATCAAGAAAGAGGAAGTTGAGTGTGTGTGTCTAGCCTGGGTCACGGGGGAGTGGGGGAAGGGGTGACATCACTAGATGCCAAAGAGGAATTTAGAAATAAGTGGCTTAAAAAACGTTTAAATCCTTTAAGAGTTAAGATAATTGATACTTTTGACCTGGCATCTTAGTTTGGTCCCCATCAGCTGTAAAAGTTGGTCCCAAAGCTAGAGCTGTCTTTATTTGGTCAGAACAGTGAGCTTTGATGCCCCTTCTTCAGGTTGGTTCTTTGAGAAGATCAAAAAGAATTTGGACAGATGGTGGAGGAAGCCTTCCAACAGACACCCATGAATTTTATTTCTCCGTTCCATTTGTGGGCAGCCTTCAATGATATCTGGGTTATGGATTACCTTTTATATCACCAAAAAGCACCTCCTCCTCTTTGCTTTTCTCAGAAACGAAGCCTGTGAGCAAAACATGGAAGAGCCACCCTACATAAGAACTGATGCTAGAAATAGAACAAGAGAATAAGCATCCTGATTCCTCCTCCTAAACATACAGTCATAGTCCAGCAGGAATCAGTACCTAGTGACCTCTCAGAATGACAATGGGTAAATAGACCAAGTTATGGCAAAATATTATAGTGAGCAATAGGCTATCCCTGACATGCTGATGACCAAGTCTGCTTTGTGTGCACTGTCTACACATGGACCAAGAGTGATATAAAAATACAATAAGCAACTGTTTGT
Source organism: Phascolarctos cinereus (assembly GCF_003287225.1). Taxonomy (NCBI): domain Eukaryota; kingdom Metazoa; phylum Chordata; class Mammalia; order Diprotodontia; family Phascolarctidae; genus Phascolarctos; species Phascolarctos cinereus. The sequence goes on from NW_027555847.1 coordinate 322,046,520, forward strand.
TAGGTACCTAATTTGCATAAATTATTATGTAGAAGGCTGGAGGAAATATAAAATTCAGAGAGGCAGAAGGGCAGTTGAGAAAGTGCAGGCCTTGAAGTCAGGAGGGACCTTGGTTCAAATCTCATCTCATGTACTAACTTTGTGAGCTAGTCACCTCTCTGAACCTGTTTCTTCATCTGTAAAATGAGTATAGAAATGTCTATGGTACCTATCTAATAGTATTAATGTGAAAATCAAATGAGATACTGTGTGTAAAATATTTTGCAAACTTTAAAACTACAATTTCATCCTTCCTCTCCTCCCTAGGAATTCTCTTCCTGTGCAGAGACTATAAGGAGCTCAGAAATGTGCAATTTGCGTGGGTCAAATCTGATCAGATTCCTTATTTCTCCCAAAGCCAAGATGGTCACCAAGAAGGGTGTTAGGTCCCAGAGCCCACACAACCAGAGAGAAATACCATCTATGCCCTCACCCAAGCACTTATTCTTTCTCTATACCCTTCAATCAGGACTTATATTCCCTGCCCTCCACAATGCTTCAACTCCTGGAACGACACTTTTTTCCTTCTTATTTCCCTTTCTCTCTCTTCCTTATTCCTTCTCTCCTTCATACTCAGAGCTATGCTGATGCCCATCTATTGGCTCTTCCCTCACTCCTTCTTGTTCACTCTTCTGTTCTTGGAACCCGGAACCTACTCTATCATCTTCACTATTAGTTTTCATCCATGAGCCTTTCTTTTCCACACCTAGAGACTAATTTCTCCCAATCCCAACTCCTTGATCTCCAGTATCAAGATAGCCTCTAAATGTGCACAAATTTGAGAACACCTATTATGTGGCATATAGCTTCTGGGACACTGCTGTTCTTTCTAACCAGGATTCTCCAGAGTTTAATAATCATGCCACTTATAAAGATCAGTTGAAGGAACTAAGGATGTTGACCTTAGGAAAAAAAACTCGTGCTGGAGGCAATGATAGCATGTCTTTGAATATCTCAAGGGCTGTCATGAGAAAGAGAGGGAGAGAGAGAGAGAGAGAGAGAGAGAGAGAGAGGAGAGGGAGGGAGAGAGAGAGAGAGAGAGAGAGAGGGAGAGAGAGAGAGAGAGAGAGAGAGAGAGAGAGAGAGAGAGAGAGAGAGATTAGACTTTTCTGCTTAATCCTAGAGGTCAGAATTAGGTGCAATGGGTAGAAGTTGTAGAGAAGGGGCAGATAAGTGGTACAGTACTTTTTAGATATTTTAGAAATATCTAAAAGTAGCCCCTCTTAGGATGTCCCGGAAGGACACAGATTCTTCCTTATTGAAGATCTCCAAATGGAGGCTTCATGACTAGTTGTAAGGGATATTGTAGGGTAGATTCTTGTTCAGGGATGGGTTAGACTACCAGGGGTACTTTGGTCTTAGTCAAAGGGCCAAACCCAAGGATGTAGAAGGCCACATGTGGCCTCAAGGCTACAGGTTCCCCACCCCTGGACTAGTCCATGAACTTGTTTTTAATATTTTCATAATAATAGTTGATATATTTCAATGTAATGCAATATGTTTTATTTTTTGTTTTTAATATTTTTTTCCAATTACATGTCAAAACAATTTTTAACATTTGTTTCTTACTTAAAATTCAGAGTTATAAATTCTCTCTCCCTCCCTTTTTTCCTCCTTGAGAAGGCAAGCTGTATGATACAGATCAATATATTTAATTTTATGCATTTAAAAACGTTACTCTCCTAGAAGAGAAGGGGGCTATAAGCTTCACCAGATTGCCAAAGCAGTCCATGTCACAAAAAAAAGGTGAAGAACGCTTGGCTAGTTGGCTTTTGAAGTCCACTCCAGCTCTGAGATTCTGTGATTCTGGGTAGCTAATACAAGAGGAACTAGAGAATTTCCTGTGCTCTTCTCCTCTGGGAGACTACACTGGTGGAAGTTTTGCAGGTAATTCCCTCTAGAGTTTGAGCTTGAACTTAGTACATTGATTTTTTTGAAGTGTGTTTCTGTATGAGGTGTTTTTTTTTCTTCTAGATACAGTGCAGTTCCTTGACTGAGGAAGCAGATCCTTGAGTATGTGAGTCCAGGCTTTCAGGCTGTGGGTGAGGGAGGTGGATTTAGGGCTCATGGAAAAGTGAACTTTTTTTACCTGCAAGGTCACAAATAGTACACACTAGAAATGTGAGACAAACTGGTCATCTCAATTGGAGGTGATGTGGAAAGGAAAACAATGGGTTCAGAAAGATTGGTTCAGGACCAGCAGGGTAGCCTGGGCAGTGGCACGAGGACCAGCACTGGGAGGAGGTGAGTCATACCAAGATTGGGCAGCTCTGTTCTCTGAAACTTTGGTCTCCTGAGAAAACTGTAGGGTTTCCTCCATCTCAGAGGTTTTCTCGGTCCCTAATAACAGCACTTTAGACACTATTCTGGGTTTAAAAGTATCTTATTATAAAATACTATGGGAACACAACACAGCATGGGGTGAGGGGAAGAAGTGAGGTATAATAACTAGTGAAAATGGGAACATTTTCACCCTTTGTAATGGTTCTTTGAGCTAATACTGAAACTCAGAGGTAGCCATAGTATACTGACTTCTTGTTTGCTTCCTCCTGTTAAATTTTCTCTTTTTTTCTTTAAAGTATTGACATATTTTGTTTTAACACAACAGTCAATGCCAATAAACACTGGAACAAATCCCTGCACAAAGTACATTCTTTGAAAAAATTCATTGATTGTTACCGGGCAGAAGAGATGTGAACTTTTAACTCTAACAGCATGGCACTAGCACTGTTGTGTTTGATCAGAGTTTTATTTCCTCTCCATGTTGACATTAATTTATACTGTTGTAGTTACCATGCCCATTATTCCTTTGGCTCTGCTCTATTTACTCTGCCTTTACTTCATACAAGTCTTCCCACGTTCTTTGAATGTTTCATATTCCTCTTTCTTTACAGCACAGAAATATTCTATTACAATCAAGACTACCGTGTCTTTATCCATTCCCTAATCACTGAAGACAAATTTCATTTTCAGTTTGTAATTGTGAACCAGAGAGACAGCATGTGTAGTAGACTGAATGCTGGCCAGGTCCTGCTCCTGACACATACTGGCTTGTGACCCTAGGCAAGTCACCGATCCGGTCAGTGCTTTAGACTAGTGTTGTCAAACTCAAATAGAAACAGATCCCTGTGGGCTGCATATGGACTTGGAAAACCACAAATTGATATTATCTATGGTGTACTGTATTTTTATTTATTTTGTTAAACATTTCCCAATTATATATTAATCTGGCTGCTTGAAGGCCCTGGTTTGACACTTCTGTTTTAGGTAATTCTCTAAGATTATAAATTTCAACATTCATTTTTAGATAAGATTTTGAGTTCCAATTTCTTCTCCCTTCCTTTTTTTCCTCTTCTTCCTCCCTGAGATGGTAAACAATTTGATATAGCTTGTACATATGCAATCATGTAAAACATTTCTATATTAGTCTAAGATTATAAATTTCGGAGAAGGTGTTGATCTACTTTGGTAGGAGTTTTTCAAAACTGCTAGGTATTTCTTTTGGTCTAGAAGTACTATGGAAAATTTATTGAGACATTAAGGATGCTATGAGCTAAGAAAACTTGGGAACCTTTGCTCTAGACTAATGAAATCACAAATCCAGACTCTAGCCTGAAATAATGAATGATCATTATCAATAACTCTACTATTACTATGTGACAGATGTGGAATCTCTGGGTCAAAAAACATAAACAATGTATTAACTTTTTACTGCATATTTGCAAATAGCCTTCCAGAATGGCTGAACTAACTCCTGGCTCCTTTAGTAGTGAATCAATGTGAACGTCTAATTTCCTTTTTCTTCAGCTGGCTCATGATGGGCACTGTCCTAAGTGCTAGAGATGCAAAGACAAAAGGAAATAGTTCTGCCCTCAAGTATTTTGCCTTCTACTGAGGGAAGAAGGATACAACACGTTCACATAAGAGTATAATAAAAAATAGGGAGTGATGGATTCTAGAAATGCTATCTAGACAAGGCACTACAGTAATATTTGAGGAGGGAGGGAAACTTCCAATTGAGTGAATCAGAAAGGACTGCATTACAGATAAATCTTAAAGCATGATTGTGAAAAGTGAAGAATAAGAAGAATTCCAGGTGTGAGGTTGCTACAAATGAATGGAAGTAGGAAATGACATGGTTGGTTTGAGGAAACAGAACATTTGACTGGAATGTCTAGTATGTGAAGGAGAATAATATGGAAAAAGTCTGAACATGTAGGTCAGAGCCAGATTGTAAAATGCCATAAATGTGATGAGTTTATATTTTAATCTAGAAGCAATCTACAGAAGTCATCAAAGGTTTCTGAGCAGAGAAATGACACGAGTAGACCTGTGCCTTAGAAATGCTATTTTTACAGTTATGTACGGGCTGGATTGGTGAGGGAGGAGCCTGACGCCTATTTTGTAGACTATCACAATAATCCTAGTAAGTGGAGATAAGGGCCTGATGCAGAGCAGTGACAGTGTGAGTGGAAAGAAGGAACCCAATACTGAGAATGGCATGGCTGTCTTGGACATAACATCAAGTAGAATGTGGCAAGAGATTGTATATAGGAAAGGTACCATGAGAGAGAGGGAAAAAATAAAGATGATCCTAACGTTTCAGAACTGGGTGACTGGGAAGGCAGTGATGCCATCAAAAGGGATAGTAAAGTTGATTACAGCGGCAGATTTGAGAGGAAGGATGAGTTTGAAAGGCTGGCCTTGGAGTCAGGAAGACCTGCATTCAACTCCTGATTCTGACATAAATTAGCTATGTTACCATGAGCAAGGGGCTGAAACCTCCAGTTCCCTTGGCAAGTAATTGTTCAAGAGCATGATTACAGATAAGTTGCTTATCTACCAGTGGAAGGAGTTCACCATGCTAATTAAATGATAGGTCCAGAACAAAAGAAAAGTCTGATGAGTTCCAGGTTAGGCAAGTTGAATTGGGATTGTGAATGGACCTCCAGGAAGAGGTGTTCAGTAGGTAGATGGAGATATGGGACTAGAGTTCAAGAGAGAGTTAGGAATTAGATTGAGATTATAAAGAGACTTGGATCTCATTTGCATAGAGGTAAAGATTGAATCCATGGGGGCAGATGAAATCCATCATCAAAGGAAAGATATAGAATCAGAAGAGAAGAGGCCCTGGGACAGAGCTATTAGGTACACTCATAATAAAGGGGTAAGATATGGATATTAAACTAGCAAAGGAGACTGGATTTTCTAAAACAGACAGGAAGAGATAAGTGGGAGACAGTAGTGACAAGGAAGCTGAAGAAAGAGAAAGAAAGTATACATGAAGTAGGGGTGGGAAGTAGTGTAGATCAAAGGGGACAGGGACTGGATAAATGCTATTGGATTGAAAAATTATGAGGTTTCTGAGAGAACAAGATATATGACATATCATGAAGTAAAATAGGAGGTAGGAAGCAAGGGAGATGACTCAAATTCTGAACCGGGATGACTGGGAGAGGAATTTGAAAGAAAATGGTGGTAAGGACAGGGGGACTGAATTGGTGGAGAAGATGAATTTGATTTCAAATATGTTGAGTGAGAGGCATATTGATTTAGTTCTACTCAGAATTTTTATAAGCCTTAGTATCTTCAAAAGATATGGGCCCAAATTTTGACTTCAGTTCATTCCAATATTTTACATGCTTGGCCATTTTTGGTCATCTTAGGAGTAAAACATGTGTATCATGTTGGTGTTTTATCACTTATCTTTAGGTATATCAAATTTTATATTTTAATTTCATAATAGTTGATGAACAGTTAAAATGTGGCATGATCATTTTATTACTCTTATTATCATTCTAGGTTAACAGACCAGAATGAAGAGGACAAGACCAAGCAGCAGTGTATTATATCTGACCCCTCCTTTTCCATGGTAACAGTTCAACGTGAAGATAGTGGAATAACCTGGGAGACCAGCTCAAGTAGGTCCTCCACTCCCTGGGCCTCAGAAAGTAGTTTAACTTCTGATATGTATAGTATGGAAGGGTCAACAGTAAGTTCTCCTCCAGGGAACATTTCTTTTATCTTGGATGAAGGTAAAAAAGTTCGGAAAAGAACCCGTAAGTCATCATCAAAACATGGCTCCCCAGCTTTGCGTCGGAAAGGAGGCAAAAAGAGACACTCCTTGGAAGGGCAAGAAGATGTCCCAGCAAATGCAAAAGACAAAGCTTCAATTTCAGATGGAAAGTCAAAACAAGAAAAGTCATCTATTGGTGCTTATGATAAAAATAGGAAAAAGAAGACCATCTCAAACACCCCTCCCATCACAGGGGCAATATACAAAGAACACAAGCCATTAGTATTAAGACCAGTTTACATAGGAACAGTACAGTATAAAATTAAGATGTTCAATTCAGTGAAAGAAGAAATAATTCCCCTACAATTTTATGGAACATTGCCAAAGGGTTATGTAATTAAGGAAATCAATTACAGAAAGGGGAAAGATGCATCTATTACTTTAGAACCAGATGTGACAAATCAGGACCCCAGCATAGCTTCCAAAGCAAGCAAACCAATGACCCAAAATATAGAGAGTAATAAAGAAAAGCAGCTTTCTCCACCCTGGAGAGAAGCAATGTCTAAAGAGTCCAGGCCAGTGCCATCTTTTCTTAAGGATATAGAAAAGCCAAAGGAAGCTGATTCATATTCACCCCTAAATGCAGCTGCAGCATGTGTGCTCAAACATACTGTTTCCTCATATTCTAGTAATGAAACTATGGTGCCTCAGAGTCTTCCATTGTCAGCTTCAACACTTCCAGTTGAAGAAGCCTCAATGCAGGAAATACAAATGGATTCTCCAGATGCTGCAACCTCGGAATTGATGGCCCCCAAAATGGAGAAAGAAGAGTTTAAAGCTGATATGCAACAAGCTGTAGTTTCGTCACCCACACTTTCAATGCCACCATCTTTTGTGGATGAGGTTAGAGAGGAAGAAAGAGAATCTGATTTATTGGCAACTGCTGCTACATATATTTCTGAGACTCTCACTTCAACTAAGGCAGAAGAGGAAGCCTTTGAGTCAGATTCACCAGTTACTGAAGCATCTGCCCCAGGTCCTTTTGGTATAAAGGTAAACAACCTGGGACTGTCTTCTCTAGAAAAAGAAGAGCCAGTTTTTCCAACTGGTGAAGGGGAGATGGAAGAGACCAAGCCTGAATCATCAGTTTCTTTGTCTGAACCTCCAGCCTTGGGCAAAATGAAAGAGGAAGAAGAGGGTGTTTCCTTGCCAATAACTTCAGGGCCAGAATTTGAACCCTCATATGTATCAGAAGAAGAGATCATTGAAATTGATTATCCAGAAAGCCTATCTCCCTCTGAAAATGCCATCCCACCACATTTGGTTCATGAAAGGGAGAGAAAAGAAGCTGAACCCGACTTACCACTATTGGCCACATCCACTTCAGAACATGTAGCTTTATTAGAGAAAGAGAGGGAGGAAATTGGGCCTATTTCTCCAGATTCAGACTTTGCATCTGAGTTTTCAAGTCTATCATATTCAACCCATGAACTAGAGGAAAAAGAAACTAAGCCAGTTTCCCCACCAGCTGTAATCTCAGCATCTGAATATGAAATTTTGTCAGAAGAAGAGACCATGCCTCACTCCCCAGAGTTCACATCTGTATCTGAGTATTCTACATATCCTACAGTTGAAGAGGAAAGTACTGGATGCGAAACCCCTACACATTTAGCATCTACATCTGAAGCCACCATCTTCTCAGAAGAAGAGACTCTCGAAAGTGAATGTTACACACCAGATTCTACATCTGCTTCTGAGTATTCAGTTCCTGTATATGCAGCACAGGAACAGAAGGAAGAAACCAGCCAGCAGACTCCACTAAACTCAGTAGCTGCAGCTGAACATATGATTATATCTGAAGAAGAAAAAGATTATATTGGACCCTTTTCTCCAGATTCAGCATTTGCATCTGAATACTCATTCTCACCTCATGAAGTTCGAGAGTCAGAAAAAGAAGAATTTGAAAGGGATTACCCACCATGCTCAACATCCCCTTCTGAACACACCATTTTGACTGAAGAAGAGAATGAAGAGATCGAGCCTTTTTCACCAGACTCGGCCTCTGACTTTTCAGTCCCACTTTATATAACACCTGAACCAGAGAAGAAAGATGATGAATCTGGTTCATTGCAAACTGCAATATCTGTTTCAGAATATTCCATTTTTTCTGAAGCAGAGAAGGAGGAAACTGAGACCCAAGCACCTACAATGCCTGAACCTCAACATACCATTTTATCTCAGAGGCAAAAAGCTCAACATTCTTCTTCAGTGCCAGGGTCTGAACAACTGAATCTGCCACCTTCAACCGCTGAAGTAGAGAAGGGAGAAGTCAAGCCCAGCTCCCAAACAACTTCCCTATCTGTGTCTGAATACCTTATTTTGTCACAGAAGCGAAATATTGAAGGTCTCTCTCAGGTACTTGAGTCTGAACACTCAATTTCACCATCTTCAACTGATGAAAGAGAGAAGGAAGAAACCAAGCCTGATCCATCAGTACCTGCCTTCATGAAGGCAGGCTCATCTGAGAAAGAAAAAATCAAGCCTGTTTTACCAGAAACTTCTGTAACTAGGCCTCAAGAGTCAATCCCAGCAGAATCAACTCAAGAAGTGAAGAAAGAGCTAGGACTGGAACTTGCACATGCTCAAAAAGGGGCCTCTGACCATTTGTCTTTTTCAAAAGTAAGCAAGGAAGAAATCACGTCCAACTCCCAGGTCACTCCACCTGAATACCCAGCTTCATTGCAGCATAAAGAAATGGAGCCCCATTCTCCAAAGGCCCCAGAATATGTGATGGAACCCTCAGTTGCACCTGGGGAGGCAGGGAAGAAAGTGGTATGTGAGCCACCTGTGCCTCAGCAGGAAACTTCACTGAAGAATAAGGAAAACCTGAAAGACATGCAAAAGGCAAAATCTTTAGCTGGACTTGTAGTTTCACGAACAGAGACAAAGGAAAAAATTAGGGAAGACGAAGAACAAGCAGTTGTGCCTGAATCTCAGCACCTGGTTTTATCAGAATCAAAGAAAGAGGAAACTCCACCTCCCCCTGAACTGAAATTCTCATCTTTGTCAGAAGAAGATAAAAAAGAAATTGGGCCTGATTCTCCACAAGCCACAGTATCAGAACTCAAACCTTCACTTTTGCCCAAAGTAGTAAAGGAAGAAATCCAATCAGATTCACCACTTCCTACAACATCTGTATTTGATTCAGTTTTATCAAAAGCAAGCAAGGAAGAAGTGGATCACAGCTCTCCACTAACAGAACATTTGGTTCTAAATGAGAAAGAAAAGAAAGTAGGTGAACCTGGCCTCTCACCTATTGAAACAACTGCGTCTAAGTCTCCAATCTGGCCAAAAGTACATAAAGAAGAAGTGAATTTCCATGCATCACCAAATGCAAGATATTCAGCAGAACATGCAGTTTTGTCAGAAGTGGGAAAGGAAGAGGAAAAACCTGGGTCACCTGTGCCTGAGCATTCAGCGTCATCAAAGGCAGGAAGTGATCAAGGTGTCCCACCTGTGACAGTTACTGCACCTGAATGTTCGACTTTGTCAAAAAAGCAAGCCTCTGAATCATCTGATCCAGCATCAATGATTGGAGGTTCAGTTCCACCATACATGGCTGTTGAAATAGAGAGAAAAGATACCAAACTTCCTTCATCAAAGACTGTGATATCAGCATCAGATCAAGGAGTTCCATCACAAGAAAAGGAAGAGATAAAATACCCTCCACATGAACTGGAAACTTTAGAGACAGAAGAATTATCTATGAAATCAGTCACTCCTACAGGTGAGAGGAGCAGGCAAGAACCTGGAATGTTGATATCAGATAAGAGTGATTTACCATCAGAAAAGCCAGCTGTTCCTTCATCAAGTCTTCCAGTGGAGCCTGAAAAGACAGGCATGCTACCCGATGCACTAGAATTATCAGGGGCTGTGTCAGAGCTGTCACACGACTTAGTAAGTGAAAGTGAACATAGGGATGCAAAACTGGAAATATCTCTCACATCAGAAACGGGAAGCTCAGTGCTGGAAAGGGCGAAGTCTGAGGCTAAGACCAGGGAAGAAGGGAAGCAAGAGCATAAGCCTTTCTCAGCTGAGGTGGCCAGCATGGCATCAGATAAATCAGTAGCCTCTTTCATCGAAAAAGAAAATCCAGAACCACAGCAAGATCATTTTTCATTCAAAGAATTATTGCAAGAGTCAAGAGACTTGGCAGACTCTAACAAAGGAGAGAAACAAAAAGGTCATCCATTGACCTCCATAGAAAATTTGGCCCCACAAGGGGCAGGGGATATTTTGACCAAAGCAAATGAAGACACCACCCAAACACATTCATTCCATATGTCAGAAAATGTACCTGAGCCATCCAAGATGGCCTCTTCTGATCTCTCTGAGGAACAAGCAAAGCAAGAAACTATACTTTGCCCAGATGATGTTGGTAATTTACTTGAATTATCAATACCTTCACTGAACAGTCCCTTGGCTGATCAACAGGATATTTCTACTAAGTCACATTCATTTGCAGAAGCAAATTTGCCTTTGGAAGAGTCAAAATCTATTGTGACAATTGAGCCTGGAGATGTTATGGATGCAAAAGACTCCCTCCCTTTGCAAAAAGAAGGAAGCTGGCTGCTGAAAGAACCAAGCCAAGAGCAGGCTAGCCCTGACAAGGAAAGAGTGCTGGAGTCAGGGCAGCCGTGTTCTTCTGCCACAGATGGAAGACTGTCAGGACACTTAACATCTGCTCCACCTGAGAAGAAACAAACTTATGAACATACAAAACCAGAAAGCTTTTACCCAGCCAAAGAACCTGCTTTATCAGCAGAGGGACCATCGTCTCCTCTGGGCAGGTCCGATGATCATGGAGAGAAACTAACAACTCAAACTTACTCTTCTCCTGAAATACAAGTGGCTGAAGAGCCAAGAGGTACAGTTCTAGTCGAAAACATAGCTCGACCTGAAGCTAAGGGGAAGCAGCTCTCTTTATCAGTGGATTCTGAAAGTGTGATACCAGAAAAGTTAGGCACTGAAGAGGATGGCCAGGAAAAATTCACACCAGCCTCCGAAAGTACCACTAAGATCCGAACTCAAGTCTCTGGAGACCCTATAATGAAGCAGGTAAAGCCTGAAATTATTCCTTCTTCAGTCAAAGCAACTAGTCGTCTGGCAGAAGATTCAGTAACAGCCTTAGGTAGTGAAAAAGAAGAGCTGGGAATTACATCATATTCTTCCACAGAGAAAAGGCTGTTGAAGGAATCAAAAGCAGATGCTTCAAAGGTTGTGGAAAATGCTGATGAAGCCCAGCAGTCAGAATCAGAGAAACCTCTGCCTGAGGCCACAATCTCAATGCACGAAAAATCAAAACTTTCCCTGATTCAATCTGGGGAAATAACTGCACCACTGGATTCCCCAAAAATAATTAACAAAGTGCCTGAGCAGGCTGAAATTGCTGCCCCAAGTACTGTCACCAATGGTAAAGCCAAAAAAGGAATTTCATCTTTCACATCGTGGATGGCCAGACTGTTTTTTGGAGCGAGCGCTCCGGAAAATGATGTTGATGAAAAAGAAGCTCAGCCAAGCCCTGCTGCAGACACAGCTGTGTTGGAAGAGGAGGTTAAAATGACACTTTCAGCTGCCACTGAAGACTTTAATGAGGCTGAGAAACCAGCACTATCTCCTTTATCAGTGTCAGGACTCTCGCCTGAGAAAGAACCTAAAGTCATTGTAATTAAAGCCAGTGAAGAAAGGGAGCAGAAAGAAATACCACTAACTTTACCTAACCAAGTAGATAAGGAGCCATCCAAATTGACTTTGTTAAGAGGTGAAAAGGCATCACAAAAATCAGAGCCACTACCAACTCATCATTTACCAGAGTCAGGACTGTTATCTGAGGCAGAATCTAGAACTGCCTTAACAGAATCTGGAAAACCAAGACAGTCCAAAGAAGAACCTATGTTTTTATTAGCCGTGGAGGAAACTCCACCAGACCTGTCCAAACCCATTTCTGGGAGTGTTATTGAAGAACATAAGATACCAGAAAATAGGAAGGAAGAAATGCAACCTTTATCAGGCATAGAGGTTGAGATGCCATCAGAACTAGCAAGCATCAAAGTTACTTCTGCTCAGAACAGGACATATCTTGAAAACCAACCTCCTGTTTTGGGAAAACAATTGGTTTTAGAAGAAGCTGAAAATGGTGCTCCTGTTCACATCACTGGTGAGAACAGGGTACAAAAGGCAGAAATCTACACTCACTCTGAGACCAGCCAGTTGACAGAAGAATCAAAGAATGTTTTAACCTATCTTAATGAACAGCATGACCAAGAAAAAACACTGTTTTCTGCAGTGGAAGTGGATCAAGTTATTTGGTCGGCAAAGTCAACTCCATCAGAATTTGCAAGTGAAAGGACCATGAAAGAATCAGCAAAGCTAGAGTCAAGAACTTTGACAATGGAAGAATCAAAAGATAGTTTAATTAAAGTTGGTGATGATAGACCAGAGAAAGAAATGCCAAAGGCTGTGTCTTCAACATTTTATGATGATGAGCCTAATCTAAAAACTATAAGTTCAACTGATGAAGAAAAAGTCTTAGAACAAAAACCGTATCGCATCACGGAAAAAGCTGTGCTGGCAGAAAAGTCAGAAATGGCAGTCCCATTGATTCTGAGAGAGACAAAGGAAATAAGGATGGCAGGCCTCTTACGGGAATCAGAACTACATAAAGCAGAATACTCAAAAGAGGCTGTAGTTCAGTTCTGTGAAAATAAGGAAGACAGAGGAATGGTGGCCAAGATACCTACTGAAGTCAGTATAGTGTCAGAGGTACCCAAGTCTACTGCTTCAATTCCCAGTGAAAACCAGCTCACTTCTGCAGAGAGAGGCATGAGGGAAGATTCAAAACCTCATCCAATTCTGGAATCCAGAGAAGTGTCTGAGGAATTAGGTATGACTCTTGGAAGCTCTGTGGATGAAAGTCAACCACTATCATTTGCTAAAGCAGATTTTTTCAAGGAATCACAGATTGTTTCAGCAGGCCCCACAGAAAGGAACAAAGAAGAAAGTTGTCAATCTCCTTTGACAGAGAAAGAAAAGTTAATTTTGGGAAGATCTGATGCTGTCACTGTCAGTCTTGAGAAGGAAGGTGAACAAAAAGTTAGCCTTCCAAATTTATCTCCAGGTGAAAATAATCAAATGACTCCAACTTACTCAGCAGGAGGAACCAATTTTGCCTCTGAAGAATCAACAATCCCCTTTGGTATTTCTCATGATGAAAGTGAGAATCTGAAAAATCAAGCATATTCTTTGGCTAAAGCAAAATCAGTTACTGGAGAATCACAAATGGTGCTCTCAGTGGCTCACCCAGAAACCAAGGAAACAAAAACAGTAGGAATCCAGCCAACTTCTTTAAGTGAAACGGATTCATTGGAAGAAAAGACTAGGACATTCATTCCAAGTAGTCCTGGTCACAGAGTGGAAGTAGACCAGGAGGACATTTGTGCTTTACCTGATATAGGAAGTCTGATGTCTAAAATATCAAGTCACAACGAGGAAAAGGAACAATACTTCCTTTCCTCTGATATATCACATGCCATGGCTAAGCCTTCAAAAGAGGCTTTACCTGGTATCACCAAGGAAAGCAAGAAGCAAGAGCCACAACCCAAATTAGGAATCTTTGGTAAACTGGTGTCCAGAGAATCTAAAATTACTCTAGATCGTCCCTTTGATGAAACAGAGAACTTAGATCAATTATCTTCTTTTCAAGAAGCAATTTTCTCACCTGTGAAATCACCAGCTGTGATTTCAGTATCTTCTCCAGCAGTTAATGTATCAGAGATATCAGAAATTTCACCACCAGAACTAACAGTAGCAAGTCAGGCTCACCAAACCAAAGATGGTACACCAGATTCACCTATGCCACCCACTTTTGTCTCAAAGCAAGTTTCTGATTCCCAGACAAAGCCTATGGGTGATCTTCAGGTGGATAGACCATATCCATCAGCAATTCGTGATTCTGATCATGTTACATGCGATATACCATCAACTAATGATGAAGCAATTTCTTCCACTGAAGGCATAGCGAAGGAACCTGAAAACCTCTTCGTAAAAGACGGAGCATTTGCAGCTCCTGTGGTGACCAGCAAGCCCCCTGGCCTCACAGAAGATCAAAAAAATGCATTTAGCATCATTTCTGAAGGTTGTGAAATATTGAACATTCATGCTCCTGCTTTTATTTCATCAGTCGATGAGGAAGAGTGTGAAAAAATGCAGGATAAGTTAGAATACTTGGAAGAGAAGACTTCACAGAGCATTCGACCCTTTCATGATGGCAGTAAGGTGACTATAGCCCAGGAAACTGAAATGAGAAATGAGTCCCATGCAGATCACTTGGATGCAGATGTGTCCCTGGAGAAGGGACAGATGCAAGAGAAAACTCACCTAGCAGAAGAGGACACTTCCACTGACTCAGATGTGGCCTTCAGTTATCATACAATGCCCAGTGATGTGGATTATTTTGAAAAATATACTTTAATTGACTATAACATCACTCCAGAGCCACTGAAAAAGGAATCTTTTGAAAAGCAAGACATTGAAAGAGAACCCCAAAAGAAAGTTCCTGAAGAAACCATCTCTTTCCCAGAAAGTTCAGCAGATAAGACTCTGGAATATGAGTTTGACTTGGTGAAATTAGATGAAAGCTTTTATGGAATGGAAAAGGATGATAGCAAAGTTTCTTATACAGAATCTCATCCATCTTTACCTACCCTCAGATCTACAGACAGTGAGACTCCAAGGGATGTAGCCAGAGATGTGGAATCAAAGTCTCCTGGAATGCCCTTATTCAATGCAGAAGAAGGGGTGCTGTCCCGAACTCAACTATTTCCTACGGAAGTTAAAGCTATTAACCCAGAGTTGCTAGAGGAACCACCAGCACTAGCATTCTTATATAAAGATCTATATGAAGAAGCAGTTGGGGACAAAAAACAGGAAGGTGAGACCACCTCTGATAGGGAGAGCCTAAATTCTGATGCTTCATTTCCCAGCAGACATTCTGATGCTGAGGAGGGGACTGGAATATATTTTGAGAAGTACATTCTCAAAGATGACATTCTACATGATGCATCTGGATATCAGAAAGACCAAAGCCAACCTCTGGAAGAAAAACCAGTTGGTAAAGATGACTCATGCCAACTGATAGCTGGAGAAGGAGAAGTCTGGGGGAGGTTCGGAACTATTTTGGGGGAGAGGAGCATGGAGGAGGAACAGAAAGCTATGTTCAGTGAAGGGGAATTAAGAAGCAGTGTGGAAACCTGTAAGGATGGAGAGCTACAGGGGAAAGTGCCCATCACTGAGGAAGTCCAATTGGCTTCTCAGAAAATAAGTTATGCAGTGCCCTTCCAAGACAAACATCATATTTTAGAGAGAGTAGATGAACCTGATGGCCAGGGTAATGAGGAAGAAAATGCTAGTCCTGAGGCAAGTCAGCATTTCCCAGTGGAAGTGTCTTACCCAGAAGAAGAACTCATGTCAGGTGCAACACCTGCTCCAGAAAGCCTGCAAGTAGAACCTCAACTATCTGTACCTGCTGAAATGACAGAGGCAAGGCCCTGCAGCAGCCCTGTTCAGGATGAATATGAGTTTGCAGAATTAATGAATTATGAAGTGGTTACTCAAGAGGATCTCTTATCAGACGACTTGTTCTCTGAATCCACGCCTGAAGATGTCCTATCTCAAGGCAAGAAATCTTTTGAGCTTATTGGTGAAAATGATGAATTTGCGAAGCAAGCAGAACAAATTAAGTCTGTTCTACAGAAGGATTCTGGATCTGAGATTGTGGAGCCAGAGCGATTATTGGCAGAAGTGAAAGATGCACAGAAAGAAACAAAAAAATCCCAGATCGACACATATTGCTACACATGCAAATGCCCTATTTCTGCGATTGACAAGATTTTTGGCGCGCACAAAGACCATGAAGTTGCCGCACTTGACACAGCTATTGATGTGGTCAAGGTAAATATGGTCTTAAAATTCTAATGGCTAGAATATTCTTCTTCTAAATACATACTTCTCCTGGTTGATTTCAGAAGTGACCTTTATCTTTGATCCCTCAATCTTTTAAATAAATTATTTGAGTTGGAAAGGGCCTGAAAACCAAGGAGAACATTTTCCTAGGTTTTCTGCTTAACCTTCATGCAATGGTATGCATGAAGATTAGTACTTGCATGGGGGTGAGGTGGGGGGGAGTAAAATGATTTCAAATTCAAATAAAATACACTTTAAAGGGCACTGCTAAATAATTCTCAGGCTCATTTTAATTCAGCATTTTAACATATTGGAAGCTTGAATATGCATGTTCCCTACCAAATTTGCCCTTATCAACTTGCCCAGCATTGGGTCTATGTCTCTGTAATTTGAGTTGAGCTGCAGTAGCTTACCTGGCACATTTTTAGACCTCAATCTCAATGCATTAACATCAGAGCCCAAGACAATATGCTCACTCCTCCTCCAGGCTGACACTTGTTTTTTTTTTAATTAATGACTGCTGTGGCTTCAGCAAAGGGAGTGGGGAGCATCTGGATTTCATAGCTACTACCATGAAGTTGGGAGTTTAAAATTATGTTGTCTCAGTCACTAAAACTTATCCTAAATAAATGACACTTAAAACTTTAATTGCCAAAAAAAAAATGTGTGTGGAACGGAAGGGGAGGTGAGCTTAGAGCTAGTGATTTTTGTGCCTGGAGCAAAATAAATCTCATCTAGGGCAAATAGCATGAAATGTGCTTTCATATATACTTAAAATATTTGGGAGATATCTTATGTATTTTCATTGTCTTAATTTCTGAATGTATTCCTCCTCCTTCCCCTACCCTGAGAACTATCCTTTCTAATAAAAAATGAAAAAGCAATTCAGCAAAATTAACCAACACGGTGAGCAAGACTGTGTATATGATGTTCCAAATCCATAGTCCTCCACCTCTGCAAAGAAGGGAGGAAGGTGCATTTTCTTGTTTCTTCTTCAAGTTTAAACTTGGTTATTATAATTACACAGCGTTCACTTTTGTCATAAACTCTTTGAGCTGAGATACCAGCAGCCCCTGTGGGCAGAAAGACCAGGATATTGCTAGCGAGGGCACTACCAGAGGAGGGGAAGGAGTAGGTGGGAACAGGATGGGATAGGCTCAGGTGTGAACCCCAAGGGCGTGAGAGAGTAGAGAAAGTGGGCTACTTAGTAGCTTTCTATTGTAACTAGCTCTTTTCACTAACTAAATGCTAATTTCTGTTTTTACTTGCTTTAAACTTTCCAGTGCTTTAAATTCCATCTAAAATTATGACCTTGAGAAAAAGCACAGATGGCCCCACTGTAGTTATGCCTCATGGCTAACTTCTTTTTGACTATTTAATTTTTTCTGGTCCTGTTGTAACAAGTATGAGAATAGAAAAGTGAAAGGGAGAAAAAAACTCAACCAAAGGCAAGAAAGTCCATTTAATTTTCACCAAGCAATCTTTGAAGATTAAGAATTGACCAGTAAATTTTAAATAATAAGAATCAGATTATTTTTAAAATTGTTTAGATATTTATAGCTTTATAATTCTCTATGGTCTCTATATAGGAACTCTTAATTATTCAAGGTCTGCCTTTAGGTGATTTCAGTGATCATTAGATTTTAATCAGACTGTGATGAACGAATAAAATGAAAATGGGCTAAAACTCTTCAATTCCATTTTGCTACTCATCAGTGCCAATAAAAGGTGAAAAAGTTGTAATTATAGTGGGAACTATTGGTTAAAATGTTTTAATTGCATGCTTCTTGTCCCTCACTCAAGATGGCAGAGAATTGAATTTGGTTTCTTCTCTAGTCCTTGAAGGAGAAGGAACTGAAAACCACAGAAGGACTGGAATTTAAGAACACCCCCAAAGAACCAAGTTGCATCAATTTATGCAGTGTATTTTCCTTTTTACCCATAGGCAAAGAAAATAGAGATAGGCTAAAAAATTTCATTTCAAAGTAAACTATAATAAAAAAAATTTATTTCAATTGATAAGCCTGGTCTTTCTAGTGTTAAAACAAGATCAAATCTCTTGAGGTCATGTCCAACAGTTTACAAGTCCCTTCCCTTCCCATAGAATAGAAAAATAGCTCTAAAAAAATATCAATGTCTTTGTGGAATAAATGTATAAAGCTAGATATTGGTAAGTACAAAATATTGCCAAGGCTGTTTCCTCAAATATTATGTAATATCCTTATCCTTTTTTTAAAATTCAGATTCAATTAGGAGAATTTCTAGAAAATTTAAAAGAAAAGTCTCTGAAGATTGAAGCATTTGTTACTGAGATAGAATCATTCTTCAATACTATCGAGGTGAGTTGCCACATTTAAGTTCCCTACCAATATATTTCTTGTAAAGGATCTAGTTTATTCAAGTAGTAAAGACATTCCCAAAGGAACTAAACTAGTGTGTGTGTGTGTGTGTGTGTGTGTGTGTGTGTGTGTGTGTGTGTGTGTGTGTGTGTGTGTTTTGGCCATAGTTAATTTTTGGCATTAGAAATGAAGTGTCTCTAAAGTCTTCTCTCTGTGAAATCAGCAAGACCATTCTAAGTAAGGACAGTAGGACTAAAGTTTTCAAAATAATACTTCCTTCTCACATGACAGTTTCTATAGTCAGGATGGGAGAATCTTTAGGTGAGCAAGTCCATTCACAGGAGTAAATTTCACCCTTGTTTCATTGATGTCAATAAATCAACAGGCATTTATTAAGCACCTAGTATATGCCAGGCCCTCTGCTAAGCAATAGGGATACAAAGAAAGGTAAAAAAATAATCCCTTCCCTCAAGGAGCTCACAATCTAATGGGGGAGACCACATGCAAACAAATAATATAAGCAAGATTACATATATATATATATGTATATACATATGAAATCTTATTTATATTCTCATATATATCATATTACATGGGATTAATATCATATATTGTCATATATATGATAAACTGGAGATCATCTCAGAGAGAAGGCACAAATACTCTTGCAGAAGGTGGGATTTTAGCTGAGATCTGAAGGAAGCCGGGAAGCCAGCAGACAGAAGGGAGGAGGGAGAGATGGAGAGAAGCATGACTAAATCTCACCTATGGCAAGGGCATAGGTGGTGGTGGCAAACAGTTTTGTGCTTCTAGCTGCTAGTTCCTTCCTGTTTACTTATTGTGTCCCAGAGGGGATCGTTGTCAACTTAGTGTGGAAGCTCCCAAGGCACGAACTTGTGGGTTGTGGTTTTTTTTTTTTTTATTTTCAGCACTTAGCATATTCACTTACATACAATAGGTAGCTTAATGAATGCTTGTTGAATCAATAAATGAATCAATGAGTGAGGGACCCATGAAGGAAATGGCAAAATGGCAGAGACCTAGGGCCATTAGAAAAGGTTTTTTTACTAATGACCAGCACTATTCATTAGTCTGTGTGTATCAGAAAGGACAACATCATTCCACCTGCCAGATGATGTAGAGTCACGTTCCCACTAAGATGAATACTTGAGTGTAGCAAACTATTTAATTTTTCAACATAGATATGAGGGCTTGGCCGATCAGCAAAGGGCCTTGAATCTAATTCTTGAATATGATAAAGACTAGTCATGGAACCTTTCTCTAAGAGGCTACAGCCTGTGTCTTTTGGGTAATTACAAATGTCTTTTTGGGATTTCAGTGACTGACTCACACATAGTCCAACATAGATCCCCCTTAGGTTGTTTTGCTCTTTATTTTTTTTTTAATTAGACCTGCGATTTCACTGGAATAGAGCTCTCCCAATGGGAAAACATCTTTTAGCAATGCAAATCAGTGCCTGCTAAGCAACTTGAGAGTTGTTTGAGACATTGAGCGGTTAAGCATCCTGTCCAGGGTCACAGTCAGCATGTGTCAGAGATAGAACTTGAACCAACCCACTACACCTTGCTGCCCCTCTAAAGTTGTGCTTTTTGGTAGTTTAATAAGATTCCAATAGTTAGAAGTCTTTCACCCCCTCCCAATCGCATACTGTACATATGCTCTCCTTTATGTGTTTAGAAAAATGAAATTCTCATGCTAGAAAATTAGAACGTGGCATCCTTCAAGTTTACTTGAGAGAGCTATGCTTTTAAGAGGAATCACATCTGGGTTAGCTAGGTGGCACAGTGATAGAGCACCAGCCCTGAAGTTCAAATCCCGCCTTGGACACTTATTAGCTGTGTGACCCCAGGCAAGTAATTTAATCCAGATGCCTCCAAAAAGAATCACATCTCAACAATATAATTGTATTTTTTTGGATTCACACTGGTTTTAAAAGTATGTGTTTTCCAGGAAAACTGTAGCAAAAATGAGAAACGGCTTGAAGAGCAGAATGAAGAAATGATGAAAAAGGTGCTGGCCCAGTATGATGAGAAGGCACAGAGCTTTGAGGAGGTGAAGAAGAGAAAAATGGAATACCTACATGAGCAGATGGTGAACTTCCTACAGAGTATGGACACTGCCAAGGAGACTCTGGAGACAATTGTCAAGGAGGCAGAAGAACTCGACGAGACTGTTTTCCTGACCGTAAGCACAGATTATAGCAGTGCCAATCACTTCACTGCTCATGAGGACCTTGGCCCTCCTGCTAATAAAAATAAATCTCACTTTCCTTTCCATACATACCCCCTGCAGTTACTCAGAAGAGGATTCATCATCTTTTTCATTTTAACTTGTGCATTGATTTAATTCTAGCAACTTCCAACAATTCTAGACTCCCCTAACATTTATCATACTGGGAGACCTATATATTCCTTTCAACCTAAAAAGGAAAGAGAGTTCAGCCTCCAGGTCTAAAATCAGGCCTAGATCTTCCTTGTCTATAGTATCCCTTTCTTCATTTGGTCTCCGGTCTCAAGTGACCCTCTCTCACTTGACTGTGCCCTCCCTTCAATCCAAACTGTTTTCTCCTTTGCTCCCCCTTCCTTCAGGGGTCATGAGGTGACCAAACCCAAGCTGATAGGCTGACTCATCCGAAGATGTTAATAGGTGACAATGGCATGATATGTTTTCATTTGAACAGACCACTTCATATCTTAGTCCAAAAAGTTAAGGTTGACTTTGTGGTAAGGAGTGATTTGGGGGCCACTCAGACCCATCCTTAAGTTTCCCATCCCTAAGGCATTCCATAAAATCAGCTGCTGGATTGACCCTGGAGTCAAGAGCAAGTAATCAGTGGAGATGATTTCCTGTAGTGGGGGTCACTAAAATGTTCTAGGACTGCTATGAACGCACACTTTGCTTTTGGGCAGGGGGTAGGGAAGTGCCACCTTTTGTTGGAGGTGGCATTACTTCCTAAAGTCCTCCATGCTTCCTGTAATGTCCAGTAACGCATAACTGTGGATAAAGGCAGAAGGGAGGAATGTTGATCTCTCTTTATTTGCCTCTGGGGGTACAGCCAATAAATGCAGATGGTAGCCATGATGTAAATTAGATAGACATCTACAACCTAAAAGAAGAACTAAAATCTAGCAACTGCTTTAACCTTAATCTTGAGGTAAGAGGGAGGGTTGGGGGAAAAGCATGGTTCTCATTCTTCTTGTGAAGCCATATATAACATTTACAAAGTACAAAGTACTTCCTTGTCTGAAATAATCTAATCTGCTTCCTTCAATGAGAGTATTTCCTTCTCAGCAATAACTCTAAGCAGAGCAAATTTTAATCATTCCTATTGCTTCAGTAACTGAAAAGCCCATTGTATATATAAGCCTCTATCTATCCCATTTCCTTAATGGGTAAGCTGAAACAAAGCAAATTTCCAGGACTCACTTTGAAACAACAACAGAGCCTGAATGATGTCTAAGGCTCCTGTCCACAATCCACATGGTTTCTTTTGTTGCCTTAGGTGAATCTATCAAGAGAGAAACAGCTTTTGTGGAATCATGGGAGGGTTGTTTAAAAGGATGCACAATCTTGAGGTTACTGTTACCTGCTTTGTGGTATTAACTGGCTTCTCTTTTCCTCCACCAGTCATTTAAAGAAATCAATGACAGGTATATGAAACATGGCGTTGGCACATCTTAGTGGCTATGGAACATAGCATGGTTGGATGCTCTATTAATCCTTGAAAGCTTCATAGAAAATGTGCTGGCAGAATAAAGGCCATTGATTTAACAAGCTACCAGATAGTCTCCCTTAGTGGCTGAACTTTTGGAAGCCCATTGACAGCTTTGAGGATGCATTGTGTGCGTTTGGATAACAGCAATCATAATATAGCATTTTCAACTGTTTGCTTTGGAGTGCCCTTTATATACAAATCTGTTCTGAACTGATGCTGCTTTTTGTTAGTGCACAAAAATAATTTTGAAGGTGCTTAGAATTATTTTTGTTTTTGTTCAGTCATGTCCAACTCTTATGGCCCCATCTGGGGTTTTCTTGGCAAAGATACTGCAGTGGTTTCTCATTTCTTTCTCCAGTTCATTTTATAGATGAGGAAACTGAGGCAAATAGGGTTAAGTGACTTGCCCAGGGTCACATAGCTAGGAAATGATTTTTTTTTACATCTGTAAAATGAGCTGAAGAAGGATGTGTCAAACCACTCCTGTGTCTCTGCAAGAAAACCCCAAATGGGATCACAAAAAGTTGGACATGACTGAAATGACTGGAGAACAACAAAAAAAAGATTTCAGGCAACTCTCTAAGATCTGAAATATTTTCTACTCACTGAACCATATTTTTTCTTTTTTTTTCTGTTGAAATAATTTATTACTTGAGATGGCATGCAGATCAAATTGTGATTTAATGTAAAGGAAAAAACAAGAAAATTATCTGTGATGTGTTATTATATGGAAAAAATAAGTACAAGTTAGAGTTCTAATTTAATCATAAAGAAATGAAATATCATGGTGTGATATTTTCTTTCTTTCTTTTTTTTTGGCTAGGCAATGGGGTTAAGTGACTTGCCCAGGGTCACACAGCTAGTAAGTGTTATGTGTCTGAGGCCGCATTTGAACTCAGGTCCTCCAGAATCCAGGGCCGGTGCTGTATCCACTGCGCCACCTAGCTGCCCCATAGTGTGATATTTTCTTGGAAGAATTAGGAGATGTTTCATCAGTTTTAAACTGAACTATTTAATTTTGTTTTCAGTGGACATAGTAAGGATATCAGTGGAGCGAGCACTCAGGCTAACCATAATCCCCTGCTCTCTCCACATGACCAGTCCACCTTCTTTTTGTATCATACAGTTCCCTGATGACATCATTTCTTCCTGTCCATCATTGAAGTTCCTCATAGTAGTTATATATCGGGGTTTCCTCAGACCCATCCCATACTTCCCCATTTCCTTCGCTGATATTCATTTTCAGTTCTCTGAGGACCAAATCAATTTATACATGGATAAGGATTTGCTTACTTACATGGAATTATTTGCTCATTTAATGCAAATGGCATTGATAAAACATCAAGATCTTTATTTGAGTTGTGTGTATGTATGTTTAATTAGATAAACTTTTTTAACACTAAAAATTTGACAGTTTTTGTGCTTCTAAAAATCAGCACACTAATTTTCGAACCATGCTTCACATACTACCAAGTGCAATTAGCTGATTTGAGTTTCTGCTTAAACTTGGCTTAACCTGTGTGCCATTTTAGTGGTTTTAATTTGCTTGTTCCACTGACAATTGAATTGGACTCAGGAAATATGCATGTCTGTGAATGAAAGAACAGACCCGGGAGGGCCTACTTCTCTGAAAACAGAAAAGTTCTGAAATTTGGTAAAGAGATGTGAACAATTAAATAGAGCCCTTAAAAAAACCCCAACATTGTCAAGAAAATGATGAAACTTGATTGCTTTGCAAAAAAGAAACCTTTCATGTCCTCAGAACTTCCTGTGGCTCTAAGTTAATGCCATTCTCTTTAATAATAAGTGCTAATTACCTCCAGTGCTTTTTACCTTGTTGGGCTGTTCCCTTCTCTTCTCTTCTCTTCTCTTCTCTTCTCTTCTCTTCTCTTCTCTTCTCTTCTCTTCTCTTCTCTTCTCTTCTCTTCTCTTCTCTTCTCTCTCTCTCAGCTGCCTCTGAAGGCAGTTCATTTCTTGTATGTTAAATGATTTTTCCTACATTAAAAAAAATTCTTAAGCTACAAGGCTGCTGTCAAGTTATTCAGCCTCAAAATTTGCATATCTTGAAAAACACATTTGCTTAGAAAATGCTGCTCTGTTCAGGGCATGAATCTATTTCTAATTTTGTTCTTGTGAATTGAAGTCATGTAAAAAATGGTCGTCCAAATCATTCTATGTTCTACTTATAAATATGAGCCCTTACACTTCTATGTCTGACAGTTTTGAGGGGGTAATAGCATCAGGGTAAAGTGGAAAATGCAAACATTGACTATAGCTTTAGTTTTCATGTTTAGGCACGTGAAAAGTTTGCCATTGATACAGCAGTAGTTGTTGGTCTTGCTCATTGTACGCAGGGTGTTGTACTCAGTGCTTGAAGGTCATGATAAGAAAATATTACAAGGATTCTATTACAGCATAGATTTGGAACTGTGAGGAGGGAGGCTTAGAGGTCGTTTCATCCAGCCCTCTTGTTTTACAGATGAGGAAGAAGACTCATTGACTTGCAAGAAGTAATAAGTGACAGGAGTAGGATTTGAACCTTGGTCCTCTGACTTCAAGTCCATCTTCTTACCTTCCCTTAGAATCAGGTTCTCTAGAACCTTTCCCACTAAACACGTTGAAAATATATTTCATGGCTCCAAGCAGAGCACCTTGAGCACACTAGGCATTTGATACATATTGAATAATTTGATTTCCATTCTCTGAAGAAGATATTAGTTCTGAGAGAGAGATTCCCATTCCCATTCAAACCTTCATTGTCAATTGGACCTTGGTTTAGCTGGTTTTTTGGCACAGTCCTTGGAAGATAGAACAATGGCCATCTTTCATCAATTACAGTCGATATTATTTGTTCAATCGTTTCGGTTGCGTCTGATGCTTTGTGACTCCATTTAGGGTTCTCTTGGCAAAGATACTAGAGTAGTTTGCCATTTCCTTTTCCAGCTCATTTTACTGATGAAGAAACTGAGGCAAATCCCTGGGTTAAGTGACTTGCCCAAGGTCCCACAGCTAGTTAGTGTCTGAGGCCAGATTTGAACTCAGGAAGATAGGGCCAGGCCCAGTACTCTATCCACTGTGCCACCTAGCTGCCTAGCAATATAATACCAAAGAGTAATCTGAGAGAACCCTACACCATAAGGAATTGTGTCAACCACCCTGGGCCCATGATTGGGGAGTTCCTTCTTGGTTGGGGAGAACAGGCAGCTAGAGCTTCACAGGAAGGGAGAACCATAAATTTTTGGTGTTAGAGGATGTTAGATTTAGAATTTAATGATTCAGTTTCCTAGTGTTATTAATGTTGAAGCTTTATTTAATTGGTGTATTTAATGGTAAGGGCAGCTAGGAGGCAAAGTGTACAAAGCAATGTACTTGGAAACAGGAAAACTAATCTTCCTGAGTTCAAATTAGTAGCTGTGTGACCCTGGGCAAGTCACTTAATGCTATTTGCCTCAGTCTGTAAAATGAGCTGGAGAAAGAAATGGCAAACCACTCTAGCCTCTTTGCCAAGAGAACCTACAAATGGAGTCACAAAGAGTTGGACACAACTGAAACCACTCAACAATAACAACAACAAAAACAACAACAACAACATTTAATGGTGAAGGTGGCAAAGTATGACTGTGTTCAGAAAGACATGAAGTATTTATATGCAGACTATTTAGGCAAAACTGTGACTGGTTGCCAGGCAACAGCATTCCCCTTCCCCATCCTACATTCATCCCCTCCAGATGACTGGTCACACTTTGACCTCTATGGGACATCTCCTCTGAACCTCCACCTCCTCCCAAGGCCCTGGATGTGTAATTGAGCCTGCAGAGGAATCTCTTTTAGACATTTTCCTGTTTAAATGCCCTAGGACCCATGTAAGAGGCCTGATGACAGAAGATAAAAATAGCAAGGAGGCCCCCAGATTCTTGGGGTTCTAACAAGATGACATTAGAATCTTCACTGCATTGGAGGAAAAGGTCAAGCTCTAGAAAACAACGTATGAAGAGAGGAAACTAATAGGTCTAATTAACCACAGGAATCATAAGAGGGATTTTGATAATGGATTGTACAACTTACAAGGTATAAATGTCAAAGCCAAATTATTTGACAGCATCCTTTCTGTTTTAAGGATTTTGATTCAAAAGCAAATACAACAAAACTATCAGACCAAATATGTAGAGTCTGGTTAAAATAGATTTCGAATATAAATTTTCAAATTTAGAAAGAGTCTGTGACCTTTCTGGACTCCTTAAGGTCCCACATTATGGGCAGAAAACTGCATTTCTCCTTTCACCTTTTTGGTTACCTTGTGAACACAATTTCCTCACTTACCTAGGAATGTCTTCTCCCGGACAGGCTCCTTTCTGCAATGGAGAGCACAGCTTCTCTAGAAAACGTTCCTACGGCATTTTCACTTTTTGAGCATTATGACGACAGTTCAACAAGAAGTGACCAGATGTTAAAACATGTGGCAGGTAAGAACATTGACATGGTACCTAGATTAAAAAGGGAAAGTTTTGCAAAGCTTTTGGAATGTATGAAGAGATTAAAAGTAAAACTATGCTCAGAGAACAAAATTCATGGTTGTGAGATTAAATGGTTAGATTCTGAAAGAAATCACAATAAATAATACCATGCCATTTCAAGAGGCAGCTAGATAGCATGGTGGAGAGAGCACCAAGCCTAGAGTGAGGAAGACCTAAGTTCAAATCTGGCTTCAGATACTTACTAGTTATGTGACCCTGGGCAAGTCATTTAATGTCTATTTGCCTTAGTTTCATCATCTGTAAAATGGGGATAATAATAGCACCTACCTTTCAGGGCAGTTGTGTGGATTCAAGTGAAACGGTGTCTATAAAGCACTTGGTGCAGTGTTTGGCAAATAGTAGATATTACATAAATGTTGTTATCGTTATTATTATTTCAAGCATAGACCTGGTGGCACTCACCCATAACTCCTGATACTAGGGAGGATGAGGCTGGTGGATCCTTGAGCTTGGGAGTTCCAAGCTGCAGCAGGGTTTACACTAGGTTTGACATTGATATATAGTGAGACCCTGGGAGCAGGGCTTCACTAGGCTGTCTAAGGAGGGACAAATTGGCCAGGTTGGAAACACAGCAGGTCAAAGATTCTGCAGTAATCAACAGGGGGATCAAGCCCCTGATTGGCTGCTACATTTCCGGTCTGGGTAAGATAGGGAGACTTGGTTAAAAAAACAAACAAACTATATTTCCCTCTTGTGCTGATTTGCTCTAATATAAAAGGGGTAGGAAAAAGTATTTGGCATAAAAATCATCCAGTGTCTTTCCCTTTTTAAAAATCATCCCCCTCTATACTTCTAGAGCTTATTTGCTTCATGTCAGCAGGTAGGTAGAGTGAGAAAAATAACCAAATATTTTCAAATTTGTCTACCGGATTCTCTTTACAGGTCTTTTCCTCTCTCTCTGTCTCTCTCTCTCTCTCTGTCTCTCTCTCTCTCTCTCTCTCTCTCTCTCTCTCTCCTCTCTCTCTCTCTCTCCTCTCTCTCTCTCTCTCTTCTCTCTCTCTCTCTCTCTCTCTCTCTCTCTCTCTCTCTCTCTCTCTCTCTCTCTCTCCAAATACAACAGATTAGTTTAAAGAACTAACAACTCAGCATCATCTTCTGTAGCCAGCCAGCCACCCACTCAGATGTCAGCAACATCCTGCAGGCTCTTCAAAATATTTTTTACATGCTATTTTGACAAACAAGACAATGAATGTTATTTGGATTTCTCAAAGCTGCTGTGTTTCAGTGAAGCTACAGAGTTCCATTCACTGCATGCTAAAACAGCACTCAGCCCTCCTTGTTAAAAATAATTCATCCTATGATATGAGACAGCTCTCCCAAACAGCTCAGATGAGAGCTGTTTGGATTTTTCTTTTTTTTTTTCTCCTCTTCCCCTCCTCCCACCCCTCTTCCAATTTTGTCCCTGTAGGAAAAGTCTCAGCTTAGTAACTGGTAAAATGTGGTTCCGTTTTAATAAAGTAATCAGGATAAAAGTGAAAAACTTCCAAGTTTCATCCAGATGCGCTGTCCGTACCTGGCTCAAACCCCTTCAATGATTTAATGTTTCAGTTCTAGAAGGTGCATTCTGGCATGATGCCCCTGGTATAAGTAAGTGATCCAGGCTGGCTTTATAGGGGACACTAAATTGAAATGGAAAGATGATATCAATTCCCTGCCCCTAGATGTCTGGTGGGATAGTATGGGAATGATGGATCAGGATATTTTAGCCACTAAAGCAGATACATTATTTTCTGCTGGATTGATTATATGCTATGCCCAATCCAAGTGAAGTATCCACTGGATAGCCAGGAGAATCTTAGTCAACACTAGATTGTTCTCTAGGCTGCCTATCTACTGTCAAGAAGACAGTAGTTTATTAAAGATTCACTTCAAAAGAAACCATTATAGAAATTTACATCTAAATAGTACTCAGAATCCTGAGGTCTTATGTGGGACAAGTCAGAAAATTAGAGTCAAAGGATGCTAGAGCTGGAAGGAGTCATCTCAAAGATCTCTTAGCAACACCCTCATTTTTCAGATGAATAATAACAGCAACTAACCATTATAGAGCACTAATTACGTTCTAGACACTGTGTTAAGCACTTCGCAAATATGATCTCATTTGATCTTCATAACAACCCTGGGAGAGAGGTGTTAGTATTATCCTCATTTTACAGAAGAGAAAACTGAAGAAAACAGGCTAAGTGGCTTGCTCAAGGTCGCACAGCTAGTTAAGTGTCTGAGGCCACATTTGAACTCAGGTCTTCATGAATCCACATATTAAAAGGGCAGAAGGAGGAAAAGAAATATTGAAGGCTATTGAAGGATACCCGGATGCCCCATAGGCATCCCAAACTCAATAGGTCCAAAATAAAATTATCTTTCCTCCAAAATCTGCCCTTCCCCCTACCTTCCCCACCCCCCTTACTTTTCTGCTGGGGACTATACCATTATTCCAAATAACATTTATATAGAGCTATAAGGTTTGCAAAGTACTTTACATATGTTATTTCATTTGGTCCTAGAAACAGCTCAGTCAGGTGGATGCTATTATTATCCCTATTTAGCAGATGAGGCAACTGAGGCTGAGAGTTAGGTATTAAATCGTTAAGAACTTAAAGTTAACTCTGGATCACACAGCTAATAGACCCTACCGGAGTTTGTGCTATGAGCTGGCACAGCCACCCATCATGTCTCCACTCGTATAAGGTATGGAAGAAGGACTTTGTAGAAATATGAGTTGAATTGAATTGGATTTCTCCAAACTTGAACATACTCAGGGGATTTGTGAGGCGCAAGTGAAATAATGGACATCAAGCACTTTTACAAACCTTAAAGCACACTACAAAAGCCACCTGCTGTTGCTACTGCTGCTGTTAGCCTGCAGTCATCAGGCCTCTATTCTGGTGATGACTTCGTTCCCAGAGCCTCTTAACAATGCTTCTACTGAGCTCGAGCTACATTTTAGAGAAATACAGGAACATGCTGGTAGATGGTTAACATCTGGGCTCCCTGGGGGGAAATGTATGCAATACACTTTTAAATTTAATTTGCATTATTAATAATTTAAGTATAGACAATCAACAAAACAATAAATCAAGCCCTGATTTCTGAGGTTTATGTACACACAGTGAAAATTTAACAATTGGCTCTTGCAAACCAGCTAAACAATTCAGTATCTTGATATATTTTTTTTTTGCATTTATTTGCTGGCATTGTATCTTTTTAAAAATTATTTATTTATTTTTAGTTTTCAACATTCACCTTTACAAGATTTCGGGTTTTAAATTTTCTCCAGCTCCTTCTCCTCTCCTCTCCCCAAGACGGTGCGCAATCTGATATAGGCCATACATGTACAATCATATTAAACATATTTCCACATTAGTCATGTTGCAAAGAAGAATTAGAACCAAAGGGAAAAACCACAAGAATGAAAAAAAAAGGAAAAATAGTATGCTTCAATCTACATTCAGATTCCATAGTTCTTTCTCTGGATGTGGATAGCATTTTCCATCATGAGGCCTTTGGAGAAGTCTTAGATCATTGCATTGCCGAGAAGAGCTAAGTCTATCAAAATTGGTCATCTTGCAGTGTTGCTGTTATTGATGTATTTATGATCTCATCAAAATGGGTACTCCCTCCAACAGTGCCAGGTTGCAATCCATTCATGTTGGCCCATTGTATGAGACTGAATTCACTATTTTTACAAAAATTTCAGTAGGCTTCCCTTCAGGGCAATGTAGGGCAGAAAGAAATAACCACCAAACAAATGTCAAAACATATTATCTTTTTGTCCACAAAACCTGTTGCCCTCACTTCATTATTTTTATGTCAAGTGAATGATAGAAAAATTTTAAAATCTCTTAAATTTTTCAGGTAAATTGAACAAATTGCTTTGTGGTGCTGAATATGCTATTCATATTCAACACACAATCACAATTACCAGCTCTTTTTTCTCTAATAAGACACATAAGAAAAACATGGTAGTAATCAAAACTAGATATTCCACTATTTTAAGGTGGCATCAGATACTTTAAAGAGAGTTGTGGGGGGAGAAGTGAATTATGCTTCAAGATTTTAGTTCCTGTTTTTTCTGAGTCACCATAGGTATGGATGACCATTGTGGAAAGAGAAAATTGAAATGGCAGATATAACAGCAATACTTCAATCTTTCACCCATGTGCAATCCATTTCCCCACAAACACCTGGAAGACAGTGCAAACGGATCAACTCTTTGGCCTGAAATTGCCTCATTTGTCTCCATGGTGATTGTTGAAACCATATTGGTTCACTCTAGTGAATCACCAGTTACCCAGCATGCTCTGCTCAAACCTTCATGTTTCAGGAAATTGAATCCATTTGGACATGTCATACTATGAAAAGAAGATTGATAGCCCTCAAACTAGGAATGACCAATTTTGTTTTTATTCCAGTACCACAGCCCCCCATACTGGAACCTCAGGAACCTAACTCTGCCACGAGCACAACGATTACGGTGTACTGGAGTGTGAGGAAAGAGGATGTCATTGACTCTTTCCAGGTCTACTGCATGGAAGAGCCTCAAGAAGACAGTGAAGCAAATGGTAGGATTATTATTTGTAACATACTTCATTACTAAGAAGCATTATGGCAGAATGGATAGGAAACGAATCTCTAATTTTATCGGTGAAGGATGAAAATTACAATTCACGTATAATTTTGTGGATATGTCTCAGGGAATTGTCTGGGGCACTGTTCATTGACCTTCTCGTAGTCACACAGCAAATAAGTAGCAGAAGCAGACCTTGAACCTAGGTGGTCTGGTATCCTCCCTTTATTCATATTTGGTGTTTTATTATATGTAATTCAATTCAAGAGATATTTTTATGTCTACAAGGTGTAAGGCATGGTACTAGACTCTGGGAATACAAAGATGGAAAAATATTGTACTCCTCACCCTCAAAGCCTCATAATCTAGTGGAGGGTTGAGAAAGAACCAGACATTTTACTTAGCTAAGTATGATAAAAGACAGACTTCTATAAGGACAAAGAAGAGATCACGGCAAGGCACTTTAAGAAAATTTACCCTGGGAGAGATTACTTTCATCGCAGGGAATCAGGGAGTGTGATGGTAAATCAAGGTAGCCTTCCCAGAGGAAATGACACACACTTCTCCTGGTATGTATAAGTTATACATTCCATAGGATTCAAACAAAGGAACAAGGAAACAATAGCTGATTGGCCAGCACTGAGGCAGTTTCCAGATAAGACAGGTGGATTGCTTGAGATTTATAACTGGAGAAAATTCCTCACAGTCCCTACATCAATCTTCAGATCTGACTGGGTTTCTGGTCAGTGTCACTGTTCAAATAAATACCCCTGTGAACTGCTAAAATGGAAGAAACCTTAGGTCCAAAAGGGGGACCTGGAATGAGCAAGAGTCTGATCATGGTTTACAAAGATTATAACCACATTTATAGCCTGAGAAGAAGCTTGCAAGCTGGAGCAGAGAAAGACAAAGTTCTTAGCTGCTCAAAGGGGAGTGGGGAAAGGGTGAGGTATTTATACATATTTGAGGTATTTATGGCTAAGGGGGGTTAAGGGAGAAACACTATAAATTGGGAAGCCAGGTGGGAAGTTGGGGTCTAGGGAGAAGATATCTGTAAATACAATAAGTCAGGAAGCAGGAGGATTGCTGCTCTTTAGATAAGTCTGAAAGCAAGATGTTTGCTTTTTTCTCTGAGTTGGTCAAGACTGGCTTCAGCAGTTGTTGAAATCTCTGAGTTCATCTAAAGTTTATTTTGCAAAGGGTCATTAGTATGTCAAGCACCCCTGGGCTTCAGAAGGCCTCCTGATTGACTAGTTGTTGTGCTACTACACTGTCTGGTTCCTCTGTGAAAAAGGAAAGCTCTAGCATATTTAATTGGTTAGTACAATCATTACAGAGCCATGTTCACATAACCTAGGTCTTGAGTTAAGCATTAAACAAATCTGATCCGATAAGCAATAAGACTGGTTTCTCAGCCACACAGGCTAGGTTCAAACAATGCAATAAAGTTTTCCCATGCTATCTTTCCAGCTTCATTAGACATTATCCCACTTCCCATTTTTTTGCAGCTTAGCCAAACTGAACTTCTCTCTGTGTTTTACACAGAGTACTCCATCTTCTGTCTCTTTCTTTGCACTGACTTGTCTTCCATGTCTAAAATGTGCTCGTCTTCTCCACAGCCCCGTTGAAACTCTTTTCCTTCAAGAATCAGCTGAAGGTCCACCTTCTGTAGGAAGCCTTTTCTGACCTCCCAATAGCTAGCGCTCTCCCCCCTCTCTACTCTGTATTTATTTGTAGTTATTCTGTATACAACATAGTTATATATGTATGTCTTGTCTCTTTGGTTGGAATATAAACTCCCTGAGAATAGGAATTGTTTATATTTGTATCCCTAGCAAGGAAGTACTTAGCAGGCACTTAGTAGCTTGTGGTAGGCACTTAATAAATGCTTATTGGTTGATTACCATTTAAAACCCATGTGACCTTGGGCAGGCTAACTAGCCTCTCTGGGCCTCAAGTCTTCATTTGAAAAATGAGGATATTGATCTCTAAGTTTCCTTTCAGTTCTAAATCCTTAATATTATGGCATTTTCAGGAGAAATTCAGTGTCATTTAATGGCTGGAGATCATAGGTTTGAAGATTTAGAGCTAGAATGGACCTAGAGGCCATCTACTCCAATCCCCTCATTTTACAGATAAGGTATCTGAAGATCAAGGAGGTTAATTGACTTGGTAATAAGATCACACAAGTAGAAACAATAAGAATCATAAATTGAACTAAATTCTTCCAACTTCAAAATCAATGTTCTCCCATTGTACCATTCTGGGAGCATAAGGATTTGTTACCAATTGAACGGAAATTCTAAAAGGCCCATTTAATCCAATGAAACAAGCATTTAATAAGTGACTACGACATGCAGAATATGCAAGGCAATGCAAAGACAGCCAAAAAACGGTGGGAGGGATAAGTTGAGGCAGATAAGTCCTGGGCAGTTGTAGAGATGAATTTGATATGAGTAAAAAAACAGAAGGAAGTAGCACAGAAATAAGTATCTTTACCTAAGGCAGCAGTGGTTCTGAATGGCAGAGTTTAGGGGAGTAAGAGGCAGGGATTTGATAGCCAGACAGAAGGGGGCCAAAGTCACATCACATGACTAAAACAACCAAACAACCATATACTATCTCACCTCTGAGCATCTGGGGAATACCTCTTTCCCCACTTTTTTCCCTCAACAAAAATTACCTGCCTTATATCCCAGGCCTTCAGGGCTTTCCTCTCTTCCTGGTGGGGGGTGGCGAATTTTGGAGAATTAATCTTTGTTTTCTGTTTTGACCCAAAATGCAGGATATGTAGTTCAAAAGAGCTAGTTTCAAATCCCACCTCAGGGATTTACAAGTTGGGTGACTGTAGACATGCCTCTTCATTTCTCTGTGCCTCATTTTCTTTATCTATAAAATGAAGGGGTTGGACTCAATGCCTCCAAAGTTCCTTCTGACTCTAAATCTATAATCTGTGATCTTATGTTAATCATGTTACCCTTCTAGATAGATTTTAAATTAATAGATTTTACCTAAGGATTATAGATAGATTGTAAATTAAATCATTTTTTCAATTAATAACATTTTATTTGTTTTTCTCTTTTCTCCTTGTACCCCATTGGGGGAAAAAGAAAAGAAACCCTAAACCTTTCAAACAAATATGTATAGTCAAGCAAAACAAATTCCTGCATTGGCCATGTCAGAAAAAAAGGGTTTCATTATTTATCCATCTTGGCTATATTTTAACAAGAGTTTTGGGGGAACAGTATCTTAATGCTGATGAATGACACCAATGGGAATTTAAGGCACAGGGCAGGATTGAGCAATGTGGGAGAGATATTTTGGCAGTCTGGATCTTGTGGTATCCCTCACACAACAGCAACACACACCAGCCAACAACTTGTAGGCTGAGTGGACCTTGCCAATAACCATTGCTAATTACAGCCACGAAAAAGGATCCAGTACCTAATATTATATGTTATAGACATGCTTGGTTCCATTTAAAAGGGATAATTTGAATTTCTTAACTGGAGCAATTGTGAAGAACTGACATTTAAGAGTAATGAGGATGGATAATTGAAATAAATGCAGGTTAATTTAACAAGGTGAATCAATTGTGTCAGGCAGGGAGAAAATTTCAGCAAAAATAATCAGTTTGGTCCAAAGGGACAGATTTGCAGAATGGTATAAAATAATGTTTACTCCTAATATTCAGAAGGTAGGACATTTTATGCTGTTTGGAAAAGGGAAATGTCACAGCTGAAGAACAAAGTCACTTCGATTAGCTTGTAGCATTTCATTATCACTTAAGCATTTCTATAAATTGCAAATGCCCTTGGTTGAAAGAATTAATAATTTCTGAATTGGTGAAAGAAAGCCAGGTTTGATACTTTAAAGCACCATCGCAATAGATTTGAACTTGTTAGCTAGTCTGCTTGGTTGAAATTGAGAGGAGAAAGTTTGTCTTTCCACAGTGTAAATTTAGAAAATCTGGCTTGTCCTTATCTCTTGTGATGCTGTACTGAATTGTTAGTTACCTTCTTTTTTAAAAGCAATCTTTAGGGAAATAAACTATTACCATTTAAGTCAATATAAGCAGTGGGCAAAGAAGCAGCCCCACAAAGTGAGTAGCTGTCTGGGCTTGCAGTGAGGAAGAAATGGATTTCATTCTCAACTTTGACACTTACTAGTTGTGTGACCCTGGCTAAATCACTTAACCTGTATGTGTCTTAGATAACTCTATTTAGTCTTAGGTAGGTTGCAGGTCCCAGGAGGGAGCTTCCATATATAGAGGGGGTGGGTAGGGGTGGGGCAGGAACGGAAGAAATAACTGATCTGTCAATTATTTGCATGTTTACATGAATAAAATGAAATTTTAAAGTTCATTTGATAGTGAAATAGTTATTATAGTTAATTGTGGAAAGTAGTATGCAAAGCTTAACTAATGGAATATTCTTCCTGACAAATTTCACATGTGATATGAGCATCCTGCTTGTTCTTTTCCAAAGTGCTATTGTTTTTCATTCATGTATGATATAATGGTAAAAATCACAGGGATATGGTAAAAGCTAATCAACCCCAATACTAGGGGGGGAAAAGGCACCAAGCAACCTTTCAGATGGCTGCGCCTTTCAATGGACCACATAAGGTAATCTAAGAGTCGCTGTTTGTGTTTGCTCCAGACTTGGTGGAAGAATACCGACTTACAGTGAAGGAAAGCTATTGCCTTTTTGAAGATCTGGAACCTGGCCGGTGTTATCAAGTATGGGTGATGGCTGTCAACTTCACAGGATGTAGCCTGCCAAGTGAGAGAGCCACTTTCAAAACTGGTAAGGAGACTAATCTCTACTTCACTATGGAACACTTAAGATCCTAAAGGAATTCAACTGGGAATAAATTTTCATAATTCTCTCTCTTCTGAGGGAGCTTTCATAGATATCAAATTGACTTTTGCCTTTACAAAAGAAAAGCATCAGTGTCATAAATCAGTTGTCATTAATCAGTTGTCATTGATAGAATTTTTTAAAAAGTCTAGCCTAGAACTTTTGAAATGTACTTGGATCAGTCATGCAATTAGCAACTTACTGTCAAGTGGGAGTCTAAGGATTACTTTGTAACCTAGCAATGCAGCAGTGGCTCTATACCCTGGAGAAAAGGTATAGCTCCCACCCATATTTCCAATTCTGTGGATCATCTCCCAGAAGTAGTCCAGGGGCCTCAGGACTCAGGTAATTTCCCTCTCATGAATCACAGTCTCCTCCATTGACCCTGATTCTCCTGTGCCCTACTTGCTGGTCTTCTTATCTGTTTTGTGGGGCCTAAGGCATAGCCCAGCAGCTGGCTAGCCAAGTGGCTAATTTTCTTTGCTCTAGTTGAAAAGCTATTTTACAGAATCTCCAGATTTGGATGGCGCCTCGGTGACCAGCCAAGCCAACCTATCCTTGAATGAGAATCCCTTCTACTACGTTATCCAAGAAGTGGTCACCCAATCTTTGTTGATCTCTAAAGAAGAGTAACCCACTGCTGCCCAAGGCAGCCCATTCCATTTTTCAAGGTTCTGATAGTTAGGAAGCTTTTCCTTACAACAAATCTAAGTTTATCTCACATAGCTTTCATTCATATCTCTTAGTTCTGCCCTCTAGGGTGAAGCAAAATGAATCAAATCCTTTTTTGATGCGATAGCCAGTCAAATTATTGAGAACAATCATTTTCCTTTCCTCTGACCAAATTTTTTCTTATCTAGTCCAAACTTCAGTTTTTTCAACTGATCCTCATATTCTGTGATCTCCAAGGCCCTTCATCATATTATTTGTACTCTGTTGAAGCTCTCTGGCTGACACAATGATCTTCATGAAATGGTCTAGAACTGAATAAAATGGCCGTTTTGGTGGCTTAGTGGATAGGGTACTGGACTTGGAGTGGGAAGACCTGAGTTCAAATCTGGCCTCAAGCTTACTAGCTGTGTGACCCAGGGTATGTCAATTAACTTCTTTTAGCCTCAGTTTCCTCTATCATAAAATGGGCACAATAATAGCATCTACCTTCCAGGGTGGCTGTGAGGATAAAATGAGATGATATTTGTAAAGCACTTTGCAAATCTTAAAATGCTATATAAATGTTAGCTATTATTATTACAAATAATAATGATGATAATTATATCCTCTAGTTAAGATCTGACCAAAGAAAAGCCCAGGAAGACCATCATCTCCATCTGCTTGGACACTGCTTTTCTTAAAGTGGTCTGAGATCACATTGATTGCTCTAATCACACTGTTGATACATATTGTATGTATTGATACATATGTCCCCTAAACCCCAGATCTAATGATGAGATTCTTGGTCATACCTTTTTGTGTGAGGATCACAGGAGGATCATTAGCACATGTAAGAGGAGGCCTTTGGATAGCCCATAGGTAGCAGTATAGTATTAAAAAAATCCTACCATTATTTTACTGGAGTAGAGAGCTTCTGGTGAGGACCTCCCTCTATGGATACAAGTAAGCATCTTCTCTGCAACTTATGGCCCATAGAAAGTTGAGTGGGACACTGAAATGTAATGACTTACCCAGGATCACCTAGCCAGTATGACTCAGAGGTGAAATTTAAAACCAGCTTCCTATCTACATCATGCTGTTTCTAATAGCAGTTCTGTCTTCAGAATGTCCATCTGTTTATGCTTTACTCTGGCTGTATCATACTTATGCAAATGTCTACTACAGGCATTAAGTGAAAGAAATAATCCCCTCATTTAAGTTTTTAGTGAATAATTCAGACCTTAGCTTCCACGCTTATTCCACTGTGAAATTACACATTCCAGGTATTGCCTGACATTTAAAATTTTAGAATATTTTTGAATTGTAGAATTTGGGTGTAAGAAAGAACCATTAGGATCACTCCCCTGGGGGCTGGGAGCCAAACAGGTCAGTAATAATTGACCTTCAAATACAGAGAAGTGAACAGGCTGAAAAGAGTGAGAAATGTTAATTGGTTCCAAAGGGTATCTGTCTTTACTAGATCAGCAAATAGGACAAGAATTGTTGTATACTCACAAGTCTGAGTTTGGTGGGAAATTTGAAGTGACTGAGCAGGCATTGAAATGAAAAAAGCAGGCTACAGAAGGTCTTGTGGCCACATCAAAAAAACATTAAGTAAAGATAAGGGTCCAAGGCTTTGAAATGGCAGAGCAAATCATAGCCTAGTAGAATGGACCTACATTAGACTGAGGTTCAATCTTCTTAGAACCAGCCTCATCTAAACCAGGGTGCAAAACCACTGTCAGGACCCAGAAGCAGCAATGAGTTAGAGAGTGAGAACAGAACTCCAGTGAGAGATGGAAGGGTCAGGAAGACTCAACTGCATTATGCTGTTTTTTAACCAGTACTAAATTATTTTGGGAATTACTTGTTTATAGTATAGTTTGAGATCTTGTATAGCTAGACTCCCTTTATTCCCACTTTTTTTTTTTCGTTATTTCCCAGGACAGTCTTAGCCTTTTGTGCCTCCATATAATTTTTATGATGTTTTTCTTTCTAGGTTGTTAAAGTAATCCTTTGGTAGTTTGATTAGAATGGCACTAAAGAAATAAATTTAGGTAATATTGTCACTTTTATTATATTGGTCCAGTTATTCACAAGCAATATTTCTCTAATTGTTTAGGTCTGTCTTTGTGTAAACAGTGTTTTGTAGTTCTACTTTTAGTTCTTGACCATAACTTGGTAGGTAAAGCTTTGAGTATTTTATACATTTTGTAGCTTTTAAAAATGGAATTCATCTTTCTGTGTCTTCTTGGTGGGATTTATTGGCATTATACGGAAATGCTGATGATTTTTAGGGATATATATTTACATTCAGTAAATTTGCTAAAGCTATTGTTTCAATTAATTTTCTAAATCATCTCAGGTAGCCAACATTTCTAGTACTATGTCAAATTAAAGTTGTTTCATGACCATCCTAGTTTCATTCCTGATCTTACTGGAAAAGATTCTAGTTAATCCACATTAGATATAATGTTGGCTCTTCCTTTTAGATATGTATTATTCATCATGCTTCAAAAATATCCATTTATTTTTGTGTTTTCTAGTTGTGTGTGTTTTCTTTTTTTTTTTTTACAAAAGTGAGTATTGTATTTTGTTAAAAGCTTTTACATCTATTGATGTGATTGTGGTTTTTATTAATTTTGCTATCAATATGATTAATTAAATATATAGTTTTCCTAACTGCATTTCTGATATAAATCCAATCTGGACATAGTGTGTGATCGTTGTGATAGATTGTAATCACCTCTTGGCTAATATTTTATTTAAAATTTTTATATTAATATTCATTAGGAATATCAGTTTATAGTTTTCTTTTTCTATCTTGACTCTCCCTGGTTTAATTATTAAGAATATATTTGTGTTATTGAAGGACTTTTGTAGGATCCCTTCTTTTGCTGTTTTTGTAAACAGCTTATATGAGATTGGAATTAGTTGTTCTCTGAATGTTTGATGAAATTCATTTGGGAATCTATTTGTCTTGGAGTTTGTTCCTTTGGGAATTCATTTATGGTTTGGTAGTTTCTTTTTCTGAGAATAGGTTGTTTTCATTCTCTATTTCTTGTTCTGTTAATATGGGTATTTTATATTTTGTGACTATTCATTTATTTCATTTAAAATGGTTAGTTTTATTGATATAGTTGGGCAAAATAGTTTCCAATAATATTCTTTATTTTTTTATTTATTGTGAATTATTCTTTTTCATTTTTAATACTATTAATTTGTTTTTCAGCTTTTTAGTTAACTAGCTAATGATTTATCTGTTTCTTTTTTAAAAATCAGCTTTTAATTTTATTTATTAGTTCTTTTTTTGCTTCTAATTTTGTCAATTTCTTCTTTGATTTTCCTTGATTTCATTGTTTAATTTTTTAAAAAAATTATTGCTTTTCTAGGTTTTTTTAGTTGCATGCCCAATTTGTTGTTCTGTTCTTCCTCTTTTTTGTTCATGAAAATGCTTAGTGATATAAATTTTCCTTTAATGACTGCTTGGGATGCATCCCAACATTTTTGATATGTTGTTTCATCATTGTCATTATCTTTATTGAAATTATCTATTGCTTTCATGATTTGTTCTTTTACCCATTAATTCATTAAGATTGTTATTTAGTCTGCAGTTGATTTTAATACTTTTTCAGTGGCCTTTTATTTAGTATAATTTTATTTCATTGTTGTTAGTAAGGGATGCATTTAATATTTCTGCATTTGTTTGTAAGGTTTTTATGTCTTAATATGGGACCAGTTTTTGTAAAAGTGCCATGCATGTGCAATAGAGAAATGTATATACTCCTTTCCATTCCAATCAGCCATCACTAGAAAATTATCCTATCTAACTTTTCTAAAGCTCTATTCAGGTCCTTAGTTTATTGTTTGTTTATTTTTTGGTTAGATTTTATTTAGGGCTGAAAGCAGCCAACTATTATAATTTACTGTTTTCTCTCCTTGTAATTTACTTAGCTTTTTTCTTCAGATGTTTAGATGCTATGCCATTTGTGCATATATGTTAAGTATTGAATTTTTTGCAAAATGTAGTTTTTCTGTTTATCTCTTTTAATTAGGTCTATTTTTGCCTTGTCTGAAATTTTAATTACTACACTTGCTTTTTTGAGTTATTTGAGGCATAGCAGATTTTGCTTCAACTCCTTGTTTTAACTGTGTGAGCCTTTCTGTTTCAGGACTTTTTCTTATAACAACACACTGTTAGAGTCTGCTTTCTAATCCATTCTGTTATCCTCTCCCATTTTAGAGGTGAATTCATTCTATTCACATTCACAGTTATGATATTTTTTCTACCCTGAGTTGAAGGTATTTCTATACCAATCCTTTTGTGTGTGTATGTGTGTGTGTGTGTGTGTGTGTGTGTGTTCTGACCTTTTCTGACCAGTTTAGATGAAATGGAAGTTCAAGTGAGACTTGTTCCCCCACATACCTTTCAAGTTTGCATAGATGTCTAATTGTACATCCCAGTCATGTGAAATAATAAGTTCCCCCGTCCTTCTTCTCATTTTTCCCTAGTGTGTCCTTTCCCCTCCCTTTCTTTTCTTTCTTCTTTTAGCACTGTTAAAACTTAACGCAATCATTTCTAGGTCTTTTGACTATATGACCCCTGATGAGACAGTTCTAGGACCTTTTTGTAACTCTTCTCTCCATTAGAATTTAAATAGTTCATCCTCATGAAGTCCTTTCTGATTACTCATTTGTAGTTACCCTTTAATTTTTCTCTGGACTTCTGTTTTTTGTTTTGTTTTAATTTCAAAATTCCTATTCAGCTCTGGCTATTTAATCAGAAGTTTTTAAAAGTCGTCTTTTTCATTGAAGATCCGTTTTTTTCTTTTAGGATTATACTCAATTATACTGAGTCAGTTATTCTTGGTTGTAGACCTGTATCTTTTGCCTTTTGGAATATTGCTTTCCATATTCCCCACTCTTTTATAGTGGTAGCTGGTAAATCTTGTGTGATCCTGACTGTAGTTCCTGGGTGTTTTAATTCTTTCTTTCTGGCTTCATCACCGTGAGAGTAGTTCCTTCTCTCAGACTTTTTTGTTTGTCAGTCAGACTAAAGTTGGGCCCCTTCCTTTGCCCTTTCCTTCACAGGGCACACTGAGGTTCCCCACTACAAACTTCCAAGATCAAACTTATTTGGAGTCCCTTTCTTGGGAGGGGAAGGGAAAAGGAGAGGCCTTTTCCCTAATCCATGGCTAAGTCTGAGGTTGCCCTTCTTCTGGGGGAATGGATCTTGCTGAGATCTTTTTCTGCAACAGGGAGGGCTAGAAGAAGGAAAGGGGTACTTTTTGTTTACCTCACAATTTTAAGGCCCTTTTCTTCCACAAGCAGCTAAACCCATCTCTCCCCCTACACTTTTTTTTCTTCTAAAAGTGAAGGCTGGCCCCTGCTGGGACTTTTTTCTTCAGGCTGAAGCCTTTGACTGTCACTTTTACTTTTGTACCTCAGGAGCCCCGTATGATTTGTCAAGGGTGGGAGGAGCAAGCTGGTGGCACAGTGGGTCAAGTACTAGGCCTGGAGTCAGAAACGCTTGAGCTCAAATCTGGCCTCAGACACTTACTAGCTGGTTGAACCTGGGCAAGTCACTTACATCTCAGTTTTGCTCAGTTTCCTCTTCTGTAAAATGGGGATAATAATAGCACCTATTTCCCAGGGTTGTTGTGGAGATCAAGTGAGATAATAATTGTAAAGCACTTAGCACAGTGGTTGGTACATAGCAAATACTATATAAATGTTAGTTATTGTTATTCTTCTGTCTCTTCTTTTCTCTCCTTTCTTTCTCCCTTCCTCTCAGAATTAAATATTAAGAAAATAATAATAATTTTTAAAAAAGAAAGCCCAGGGGACTTTAGAGAATGTAATAGCAGCATGGAAGCAGCCCTCCAGGACAGAAGCCTGTGAGGTCAATGTCAAAGGTCATTCAGAGCCTCTCAGAGGCATACTCTTCAGTAGCCCACCACACTGTGTCCATGCACTTTACTTGCTACTGTGGGGATTTTCTATAAAGAGACAGTGACACTATTCTTACGCTCAAAGAGCTTACGTTCGTGAAAAGTTAAACAACTTTCTGAAGTTCATATATAGCTCATTTATTTTGATTTGGGGCCTATAACCATAGCACAGAGTGAAGTGGATATTTACAATGTATTCAGTGACCTCTGATGCTGCTTGTGCAACATTAAGCAAAATGCTTAATTGGCATTGGGCCTCAGTTTCTTCATCTGTTAAAAGAGACTAGATGGGCTCTGAGGTTCATTCCAGTCGGAGGTCTGTGGTCCTGTGTTCCTAATTTGATTGATATAAATAACCACACAAAGTAACTGGGGTACCAAAGTTGCCTTTTCATGGTACAGTTGATCTACTTGAATGCCATGTTGTTTATTTATGAATGGCAGAATGGCCTAGTAGATAAAGGCCAAGCCTTGGAGTCAGGAAAACCTGGGTTGGATTCTTGTCTCTGATCCATTCTGGCTGTATGATTGTGGGTAAGTCACTTAACCTCTCAATTCTCTGAGAGAGTGGTCTCCAAAACTGTCTGATCCTGAACCATTATTAATGAAAATTTTTGAGTTCCCTCATATATTTTTACAAATTTATATATTATACACATATACTACTACCCTAAAAATTACATAATCATAAAACCTGCACAAAAAAATAGGGATAGGGACATCTGGGCAGTTGCTGCTGTGGTTGCCTCAGTAGGTTATAACTACCCATGCTCAGAAGGGGAGAGGTTGGGATCTTGTACAGTGTGGAGGGGCTGAGGGCATAAGAGAATGTGGGAGGATAAATATAGGCATGGTTGTACTGGAGACAAGCCCTATGGTGGGCT
The DNA here is from genome assembly GCF_003287225.1 of Phascolarctos cinereus. Classification (NCBI taxonomy): domain Eukaryota; kingdom Metazoa; phylum Chordata; class Mammalia; order Diprotodontia; family Phascolarctidae; genus Phascolarctos; species Phascolarctos cinereus. The sequence goes on from NW_027555847.1 coordinate 322,090,120, forward strand.
ATTGTGATGGTGACCTGCAGCCCATCTCCCCATTCTCTGATTGGACAGCTGGGTGGTACAATGGATAGAGTGCTGGGCTTAGAGTCAGGAAGACCTGAGTTTAAATTTGGCCCCAGACACTTACTAACTGTGTGACCCTGGGAAAGTCACTCAACCCCAATACCTGCCCCGTCCTCCAAAAAAATAGCCCCTACCTCTCAGGGTTGTTGTGAGGATTAAATGAGATAATATAATGAGATGATAAAGCCCTCAGCACAATGCTTGGCACATAGTAGGCATTATATGCATTTGCTCCCTTCCTTTCTCTTCTGATTGACTGACCTACAGTCCTTGAGGTCAGGCCATGTCCCCCTCTTTGGAGGTCACTACCGTAAGACTATAAGTTACAAATGACTTGCTAACCTACATTAGTGAAAGGAGTTTCCCAAAGCAGTGAAATCTAGCATGCAGGTTTATTAAGATAATACTTTGAGGGGCAGCTAGGTGGCACAGTGGATAGAGCACTGGCTCTGGAGTCAGGAGGACCTGAGTTCAAATATGACCCCAGATCTAACACTTGACACTTACCAGCTGTGTGACCCTGGGCAAGTCACTTAACCCCAACTGCCTAAAAAATTAAAAGATTATAAAAATTTTTAAAAAGATAATACTTTGAAACTTTGAATAATTTGTGATTTCAGAGGTGTGGGTACATCTTCCATTGAGATGTAACACAGTCTCTCCATACCTTCTCATGCTGTGAGTGACTCATGTCTTTCTTTTTTATTATAAATCCTTCATAGAGGATCTACTCAATGTACAGAGACCATTATTGTTGTTCATTTAAAACAGTTGTGTCTGACCCCTTTTGGGGTTTTCTTGGCAAAGATACTGGAGTGGTTTGCCATTTCCTTCTCCAGCTCATTTTACAGATGAGGAAATGAAAGCAGAGTTAAACAGCTAGTAAGTGTCTAAGGCCAGATCTGAACTTAGGAAAATGAGTCTTCCTGGCTCTAGGCCCAGCACTCTATGCACTATGGCACCACCTAGCTGCCCACTAGAGAACATTAGCTTGTTCTTTTTTATATATCAAGATATCTCAGTGTTATACCTTAGATTGCCCATCTGGCGTCTCTCATTCTAGCTGGCTTGATCAATCAATAAAAATGTATGAAACACCTTTTATATACCAGGCACTGTGTTTGGTGCTGGATAGAGTGCTGTGCTTGAAGTCAGGAAGATCTGAACTTAAATCTGGCCTCAGACCCTTATTAGTTGTGTGATCATGGGCAAGTCACTTAAGGTCTCTCTTCCTGAGTTTTCTCATATGTAAAAGGAGCATACTAATAGCACCTACCTCCCAGGGTTGTTGTGAGGATCAAATAAGATAATGATTGTAAAGTACTTGGTAAAACTTAAAGCATTAAATAAATCCCACTTATTATTATTATTATTGGTCACATACATTATAAAGGGTATTTTTTGTTGTTGTTTTTTTTAACCTGTAAGTGATATTGCATGCTGTGTAGTCTGCTGCTGTTCACTTTGCATCTTTTCATTTCCCTTGGAATTGTTTGTAATTTTAACTCTTTTAAGATTATCGTAGTCCATGATTTTCTCCTCTTTGACATCATCAAAAAAAAATCCATATTTGGAGTTAAGCATTTGAAATAGCAAGTGGTTTGAAATCATTAAAAGCAAAGCTCACTTTCCCTGCTGCAATCCAGCCTGATCTTCTCCTGCTCAAATTTTCTAATTCTTTTTTTTTCTTCTGCTCAATTCTTAGCCTAGTTTAGGATCATAAGCACCAACTGTAGCATTTGCCCAAGGCAGACAAATTGATGGACTCATTCCACCAGCTGTGTCCCACCCTCCCCAAACACTGAGCCTCCCCCCCCCCCCACCATGTGTCAGAGTCTGGACAATTGCATTTTTCAGCCTCCTTGGATTTTTTTCTAATTTTAAATGTCAAGTCAATAAATCTTCAAGTTCAAAGGGCAAAGATGATGAATGAACTGCTCAGAGTCCAGATATTAGAACTGCTCAGGGTTCACATTTTTTAGGAGTCCATTAGCTCATGAAATTGTTCTGTGTGGGGAAAGAAACTCGGTTGTTTGTCTTTTCCCTCTGATGCATATAATTAGAAGGGATTAACAGACACTGGGAAAATACAATTGACTACAAGTATAAATATCTTGCCAGAGTTAAATATGTAGTACATAGGACATGCATTAAAGCATCCTTCAGGGCTCCAGGTTCAGTTGATCCCTAAGATGCTGCAGGTGCACCTTTATATATCTGTAGCTAGGAGTGGGGGGGGGAGGGGAGAAAGGGGTGGAGTGATGGAGGGAAGCTGGAAGAGAAAGCCAGGAAATATGGATGGGTAAGGTGGGTTCCTCCTCCTCCTCCTCTCTCTCTCCATTGCCTGCTCATGCTAATTCATAAGTCCATCACTGGGGCCTAGCATAACTTACTAACACTTTATAGATAATTATGATTTAAGTTAAAACTTTGTGGCACATATTTTAGAATTCCCTCCAAACTTTAAACATTCAACATACCTTCAGATAATTAGGAACACCTCTCTTAATTAGATACCATGGACCCAATTAGCAATAAATGTTAACTGAGTGACTGAGGGGAGAGTGGGTTTGCTTCTTGGAGGAGGAAAAATAAAAGACTACCATGGGATTGGTTTTGTAACCAGTCATTTTAGTTATTAGCATATTAGTCATATTAGTTATTAGCATTTGAGGAAATCTGATGAGAAAAAATATGTTAATTAAAGCAATTTAGTGTTGTCAGGGGGATTGGCAACATATGCATTTTATAGTTTTATTTGAATGTAATTGTCCCGGTGTACATATTCCTGCTGACTTAGCCCTGCTCCTATTCCTACATTTGCAGCACCCTCCACCCCAATAATTAAGGCTGAGGAATGCACAGTGTGTTGGAACACTGCCATCATACGATGGAGCTCTGCCAACCCAGGGGCCGCTGATGCCTATACACTGGAGTACTGCCGGCAGCATTCCCCAGAGGGAGAGGGGCTCAGGTAAGTCCAGCCCTCCATGCACCAAGGGCACATCCCAGAGAAAGGGTGGCGTCATGCAAACATCCATTCATTTGTGTCTGTGGGAGAAACAAAGAAACTTCTGAAAGATGCTCAGCATAGAGCCCCCATATGACTATCTAAATTTATGCCAGCAGAAAAAGGAAGGGAGTGAAAAACCTTTCCTTTACACCTACTGAGCTAATTAAACTATCCCCTTGATTTGCGACTGGAAACACTTTAATAGAACATCACTACATCAGTGAACGCGAAGTTCTTAATAAAACACACACTTGAATGCAGAATAATAACCCCCTTGGAAGGAAAATAAGCATGATTTTAATAAAATTGAATATTCTTTTGGGGGATATTTAACTTGAGCCATGGGAAGGATTTTTGCATATTTCCTACACTTTTTATTAACTACTACAGGAGAATTACCACCTGGTTCCAGATTCTAGTAATACATTTATGCCCAGATGTAAATCCATATGCCTATTTGTGTACATCTGTGATATAAGGGAACTAATTACAAATAGATTCTTCTAGGCATGTACATGGAGCACATTACAAATCTTAAAATATTTTCTTCTAGGAAGAAAATCTTCCTGTGAAGCTCTCTTACATTAAAATTTTAAAAACCTCAACCTAATCTCATATAGTACCTATGTATCTAGTAGATACTTGATAAGAATGAACTGATCAACTGAGGTTATTTTTTCCCTTTTATCAGGAATATATCTCCATGGCCTATAATTAGTATTCAAATCATTTTTAGCAACAGCTTTTTATAAAGCCTATATATTTTTCAAATATTCTTTCAGAATTATGGCAGTAAGGTAATAAAGGTAAGCAACACATGTGAAAGGAAACAGATTTTTGTATTTTAATAATCGGTTATATGAATGTACATATAGAGCCTATATCGGATTGTACACCACAGTGGTGGTGGGGGGCAAGAAATGGGACGGGGAAAAATTTAGAACTCAAAATCTTATGGAAGTGAATAGTGAAAACTAAAAATAAATAAATTTTAAAAAATCTGTTATTTATGAGAAGGTTCATCAGTCATTAGTGTAGGGAGCCCCCACGAGGAAAAGTTTTCCTATGATGGAATGTTAAGAGACTTTCTCAGAACTACATAGCCAATGTATGTTGCAAAGGGGCTGGGACCCACGTTGTCTAGGGATATATCTGCTATGCTCTACTGCTTATCTGAAATAATAATTTTTTAAAAGATAAATATTTATTTAGTTTCATACTAAGATGATTAGAGGAAGCTAGATGGTACAATGGATAAGAGTGCTTGGACCTGGAGTCTGGAAGACCCGAGTTCATATCCAACCTCAGATGCTGACTACCTGTGTGACCTTTGGCAAGTCACTTAAACTCTGTTTGCCTCAGTTTTCTCAAATGTCAAATCGGGATGATAACCGAACCTTCCTCCCAGGATTGTTGTGAGGATCTAATGAGACAGTACTTGTAAGCATTATATGAATGTTATTATTTTTGTTATTGTTATTATTGTTAATTACTATTCTGATAAAATAGAATGGCAGAGTGCTATAGATGATAGAGGGTTGATTTCAGAGCCAGGAAGAACTGAATTCAAGTCTTATGAATAATGGCCATGTGGGACAAGCTATACTTTAAGACTATTTATTACTAAGAATGTGCTAAGCCATATTGGTAGAGAAGGACAGCTGGATGGCACAGTGAATAGACTGCCAGACCTGGAGTTAAGAAGTCTCATTTTCCTGAGTTCAAATCTGTCCTCAGACACTTACTACTTTGTGACCCTGGGCAAGTCACTTAACCCTGTTTACCTCAGTTTCCTCATCTGTAAAATGAGCTAGAGAAGAAAATGGCAAACCACACCAGTATCTTTGCAAAGAAAGTTCTGAATAATTTCATGAAAAGTTGTACATGACTGAAAATACTGAACAACAACAACAAATATTGGTAGAGAAAGTTCCTCACTTGAAATTCCCTATACCAATCACAGGTGCAGGTCCTATCCCCTACACCAATAAATATCTGGAAACTTAACTCTTTTTAAAGGGTATTGCTAAGAACAATTAGAATACTGACTGTAGAATGTGGAGATGTGTTCCTGAGAAGAGACAAAAAGATTACTTTAGTTGATCAATTCATTCTTATTGAGTATCTACTAGGTGCACGGGACCTACATGTGTTTAGGCTATGATTTTTTTGTTTTATTTTTTCATAAAATGAAGCACATATGTGTATGTTCATATATATTCATATATTCATGGCAAAGGGAATAGAGAACCAGCCTCAGAGTAGGGAAGACGTGGGTTCAAATCTTACCTCTGACACATGCTGGCTGTGTGACCCTGGGCAAATCATGTTTGAGAAAATGCTAATCTGCATTTGCAGAGATTTCTTCATTGGGAGCTCCCTGCATGGATGAAATCAGAGATCTGGTCCCATAATATCACTTCTAAATAGAGTGTGTATATGTATATATATATATATATATATATACACATATATATATATATATATATATATATATATATACACATATATACATATATATATGATGTAAATATGTGAATATATAATATATATTAATAAACATTTTTCAAGTGCTTACTATGTGTCAGGCACTGTGCTAAGCACCAGGCATACAAAAAGAGGCAACAGGCAGTCCCTGGCCCTCAAGGAGCTTACAATCTATTACATATTATGTATTTATTTCATTTAAGCAACATAGAGTAGTTGAAAGCTCACTGGATTTGGTTTGAATCTCAATTATGCTACTTATTAGCAGTGTGGGAACTTTGGGTAAACAACTTTCTCTCTCTGGACCACCATTTTTCCCCCTGTAATATGACGTGGTTGAATTTGATGATCTCTAAAGTTACTTCTAGCTCTGAATCCTGTGATTATCCTTAGTAAGCCCTTAATTATCTTGAGCCTGATTAATTAGTTACAATATATAAAGTGATGTAGTATTTCATGTTATAAATAGAAAAAAGATCTTTGATTTTTGTCAAGTGGCAACCCATTTATGGTTTAGTAGATAAATTCCAAGGAATTGTTTGATGTACTTACGGATGAAGTAACTTGCTGAAAGTCTTATGTCAGAGGCAGGATTTGAACGCATATCTTCCAGGTTCTAGGCTCCAATCCTAGCATTTTACTCATTATAGCAAGATGTCTCAGTTCATCATAATAAGCAATAACTATACTTGGTTTCAACAATGAAGTTATTCTTGGTGAAAAGATAATCCAGAGATTGGGGGGGGCAGTTTTGGAAGAAGCCAAGGAACAATGTTAGGGTAGGGGTGAGGTACAGTATAGTAGAGAAAACAAGGACAAGTGGCATCAGTGCTCAGATGAAGTTTCCCTGTGAACCCTGCCAAGGTGAAGACCTCTAACAGTTTCAGGGAGGCCTGGAATTCACCTCTGGGATGATCCTGTGTTGCTATGGAAACCATCAATCCGAACTGAAAGAGTCTTAGGGCAACCACCCACATCTACCACTCTGGGGCAAAATCTCTGAAAAATTCCTAGGGGAACAGGGTTGAGGGCGAGGAAGGGGAGTGACAAAGCCCTATGGGGAAGCAGGGGTTTTTGGAGAGGTCACTGTGAGGTATCTGTAGTCCCTTGCTAGTATTTTTACTGAAGTGACACTCGCCGAATTGGCTGACACTCACATGGGACAAAGTCCAGAAAACACTCCTGAGATTAGATAGTGTTTGGGGTGAAATTTGGGATTCCAAAGTACAGAACAAGTAAGGCCCAGAGCACAAGACAGAACATAGGATCAGCAGAGAAAAAAAGCAAGCCGTCTTTACTGAGGGGAAATACAATAAGAAGGGCAGTCAGGGATGATGGAAACAGGGGAAGGGAGCACCAAAATCTAGCAAAGTCGGGGGTTTGTATAGGGTTCCTGTCTGAGTCAAGCAGAGCCAGCAGTAGGGGCAGGCAGTGGGGTGCCTGGATCTACGGGGTAGGTCAAGGTTTGGGGGCCAGTGTTGCTTTATGCCAGGTGAAATGCCTGCAGAATTAGTGGTTAGTTGATATCCAGACTCCCTTCCAGCAGGAAAAGGGGTTTTTTTGGCCATTACTGTAGGCCTTTCTTTGCCTTAGTGACTCAAGGGATTTGAACCACTTCCTGTGACTTCTTCCTTTAGTGAAGATGGGAAGGCTATTGAGGCCCTTATACATAGATAGACAAACGAATGAGCAGATAGATAGGTAGAGAGATAGATAGATAGATAGATAGATAGATAGGTATAGAGTCCCAGGGCTCCTTGAACTTTTTCCACTTGCGACCCTTTGTGCATTTTGCCAGCGTTTGTTGGTGTTGCGTGGTGTGATGGCATGCATAGTGCAAAGTGCACATGCTTTGTGTTCAGAACAAAGGCTGCAATGAAGTTGTGCAATGCAATATGGGCAACACTGCCAGAAGCACCTCATATTCATTACACGTTTGATTTTGAATTAGTTTTTGGTTGTTGCACGTTCAGAAACCTTTTGCTGTTGCCAAATTTTTTGCGACCTCATATGGTGTCTTGACCCATAGTTTAAGAAGTGCTGAACCAACAAACAAATGAATAGATACGTAGGTAGAGCTAGATATAGATACATAGATAGATAGAGACAGATAAACAAATGAACATATAGGTAGGTTAAGATAGATAAGATGGATAGTAATAGATAGACAGACAGATAGCTTATTAAGTGCTTACTATGTGTCAGACATTGTGCTAAGTAAGCCCTGAGGATGCAAATATAATCAAATAAGACAGACCTTGCCTATAAGTATCTTATATTCTAATGGGGAAAGAACTTATAGAGGGGAACTGGAAATGAGGGTATCTGTTAGGAAGTGAGGAGTGGGAGCACCCAGGAACAAAATGAGAATGATAGCTACATTAAAGACAGAAACATGGGGAAATGACTGGGAAGCATTAAAAAATGCATTAAAGAAAACAAAAAGTTCAAAAGGGCAATTCTGTTGTTACCATGTTAAAATAATATATACTTAAAAAACAACAAGCTACCTATGTAGCAGAAGTTCACTGTTGCATGAACAAGCTTCTTTTTTGTGCTTTACTTATTGGAATGTTGGTTGATAATTGTGAAGTTCATAATAAAAAAAGAAAACACCTTGCTGAGACCCAGCAGGCCCCTCTGTGAGACTCAAAATTAAGGCATTGCCAAGGTACTGCCTCCCCTAAAAGAAACCCCAGAAGGGGCCCTTGGACTGGCTTCTCAGCTCTGAAATAGGAATGGGACCTTCCTGATTTGGGTACATAGTAAAAAAAAAAATAGGGGATAATCCTCAGGGAACCTCTGAAAAATAGTTAAGGCAGAATTTTACATGATCCATCAGCAAATCTGGTACAGTGGAGGAGCATCATTGGCATAGCTGAGAGAGAGAGCTGGTCCTAGAGTCAAGAGTAACTGGGTTGGATTCCTACTTTTCACATACTGGCTGTGTGGCCCTGGGCAAGCCACTATAATATAACCTGGGAGCCTGGGCTACCCTCTAGGGCTAGAAATTGCATTTTTAGAGGGAGGTCTTCCCCCTGGAGTTCTCCATACCAATGAGATCACAGGTGCTGACACTATCCCTTTACAGGAAAGCAAGGCTGGCTTTAAGCAAATCTGATACATGAAAGTTCAAATCCAAATAAGACAAACTGGATAAGTTTTGTTTAGAAAAACCCTTATGGTAGGAGTTTCTTTTTAATGGAAATTCCCCCTTTCCTAGGATAGTGAATATGGATTCGTTAGTACCAGACTGAGAGAAAGCTTTTTAAGCACCATTAGAATCCAATTGGAAGGGGAGAAAAAGTGGTCCTGTTACTATTAAAACATAGCTCAACCAAAGAAAAGTACGTAAAATGCTTTAGAAACCAAGATCAATTCCATTTGGAAAAAAGAAGGGTTGAATAGTACTTTTTAAAGTCATGACTTACATTCTAAGTTAATTAGAATATATAGGCAATCTTCATTTAATTTTTGAAGACTTTGCTCATCTCTATGCTTTGTTTTTTAAAATCATTTTTTGTTTTTTCAATTAACAAGCATTTATTTTCTTTTCCTCTCTCTTCCCCTCAGTGAAAAAAAAAAAAGAAAAACAAAATCCTTCTAACTAGTATACATAATCAGCAAAGCAAATTTCCACATTGGTCATATCTAAAAATTTATGCTTCATTCTGCATCTTGATAATGGGTACACTTTCTTTTGTGCATATAAAAGAGCAAGTGAAAAAAATGAACAGCCATGTAAATTAATAGTAATTGATGAGCAATTGAATTCAATTCATTAAGCATTTATTGAGCATGTGCCAGACACTGCTAGGTTCTGGGGATCATGTGAACACAAGAACAAATACTTGCCCTCAAGGAGTTTACATTCTATCTGGTGGAAGAAAACAAGAACATGGATGAGCAAATTCAAAATATATGTGAAATAAATATCAAGTAATTTTTTACAGGGTGAAATGAGGAAGACCTAGAGTCTAGGGGAATCAGGAAAGACCTCTTTTTAGGAAATGACAAAGCTAGAGATTCTAGAAAGCAGGGGCAAGATATGGAGATCTTTTGATTTTGATACTAGATATACTCTAGCAAAAGGCCCCTAAGTGGCACCATAGGGCACAGAGTGCCTGGCCTAGAGTCAGGAAGACTCATCTTTTTGAGTTCAAATGTGACTTCAAACACTTAATAGCTGTGTGACCTCGACAAGGCACTTAACCCTGTTTGCCTCAGTTTACTCATCTGTAAAATAAGCTGGAGAAGGAAATGGTAAACCACTCCAGTATCTTTGCCGCAAAACCTCAAATGGGGTCATGAAGAGTCAGACACAACTAAAATAACAACAAATACTCTAGCAAAGTGAGCTATAAAGGGGAAAATTTCATGATGAATCTGTTTGCCCTTTTTACTTCTTTTTAAAGGGCAAATGAGGGGTCAGCTAAACAGCGCAGTGGATAGAGCACCAGTCCTGGATTCAGAAAGACCTGACACTTGATACTTACTACCAGTGTGACCCTGGGCTAGTCACTTCACCCTACTGCCTCGCCAAAAAAAAAAAAGGCAAATGACATTCCAGTAATATTCTGAAAAACTGCCAACTCTAGGGAGTTGTATCTCACCCTGGTAGCTCAGTGCTTCCTGCCTGGTCCCCAGTTCCCTGGGGTTTGATAACAAGTGAATTTTGATCTTATATAACTAATAAAGCAGTGCCCCCCTCCAATTCCATGAATGTAAGTCTTCAAGTAGCATTTGACAAATGAGGTCCTTACTTATCCATGTGTTAGATTGCTGAAAATCAAGATAATTATATTATACTGTTACCCACCAATGAAATTAATAAGCCTATGGGTCTGCCAGATACGTCTTAATAAATTATAGTCAAGCATTTTCCTTGGAACTAGTGAGAGTTTAATTTAGCTTTTACTTACATGCTCAAGGTGTGTGTCAGGGTGGGGTGGAGAGGGGGAGCTCACCTGTGTCCAACAAATAGAAAAAAGATGCTGAATTAATTATATTTTAGCACTTGTATAATTCCTGGGGGTTTTGTGGGGTTGTAAATTTTTCATAGTAACTGGTAAAACAAGTTTAGTCTATTTTTCACCCTCAGATACTATTCCATCTTGGGGTTCTTAAGCTCAATATAGTATTGAAACCAGTCTCTTCTCAATATTAGCAGGGGCTAAGGCCAAGCTCAGCTTTAGCAGCTTAAGGGTCTGGACATAATGGGAAAAGGCAGAGATGCTTAGTAAATACTTTTTTTATTTATAGGCTTATAGCACAGCTCTTGTGGGATATGGTTCTGTGATACAGTGCCTTTCAGGTGAACTCAGGGACAATCATACCAATCTCTACCCCTTTCTACTATGGGCTCATCTCTGTATTCATTCTCTCTGTCTCTGACTCTCTCTCTCTCTCTCTCTCTCTCTCTCTCTCTCTCTCTCTCTCTCTCTCAATATCCCCATCGCTCTGTTTCTTTGTCTTGTCTCTGTCTCTGTCTCTATATCCCTATCTCTGTCTCTTTCCCTTTCTCTCCCTTCTCCCTTTCTCTCCTCCTCTGTCTCTCTCTGTGTGTCTGTCTTTGTCTCTGTCTGTCTCTCTCAGCAGTCTAGTGTGGACTCTCTGGAACAACCTCAGAAGCTTAAAAAAACAGCAGAAACTTGTTTTCTAATTGTCTTGGATCCCACCTCTGAGTAAAACCAGGGGAATCTCTTCTCCTATATGATGGTTTTCCCTTTCTTACTATCACACCTTACATTTGAATGCTTAAACAAAATCACTATTAATGGCCACATAATTTATTAGCAATATTGATTAACAAAGAAATGAAGATAAGTACTGAAACAAGCAATATAAAACTTCAGTGAGGATTACAATTAGGGTCCCTTCTTTACTCCTAGCTAGTCTGGGGCATGACTGTTGAAGAAAGGAATTGAATTTTAAACTATGTGCTAAAAATTTTCCCAGTAATGTATACTGGGAAAACCAAGGGGAAGAACAAGTTATTGCTTGACCTCTGACTGCACCAACTGCCACAGCAGCTGCTTTGGCCTGGTTTCAGCTCCACTCCACTCCAGCCAGCTGCCCATGTTCTCCTCCCTCTCTGTGGTCTACGTGCTCATCCACTTATATCTCACTCTTGCTTCTCTGTCTCCCCTTCCTAGCTCCCCAAATCTTGGGCATAAGTAATTTCCTCAAGTCTATTAGACTCCCATTAAAAAAATGTTAAAATTGTTTTTACATGTAATTGGGAAAAATATTGTTTTTTAAAAAGTCTATTGAACTCCCAAACTGCATTCTCTTGAATACCTATGAGCAGCCTAGCCCAACCATCCTCTATCATCCCGGGAAGGTCCTCCAGAATCTCTGCGCTCCTGGGGAAGTTTTCTAAAATCTCTGCCACCTGAGACTACAATTATATCCTATGTCTAGATCTGAAAAGGACATTGCAGGTCATCTAGTCCAACTTTATAGATAAAGAGACTGAGGTCCCAAAAGGTTAAGTGAATTGCGCAAGATTTCCGAGGGAATAAGCAGTAGGGCTCTCCCACTGTCTTTGCCTCCTCTCTCTCAGTTGACACTCTTACAGTGTCCAAAAGGACCTAGAACTCCTGAAGTGTTCTTAGCTTCTGGTACAGCAAGAACCAAGTGAGCTTATATCATCAGTGGCTCAGGCATCTTTCTAAGTTCTGTACTGGCATGAGAAGAGAGGTCTGAAAAGAGGGAAATGAGAAGAAAAGGACGAAGACTGAATGGTTTGCTCCCCTCCCCCTCTCTCTCCTCAGTAGGGATTCCGATTTCTGCTAATAACGAGGGAAGAATGAATTTATCTTCAGCCTAGCTCTGGATTCCTTTTTATTGTAGTGACTGGATATTCTGATTTAAGCCAAAAGAGGTTGACTTACCTCTAATATTGGGTGCTTAAGGGGTTCTGACATACTGTGCACCAAAACCCCATGACTTAGTGGCAGAAATAGCAATTCCACAATCCATATGTGTGTGAATACATCTCTGTATGCATTTTAGATCAGGTCCCTGAAATTGTCCCCGACGGGATTTTGCAGTAGGCGAGAGCGACAATCCCTTGCTTACCATGCGTGGGCTCCGGGAGCTCCACCTCACCTTTTCATACTTTTCTTTGAATGCTTTTCCCAGGTCGGGTGGGCTCAAAATACTTAAAAAAAATTTCCCCCCACTGTGCTGTTTTCTCAGCTGTTCTGTCTCTCTTGGGTGCAGAGAAGTCAGCAGAGCTGGGGGCGGAGGATGGAAAGCTGAGAGAAATACAATACCGGGACTAGCTGTGTGGGCTGGCTGAGAAGGGAGAAAGTATGGATCCGATGACAAATCTGTGAGACTCAATAAGCCAAAAATGATTTTGGAGCAAACTTCCCCAAACCCGACCTCTTCCCTGAGTCAGAGAGGCCATAATGACCATCCCTGTGGTGTGATTCTTCTCTCTGGCTTTCATGCTGCTGGCTGAGTAGGGTAGGAATGCTGCTATCACAGTGGGGCCTGCCATGCTGGGACCACCTGCAGCTCCATCTGTACAGAAAAGCACGAACAAGTAGGAGTTCTGAAATGAATTTGGTACTCAAGCAGAAGTGAATTCAGCTTTTGCCCTCCTCCCTTTTTTCCTTTCTAGATAAAGCTGGATAAAGCTCTGGGCTGACTAAAAGTTAGAAATCAGTCAATTCCTGTGCAGATTGCACAGCTGTCTTGGCAATCCTTGATAATCAAAGAAATGCACAATTTTGCTTAGTATGGTCTACTGAAGAAAGTAAACCTACTGTGACTCAGTTTCTACATCTGTAAAGTGGACATCTGCTGTCTGAGTGCCTAGCAAATGGATGTAAGGATTAGTGGCCTTATTTCACCAAAGGCCTTAGAACCACTTGGAGTAGGTGCCATATCTTTGTATGTTCTCATCCTGAATTATGGGACATCTCTGTTTCAGTAGATCTGGACTACATTTTGGCAGAACTCTTTTTTTCTCCAAGAATGCATTTGGTCCAATGACATTGAGAGCATTGGCTTTTAGTCCATCTTTCATAGCACTATTTTAGACTAAGCCTATTTTTCTCTGACTACTTTGATGAATACCCTATTTCTTTAACACTTATAATAGAATGGTAGTGCTCCAAGGAAATTTAGGGATTGTCCAATTCGATTTTATCCTTTGTAAAATGAAGAAACTGAAGCCCAGAAAGATGAATCCAAGGTCATAGAGTCTGCTGCTGGCAGAAGTGCTGATTATTTCTCACATGTGACATTCCCTCTTAGACATCCTAGCCTTGTCGTAGGTCATCTTCCAAGACTGGAATGCTCTTCCTTCCCGTCCCTGGCTCACAATGTCTAGTATCCTTCAAAGCCTGGCTCAGGTATCCCCTTCTACACAAGGCCCTTCCTGATCTCCCCCAGTGACACTGACAGTTGTCTCTCACCTTCCCCTCCCACAAAGTAGCCTTGTGTTTATTTTGTTTATACTTTCATGAATACATTGTCTTCCTGATAGAATGTAATCCTCTGAGGGCAGGGCCTTTTGTCTTTGTATCCAAGCAGTCTCTGACATGTGTGAAGTAGGTGCCTAATGACTGATTAAACTAGTATACAGGGCTGGGGAACCTGGGGCCTCAAGGCCACATAGGGCCCGCTAGGTCCTCAAGTGCCACCCTTTGACTGAATCCAAACTTCACAGAACAAATCCCCTTAATAAAAGGATTTGTTCTGTAAAACTTGGCCTCAGTTGAAAGGCTGAACCCAAGGACATAGAAGACCACATGTGGTCTGGAGGCTGCAGGCTCCTACCCATGATAAAACTTGAACCCAGGCTTCCTGACTTGTCTTCTGGTATTTCCATTATACCAAGCAAGGGGTCATGAGCATTTTTTATGTTGTGGGCTCTTTGCAGAATGATGAGATCTATAGGCCCCTTTGCAGAATAATCTCCTTAAATGTATAAAATAGAATACAGAGAATTACAGAGGAAATCAGTTATATTAGAAATGTAATTTTATAAAAATAATATGATATAAATTATATAAAATTATATAAAAATAAAAATAATATAAAATGAAACCTGAAGAGTTAAAATTGAATATAAATATATTTTATATAAAATAAAATATAGAATATAAACAATAATCAATTTATAAGATTATTATATAAGAATATAGCATAATAATAATGAATAATAATATAAATAAATATAATAAATTTGAGTTTGAATGTAATAGAATATATTTAAAAAATCAAGCCTGTAGACCACAGGCTAAGAACTCCTATTATATCACAGGACCTTCAACCCTCAATTACCTGACCCATTTAATCAACATATGCTTACCCGATGTCTCCCCTTAACCTTCCATCCACATAAATTTTTTCAAGGAAAAAGAGGCAAAGCACAAGAAAATAAAAAGATACCAGGGATCAAATCCCAAGGTCAGTGTATTCAGTCCAATCTCGGGTGCTTTCTGCATCTACAGCTGTAGTTGGGTTGTTTCAGTTGTGACCCTATTTGAGGTTTTCTTGGCAAAGATACTGGAATGGTTTTCTTCTCCAGCTCATTTTACAAATGGGGAAACTGAGGCAAGCAGGGTAAAGTGACTTGCCTTGTGACATGGCTAGTAAGTATCTGAGGGCAGATTTGAACTCAGGTTCTCCTAACTCCAGGGCTAGCACTCTAACCCCCGTGCCACCTAGCTGCCCCACAACAAACTGACATTCTAGACCATCACCCCAAGTCTGTAAGAAATCCCCAGTCATCAAAGAAACATTTCACTAGGTTAATACTTTTGCTGGCCTCCACTAACCTCCCCTTCTGATGACTCCTTGTGACAGAGAGGTGACCCTAACTTCTCCGATGGAGGGGATGGGACACACGCTCTGAGACCTCTTCTTAGGATGGGGAAGGCATCAAAAAGAGGCCCAGTGATAGACTCTGCCTTATTGGCCAGCCTTACACAGTTTAGAGAAACTTCTCACCAGAGTGGCTATGGTGGAATGACTGTTTTGGCCACAGAAGCTCACAAAGAATATCTCCAAAGACAATGTTGTCTTTGGCAATCTGTTGAAGCCTATATTGAACACTTCTCAGAATAATATTTTAAAGGGCATAAAATAAGATATATAGGATTACAAAGGAAACCAGTGACACTGAAAGTTATCAATTTTTTTTTAAGTTCGCTGACCCCTTGTTAAGAAACCCTGTCTTAAGATGATAAGTGGGTTTCAAAGCTAGTGAGGCTTTGAGACATTGAAATATGTCCTATTTGATAAGGTGGAGGAAGAAAACTACATTCAATTATACATAATATTTTATTATACATAAGACATTTACAATGTCTGTACATAAGACATATACATAAGACATTTACAGTGTCTCAGGATGGACTTTGTGGAAAGGTTTTCAAAAGTAAGAGTAAAACAAACATATTTATGTAGAACCCACAGTTAACTGTGAAACTCCATGAGCATTTCGTTGAGTCTAGGCTTTGTAAAGGTTAGAGGCAGTATGGCTGCATGCATAGAGAGCTGGCCTTGAGTCTAGGAAGACTTGGGTTTAAGGCTTACTTCTGACTCATATTGGCTGTGTGACTCTGGGTAAGTCACTTAACTTCTCAATGCTCTAAGATACAGGTGTCAAACACAGGATCTACATGTGGCCCAAAACACTCCCAAGAGCTGCCAAACCAGGTTAAAATATAATTAGGAAATATTTGACAACATTAATAAAAATATAATAAAACATAGATAATATTATATTTTAAAACTAAGTCAACATGTGGCCTTAAGTTATCCTTATGAATGGACTAGTTTAACAACACTGTTCCAGGCAACTCTCGCAGACTTTAAGCTACTGAGAAGGTACCAACCTGCCACAGGTCCAGTTCCATTGTAGAGGAAGTAGTACATAATTACCACTAGATAAATAGGTTCACTTTGTTCTTATGTATTTTTCCCATCTCCTCCTTTAGCTTATATGCATTTTGGATGGGTACCTACAGTTTCTTTTGTTTATCCCAAGAGATTTTACAGCTGTTTTGTTTTTGACTGGCTGACTGACTGTAGGTGGTGCCAGCAGGAATGCCAGGGATAGCCAACCAGCTGCTTTAAAAAGGAATTTTACTTAGCCACCTGCTATAGGGTAAAAAGGGCCTTGGTTCTACAGGTTGTTTATAGAAGATAGAACCCCACCTCCTTCAATACACTTTCATGCCCACAGGCCTTGCATGGATAAAAAGGTGGTTAAAGAAACTTTTAAAAATGGCTTTTGCATCTTCGTAGAAAATTGTAGTACAAACCTTTTGTTGCTTTTTCCCTCCTCAAAACGAAGATCTCAAAGTTCCAAAAGGACTTTAAAGATTGACAGAAAAACACTTCCAAAGAATGTCTCCCCTGATACTGCATAAAGTCATGCTTCTAGGACTACAATATGGGGTTTTGGAGCAGTAGGTATTCACCAGGGCAGCTAGGTGGTACAGTAGACAGAGTGCCAGCCCTGGAGTCAAGAAGACCTGATTTCAAATTTGGCCTCAGACGCTACTGTGACCTTGGGCAAGTCACTTAACCCCGTTTGTCTCAGTTTCCTCATCTTTAAAATGAGTTATAGAAGGAAATGGCCAACCCCTCCAGTATCTTTGCCAAGAAAACCCCAAATAGGGTCATGGAGAGTTGGACACGACTGAACAACAAAAGGATAGAAAGTTCCTCATTTTGTTGAGCTGAATTCTGCCTCCCTATAGCCTCTATACATTGGAAGGAAGTTCTGCTTTCCTTTTGAATCCCAGTGTGAGGAAGAGTGCAGCGCTTCAGATTCAAATATGGCCATCTGGAGCGCTGGTCCCACATGTTTGGAGTTTTCATTCAGTTAAAAAAAAAAGGCAACGACTGTTGATGGGAAGACTTTGATTGACATCAAAGAACATTTTTTTTTCTGAATTGAAAGCCATGGAAACAAACCTCTGTTTGTGAGCCTAATTCATTCAGCTCTGTGTGCTTGCAAAGATGTTGAATGTGTAAACAAAACAACACATTGGGTTGCAACCCAACATGTTGAATGCCTTCCATTTTCAGTGCTTTGATATCAGAGACTAAACAGAAGCATTGAAGGTACTTGTGAAGTTCTAGTGACTTCCATATTTCATCCTATTTCATGTTTCAGCAGCATGTTATTCCTCTCTTTTCTTTCAAAAACAAAAACTTGAGTGCAAAGCTTATTTTTAGCAGATAATGAATTAGCACTCAGCATTTGGTTGTTTTGATTAAACTTTCACTCTTCACTGAAATCACTGGACTCATAAGCCCATGCTAAGCTAAGAAAGTTTTGTCTCCTACTTAGGAATGAAAATGAAGGGGTGCAGAAAGACCTGAGTTTGAGTACTTCCTTTGCTACATATTGGCTGTATGAGCATGAGCAAGTCACACCCTCTAGAGCTTGGGAAACTCTCTAAAGACTATACATTGCAGAGAAGGTATCTTTATCAGCATTGGGAATTTCCTTATTGAAGTTTCATAAACCAATGAAATTATAAGTTTGATTGAAATGAGAAATAGTTGGGCATGGTGGTATAATATCTGTAATATCTGCTCTTGGGGAGGCTGAGGTTGGTAGGTTGCTTAAATTGGGGAGTTCTGAGCTATATCAGGACTAAAGCTGATTGGGTACCTGCAATAAGTTCAGGGCCAATGTGGTGAGCCCTGGACAGCAGTAGGCCACCTAAAGAAGAGTGAACCTACCAGGTAGGAAACAGAGCAGGTCAGAGCTTCTGTGTGGATCAACAATGTAGTGGGAGGTAATCACTACATTTCCAGTCTGGGCAACAAAAGGAGATCCAACAAAAAAAAAAACTGAGTCAGGATTTACTTCATCTGCTCTCCTGACCTCCCTTTAGTCCTTATGCTGTGACATAGCAGAAAGCAGACTGTATTTTTGTGCTGAATACAGTTGTACTTTAGTTCCCCTTAGTGGATATCGGATGAATCTTTTGCCAATGAGCATACAAGCTCCAGTATGAAGAATTCTGTTTTTGGAAGGTCTCCCCATGGCCCAAGTTACTCTTGACTTAACGTGCCTCTGTGTCTATGTCCCTGTGTGGCCAGCTAGAGGAAGTGATGGTCCGGAGACCTGATTCATGGGGCTTTTGAATGAATAAATCTAACTGCAGTAGAGTCCTTCTGACAATACACATCTTTGACCTTAAACATGTCACAACTTTTCTGAGCCCATTCACCAGTGAAATGAGGATAATAATCCTTTTATTACCTACTCCACTGTTATTGTGAGTATCAATACATATCCCATACAATGCATGTGGAGACACACTGAAACTTCAAAGCACTAAAATATGTGTGTTCCTAGTGCCTTGTTTCATTATTATTATCGTCATTATTTTTATGATTAGGAATTATTTATCATTTTATGATTAAGCAAGTGGTCATCATGTCAAAAGCTA
This sequence comes from Phascolarctos cinereus, assembly GCF_003287225.1. Lineage (NCBI taxonomy): Eukaryota > Metazoa > Chordata > Mammalia > Diprotodontia > Phascolarctidae > Phascolarctos > Phascolarctos cinereus. The sequence continues at coordinate 322,109,122 of NW_027555847.1, forward strand.
AGAAGATTCATGGAAACAGCTTTTCAGAAAGAATATTGTTTAAAGCAAACTTGCTCCTAGCAGAAAAGGAGAAGTTTCATAACCATGCAAATAATGCAAGTCTGCTAATCTAGTCTTTTAAATATAAAGAGAATTGGGGCCAAGGGATTCCTTAGAAAAAAAAGTAAGGAAAATATGCAGAAATTCAGGTCAGGCACAATTACTTTTCAAAGCAAAGGGGAGCTAGCTATTGGTAACTGTTTCTACTTATTAGGTTAAATCACCATGTATTTTATAGTAGTTTTAAATCTGTAAGCCTGTTTAAAACCTATAAGCCTATTAAAAATGTAACCATTTGAATAATCTTCAACAGTATCTAGCCATTTGAATTCAAGAACTGCATCCTCCAATCAAAGGGATGTTTTTGTCTTTATTTAATTAAAATATAATTAATTATTGTTGACCCCATGGCTCAGTTTCATTGATCCATTCTTGGTGTATCTAAAGATAGAGTGCTCTCATGGTCATGAGGCAGGACCTAAAATAGCACCCAATAAAATCTGAGACATATGTTTTAGCCTTTCCAAAAATGGGGCACTGAACATGAACCACTCAAGTAGGTCTTGGCTTCTGTCCCCCCTGCCCCATCCTCAGTTACGCACGATGACTTTTTAGTCTTCTAAGTTAATGCTCTCCACATTTCTTTGATCACATACTCTTATCGATGAAAATTTTTTGAATGTGAATACCTAATATGTGTATATTTAATTATTTATAAATCACATAATATATAACTGTACTAATAACCATATACTTTATAAAACTTACATAAAACTAGAAATTTTAAAAGAATAAGCCAAAGACGAAATGATATTTGATCCTAGAGGCAATAGGGAGTCACTAGAGTTTATTGGGTAGGGGAGTGACATCAGACTTGCATTTTAGGAACATCAATTTGATGCTTGTGTGGAGGATAGATTGAAATTGAGGGAAAATTGAAACAGGGTGAACAAGCAGGAAACTATTGCTCTAGTCCAAGTGAGAGGCAATGAGGGCCTGAACTGAGGGTCTATTTGAGTGTAGAGAAAGGGACAGATGTGAAAGATGTTGTAAAGGTAGAATCAACAATATTTGGCAACTGATTGGATGGGGCGGAGAAGTGAGGTGCTCAGGATGATCCTCAGGATGACGGAGAGGATTTTCATCTAGGTTGCTAGAACAGTGATGCCTTCAACAGGAATAGGGAAATTTGGAAGAGTTGTGGGTCTTGCAGGGAGGGGAAAGATAATATAATAGGATTTGTGAACCACCTATCTGTTACACTGAAAAACTAAAAATGAAAAGCCCCCCTAGGGGCATCTGCTGCTGACCATGAGGGCAGAGTATGTGTGTGTGTGTGTACACTGGAGTTGGAGAACTTTGCCCGCACAGCTACTGGTGGCATCAAGTTAAATGTCCCTAAGGGACTCCTGCCTCAGAGCGGAAAGGTGGGGACTTGCACAGCTATGAGAGACCGGTGAGGGGGAGGGGGATAGAGATAGTGATGGACACAATGGATGGAGTTGGGTTAGAGTGGTGTGGGAGGCAAGCTCCATGGCTGGCTGTTATTGGGATGGTTGAATTTAGCCTGATTGCTTATCTCTTGGGGTCATTTTATGGCCCACTGGGGGTTCAGGGCGATAACTTTAGAGACCACTATTCTAAGGTGTGCTCTCACATTGATTTTTCCGTTTTGAACTTCTATATAGGGCAGGAGTTTTTTCTTTCTTTATTTTTTTTGCTAGGCAATGACTTGCCCAGGGTCACACAGCTAGTAAGTGTCAAGTGTCTGAGGCCAGATTTGAACTCAGGTCCTCCTGACTCTAGGCCTGGTGCTCTATTCACTGCACCACCTAGCTGCCCCTAGAGGAAGGGTTCTTAATCTCTTTTTGTGTATAATGGACCACTTTGGCAGTCTGATAAAAACTGTGGATCCCTTCTTAGAATAATGTTTTTAAATGCGTAAAATAAAATACACAGAATTACAAAGGAAACCAATTATAATGATATATTATTCTCAAAATATTTTTTAAAAAAAGTTTACAGACTGCAAATTAAGAACCCCTGGTATAGGGCAGCTAGGTGGTGCAGTGGATAGAGCACTGGCCTTGAAGTCAGGAGGATCTGAGTTCAAATCCGGCCTCAGACCAAACACTTGACACTAGGTGTGTGACCCTGAGTAAGTCACTTAACCCCAATTGCCTAAAAATTTAAAAAAAAATTAAAAGAACCCCTGGTATAGTATGGCTTGTCTTTGGAGAAGCTGAGCAAAATGCACTTGTCCATAATTATATAAATGGTTGGAACAAGGATTTCAAAGCAGCCCAAGAAAGTAGAAAACAGGCAGAGGGAAAAGCATATTATTGTGATGAGGTTCATGAAACCACAATGAATCAATGAAAACTTGCTCATATTGATAGGATTGGGGGCTTGCAAGGTATTAGCTAAATTCATCAGTAATAAGACAGCACAACTCGTCATTCTCTGTGCTCCCCCCCTTCTTCTTATATTTAGATGACTAGATTAGTAGCTTTGTGTTATTTGCTTGGTCGCTAAACTTTTCCTTTCCTGCTAGGAGCAAATTTGCTTTAAGCAATATTATTCTTCCTGAAAACCTGTTTCCATGAATCTTCTTGGCCTTTGATATGATGACCACTTAACTTAGTCATGACCCATTTTGATTTTTTTTAAGTTCAAGTTTATTTATTAAGTATATGTATCCTCTTAGTCTAAAAGGACCCTCCAAGATCAAAGGAAATTGAAATCCTAGAGAAAATAAATGTATTCTTGGAAGGTCACTATACTTCTAAATTAGTTTCCCTTATAAATCAAAAGCACCTTTTCTGGTTCTCCTCAAAACGATGTTCTGGAAGACTTTTTGAACATGACATAAATCAATAGAAGCAGAAACAGTTTTAAAGAAACAATAAATCCTACTGGACAAGCCCTGAACATTATGCAGATTCTAGTGCTCTCTGGTGGGTCAACAATGAAAAATCATCTTATGAGATAAAACACAGAGTAATGCCTTACTATTCTTGCTTTTATCTAATCAACCCAGTGCCCTTCCGAGTGCACAATCTTCCAAGTGCACAAAACCCAGATGTCTACAGTGTTCCCATTTCGAATTGATACATTAATAAGGAATGAGTCCAACCATAATCCTTCTGCCTTGGAGATGGCTCAAAAAAATTATAGATTTGGAGCTCTAGGGACTTTGGAGTTCACCCCTGTGACTCCAAATGCATAGATTTTCTCACTGTAGTACGAGGTTTTGTTGTGCTCAGTTCACTGATTTGAAAGCTTAGAAAGGGAAATGTCTAGAGAAAGAGAACTGAGTGATAGATTGGTATCATAGGAGAGAGATTAAGATATCTCAACTGTGTCATAAAAAAGAATAAAAAAGAGTACTTATTTCTACATAAAGTTTAATTAGTGATTGAGTGTTGGATCTTATTGCTAAAATGTGCTTATTTGTGTTTGCTTTATACTTAGATCTTACTCTGGAATTAAAGGATTTCAGTTAAAAGTTAATCTCCAGCCCAATGATAACTACTTTTTCTATGCAAAAGCTGTCAATGCTTTTGGGACAAGTGAGCAGAGTGAAGCTGCCCTCATTTCCACCAGAGGTAAAGTATCCTTTTCCGAAATTAACTAACTTTTCTTTTATTGTTGTTGTTTTATTTAAATTGATTTCCCCAAGAATTCCCATTTTCCCACGTAGCTCTCTTGATTTACCATTAGAGGGCATTATGGGCTCCTATCTACAAATGCACTCTTCCTTCTTCCCCAACCTGCCATCCAAGGAAAATTTCTGCTGTCAAAGGGAGAATGGAGCTCACCAGTAGCAATCTGGATTGTGCTGGTGGCTGATACTTGAAATAGCATTATGGTGGAAAGAGCATTAGTTTAGAGGTTTAGTTCCTGCTTTGTCACTAACGAGCTATGTGACCTTGAGATGCTCACTTCACCTATAATCATTAAGAATCACTTCTTTGGATTGGATCACTTCTTTAGGATTTGCATTTTTAGAGATTGCTCAGGAATGTTGACACATGAAGTCAATGGTTCACATTAAGCCAGACCACTTAAATGCTATTGATACTCTTGATGTACATTTTTTCTCTAAATACCAATGCATTGCCAGACTTCTAAAGCAACAACATCACATCCATATTAACATTTTCATCATAAAAGAAATAATAAGACATAAAAACATGTCAGATAAACAGATGAACAGTTCACAGGTTCTCTTTGGGGAAGTGAAGATAAAAGTTGGTGGAATTAGGTTTTTTTTGTTTAGTGTTTTGTTTTCTCCCAATTACATGTAAAAACAATTTTAGCATTCGTTTTTAAAACTTTGAGTTCCAAATTCTCTCCCTTCTTCCTTCTCCACCCCCCTTTGAAAAGGCAAAGAATTTGATATAAGGTATACATGTGCAGTCATGCAAAACATTTCCATATTAGTCATGTTGTAAAAGAAAATATAAACCAAAAAAAAAACCTCAAGAAAAATAAAGTAAAAAAATATGCTTCCGTCTGTATTCAGATGCATTTTTTTCTCTGGGGATGGATTGCATTTTTCATTGTAAGTCCTTCAGAGTTGTCTCGGATCATTGTAGTACTGAGAATAGCTAAGAAATTCACAGCTGATCATCACACAATATTGCTGTGGTGTTGTACACCATACATTTCACTTCGTATAAGCTCATGTAAGTTTTTCCAGGTTTTTCTGAGAGCATCATGCTCATCATTTCTTATAGCACAATAGTATTCCATCACAACCATGTACTACAACTTGTTCAGCCATTCCTCAATTGATCAGCATCCCCTCAATTTCCAATTCTTTGCCACCAAAAAAAGAGATGGTATAAATATTTTTGTATACACAGGTCCTTTCTCTTTCTGTTCTTTTTATAAATCTCTTTTTGGATACAGACCTTGTGGTGGCATTGCTAGGTCAAATAGTATGCAAGGTTTTAAAGCCCTCTGGGCATAGTTCCAAATTGCTCTGCAGAATGGTTGGATCAGTTCACAACTCTACCAACAGTGCATTAATGTCTCATTTTCCCCACATCCCCTCCAGCATTTCTCATTTTCCTTTTCTGTCCTATTAACCAATCTAATAGGTATGAGGTACTACCTCAGAATTGTTTGATTTTGCATTTCTCTAATCAATAGTTAGTCAGAGTACTTTTTCATATGGCTGTGGATAGCTCTGATTACTTCATCGGAAAACTTCATATCTTTTGATCATTTATCAATTGGGGAATGGCTCTTATTTTTATAAATTTGACTCAGTTCTCTATATGTTTGAGAAATGAGGCTTTTATTTGAGAAACTTGCTTCAAATTTTTTTTCTGTTACTATTGCTAACTGTATTTCCCTCCATCCTATACCTCCCATCTATTCTATTCTCTCTCTCCTTTTACCCTGTCCCTCATAAAAAGCAGAATAAAAGACACCATAAAATTTCTATATGATCAGAAAGGCTTCAAGAAGTCTCTCTCAGTCCTTAATCTTAGAACTTTTCCACTGAGATTATGCCGAATTCATTCTGCATGTATTGTGTTTGTACATAGCTATTTGCATTTTGTCTCTCTCATTAGACTGAGCTCCTTGAAAGCAAGGATTGTTTTTTGCCTTTCTTTGTATTTCCATTGCTTACCACAGTCCCTAGAATATGATAGGCACTTAATAAATGCTTATTGACTGAAAGAAGGAGGTAGGGTCAGGAAAGAAGAAAGGATAAGAAAGACAAAACCTCCAGAGAGTAGTTTCTAGCTCAAAGGGAAGATTCTCTGTAAAGAATTCATGGGAAAACTTGTATAAAAATCAAATAGAATGAGGAAACATGGAAGAGTTGTTATCTGCATGACAGAGAGAGTTCCCACACTTGATGAAACCACATGTCATAGGTAGCATCTAAGTTAGTGAACTGCTTATATTTGTAGCAGTTGCCATATAATGGAACTTGGGTGGGGATCAAGATAGGCCTAGCTTCTGGCCTCTTCTGGCAACATGCAGTCAGTGGAAGTGACCAGTTCCCAGCTCTATCATATCCCTGTGCATACTCTATGACATGACCATTGTTACATATGGATTGTCTTACTTGGATTTGATCAAATCACATTCTTAGAATTAGATTGCCTTACTATATTTTCTAGAATGTCTGGTATATCTGCAACTAGTGGGATATCCTCTAGATCAATCATAGCAATATTGCCAAGTCATGGTCAGTACCAAAATCAGGTCATTAGAAATTGTGATTTACAAAGAGGGGTATTCAGCTCCTTAATGAAACTCACATCATCATAGTAACTGGAGCTGTCCAATGTATGGGTAGCTTTTTTCACCCTAGAAATTTACTCTTTGGGGGCAGGTAGGAGGCACAGTGGATAAAGCACCGGCCCTGAAGTCAGGAGGACCTGAGTTCAAATCTGGCCTCAGACCAAACACTTGACACTTACTAGCTATGTGACCCTGGGCAAGTCACTTATCCCCAATTGCCTTAAAAAAAATCAGCAAAAAAAAAATCTGAAATTTGCTCTTCCCACTGCCCAATCAGTCACACCTGGAAGTGCTCTTTAGAAGCTGTATATCTCAATGTCTTCTTTCAGAGGAAGTTTTACTTATCCAGTTGATGGTTGTAGGGTCAAAGTGATCCAAATCTTTCCTAGCTGTGATAGTGTTTGTAATCCTCTTTTCTTAATATGCAACAGGAACCAGATTTCTCCTGTTGAGAGAGACTGCTCACCCTGCACTACAGATCTCTTCAGATGGGACAGTAATCCGCCTTACTGAGAGGAGGCGACTCACCGCGTAAGTAGAATCCTAAGCAGGGAAAGTTCTGATGCCTCAGCTGTGGGACATCTATTGCATGTGTCAACCCAGCACCGATTTTATGTTTATCTAAAGTGTCTGTGTGGGAAATAAATCACAGATACACACACATGCACAATACAGAAATATTTATACACACATTTAAATCAGCCAATAAATAAAAAACCATTTATTAATCACTTACTTTCTGCCAGACATTGTTCTAATTGCTGGAATAGAGTGAAACAGTCCCTGCCTTTAAGCTTACATCATAATGGGGGGAGACAACTTGAACATATGTAAGGACATGGATAATATATACAAAATGGATATATAACATACTTTGGGTCTGATAGATAGATAATGTTTATCTGGAAATATCAACAAATATAAACATAAGTCTATCTATGTATATAGCTATATTAAGTAGACCCAAACTATTTTGTATTCATTTTACATATTTATATGTGTAAAATGAATACGATGTAGTTTGAGTCTATATTATATAGATTTTTACAGAAAGAGTTATAAATTTATAACCCAGAAAGAAGTCTAAAATAAAAAGTATATATTTTTTTCATTTTCTTTATTTTTCTTGCCTCTTTTTTTTTGCAACATAGCTAATATGCAAATATATTTTGCCTGATTTCATATCTGTAATTGATATCATGTTGCTTGCCTTCTCAATAAAGGGGAATGAGAGAGAATTTGGAACTCAATTTTTAAAAAATGTTTTAAATAAATAATGAAATGCAAAGTCTAAAATAAAACTTTCTGTACTTTTCTTTAAATAAAGACAATGAAAGTTTCCCTCTAGTTTTAAAGTATATATTATCTCTGTAAAAGTGAATAAAAAGTAGTTTGGGGTCTATATAAATAATATATTATTACATAGATAATTTCTATAGGGATTTATATAGATTTTATAATCTATGTATATGTCTATATAAAGCAATCCCAACCATCTTGTATTAATTTTAGATAGATGATAGATAGATAGATAAAAATATGTGTGTATAAAATGAATTGCATGAATGTATATATAGATAATGAATGTGGATGTGATTAACATATAGATAATGGATAATAGATAACATATAGATAATAGATTAACATAGATATGCAATGGTTGTAAATAGATGGATAGATAAATATCACATAAAATTACTAGGTAGTTTGAGTATATATTGTATACAATATATAAAAATTTATATAGATTATATAATCTATATATATGTGTGCATATATAAAACATAGACCCAAACTACCTTCTATTAATTGTATGTGTATGTGTTATCTATAGATACAATGACACAACTACTTCTTTGTATTCATTTTGCATATATAGATACATTATCTATATATGGGCCTATTTTATATAGCTATATCTATATAAATCTCTCTCACATATACATAAACACAAGTACAAACAAACACAAAATGAATATGATAGATTGGGTATATTATATAAAGAAACACCGAGATAGAAGTGTGCTTATCTACATATGTTATATATGTGTATGTATGTTTATGAAACACATACATATGCACTATATGTATACATACATACATATAATTACACACACACACACACACACAAACCTTCCACTTCAAAATTAGAGGAAGAGTTTCATTGTCTTTATTGAAAGAAAAAGTACAGAGGGTTTTTTTTTATTTAAGACTTCTTTCTGAATTACATGCTCAACTAAAAAGAGTCCATGTTGGCTCTGTTTTCACCTTCTTTAACAAAAGTATTTTTTTCTTTTAATCAACCCACTTGAGAATGAGTGGGGAAAAAATGACCCCCATGGGCAGATTAAAATCATTTTGAGAACCTGACCCAAGTTGCTCTGTCCCACAGTGAACTTCAAAGTTAGAAATCCACAAAAGGAAGACTGTGAGGAATGAGGGGAAAAAATTGTCATGTAATATATGTTCTCCTACTGCACAGGGTTACTGTGAGAATCAAATGAGATAATGAATTTGAAAACTGTGAAGCACTGAGGTGTAAAATATTGCTATTGTCATGATCAAATCCACACATTTACTGGGAACAGGTTATTATTGTGGAACATTCTAATAGTGCTTCAATTATCACTAGTGGCAATATTTTATAGTAACTTAGCACAAGAAGATAGCCTATTTGCTAAAATTTTGTAAGACAGATTTCTTTAAGAAATAGAGAAGGTGAGGAATAATTCAGGCGTACTCCATTGTTTGTAGTAGCATCATTCACAGCTCTAACCAAACCTTACTGTAAATTGTAAAACCTGCTATCATGTCATTTGGTCAATCTCTCATCTATATCATTGTTCCTATAGAACTGATGACCCCTTGTAACATTTTTTCATCTAACCTTATAATTGTGGGGGTTTTATTTGCCTTGAGAATCAATTAATGATATTAGGCAGAGTATGCCCAAGAATAAAATATCAGAAAAGATGATGCAGTTGTTGGCTTAGGAATTAACTTAGGGTAATCAAGTAGCTGGGGATTTCCAGATAATGTTTTGGTCATGGCCATTTCCCTCCAGTAGTGCTACAAAGTAGGGAGACAAGATTTAGAAAATTCCAATTGCATTCATCAGTTTCTCACATGATAAATTTGAAAAGGAAGAGAGTGCTGCATAAACATTAACATCACTGAAAGTAGAGAACCTTCCTTGTTGCCTTAACTATTTTAAGAAGAAACTGAATGAGTCATCCATAGTCACTAATAAAGAAGAAAGAAGTATCAGAGTTTGCTTCATACCAACCTTCCTATCATAGGAGTAACTAAAATGTGGCAATAGGAACTCTTCATCTAGCAACATGGAAGATCAGTGCATTTATCACTCAAATGCTCTAATGGTGTTCCTAAGAATCCAGAGAGTCAACCAAAACTCTTCTGAAAACCAGACTAAATAATAGAATAAAGAAAACCAGTTTTATTGTTATTCACACTCTACCTAATTATGAATACATAAAGCATATTGATACTTGACATTAAATTATGTGCCCACATGTGGGTTTGGAGACAGTGGAACACATTATTAAGGAGGGCTATGCGATCTCCTTCTTTGGAGGAACCATCTGCTTCCTGGAAGGTACACTGGATGACTTCTACCACTATGATTCTGAAAGAAAAATTACTTTGGATTTATGTTCCTGAATTTTTTTTTTTGCTGTTTAAAATAGAAATTTTCTCATTGCTCTTCATATTTTTCTTTTTTTTTCTTTTTTAAAAAATTTTATTAATTTATTTTGAATTATCAACAATCACTTCCATATGCTTTTGAGTTGAAAATTTTTCTCCCCCTTCCTCCCCCCCACCCTCCCCAAGATGGCGCACAATCTGATATAGGCTTTATATTTACATACCCATTAAACATATTTTCACATTAGTGAAGTTGTAAGTAAAAATTAAAACCAATAGGCGGAACCATCAGAAAGATGAAACAAAACTCAACAGAAGGTAAAAATAAGTGATAGCGATTTGATTTCCATGGTTCTTTCTTTGGATGTGGACAGTATTTTCCATCCTGAGGCCTCTGGAGATGTCTTAGATCCTTGTAATGCTGAGAAGGGTTCAGTTTAACATTCTTAGTCATTGCATAACGTGGCTGTTATTGCGTACAAAGTCCTCTTGGATCTGCTCACTTCACTCAGCATCAGACCATATAAGTCTTTCCAGGTTTTTCTGAAGTCAGCCTGTTCATCATTTCTTATAGCACAATAGTATTCCATTACATTCATATGCTATAACTTGTTCAGCCATTCCCCAGTTGATCATATAGTAGGTTCTTAACAAAAGCTTCTTTCCTTTGGTTTTCAATATTTCTAATTTGGTGTTTAGTTGAGGATTTTTAATTTGTTCTTTTTCTAGTTTTTTTAGTTGTATGCCCAATTCATTAATCTCCTCTTTTTCTATTTTATTTATGTAAGCATTTAGAGATATAAAACTTCCCCTAAGAACTGCTTTTGCTGCATCCCATAGGTTTTGGTATGTTGTCTCATTATTGTCATTCTCTTGAATGAAATTATTGATTGTTTCTATGATTTGTTGTTTGACCCAATCATTTTTTAGGATTAGATTATTTAGTTTCCAATTATTTTTTTAGTCTATCTTTCCATGGCCCTTTATTACGTATAATTTTTATTGCATCATGATCTGAAAAGGATGCATTTAATATTTCTGCCTTTCTGCATTGGATAGTGAGGTTTTTATGCCCTAGTACATGGTCAATTTTTGTGTATGTGCCATGTACTGACGAGAAAGAAGTATATTCCTTTCTATCCCCATTCAGTTTTCTCCAGAGGTCTATCATACCTAACTTTTCTAATGTTCTATTCACCTCCTTAACTTCTTTCTTGTTTATTTTGTGGTTAGACTTATCTAGTGCTCTTCATATTTTTCTTATATTGGATTTAACTCAATTCAGTTAATATTAATTAAGTGCCTATTATGTTTTGAAAATATATTCTAGCTCTTCTATCACCAATGAAGGTGAAATATGGTAAATGTACAAGAATGGAAAGTGTATTTATAGAACAAGTATTGAGGATTTCAGAAAAACCCTGGAGCTTGGTCAAACAAATTCGAAAGTACAGGGATGCAAGAAATGTTTTAGCTAATTTCTGGTAAATTCTGAGAAAAATTTGCCACCCAGAGTAGACGATTACAAATGTGAACATTTGTGAAATAAACATACTGTAATCATTATGCTCAGTGGTTATTTTAATTTTATGCATGTTACCTGCAGAACTCCATCTGTCCTGGGTGAGCAACTGCCTGCCTGTGGCCAGCACTACTGGGAAACCACAGTAACAGACTGTCCAGCGTATCGTCTTGGAATCTGCTCCAGTTCTAATACACAGAGTGTTGCCCTGGGACAGGGTGATGCTTCCTGGTACATGCACTGTTCTGAGCCACAGAGGTAAATTTAACTTGATATATCTATAAGACAAGGTGTGTTTATTATTATGTATGGCACTTTAAGAGAGTGTGCACTGTCTTAAAGTGTGGGTGTTGGTTGGTTGGTGTTTAAAGCTTATTAACCTTTGCTGGTCTTGGAGTAATACTCCAAGTTAGAACACTTTCGGTATTGTCTTAAATGAATGAATGAAAGAATGAAAAGCATTCACTGTGTGCCAAGCACTGCAATAAGTTTTGGGGATCCAAATACAAAAATCCCTGCTCTCAAGAAGTTTACATTCTAATGAGGGACCTAAGCATTGATAGAAGACTAGTGTCCGGGAAAGGGAATTATGGTCTGGGAAATCACAAAGAAGTGAGTAGAATAATGGAGCAGAGATTTGATTACAGTTCTCCTGGAAAGAGGTGAAAAGAGTTTAAGGCAGGGCATACATTAGGGGAAGAGAGGGAGTGCAGAAAATGACCAAGGTTATCAGCTTCTGTCAATGTGGGGACTAAATGATGAGGAAACTCCCTGCATTAATATAGACTGCAACCTAGAGGATAACTCTTAGAGAATCAGATAGAGGCAGCTAGGTAGCACGGTCAATAGAGCAATGGGCCTAGAGTCAAGAAGACCTAAGTTCAAATCCAGCCTCAGACATTTATTAGCTATGTGACCCTGAGCATATCAATTAACCTCTGTCTGCCCTCAGTTTCTTCATCTGTTAAATGGGAATAGTAATAGCATCTAATTCTCAGGGTAGTTATGAAGATCAAATGAGAAAACACATGGAAAATGCCTTGCAAACCTTAAAGTGCTATATAAATTATAGCTTTATTATTACAAGAAAAGGAACACATATAGTTAGAAGGACTGGTAAAGACTTTGTGCAAAAGATGATTATTGAGGAAAGAAACTAAGTCTTAGAGGAAATATTAAAATCCTTACTATCTTTCAAGGCCCATTTCAAGTCCCATCTCCTTCATAAATTTTCTCCAACAACTCTTTTGTTATTGTTGTTGTTCAGTTGTGTCTAACTCTTCATGACCCCATGGGCCACAGCAAGCCAGGCCCTTCTGTCCTCTACCATTTTCTTGAATTCTATCCAAGTTCTTGGTCATTGTTTCCATGACACTATCTATCCATCTCATCCTCTGCTGTCCCCTTTTCCCTTCGCCTTCAATCATTCCCAGCATTAGGGTCTTTTCCAATAAGTCCCGTCTTCTCTTTATGTGGCCAAAATATTTAAGTTTAAGCTCAGTATTTGACCTTCCAGTGAATCGTCTGGATTAATTTCTTTAAATATTGTCTGATTTGATTTCCTTGATGTCCAACGGACTCTCAGAAGTCTTCTCCAGCACCACAATTTGAAAGCATTGATTCGGAGGTGCTCAACTTTCCTAATACTCCAGTTCTCACAGCCATACATTGCTACTGAAAAAAAACCAATTATTCCTTTGACTACACAGACCTTTGTCAGCGAGATGATGACTCTGCTTTTTAGTGTGCTGTCCTGATTTGCCATAGCTTTCCTTCCAAGGAGTGTCTTTAATTTAATGGCTTCAGTCACCATCTGCAGTGATCTTTGAGCCCAGGAATATAAAATCTGACTCTGCTTCCATTTCTTCTCCCTCTATTTGCCAGGAAGTGATGGGACCACTTGCCAAGAACTCTAATCTGCAACAATTTTTCTCCTTGCTACTATTCATAACAAATTATATGTATCACACATTTAGGTACTTGATTGTGGGCTGCAGTCCAGAAGCTCAGGGGGTTCTCTTGAGTACGACTATTATATTCTGTCATGTATTGTCCTCTAATTGTTTTATGCAGGTAAGTCTTGTTTCCCCTATTAAATTCTAAGTTCTTTGTGGGACAGGAGTACTGTCAAATTCTTTTGTACTCTCTTTCTCCTACACTTGCCCAGCACAGTGCTAGATAGCCATTCAGTCAATAAACATTTAGTAAGCACCTGTATGTACAAGGCACTGTGCTAGGAGCTGGGGATACAAAAAAGAAGCAAAAGACAGTCCCTGCCCTCAAGGAGCTTACAGTCTAATGAGGGAGATAACATGCAAACAAATACATTCAAATAAGCTATATGTAAGATAATTATGAAATAATGAAGACGAGGAAAGTACTAAAATTAAGAGGGGTTGAGAAAGGCTTCCTGGAGAAGATGAAATTTTAGTTGATATTTAAAGGAAGCCAGGGAAGCCAGTTTGGCTGAGATGAGGAGGGAGAGCATTCGAGGCATGGGAGACAGCCAGGGAAAATTCCTGGAGCCAAGAGATGGAGTGTCTTGTTCAGAACAGAAAGGAAGCCAGAGTCGTTGGATCAAAGAGTATGTGGTGGTGAATGAGGTGTAAGAACACTAGATGGTGAGGCTAGGTTAATCCCAGAGGATTTTGTGTTTGATCCTAGAGGTGATAGGGAGCCATTGGGATTCATTGCGTACAAGGGTAACATGGCCGGACCTATGCTTTAGGAAAATTACTGGCAGATGGATTGAAACGGGGAAAGACTTGAGGCAGGCAGACTCACCAGCAGACTATTACAATAGTCCAAGTTTGAGGCAATGAGATCCTGCACCAGGGTGGTGGCAGTGTCATAGAAGAGACATACTTGAGAGATGTTGCAAGATGACATTGACAGACCTTAGCAACAGATTGGATAAGGGGGAGAGGGGCTTGAGAGATAGTGTGGAATTGAGGATGGCACCAAAGTTGCAAATCTGTGGGACTGGGAAGATGGTGTTGCCCTTGATAGTAATAGGAAAGTTGAGGACCTGGGGGTGGGGGGAGGTAAGGGAAATGATAATGAGTTCAGTTTTGGACATGTTGAGTTTAAGATGTCTACTGGACATCCAGTCCAAGATATCTGAAAGGCAATTGAAGATATGAGATTGAAAATCAGTAGAAAGCTTAGGGTAGGACAGGCAGAAATGAGAATTATCAGCATAGAGTTAGTAAATAAATCTATGGGAACTGATGAAATCACCAAGTGAAATAATGTAGAGGGAGAAGAGAACCCAGAACAGGACCTGTGGGACTCCTATAATAAAAGGGCACGACCTAGATGAGGATCCAGCAAAGGAGAATGAGAAGGAGCAGTCTGGTAGGAGAAATTGGGGAGAGTGGTGTTACAAAAACCTAAAAAGAAGAGAATATCAAGAAGAAGATGGTGAATAACTGTGTCAGAGTTTACAGAGAAGTCAAGAATAATGAGGATTGAGAAGAGGCCACTGGATTGGGCAATTAAGAGATAATTGGTAACTTTGGAAAGAACAGTTTCAGTGGAATGATGAGGTCAGAAGACGGATTTTAAGGGATAACAAAGAATGAGAGGAGAGAAAGTGGGTCTTTTCATGGAGTTTAGCCACAAAAGGCAGGGGAGATATAGGACTATGGTTAGAAGGGATAGAAGGATCAAGTGAAGGTTTCTTGAAGATGAGGGAGACATGGGCATGTTTGTAGGCAGAAGCTATTAGAAAGGGACAGACTGAGGATAGGTGGTAGAATGAAGGTGAATGAGGGGATAATCTCTTGGAGGAGATGAGATGGAAAGAGGTTACCTGAACAAGTAGAGGGGTTAGCCTCAATAAGGAATAAGGCCACTTTATCCTATGAAACAGGGGTAGAAGATAGTGGCAGAAGGCATCTCAGTGATATGAGATGAGTAAGAGGAGAGAAGAAGAAGGTCATGGCAGATGGTCTCATTTTTCCCTTTAAAATATAAGGCAAGGCTCTTACCTGAGGATATGGGGGGAGGGAGAGATTTGAAGAGGAATGAAGCAGTCTGGAGGAGCTACTCTGGAGAATGAGATAGTGAATTGATAAGGGAAGCGTAAAAGGGTTGTGTGGTAGCAATGAGGGACCAGTTTAGTGTAACATAAATTTGTAGTGGATTCAGGCAGAATAGTATGGTACATGTGTATAGGAGTGAAGGCTGTGAATGATGGGAGTCATCCAAGGCTGAAGCTTGATGCAGTGTAATCAGTGATATGATAAAGGGACCAGAGACTTGAGAAGAGGACAGTGTAGAGTTGAATTGGTTCTCAAGGGATCGAGATGGGGAAAAGGGGAGAAAATGGCTTGTGCTAGGGAGATGGAGAAATCTGAGGGGTTGACGGATTGGAAGTCACAGTGTGAATGAAGAGTAGAGTTTGGTAAGGGAAAGCAGAGGTAGAGGTAGAAAGGAAGAAATTGTGGTCAGATAAAAGGGTTTCAGAATTCTTGAACCTGGAGTCAGTGCATTTGTGGGTGACGGCAAGATAAAAAACATGACCATCTTTGTGTGTGGCTGAAGTGGGGTGGAGGAGTAGGTCATGGGAAATGAGTAGGTTGAGGAGCTGAGTGGTTAGGGCATTTGAGAAAGAGTCAATATGTAAGTTGAAATCCTTTGATATAAGAGAAGGAGTTGAGGAGAGGAAAATTGTGAGCCAGGTACTGAACTCATTAAGGAAGGTAGGGGAGTGATGTGGAGATCTGTAGATAACAGCTACCATGATTTTGACTAGATGGTAGATATGAATTGCATGAACCTCAAAGAAGGAGAGTAGAGAGTTGCATAGAAGGTTCTCAACAAACAATTATTTAATTGAATAGATTTGAACCTGGGAGGAATTAAAGATAACACTAACATTTAGTAACTGATTGCTTTGGTGTTGTAGGAAGATCTTGGAGTCAGAAGATCTGGATTCTATCTCTGTTACTTTTATTTGTTTTATGTTGGGAAAATCTCGACCTCTGTTGGCTTCAGTTTCTTTGTCTGTAAAAAGAAGGAGTTGACTAAATTTCTCAGGTCCTCCCAACTTTAAAGCCCATAAAGCCAGCTATAGCTATGTCCTACTAGTATGAATAATCCCATTATTCTGGTAGCATTATTCGAATTCACACTATTCAAAATATAATTATACGTAAAATCTGTTAACTGGTTCCAACCCAATGGAAATATGCAATGAAAATGTCTGAATAAAAATTTGAATGCTGGACTACTTCATAGGCTTCATTATTCAAATTAATGGGGATCTAACTATGTCTAAAAAAAATAATGTTGTCATTGATAGGAAGTTGTGAAATAGGACCAGTTGACAAGGGAAATAATTGAGGATTAGCCAGGCTCACTAAACTGTAGTGTTGGAAAGAGGAAATATACAATGGAGCTGGAAAGATTGTTCCAAGCTATGTTGTTAAGGCTTTAAAAACCAAATAGAAGAATTTACATTTTATCCCGAAGGCAATAGGGAGCCACTGGATTTTAGTGACCAGAAAGCTGGCATGAAAAAGGATCATAGATTTCTGTGTAGAAGAGACTTAAAGACCACGGAATCCAACCTCCTCATTTAACAGATGGAGAAACTTAGGCAGAGAGAGGTTGACTTGCCCAGGGTCACATGACTCGTAGGTATCTGAGGGATGATAGGAACTTAGGTTCCAAGTCCATCTTTCTCCTCACTGTACCACCTTGCTGCCTCAGAAATCAGCTAGTCTTACCCTCTCATTTTATGAAATGAGCAAAATGGAGACTAGATAGTTGAAATGACTGGTCCAAGGTCATATAGAGAGTAAATGGCTAAGCTGGAATTTGAACCCAGGTCCTTTGACTCCAAATCCAACATTCTTTCTACTACCCTGCCCTTTCTCTCTAAAGAATGAAGAATGAAGCTGAGCAAAATTATTCACTTTTTCTTCAACAAACTTGAACAGAGGTCCTTATGTAAATTATGAAACTGTAAAATTAATGCATTCCAGGGGAAGCAAGATGGCAGAACATTTTTTTGATACATAGAAGCCTCCAAGGAACTTTTATTCAGAAGAATGACAATCAATGAATGCAGCAGCTGAAAGTGTAGGCAGTTGGAAAAGAATGAGAATGTTGAAAAAAAGTCAAAAGGTTGCAGGGGGTCATGTTGATTATTCTGAGGTGGCCTTTTTACAACAGGATGGAAAGAAATATTCAAAATCCTAGTCATTTGGGTTCATGTTACATTTATACTTGAATCCCCAGGAAGGGTCCAGTTAAATGCCTGGCATGGCATTATGTGCTGGGCCATCCTTTGTATTCTGGTTAATAGCTGGTAAGTTAATCATGGTACATTATTTTCATAGCTCAGATTCATTTTAATTTTTATGCTCTCTATTCTGTTTCATTTCAGGTATACATTTTTCAGCAATGGCACGGTGAGCAACGTCCACGTGACTGAGCATCCAGTCAGAGTGGGCATTCTTCTGGACTACAGCAACCAGAGACTTTTATTCATAAATGCTGAGAGTGGGCAGCTGCTTTTTACCATCAGGCACAGATTCACTGGGCCCATTCACCCTGCCTTTGCCCTGGAGAAGCCTGGGCAATTCACCCTGCACCTGGGAAAAGAGCCGCCAGATTTTTTGAGGCATAAATAATGATTTGCTTTCAAAGTAGTGTTATTTGGAAGAGAAAGAATTCACATTTAAGGGATCTGTTCTCCTTCCCATAAGCCCTCAGCACATGTGCCCACACTCATACCCATAACTACTAATAACATCATTACACATGATAATAATAACAGCACACGCAGGACAATATTACCTTTCATTTGTGTGGCCTTGTGTGAGAAGAAAGGTTGAACAACCCCTACCCATTGAGTTATACATTGTGATGTATACTCAAAAGAAATATCTAAAGGAAAAGATTGGGTTAGACCTGTGGGTCGAAATGGAGAGAGCTACGTTCATACAAAGGAATTCTCTCTTCATTATTAAAGAAATAATTACCATGATGGACAGTGAGGGAGAAGGAAAGAGGGAATGATGATCTACCACATGAATGAGTTGCTTCTCCCACTAAAGGAACATTTGATTCTTTCCACAGGAAAATAAAACAAAACAAATCCTATGACATTTCACCATGAGACAATGAGTCCTAGTCACGGAATAATATCTCTCACTCTGAAAATGTTATCTGTTGTAAAGGTTATAATGAACTATTGTATAATATTGTATACTCTTGTACACGAGCCCCTTTTCTCTCAGAATCAAAATGTAGACACTGCTAAACTTTAGGAATCTGCTTTCTATAAATAAATGGGTAGAAAATATAAAATTAAAATGGTGGCCATGAAGACTTTACTATACAGAAAAGATCATAGATCAACTTATCTATATATCCTATATATCAACTTATCTTCTCAGGAACACCTGAGAAAAGCTGATGGACATTGTATTTCTATGGGCTGAGTTTTCATTAATTTTTTTAAATGTGAAAATGATACCACAAATTTTTCCAAAAAATAATTGTATCAGCTCATAGACAATACCAGTGATGAGAAAAAGAGGGAGTATATATGTTTATTTAGGATATTGCTTCTCATCAGATATAGTTTTTAAGAGCGTGTTTTATTGATACCTTTTGTCATTACCTCACAGTCATTTATGAAAATGATGACAAAAACAACCCTTTCCAGACCTCCCATACTGAATTCCTTCTCCATGTAACAAAGAAAAAACAACCAACAACCCCCCCACCCCCCACCCCCACACATCTGGTTCAATGACTACATCTGAAAATGTATTCACCCTTCTGCTCCCTGGGGTATGCTGGAGCCAAATCAATCTGGCTCAAGAGAGCTGATTATTGAATTTTGAGTGTGAGCATTTGCACCTGGGAAATTGGCTAACACTAAAATCAGAGCTCGATTTATTGTTTTGGGTAATGTCTAGACTTAAGGAAGTTATGGAGAAATATTAACAATGCAGATTAAACTTAAAAGTATGTCCTGTGTACATTTTTTTGGGGGGAAAGCCAGTTGTTAAACATTTATTGGCGCACCCCTCATAGTCCTCTCCAGATATAATATTGAAACACTCTCAAAACCTTACTGAAAAATAGGCTTACAAATCTTGACATGCCTTTCAGGATAATGTTGCTCTCATGTATTTTTGGAAGCATAAATACTTAGATCCTATTTTCTGAGTCTCTCAGTTAGAAGGGGATCTCAGAGCTCCTCTGGTCCAACCTGTATGTGAACAAGAATCCCTTTGACAGCATCCCCAACAAGGAATCCTCCAGCTTAATCTGATGATTTCTTGAGAAGGAGACACCACCGCCTCCTTAGATACACCAATCCACAATTGGCTGCTCTAATTATCAGGATTTTTCTCCTATCAAACTTATATCTGTCTTGGTCATTTCTACCCACTATTTCTCGTTCTTCCTTTTGGGATCAAGCAGAACAAATTTAATCTTTCTTCCAAATGGAAACCCCTTCCAGTTCTTGATTACACTCATCTTGGCCCCCTTGTCTTCTGTTTTTCAGATTAAGCATACCCAGTTTCTCCAATAGATGATCATGGTATGGTCTCCTGTCCCCTTATCATCCTGATCACTTTCCTCTGGATTAGCTCCAGCTTGTCAATATCTCACCTAAGATGTGACACCCAAATAGGGGAGAGAAACTGTGACTTAATTATATAGGGAACTTCTGGAAAAGAAAAGAAACCTCTCTTTGCCAATTCAGGTCTGAAAATTCTCTGCAATATATAGTGTTTGAAAAAATACACACACACACACACACACACACACACACTCATATACACATATATATGTATATACATACATATATAGTGTTTGACAGTTGCCTAGGACTCTGAGAGGTTAAGCATCTTGTCCAAGGTCACAGGGTCAGTACATGTCTGGGGGAGGATTTGAACCCAGATATTCCTGGCTCTGAAACCAGCTCTCTATTATTATACCATGCTGCCTCTCACCATAATGCCCAGAACTCAACATAATACTCCAGATATAGTCTGACCAAGACCGAGTACAGCAGAAGTATTAGCTCCCCTCTTACCACACAACTCTTAGGAAGTATAAGATGGTGGGTTTTCTGGTAGGAAGGAGATAATGTTGAGCTTACACTGCACTGAAATGACCCAAAATTTCCCCCCATATATCTGTCTTCTAGACCCATTTCTCTGCTTTTGTATTTCTCAAGTTGATTTTTTTTTAACTTTTTATTTATCCCTATTAAATTTTACCTGCCTGGATTTGGCCCATTATTATGGCTTGTCTACACCTTCTTTAGATCCCAGCTGTTATCCCACATGTAAGTCAGGCCTCCCAGTTTTATATCATTTGCAAATTTGATAAACCTGCACTCTGGGCTTCGATGCAAGTCACTGATGCAACTGTTAAGCAGCCCAGGGCCAAGCACAAATCCCTGGAATGCTTCACTAAAACATCTCTTCAAGACGATATCGACCCAGTGATGACCAATCTTTGCATCTGGTCATTTAATCAGTTCTGAATGCACTTAACTACATTATCATCTAGCTCATATCTTCCCATTTTATTCACAGGGATAGCAGGAGACATTATCAAATACTTGCCTGAACACAGGTAAATTTTACTATGGTATTTCCTGGTCTAGCAGTCTAGCAACTTGATAAAAGAAAAAAAAAAAGAAATGAGATTAAGCCAGTATGACCTGTTCTTGAATGAATGGATAAATGAAAAAGTATTTATGAAATGTTAACTGTGTGCCAAGCATTGTGCTAAGTGGTAGGGTTATGGGTATTAAAGGTCTGGCCTAATGAGTCAAGACATCTCATAATAATTGCAATGTGGTGAAAGAAAAAAGAAATTTCAGAATAGATTTTTTATTCTTCTCAAACAGTTCATAGGACAATTGATTTAGAACTGGAAGGGACCTTGGAAGCCATTTTATCATTTTTACATATGAGGAAAATGAGACTCGGAGATGTAAGGTGACTTGCCCAAGGTAGTCAATAAATGGCAGAGTGGATACTTAAAGCCAGGTCCAGCAAGGGGGCTCCATAGTGCACAGAGGGCCAGGCCTGAAGTCAGGCAGATTCATCTTCCTGAGTTCAAATAACACAGTCAACCATTCTCGAATGAAGAAGAGATGGGTGCTTCTTAAATAAAATATTTCTCATCTTTTCAAGGGAGACAACATGGTGCAGATGTGAAGTCAGGAGTTGCTATTCACTTGTTTCAGTCATGTCTGACTCTTCATGACTCCATTTGGGGTTTTCTTGGCAAAGATACTGGAGTGGTTTGCCATTTCCTTCTCCAACTCATTTTATGGATGAGGAAACTGAGGCAAACAAAGTTAAGTGACTTGACCAGGATCACACAGCTAGTAAGTGTCTGGGTCAGATCTGAACCAGCACCAGCTCCCACTCTGAGTAGATCAGGGGTTCCTTACTTATTTTTGTCATGGACCCTTTTGGTAGTCTGGTGAAGCCTAGGAACCCCTTCTAGAATCATGTTTTTAAATATACAGGATTACAAAGGAAACCAAGCATATTGAAATACAGCTATCAAAATATTGAAAAAACAAAGCAAAACCAAGTTCATAAATTCCAGGTTTTGGACTTGAGCAAATAGTTAACGTTTTGCTTTCAAAGGCCCAAGTTTCACAACTCACTTTTGTTTAATTTTTTTGTTTGTTTGACAGCTTATTAAATACACTTAATTGGTACTTTTTCTGCAATCTTTTAAATCACTTACACATGGATTAGCTTAAAATGTATTTCATAGAAAATATTGAAAAAATAAAATGAAAATGAGAAACTGCATATACATCTGGATAATCAGCTGAAATATGAACAGAATTCCTTTAATTTAATCTGTAGGTGTGCTAAATGAAGATACTTATGAAATCTCAATAGGTCCCGTTTGTCTCCTTTGATTGTCCATTAGAAACAAGGTGCTGTTTCCACATTCATCATGAATTTAAACCTGTTTTAAATATTCTACTGTGAAGACTGAAAGAGAGCATTTTTGAGCAGAAGCTCATTTACCCTTCCAGTGGGAGACCCCATTCTTTCCCATTCAGTTTTTATGCTAAGCACACTTTGGCCTTAAAATTGGAAATGGGCATCTGGGCTCCTCCAGTCTTGTCCCTTTTGTGGACTTAGAGGGAGTTGTGGGTGGAGGAGAGTGGGTGTTCAATGTCATTTTCCCTTAGAAATGTATTATGGACACCTTGGAAAACTGAAGTATAAGGGTGGGTTAGAACTCTGAGTAGCAGAGGTCCTGCAGTCTTCCCTAAAATGTGAAAAACCTACTCACAAGTGCCACTTTGATTTTTTTTTTCATCCTTGCTCCTGGTAAGCTTTGTAAGAATATTACAACAGGGCAGTATGTATTATACTGCTTAAGACATTTTTTTAAGAGTCCCGGATCATCCATGCCAATGTTTTTAGAAAGGTTTTTTTTCATCATAAAGTTTTATCTTTACATACTCCATGGCCCAGCATCCCAACTCTGTGGTTACACAGATCTGGTTCAATCTTAGGAGGCATTTTATACAAATGTCTCTATGGCTCATGATTCCTTATTGCTCTGCTCTCATTCTCCCTGTCTCCAAACCTGGGTTCACCAGCTTCTGGGAACATCCCATGTTGTCCTACTTTGGTCCCATCCAAGGTTATTTCCTGGGAATATCAAAATATAGCTCATGTCTAAGTCTTTGTTAAAAGACCAAAAAAGCTCTCACCTCTTATGCAAGTATTTAGGCTAATAAAACATTTTTAAGTTCACAGATCTAAAGTTAGAAGGGTCCTCAGAGGCCATTTGTCCAGCCTCCTTGTTTCACAGATGAAGAAACTAGGATCAGGGAGTTAGGTGATTTGCTCAAGGTCACATAGGTAGTAAGCATCAGAGATGAGTTATGAACACAAGTCTTTAGTATCAGTGTTTATTATTCTGTACAATGCTGCCAACCCTTACAAGACAGGCTTTATTCCACCCTACAGAAAACATAAAATACTTGCACCCAAGCCCATAAACAGTCACAATAACTTTCCATCCTTTTCCAATGAGTGTCACCTCCTCCCAAAGACCTATATATCCCTCAGGTCTTATAGTATTACCTTGTGGTTGAATCCTCCACCTCTTCACCCAACCCCCCAAAAGGCAAAGCACTTAAGTATTACTAACAGTTGACTCCACTCTTTCTGGTAAGTCCCATATCCTCAGGGGACCACGTCATCCTTTAAACTCATAGTATGACCCTGTGGTTGAGACCATTGTGAAAGCAGAGAGAATTCAGCATCATTAGTCAGCTTCTTTCTAAGCTACTGTACTAATGGAGGATAAAGGTCTGGGTTTGTTTCTCTAGATCAGGGATGGGGAGTCTGTGGCCCCAAGGCCACATATGTATACATATATACATTTATGCATGTGTATGTGTGAAGACAGCTAGACCTACACCTATAATTTCCTATGTTAGCACCTCACTGGGAGCTCCCTCCCAACACAGAGATTGGCACCTACTGCACAGTTTAAATAACTTACCCAGGGTCACATAAGCATTACATGTCAGAGGAGGAACTCAAATCCAGGACTTCTAAGCGTCCAAGAAAGCTCCCTAGCCACTATACCATTTTGCCTCTCAATACATATTATTGAACCTGTGATTCCATCAGTATAGGAAGCCTGATGAGGAACTTCTACCAAAGCAGATGGGCACCTTCCCTGAAAGTTCTGAACCCCACCCCATTACCCTGTATTTATTGGATATGCATTTTGTACAGTATAGTCCAGGGGTGGGGAACCTATGGTCTCGAGGCCTCACATCCTTCAGGAACCTCCAGGTCCTCATCTGTGCCCCCTTGTGGCCTCAAGGCCACATGTTGCCTCCAGGCTCCAAGTTCTTCACCCCTGCACTAGATCATGCCTTAGTTTTGGCTCCATCTTGGTCCAAAAATTGACTTGTACAGGAACTTCTCTCCTCTCCTCTTCCCTTTCTCCAGGAAGCTTGAATTGGGAATTCAACAATGACTAGTAACCTCACCACCACTCCGCTCTTGCTGCTCCACTGCTATCAGCCTTCAGTCCTGCCATTTCTCACATGGGTGCAGAATTCTCCTTTCTCTGTGGCTGCTATTCCTCTCTCCATCCAAAGTAACATTTGCTGCTTCTCTGCTGAATTCCTGCTGACATATGCTATAGGGGATTGTTTTTCCTCAAAGAGGGTATTAGGAAGATGGTGGAGTTAAGTCAGGGACTCACCTGAGCATTCCCAAATTCCCCTCCAACAATAGTGCCTCAAATCAAATTCTGGAGGAACAGAGCCAACAAAAGGTTGGGGTGAAATGATTTCCCAGTCCAGGACAACTTAGGAGTTTGGCAGAAAAGGTCCATCTCAGTGGGGGAGCCCGGAGCAGAACGAGCACTGCGGGCCTTGGAGGAAGTGCAACAGCAGCAGTAACTTCAGGAGGTCTCAAACCACAGATGGTAAGGGGGTCAGACAATTGGTCAGAAGGAGATTATAAGGGGCCCTTTGTGGTCACTGGGTGCAGGACTCTGTTGCATTGGACATATGCAGTTCAGAGTCAGAAGCACTAGCACACTGGAGTGTGTGGCCCTGTGACAGCAGAGACCCTGGGCACAGTTCCAGAAAGGAGAAGAATACTTGTGGTCTCTCACAGACCAGCATACAAGCCAGGAGAAGAGTAACCATACCCCTCCTTTTATATATCCACCCAGAGCTAGCTCTGAAAACAGTAGCAAGAAAGGTCTGGAGCTTGGGACAATGCCCCATCTACCCCGGGAACAGAGCCCAATTTTAACATTAAGTTATGTCAAGAAATAGGCTAGAAAAATGACCTAGCAGTAAAAAAAAAAAAAAAAGAACCTGACCATAGAAAGTTACTACAGTGACAGAGATTCAAGATACAAACTTAGAAGACAATGAAGTCAAAACAGCTACATATAAAACTTCAAAGAAAAATGTGAATTGGTCATAGCATACACACCCCCAAATCCTGGAAGCTCTCAAAAAGGATTTGAAAACCAAATAGGAGAAGTAGAGGGAAAATGGGAAATGAAATGAGAGAGATGCAAGAAAATTATGAAGAGCGAGTCAACAGTTTGGTAAATGAGGCACAAAAAATACTGAAGAAAATAGCACCTTAAAAACAGAATTGACCTAATGGTAAAAGAGGCATAAAAATCCAGTGAGGAAAAGAACTCCTTAAAAGGTAGAATTGGCCAAATGGAAAAAGTGGTAGAAAAGCTCACTGAAAAATAAATAATTCCTTAATAGTTAATGGAATTGGACAACTAGAAGCTAATGACTCCGTTAGACATCAAGAAACAACAACCAAAACAAGGTCAAAAGAATAAAAAATAGAAGAAAATGTGAACTACCTCATTAGAAAAACAACTGACTTGGAAAATAGATTGAGAAGAGATAGTTTAAGAATTGTTGGACTACCTGAAACCCACCATCAAAAAAGAAGTCTGGAACTCATATTTCAAGAAATTATCAAAGAAAATTGCCCTGATATCCTAAAACTGGAAGATAAAATAGAAATTGAAAGAATCCATCAATCATCTCCTGAAAGAGATCCCAAAATGAAAACTCCCAGGAATATTATAGCCAAATTCAGCACTCTCAGGTCAAGGAGAAAATATTGCAAGTGGCCAGAAAGAAACAATTGAAAATATTATGGAGTCACAGTCAAGATCAAGGGAGATTTATCAGCTTCTGTGTTAAAAGAGCAAAGGACTTGGAATATGATATTGCAGAGGGAAAAGGAGCTAGAATTACAATCAAAAAATAACCTACCCAGCAAAACTGAGTATAATTCTCCGGGGGTGGGGGGAAGGGGTAGGAGAAGGGATATTGAATGAAGTAGAGAACTTTCAAGCATTCCCAATGAAAAGACCAGAGCTGAATAGAAAACTTAACTTTCAAATTTAAGACTCAAGAGAAGCATAAAAAGGTAAATATGAAAGAGAAATCATAAGAGATTCAATAAGGTTAAACTGTTTACATAACTCCTAAAAACTTTATCATTATTAGAATAATTAGAAAGAGTGTACATAGGCAAAGAGCATGTGTGTGAGTTGACTATGATGGAATGATTTCAAAATAATAAAATTAAGGGGAGAAAAGAAGGAGAAAGGGAGAGGATGAATAAGGTAAATTATTTCATATAAAATAGTCATGAAAAGAATAGCTTTTACAGTGAAGGGGAAATGCAGGGGGAGGGACAGGTAATGTTTGAACTTTCCTCTTATTGGAATTGGTTCAAAGAGGGAATAACATACACCCTCAGTTGGATATAGAAATCTATCTTGCCCTACAAGGAAGTAAAAGGGGAGGAGGATAGGAGAAAGGGGGCAGATAGAAGAGAGGGCAGATTGGGGGAGGTGGTAGTCAGAAGCAAAACAGACTTTTGAGGAAAGATGGTAAGAGGAGAGAGAGAGAAGGATAAACAGGGGGAAAATAGGATGGAGGGAAATACACAGTTAATCACAACTATGAATGTGAATGGGATAAACTTACCCATAAAATGGAAACAGATAGCAGAGCGGATTAAAAACCAGAATCCAACAATATGTTGTTTATAAGAAACACACTTGAACCACAGAGACACACACAGAGTAGAGGTAAGGGGCTGGAGAAGAATCTATTATGCTTCAGTTAATGTAAAAAAAAAAAAGCAGAGGTATCAATGATGATCTCCAACAAAGCAAAAATAAAAATAGATGTAATTAAGAGATGAGCAAAGAAACTACATTTTGCTAAAAGTATACCATAGACAATGAAGTAATATCAATACATATATACCAAACAGTATAACATCCCAATTCTTAAATGAAAAGTTAAATGAGTTACAGGAGGAAATAGACAGTAAAGCTATACTAATGGGGGACCTCAATTTTACCCTCTCAGAATTAGATAAATCTAATCAAAAAATAAACAAGAAAGAAGTTATGAGGTGAAAAGGATTTTAGAAAATGTATATATTGTGGGCCTCTGGAGATAAATGAATGGGAATAGAAAGGAATATACCTTTTTTCTTAGCAGT
Source organism: Phascolarctos cinereus (assembly GCF_003287225.1). Lineage (NCBI taxonomy): Eukaryota > Metazoa > Chordata > Mammalia > Diprotodontia > Phascolarctidae > Phascolarctos > Phascolarctos cinereus. Next base: position 322,136,689 of record NW_027555847.1, read on the forward strand.
ACATGGTACCTACACAAAAACTGACCATGTATTAGGGCATAAAAACCTCACAACCAAATACAGAAAAACAGAAATATTGAATTCATCCTTCACAGATCATAATGCAGTAAAAATTACATTCAATAAAGGAGCATGGAAGCATAGATTAAAATTAATTGGAAACTAATCTAATCCTAAAGAATAACTGGGTCAAAAAACAAATCATAGAAACAATCAATAATTTCATTAAAGAGAATGACAACAATGAGACAACATATATGCAGCAAAATCAGTAGGGGAAAATGTATATCTCTAAACATTTACATCAATAAAGTAGAGAAAAAGCAGATCAATGAATTGACCATACCACTAAAAAAAAACAACCTAGAAAAAGAACAAATTAGACATCTCCTATTAAACACCAAATTGGAAATCCTGAAAATAAAAGGAGAGATGAATAAAATTTAAAACCATTGAATTCATAAATAAAATTAGGAGCTGGTTTTTTTGGGGAGGACAATAAAATAAACCATTGGTGAATTTGATTTTTAAAAAAGAAAAAAGAAAACCAAATTACTAGTGTCAAAAATGAAAAGGTTGAATTCACCACCAGTGAAGAGGAAATTAAAGTAAATATTAGAAACTATTTTTCCCAATGATATGCCAAATAAATCTGACAATCTAAGCAAAATTTACAGAAATATAAATTGCCCAGATTAACAGAAGAGGAAATAGAATACTTAACCCTATCTTAGAAAAAGAAATTGAATAAGCCATTGATGAGCTCCCTAAGAAAAAAATCCCCAGGACCAGATGGATTCAGAAGTGAATTCTACCAAACCTTTAAAGAACAATTAATTCCAATACTGGAGTCCTACAAATCTCTTTTATGACACAAATATGATGTTGATACTTAAACCAGGAAGAGCAAAAACAGAGAAAAAAAGTATAGACCAATTATCTTAATGAATATTGATGCAAAAATTTTAAACAAAATACTAGCATAGGAATAAATGGAGCTTTCCTTAAAATGATGTGATACTTAACCCAAAACCATCAGCAAGCATTATCTCTAATGCGTACAAGCTAGAAGCCTTCCCAATAAGATGAGGGGTGAAGTAAGGATGCCCATTATCATCATTATTCAATACTGTACTAGAAATGCTAGCTATAGTAATGAGAAGAAACAGAAATTAAAGGAATTAAATAAACAACAAGGAAACAAGCCCATCACTCTTTGTAGGTAATATAATTGTATGCTTAGAGAATCCTAGAGAATACACTAAAAAAAACTAGTTGAAATAATTAACAACTTCAGCAAAATTTCAGGTTATAAAATTGTTGTTCTTCATGACCCCATTTGGGATTTTCTTGGCAAAGATACTGGAGTGGTTTGCCATTTCCTTCTCCAGCTCATTTTATATGTTGGGAAACTGAGGTAAACAGTTACATGACTTGCCCTGGGTCACAAAGGTAGTAAATGTCTGAGGCCATATCTGAACTCAGGAAGATGAGTCTTCCTGACTCTAGGCCTTGTGCTCTATCCACTACACCACCTAGCTGCCCCAGGTTATAAAATAGACCCACATAAATCATAAGCATTACTATATATTACCAATGAAGTCCAGATGGAAGAGATAGAGTCCATTTAAAATAACTGTAGACAATATAAAATACTTGAGAGTCTACCTGCCAAGACAAACCCAGTAACTATATGAACACAATTTTAAAACACTTTACAGATAAAGTCAGATCTAAACAATTAGAGAAATGTTAATTGCTCATAGACAGGCTGAGCCAATATAATAAAAATGACAGTTCTACCTAAATTAATTTATTTATTCAGTGCCATATCAAACTACCAAAAATTATTTTATAGAGCTAGGGAAAAAATAAGAAAATTCATTTGGAAGAACAAAAGGTCAAGAATATCAAGGGAACCAATGAAAAAAATGTGAAGGAAGGTAGCCTAGCAGAACTACATCTCAAGCTGTATTACAACACAGTAATCATTAAAACAATCTAGTACAAGCTAAGAAATAGAGTGGTGGATCAGTGGAATAGATTAGGTACATAATACACAGTAGGAAATCTAGTATTTGATAAATACAAAGATCCAAACTTTTTGGGACAAGAACTCACTGTTTTATAAAAAATGCTGGGAAAACTGGAAAGTGGTTTCATAGAAAATCAACATCTCACACTGTACATCAAAATAATGCCAAAACGGATACGTGATTTAGATGTAAAAGGTGATAGAAGCAAATTAGGGGAGCATGGAATATCTCACCTATCAGCTCTATGGATAAGGGAAGAATTTACCAAAAAACAAGAAATTGAGAGCATTACAGGAAGTCAAATGGATATTTTTATTATGTTAAATTAAAAAGGTTTTGCACAAGCAAATCCAATGTTATTCTCTGCAATACAATGATCCAAGATAATTCCAAAGAACTTAGAAGGAAAGAAGAAAAATAGGGAAAAATTTTTACACTAGGTTTCTCTGATAAAAGCTTCATTTCCCAAATATATAGAGAACTGAGTCAAATCTATAAGAATGAGTCATTCTCCAACTGATAAATGGTCAATGGATATGAACAAGCAGTTTTCAGAAGAAGAAATCAAAGCTATCCATAGTCATATGGAAAAATGCCCTAAATCATTATTGATTAGAGAGAAATTAAAACAACTCGGAGGTATCACCTCATACTATTAGTTTACTAGTATGACAGAATATTTCAGGCAGCAAGGTGGCACACTGCAGAGTGCTGGGCCTAGAGTGAGGGAGTCATCTTCCTGAGTTCAAATCTGGCCTCAGACACTTCCTAGCTGTGTGATCCTGGGCAAGTCACTTAACTCTGTTTGCCTCAGTTTCTTTATCTGTTAAATGAACAGGAGAAGAAAATAAAGAACCACTCCAGTATCTCTGCCAAGAAAACTCTAAATGGGGTCCCAAACAGTTATACATGACTAAAAATGACTGAACGACAAATATAACAGAAAAGGAAAATGATAAATGTTGGAGGGGATGTGGAAAAATTGGGACACCAATGCACTATTGGTGGAATTGTGAACTGATTCAGCCATTCTGGAGAGTGATTTGGAATTATGACCAAAGGGCTATAAAATGTCGCATAGCCTTTGACTCTGCAATACCACTACTAGGTCTGTATCCCAAAGAGATTAAAAAAAAAAAAGGAAAAGGACCTATATGTACAAAAATATTTGTAGCAGCTTTTTTTGTGGTGGCAAAGAATTGGAAATTGAAGAAATGCCCAGCAATTGGGAAATGACTGAACAAGTTGTGGTATATAATTTTATGGAATACTATTGTGCTATAAGAAATGATGAGCAGCACGGTTTTAAAAAAAAACCTGAGAAGACTTATATGAACTGATGCAAAGTTAAATGAACAGAACCAGGAGAACATTGTACACAGTAATGATAACATTGTACAGTAATCGATTAACTTAGCTATTATTTGAATGACTTAGCTATTCTCAGCAATACAATAATCTAAGATGATTCTAAAGGATTTATTATAACAAATTCTATCTACCTCCAGAAAAAGAACTGATGGAGTCAGAATGCAAATCAAAGCATACTTTTTATTTTCTTAATTTTTCTTTTCTTTTAATCTTTGTTTTCTTTTGCAACATGGAAATATACATTTTGCATGACTACACATGTATAATCTATATCAAATTGCTTCCCTTTTCAAAAATAGTAGAGGGGAGTGAGCAACAGAATTTGAAACTCAAAATTTAAATAAAATGAATGTTAAAAATAGTTTTTACATGTAATTGAAAAAACATATATGTTTAAAAGAGTTACATATATGTATATATGTGTGTACACACACACACATACATACACACATACACACACACATATTTAAAGTGTTACCTTTTGATTGTGCCTGACTAGCATGACTAGAGCTAATCAAAAAGTTTTTAGCTCTTCTGTTAGATCCATAGCTATGGCGGGTCAGCACAAAAAAACAGAGGCTCCAGATCAATCTTTTTTTCCCTGTATATTTAGGTTGGGGTAAATAAGTTCTTTTCAGTTCCTGGTGATTCTGTAGCCAGCCCCAATGCCATGTAAATTTCCTTGGCACTTCAAAAAGCCTTAAACAAGGCATTTGGCAATATTAAAGAGAGAAGGATGGAGCTGGCAACCTTTGATCTACATTCTTGACTTCATTGCCAGGTTGCTATTCCTTTTATGTTAATAGTAATACACAATTATTTTAATTGGATACTAAAAGTGGTTGACCAAAGCACCATTTCTCCAAACTAGAAAGTTCATCTGGCTGTAGATCTTTCATTTCATTGTTACCAGTCCTGACTTTAGTACTAGAAATGAAGAGTAAAATTTTTTTTTATGCCTACAGCCTCCATTCTGTGCCTTTTTCCTTGTGTGATGATGCTTCCTTCTCTGTCTTTCTTGATCTCAGTAGCCAATGCCACTGTACTCTCTATGACCTTCTCCCTTATCAAAACTCGCTTTTCAGATACTTAATTCATACTACCGTGTATGGGGGCTCTACTAGAGACATCTCCAACAGGCTCAGGTACCATTGTTAAATTTTCAATGTGAGTGTTTTCATCTCAGAAATCAAAAACCTACAAACCAAAACTTGATTTATCATCTTGTTGATTATCTAGACTTAAAAAAATGAGGGAGAAAATGTTAATAAAGCAGATTAAACTTGCAAGTATGTCTCACATTTCGGAGAACTAACATTTATAAATTCACTCTTTGGCATATGAGACTGATAGCTTGAAGTGTAGCCTTTCCAGTCTTATCTCCTACTTTTCCTGGTTTCTGCTTTAACCAAACTAGTCATATTCACCATTCTTCCCAACTTTTCCCTTTGGCCCAACACCTACAACTTTACTGAGTGGGGTTTTTTTTCATATCCCTCTCCACAGAATAACCAAATGTTAGCGTTTCAAGGGTCAGTCCTAAGTGACCACCTAGTCCATCCCATACTAGAAAGGAATTCGTGCTATAATGTTTCCAACAAGTGCTCATTCAGCCTCTCCTCACAGTCCTCCAACGAGGGAGAACCCACCATTTCCTGCGGCGGCCTGTTTCATTTGGAACATCCTTCTAGTCCTCTCCACCTATCCATGTCCTCTGTATCCTTCAAAACCCAGCCCAAATTCTTTATTTACTGGGAAGTCTCACATCCCTCCGTTCTGCAGAGGTCTCCTTTGAAAGCCTGTTACATTGATTTATTGCCTGTGGGAGCTAAACAGTATGTGGAAGACTTCCTTCTTCCTAATATATTTCCCCTAATTAAGGTACCACAATGTTTACAATCCCACCATTATAAATTCAGTCTTTTGGATTGAGAATTGTATTCTACTTAGAGAGTCCTCTCTCAAAATGTAAGAATTCCTTTGTTAGGGGCAGCACATTTCATGACCACCACTTAGGAAGTCCCTTAAGAAAGAGTTTCTTTATCTTCCTGGACAAGGAGGAGGCAGAGTACAGTGAAGGCACTGAGAAGAAAGATCAAGGCAATGAAAAAGGATCTGAGAGGAAAGGGGAAATTTTGGTGAAGTTTTAACGTAGAATTAGTGATGGACCACATTCATCTCTGGGTAGATTTGATTATATAGACATAGCTGCACCATAGGCCCATATAACTTTTATTTTCTCAGACAGATAAAAGGCTTTTGCTGATACATGTTGTGTGGGTAGAAGACTGGGATCTGTTTTGGTGATGACGGTGATAACAGCTAGCATTTATATGGTACGTTAAGGTTTGGGTGCAGAGTCCTTTGTAAATATTATTGCAAGAGTCTTGGAAGGTGCTATTGTTATCCCCATTTTGTAGATGTGGAAACTGAGGCAAACAGAGAGGTTAAGTGACTTGCCAGGGCTACATAGGCTAATAAATATCTGAGGCCAGATTTGAATTCAGTTCTTCCTGATTCCAGGTCCAGCACATTAATGTACTGTACCACCCAGCTGCCTCTATGGTAATTAGGAAGGTGATTAGGGGTAAGTGGAAGGGGATGAGCTGCAGCTAACTGCATCAGGGAACCAGAAGCTGGATAGAGTGTGCCCTTCACAGAGATATTATCATAGCCTCGTCTAGTCTACTCTTCAGCCACCCATGATGGCTTCTGGAGGGAGCTGGTTGCACTGTGGTCAATGGCCATTAAGGCATTGGCCCAGGCTATGAGATAGTACCTAGGGAAACTAAATTAGGAGGCTTGAGAGCCATCCATTGGTCAATGGGCAGGTAATTTTCCAGTACTACCCTCTGAATTATTTAGGAATTGATTCTTCCTTGGCAAATAAACCCATCCTAACACTACAGGTGGTAGAAGGGACAAGAAGAGGTGTGAGAATATTAGTAAGAGGGACAAGAAATCAGGGACAATGGCATAGCAAGGCATCAAAACTCAGGACTCATAAAAACATGTAACCAATTGGGCAGCGGAGCAACAGATTTATCAGGACAAGGATAGCCAGGTTAAGATCTGGTAACAGAACCAGGGAGCCAGGGGCTGATTGGCTGTAATCTGAAAGCAGCCATGCCTTTCTGGGCAGCACGATAGCCTTAAAGGCACCAAAAATTAACTTTGCCTTCCCAAAATTTTTTCAAATTTTTTTAAGGCTTATGATTCACTCATCATTGTGGGAAATACCAAAGAATCCATCCACACAATTGCCAAAGCGGTTTTTCTCAAGCTCAAATCTGACCACATCCCATCCCTGCTCAAGAAACTGCTGTGGTTCTTTATTGGTTTGAGGATAGCACAAACTTCTCACCTGGGCTCGTAGCCTTTCCTAGTCTGGCTTCAATCTACCTATTCCAGGTTTAGTGCTTGTTGCTGACCTTCATGAGGCTCACAGTCCAGTAAGATGCCCTGTACACAACATTCCTCCTCCCAGCTCCATGCTTTTGGCCCAGTTGATCCCCTATGCCTAGTGGGCACACCTTCCTCAGCACTGCCCTTGGCTTTCTCAAGGCTCAACTCAAGTGCTACCTCAAGCCAAAGGGGTCTTCTCAGTTTATACTTCACTAGCATCTCCCCACCCCTAATATTACTTGGTAAATATTTTAAATTTACTTAACAGTGTACATGCTGTCCCCCATCCCAAAAGAACATAACTTCCTTGAGGTCAGGGATGTTTCATGTTTTATCTTGTGATATATAAAAAGTTTAAAAGACATAATTTCTGGGTAATTAATCATTTCATTAGATTAGCAAAAAATTAATAAAAGGATAGTCATCTCCTGAACCAAAGACGGATCATGGTAGCCTATTGATACTTATATGACCTTGGAAGAGTGGGTATTTCCAACTAAAAGCAATCACCTATGGTTAACAATTAATGAGAAGAACAAATATTATAATGAGAGGTGGACTTATTCTAATGAGGGGCTGTGATGTGACATTGATTATGTCACTCTTACTTCCAGACTACCCCCAGCTTTGGGCATGCTACATAGAGGATCTGCCCCACTTTCCACCCCCAAGACTGTCTGAGTAGAATACAATAGGCTTCCCCCTGTTGGGTGGGGTCTGATAAGACTTAGGAGAAAGTTAATCCAATGTCATTATCAGCAATGTCCTTCAGATGCTGGCTGAATAACCTACAAGGGGCTGATTCCTGAATGAGAAAATAGAAAGGGGAAAACCTTGGTCCTAATCTAATAATTGGTTATTAATATAAGATCTGTGTGTCCCTCCCAGCCAGCATAGTGCCTGGTATATAACAGATTCTTAATAAATGTTTATTGAATGAATGAGGAAGAAGTACAATATGCCACTTCTACCCTGAGGGAGCTTAATGTTTGCATGGAAGAGATGATAATAATGAGGAGGAGGAGGAGGATAATGATAAATATCAGTAATGCTTGATCCTTGGTGACCCCATTTTTGGTCTTCATGACAAAGATACTGGAATGGTTTGCCATTTCCTTCTCCAGCTCATTTTACAGATGAGGAAACTGAGGTAAGCAGGGCTAAATGACTTGCCCAGGGTCACACAGCTAGTAAGTGTCTGAGGCTGGATTTTAACTCAGAAAGAAGAGTCTCTCTGACTCCAGGTTTAACACTGTATCTAGTAGCTGCCCATAATAACAACAATTCCTCATAAGAACCCTGTAAGGAAAGTAAGACAAGTGTGAAGTAGGGATAATGCCTCCAAAATGATAAGAGGCCACCTCAGGATGTGGTAGATTCCCCTTCACTAGAAGTCTTCACGCAAAAGTTGGACGACTGTTTCTTGTCAGTGTCATAGTAGGCAATTCCATGTATAGCTTAGACAAGATGACGTTTTTGATCCCAATTTTAAGCTGAAGAAACTAAGGCTGAGAGAGGTTTAGAGACTCAAGCTCAGATTTTCTAAGTCCGGTGCTCTTTCCACACTTCCACTAACATCCGCTCCAGCCATCGTTGTTTTTCAGCTCTTCAATTGGGTCTGACTTTTTATGACCCCATGGTCTACAGCATGCCAATGCTATGCACAGGGTTTTCTTGGCAGAGATACTACAGTGGCTTGCCATTTCCTTCTTCAGCAGATTGAGGCAAACAGAGGTTAAGTAACTTGCTCAGGGTCACAAAGCTAGTAAGTGTCTGATTTCAGATTTGAGCTAAAGTCTTCCTGACTCCAGGCCCAGTACTCTATCCACTGAACCACCTAGTTGCCTTCAGCTATTATTTTAAAATATATTTGAAAGAGCATTTTTTTAAAAAAAAATTGAGCCAAACTGAAATTTTTTAACGTTATGAAGACATTTTTTTAAAAAATCTTTTTCGTTTTTCTTCGCTGTTCAGGAGCATTTCTTATCAACCCTTAAGCACCTTCCACAGGGAAATTTCAGGACTCTCCCAAAGAAGCTCTTAGGATGTATGGTAAGGGGAGATAGTAATGAAACCACTTACTCCTCTCCTCAAAGGAAAGGCTTCCAAGAACTTTCCCATGCTTGTTGCCAAGCATTCTCAGGTAGTGGTAATTAAACATGGAATGAAGAAATGAAGCCTCAGAGTCCTCAATTATCCTGGAGAGGATGCCTATTAAACTTGTCCTTTTTAAAACAAAAGGCCTTTTCAAAGGTAGCTTCTTTAAAAAAAATTTTTGCCTATACAGTCTTTCAAGAAATGTACTTCGTAATGAAATACAGTTGAACTCTTTTCTTAGTTTGAGTTTCTCTCAGCGAATTAAGACTCGCGGAATCTCAGAGCTGAAAAGCAGCCCAGAGGTCATCGAAGCCAGCACATACCTGGACAACATCTCCCTGGAGTCATTGTTCAGCCTCTGCTTGAAACCCTCCGGTAACAAAACCCCATTATTTTCCATTTCCCCTTTGTTAGGAATATTTTTCTTTTACTGAGCCAAAAATCTGCCCCTCTGTAATTTTTGCTCATTGTTCCTACTTGCCTTCTGGGACCAGGAAGGAAGATTTAATCCCTCTCTCATATGACACCCCTTCAAATATCTGGAGACAGTGATTATGTCTCCTAAATCTTCTTTTCCCCTGGTTTCAATATCCCCATGTCCTTCAACTAATCCTATATGTCCATAGTTTCCAGTCTCTTTGCCATCTTGGTCACCCTCCAGAGAGCTGTATCTGGAGTTAATTCATTGATTTACATTTTCTTATAATTATTCTGATCTAAGATCTCCCCCTGCTGAGCTCCAGGGAGTGAATAATAGATGCATTTGGGGGATGTGAAACAGCAGCCTACACATTAAGTTCTGTATGTGTGGGATGCTCTGTTTTCTCAAAGTCATTTAAGGTCAGAAAAAAAGCACATTTGCTCAAAAAAATTAACTTAAAGGGTGGGGGTCATTTTGGTGAGTGGAGTGGAGAAATACAGGATTTCCCTGCCCTTATCAGAAGGAGATTCCAGGAGTTCATCATGTCCCTTGTGCACCCTCTTACCCCACAGGAGTAAGCACCGGCCCTCCCCAAATGCCTCCATGATTGCTCAGGAACCATCCCTGAGGGAAATCATGTGACAATAGTAGTTATGAAGATGATGATGATGATGATGATGATGAAGATGATACAGCTAGATGGTACAACAGATAGAGGGCTGGGACTGGAGTCAAGAAGACAAGTTCAAATCAAGACTCAAATACTTCCTAGCTGTGTGACCCTGAGCAAGCACTTACACTCTGTCTGCCTCAGTTTCCTCTATTATAAAATAGGGATAATAATAGCACCTACCACCCAGGACTGTTGTGAGGATCAAATGAGAAAATATTGGTAAAGTGCTTAGCACACAGTAGATGCTAGACGTAGGTGCCATGCCTGGCACATAGTAGATGCTACATAAATGCTTATTTCCTTCCCCCTGCAATAATGATTATGATGATCATGACCAAATGGATTCTGCCGACAAATATGTTTAGAAAGAAGCATTAAATAAATTGCTGAGTCATTTGAATTTATTTGCGGAGTCAGAATAGCCTAGGATGGCAACTGAAGACCAAATCAGCACCACCAGAAATTACAGAAAAGTTATTCTTAAGGAGCCTATACTTAGTGATAAATGAAGATTATGCAAAAAAAAAAGTTATAATCTGTGTAACATCAATGTAGGCTGCAAAAATTTAGCACTTATTAAATACCTAGGCTAGCAATATTTGTGGTGGTGCTAGGTTGAGCTGATGGGAAGACAGGACTCTCAGTCACTTTCATTTCAGTCATCTTCTGTGGGCTCCTTTTTTTTGGGGGGTGTCAATTTCTCTTCAGGTACTCCCTGAGCCCCTCCTCCTGGGAGGGGCTTTCCTTTCAGTTCAAGCCTGGAAGTCAGTCAATCAACTATCATTTTTTTTAAGGCAATTGGGGTTAAGTGATTTGCCCAAGGTCACACAGCTAGTAAGTGTTTGAGGTCAGATTTGAACTCAAGTCCTCCTGACTTCAGGGCCAGTGCTCTATCTACTGCGCCACCTAGCTTCCCCTCAACTAGCATTTATCAAGTACCTACTATGTTCTAGGCATTGTACTAAACACTGGAGAAAGACAAAAGTCAGTCCTTGCTCCCAGGCTACTGGAGAAGATAACAATTATATACCATCAAGGTACGTGGAGGGCAAATTAAAGAAAAATCAGTAGAGGAAAGGCTTCTTGCAGAGGGTGGGACTTCAGGGAAGATGATGGAGGCCTTGCCTTAGTGCTGGCCCAGCTAGTCCCTGCACACACCACTGCTGACTCAATTGGCTATAGGACTCCTCATGAAAGCATTTTCTCTACTGTGGGGAAGTTATAAAAAAAATCAATAATACACATCTGTTGCTTAACTCTGTCAGTATACTGCACTTTAAACTCTTTCTCCTCCCATGTTGTACCATTGTGTCTCCTCTCAGCCATATTCCAACAACAATACATACAGATCAAGCCGTGTTAGTAGTTAAAGGCTTTTATCACAATTGTTGGCTTAAGACATAAAGGAAATGTTTAATCACAGAAAGGTAAACAAACTTTTGGCTTCCGATTCAGTTTTCTCAGAAGAGAGGGAGAGAGAGAAGAAAGAACATGAAAGGTTTCATGGACTCCGGGCTATGATCTTATCTAGTTTCAGCAACACAGAGTGAACCCCACATCTCATGCACGATTTGACCACATCACCTCCACCTCAGCCCCAGGACTTCCAGGACACTCTCCTTATAACACCTAACTCACTCCCAGAATTCTTCCTCTGGGTTCCCCAATGTTTTCCCGTCTCCAGGCACTGCAATTTCTCTTCTTTTTACAACCCCTTAGGATGCAAGGAATCGTGGATGAGTCACATCAGTCCCCTCTGCCAGTATCCAAGGTCAGAGCAAACCTCCCTGGGAGGTCAAAGAGGAGGAGGAAGTGGAGACAATTGTCTGGCCAGCAGGCATTCACCTCCAGAATCTTTATCTCCTTGACAATCCCTGAAGTAGATGTGACCAAGACAAATTACACTAGCAAGATGTGACCTGATGGCGAAAATCATCAAAAACTTGTTATCTTTCATGGATAAAAAGACCACAAATCCTCATACAACAAATACAGACTTTAAAATATTCTGGAGAACTCAGACCAAGAAACCAGGCTGGAGTCAGACCATTATCTGAGACTGAGGTTTAACAGTCACCCAAACATAAAACTGAACCATAAAACCACAAGTAAACCTTAGTAGTAGATGTCAACATACCAAATATTCAGAATTTCCAAACTGCAAGAAACAAAAAGCTTTAAAAAATAGAAACCAAGAATAAGTGAAAATTATGTGGGAACAAGATGAGGGAAATATTGCTTCCATCATCCTGTCTTCTGGGGGAGTAGAGCTGAGGATACTTTCAGTGAGCCCACAGAAGATGAGCTTACATCCTAATACTTTTATTCAACTGCAGAAAGCAATTATTTTATCCACTTGTACAATAATCCAAAGAACACTGAATATAAAAGAATAATAGCAAGATGATGGCTTATCCCAGGACTGTTTCTAGCTGAACTGTATTGAACAAGATGAGAAGAAATATTTTTCTATAATAATGAAAAGTACAACTAATATTTATATAGAATTTTAAGGTTTGCAAAGCACTTTACATACATTAGGGCAGCTGGGCAGCACAGCAGATAAAGTGCTGACTCTAGAGTCAGGAAGACTCATTTTCCCAAGCTCAAATCTGGCCTCAGACACTTTCTAGCTGTGTGACCCTGGGCAAGTCACCTAATCCTGTTGGCTTCAATTTCCTTTTCTATAAAATGAGCTGGAGAAGGAAATGATAACTACCTCCAATATCTTTGCCAAAAAATTCCAAATGGGATCACAAAGAGTCAGACATAATTAAAACAATCAAACAACAAATAACACATATAATCTTAACAACAACAACAATTTATGTAAGCATAGGACTTCATGATTTCCAAAGTGTTTTCAGACGCATAATTTCATTTAAACCATACAATAACTTTATCAGATTGGTTGGGCAAGCAGTATTGGCCTTGGGCATAAGCAAACAATAAGGCAGAGTGGGTAAAGTTTTAGACCTTGAGTCAGGAAGATGTAGATTCAAATCTCTGTTTCCCAAACTTACCATCTAGAGGACAATAAGCAAATGATTTAATCTGCCTCGGCCCAGTTTCTTTATCTGTAAAAATAATAATAGCTAGCATAGGTTTGAAAAGTCCTTTACGTGTGTTATCTCATTTGATTCTCACAACAACCCTGGGAGGTAGGTACTATTATCATCCCTCTTTTACTGATAAGGAAACTGAGGCTGATGCAGGTTGAGTGACACTCCGAGTTTACACAGCTAGTAAGTCTCTAAAGCAGTGGAGACCCACTTGTTTGGGTCTTTATGAGGATCAAGTGAGGTCATAAAAGCATTTAAAAACTTTTAATGTTCTATTTATGTAGATGCCATTATAATCATTCCCATTTTATATCTATGGATGGAAACTAAGTTCTTTCAGCCTGTCAGAATGAATGTGAATTGTTCCTGTGAAGCTTTGGGGTCAATACCAGTGAATAATTTGCTTTATACCCATTTAGATAAACCAGTCAGCCAGCCAACAAGCATTCATTAAGTGCCTACTATGTGCTGGCCGCTGTGTTAAGCTCCTGGGAATACAAAGAAAGGCAAAAACAGTTCCTACCCTCCAGCATGCCAGGATAAGCAAAATTACTACAGAGGCACCATATGATAATGAGATTCTGTAATTTATAAAAGTCACTGATTGAATCTAAAAGACAAGTCAGTTTGCTTCACTGGATTTTATGGCTCCTTACTGATTTTTTTTTTCTTTTTTGGTCATTCACCTCACCATGGGCAGCAGACCCAGCCCCTCCAAACGACTTGACCTAAACATGAGAAGTGATGCTTGGGATTCAATACAAATCTCCGGGTAAACAAATCCTAAGACATACCAGGAGGCAGTCTCTTTTTGGCCTTGGACATGTTATGCTGTTTTCAGGGAGTGGAAGGTGGGTGTTAGGACAGTATCAGTAACGGACAAAAGAGGAACTGGCCTTCAACACTACTCAGTGCTGTTGCTGAAAACAAAAACACAAACAAAACCCTTACTCTGGGCAGAAATTCCCTCCTAGAAATCCCAGAAACAAAGGATAGAACTCCAAAAGGATAAAACTAAAGGGAATTTCCAAGGAATAAAAGCACTAATATTACATGGTAGCATTCTCTGGCATAAAAGCTTTCTAAAGAAATCTGTCCTCGCTCAGGAATATGAGTGGAATTTAACCCACCAAAAGAATTCAATTCAGTAAGTTATTTATCCACCTCTGGTGTCCCCTCTGATTCACCCAACCCTCATCTGTGGCTCCAAGAAGTCGTGGCAGGAGCGGTGGTCACACCCTGGTAAACCATCTTGGCAGAAGGGCTAAACCAAGTTGAGGGCAACAGACAGGCCTCAAACCTGTTGGTGAGTTAGGGGGATGTCTATCCTAAGTCCTACCAGGCAGAATGGGCAGGTGAGAATGATTTGTTCCCATGGCCATGAAGGCGGCTGAAGCAGTCTCTGTGGAGCACTGAGAGCTTGGTCAGGCATCAGAGACACCAAGATCACGCTGCCACTGCCAGTTGTCCTGACTTTTGTCTTGTTACTGGACTTTGATGACTCTGGAGGACAGAGTAAGGCTGATGATTTTGTGCAGCTCTGCCCCACTTAAATCCAATTCACACACGAGTCAAGATATCACTCCTCAATGTCATTGGTGTTTTTTGGTGGGGGCGGGGAAAGACAAACAACATTAAACACCTACTATGGGCAAGGTAAGGATAATGGTGTCTGGGTGTGCTGTATGGTCTCTCTCCAAACGTTGGAACTGGGGCTGGGAGCAAAGGGTAATGCAGGCTTCGTATCTGAGTCAGTAAGTGCCTGGTTATTGGGTCCCCAGGAACTAGACTAGATAGAAAACACATTTGTTAAGAATTTACTATTTGCCAGGCACTCTGTCAGGTGCTGGAATACAAATCAAGCAAAAAGAAAGGTTCTTAAGGAGCTTACATCCTAAATGAAGAAGATGATACATTTTTGTTGTATTTGACTCTTGGTGACCTCATTTGGAGTTTTCTTAGCAGAGATACTGGAGGAGTTTGCCATTTCCTTCTCTAGTTCGTTTTACAGATGAGGAAACTGAGGCAAACAGGATTAAGTGACTTGCCCAGGATCTCACAGCTAGTAAGAGTCTGAAGCCAAATTTGAACTCAGGAAGATGAATCTTCCTGACTCCAGACCCGGCACTCTGTGCACTATGGTGCCCCCTAGCTGCCCATAAGACAATACATAAAAGAAACCTAAAAGTCAAGGGCAGAGGGATGGTATCTGCCAGGGGAAGTTGGGGCAGGGCAAGGTGGGAAGGTTGTCCAGGGAGTCATAGGCTGAGTCAGATAAGAAGTGAGTATCTCTGGAGTAGGAACTTCTTCCAATGGAGGTTCCAGGGAAGAACTCACCAACTGGAGGAGGAGGAGGCTGTAGGAATGGAGGCGTAGCCAGCACAAGAAGGCCACTAGGAAAGAGGTAGAGAAGTAGCTGCTTTTTCATCACCTACTTACTTACCTTGAGTTTCAAATCCTCTTTAACTTTTTCAGTTCTGCTCTTTCCAGACCAAAGATCATTTTCCTTGGGAGAAAAAAACAGAAGCAAAATGAGACTTGAGTTGTTGTGTGTTCTCTTTCTTGTCTGATATCATTCCACTTGTCTAAGCAGTAGTCTTGTGAGGTATAAAAAGTTCGAGAGACATGGTTTCTGGGTAATTAGTCATTTTATTCATCATGCTAGCATATAACTTATAAAAGGACCTTCATGGAACCCACTCAAGTTTATATGCCATTGGAAGAGCAGACGTTCCTGAGGGTGGCAATCAACTCTGGTTGGTTAACAATTAATGAGAAGAATGAATATTATAAAGAGAAGTGGGCTTATTCTAATGAGGGGCTGGGGGACTTGACTCTCATCACTCAGTCTGGGTCAAAGAGCCTTATCTATACCCATATCACCACATTTAGGATAATCTAAGCCAAAGGGAGAATCCATTTTTTTCCAGACCTGTCTGAGTAAAAACACAATGGGGAAGAATCCATCAATTCATCTAAATTAAAATTTCTTAGCCTTTTGAACAGATCTGAGTTTTCCCTCTCATTGTCAGCCCTGCACTTCAAAGACGGCCTGAATAACCTACAGGGGCTGATTTCTGAATGAGGAAGTAAAAAAAGGGGAAAACCTTGGTCCTAATTCAACAGCTGGTTATCAATAAAAAAGAGAAACAATCGTTTCTTTCAGTCCTAGCCTTCCTTTGATTTTCCACTTTTGTTCAATATAGGTAAAACCAAGCTGTCAGTCAGCAAGGGCTTACTAAGCACTTAGTATGTGCCAGGCTCTTGGCTAGACGCTGGGGGATACAGAGCACCCCCCACCAAAAAAAGAAAAATGAAATGGTCTCTGAGGATAGTGAAGAGAGCTAAGAATAAGTCCTTGCAAGAAGAGATTGCTTCATTATTTATTTGTATCCCAGTGCCCCACAATAGTACCTAATAAGTGCTTCGCTTAGTGAATACTTATTGACTGATTGAATAACTAGTGCTCTTGGCCCCCCTCGAGGCCCATGCCTTGCCTTCAGATTCATCTTTCATGACCTGACCGTGCTTCTGTCTTCTGTCTATATCTTTTTAAAAATCTAGAGGGATTGGTGAACTGCCTGTTCATCCATGCCAGCCTTTTTAAACAACTTCCCCTTTCTCTTGGTGTCTTCAAAATTTTGTTCTTAAGGATCTCCTGTTCCTCCTAGGCTCACTTATCCTGACATATTCTAGACCATGAAATCCTGTCAATCATTTCATTAGACCCTTTGACATCTATTCTTCCTAAATCTAGCATACACGCCAAATTTTGCTTAGCATTTTCTTCTTTAACTTCTTTATTCTTTATTTTCTTATTTATTCTTTGTACATACTCAGAAGAATAAGATACCTAGATATATTGCCATGGATAATTAATAATGTAATTATAGTTTAATAATAATATCCTCAGTCATGTTTCAGACCAAATTCAGTCCCAGGCAAATGTGGCCTCTGATAAGAGAGATTAGGATCTCTTTTCTTACACAAAATTCGGCTCCTTACATGACATTATTCTGATGCCCAGGGAGGAATTACTTATGGAATAGGTTTTAGCTAATGTCTTTGATTTCCTCAAAAGGGCCAGTAGAAAGTTACACTGTACATGAATCTTGTATGGGACACATTTATTTCCTTCACACAAAAGTAATGCTGTGTTTAAAGACTCACAGTTCATATCCACAAGACTTAAGCAATCATTAACATAACTACTGTCATGGTTCTCTGGGAGGTTGAATCACAAACATTGAAACAAGAAGCAGTTTATGGGATTACCAAATAAGTATTCCACGTTTCACCTCAGCCCTGCACTGTCTAAACAACTCTAGGTGTTCACATCTTCTGACAATCCAGGCCAAGGACTTGGGTTAATCCTTCTGCCAGTGGTCATTTTCTCCAATGAAGAAAATAAACCCAGGACCTCTGGCCTTTTGGAACTTAGAACACCTCTAAGTTTGGACATAACCATCTTGAGGTACAGCCATCTACTCAGGAACAGAAATACAAAGCAGAAGAAGCATCCCAGAGGTCTAGATAAAAGCTCATTTAGTTGTGTCCCCTTACTCTGGCTGCCATATGGGAGAGGTCACTATGTGGCTGAAGTGGAGAAGGACCAGATCTCTTCCATTCCACACTGGAAGTGTCAGTTACATGTTGCTACCTAAAGAGTGAAAGGTGAATAATTCCCTTTTTAAAGATCAACTGAGTCATCAGTTCTCTCTGCTCATTGTTCCAATAAGTGGGATTGCTTTATCATTTCAAAGCATAAGGCCTAAGCTTGTGAGCACTGAGTCATATGTGGCTAGAATCAGGAAGGGCAGCTTTGCATATGCTCTCTTCAGCCCACATTATAATCTCTTGGTTTGCCTGAGAACCTTCTCACAGTGTTTTTGTGCTTAGAACACCTAAAATTTGCCAGACCTAACTTTCCTCCCCCCATCTCAAGTTTGCGCTTCTCCATGTGGGTTGAGGTAGGTAGGCTGACAGGAAATAAAAAAGATTAAATCAGTGTCTTTTTTCCAGAAAGAGTAATTGGATCATTCTATTTCCAAGGAATGGGCTGCCTCAGGGTTTAGTGAATTTCCCATCATTGGGGGTCTTTAAATGAAGGTTGAATGACCATAGGATTTTATAGAGGATTTCTATTGAGGAATGACTATTGCATTAGGTGACCTCTATGATCCCTTCCTACTCCATTTCTATGATTCTTAAGGCAGTCTTATAAAATAAAAGCTTGGATTTAGGTGTTATCTTCCTAGCTACATCAAATCTTTCTTTTAGAAATAGGACCTAAATCATAAATAAAATTACCTTTCTTCTTAAGAACTTCAGAGTATATTCACTCTTATTTTAGCCTCAAATGGCTCAGTGAGATAAGTGCCAGCATCATTCTTTTTTTTTAAATGAATGGGAAAGCTGAATCATAAAAAGTTTAAATGGCTTCCATAAAATCATGCAGTTTAACAAGAGACAGAACTTGGCCTGAAATCCAAGTGAGAAACTATCTTTTAGCTCATGTTACCCATGTCCTAACTGCACCATAGGGTAGACATGGAAAATGCTGTACAGCTGAAAGGAAAAATTAAATGGACATCATTGGTTGTGGTGCCTGGCATAAGACTGAAGAAATGGCATTTGTAGAATACACAGCAGATTGTAGAAGAGTTGGCATAAATTCGACACATCAGCTGTGACATTTAATAAACTTTGTAATATCAATAAGTCATAGAAGGAGAGAATATTTACCTGCAGACTCAGTTAGGAAATGCCAAGAGACAGTGCTGGGTATAAAAAAACCCAGAAGACCAACAGAAAGCCTGTGCTAGGTCCAGTATTTGACAGTAGCCCCCAAGGGGCATTTCAAGAGAGGTCTTAGTTGCTTCCATGACATCAACCTTAAAATGTTGAAAGTATATCCTAACACATATTTGTCTTCTTTTAACTCTCTGTGACCCAACTACCATTCATTTACCTACAGGCTTTTTTGAACATATTTCTATTTTCTTGGCCCATTTTTCATCTTGGTTTAAAGAATTCCTTAGATAAATTACCTATTATGAAGAGTTTCTTCTCTTTCCTTCATTTTGTCTCCAAGTTACCTCTTTCAAGCTAAATGGTGTTTCCATTAAGTTCTAACATCCTGGGATTTAATAAACAAATTCAGGATCAATCTCTTGACATCCTCAGGCTTAATTACCTTTGTTCCTTGTTTCCTTTCAGTTGTTGTCTTTCCGGACCAGAAGAGTCAAAATCAGATTGGAATAACATCAGTGAAACACTTCTTCAAGAAATGCTTTTTTTGGTCATGATTTTTCACAACCCAGCAGTATCTTCCTGATCATTTTTGGTTGGCTTCTCCACATCATGTCTAAAGAAGACACAGTATTCCACGTGGGGACGTGTTTTATAATACAAGTGTGGGGCAGGAGGTGAAAGGGAGTGAGATAATAGTGCTTTTTGTTCTTTTTGCATCACTTTGACTTTTTCCAGCTTTTTGCTTGTAGTAACTGCAGCCTTTAGTAAATCAGATAAAGTGCATGCCTAGAGTTCTATGCTGGGACATGTCTGGTAAGTCAAGAGTGCTTCTTTCTACAAAATATTTCAACCTAGTAAAGGTCACCTGCAGGGCAGTGGATCAAGTGCTGGATCTAGATATGGGAAGACCTGAGTTCAAATCCATCCTGAGACACCGTGTATCCCTAGTCGTCACTTCAGCTCCGTCTGCTTTAGCTGGATTCCCAATCTATAAAATGGGGGTAATAAAACACCAACCTTCCAGAGTTCTTGTAAGGATTAAATGAGAAAACATTTGAAAAGTGTTTTGCAAACCTTAAAGTGCTGTGGCTCTTGTTATAGTTTGGATTCTTTCTCTTATATGCATTGTTTGACAATTTCACTTTCTTAATGCAAATTTAGAAAGCTTTGGAATATCAAACTCCTATAAAAGGAAACCTGAAGTGCACAAGACAGTAAAGCAAATCATCTTTATTGAGGGCAGATGCTCACCAAATGAAGGGACTGTCAGAGAGGATGGACACAGGGCTATCTGCTGGGATACTGGATTGAGTTCGGTGTCCTGCCTGGGAACCTGGAGGGAATGAGGTACATGTACTTCCCCCTTCCCCAGTAACATTTGGTGGGGTTTTATAGGGCCTTTATCTAGGTCAAGTTAAGACCAGGCATTAGGGCATAGGAGTGAGGAGCCAAGACCTGAGGACTTGTGCCCAATCATGCGAATGATGGTGGGGAAAGAATGCTGGGGAACTGGCAGCTAGTAATTATTCAAAATCTCCCCCAAGAAGGAAAGGAGGCTTTGGGCAGTTAATACTGGCCTTACTCTAATAGAGTGACTCAGGGGTTTTTGAGCTTCCTCTTCATTTAGAGAGGCGGAGAGGCTCCAGGTGTCCTTACATTCCCATAAAGAAGCCTATTGACCACGTTTAGGTCCATTCCCACAGTCTTCTAAGAGTTCCCTGCAATTTATCCCCATCTTTCTGCATTTTGTCACTTGGAAGAGTTTGGTACCTTCTGAGGATTTCAGGATTACCCTGTTTGTTTCTAGGTCATTTATCAATCTTTTAAAGAAGTCTGGTCCCAGTAAACCCAAGGTACTGGCTGTCTAAACATTTCCATTTAGAGGTCTCCATATCTCTTTACCCTTAGTTTCCTGTCTTTTAGCCAGTTTTCTATTCATAACAAAACATCTCTAATCCTTCCAGCCTCATTGTAACTTTAATAGTCTCTCAACCCCACTAAAACTCGTTTTTAAAAAAACTTGTTTGGGCAAGGAACTTTAACAAAGACACTTTGATATCCATTGACTGGTCATGTCTGTGTATTTGTGCATCCTCTCTGTAACAAAGTCAGTCACAATTCTTGTTATATTTTTTCATTTGTTATCAGGTATTCTGTAATTTTAAGGGGGAGAAATCACTTTAAATTCAGTATTTTAAAGCAACTCCTGGGTTATCAAGCCATACAAGCCTATTATATCAAAAACTGAAAAGTCATTGTATGCAAAATAATTTAAACTCCAAGTAGGAGAGCTTAGGAATGACTCCTGAGAAGGAAGAAAATTTTTAAAAAAAACACATAAGTCACAGAGGACAGGAGGAGGAAGAAGGAGAGAATGTGGAGTCCAATTCTCTCACAAGTAAAGAGATGTTGTATTTTTATAATTCTTTTCTTTTTCAGTAGGGATTGTGAAGCTGAACAAATCCTCTCAATGACAAACAGAGAGTGCTGGGGAAACTCCTGGAAGGATAAGAAATCCAGAGGTTGGCAAATAGGTTCTAAAAAAAGGAGGTGGTTAGGCAATTTAAGTCAATTTAGTACAAGCATTTATTAAGTATATCATATGTGCAGGAAACCCCTGTGCCTTATTGGGGTTCATGAAGATAGAAGCACTGCCTTCTTGAACCTTTCAATCTTGTAATAAAAAGTGAATAAGAATTTAAGGACAAGTCAAAGAAATGAATTTCTAGAGATAGAAAAGATGACTTCTCCATAAATGTGTAATATATGGGGTTTTTGGAAAAGGGAAAAGGTGAGATGATAGCTATACATTAGTGGGGAAATACCATAGGATCTCTATTTTGCTTTCAAACTTGCTCTAAAGTGATCTTATTTAAGCTTGGCATTTAATTAAAAGTTATTTAAAAACTGAATCTTTTTATAAAATGTGTGGTTTTAAAATGTGGGAATATCCATTTAGAGGCAAAATAAATCTTAATTTCAGGAAAAGCTATGCTTATACTAAGCATGATCCTGATTCTGTAACTTACCTAGTTCAACCATGCTTAAATTAAAGGAGCAGATCACAGAAGGTTAAAAAATGGACAGTTTTAATTATATAAAATTAAAAAGTTTTGCTAAACAAAATCAATGCAACTAAAGTTAAAAGAGAAGCAGGCAACTAGAAAAAAAATCTTTGCAGCAAGTTTATCTAATAAAGGTTTCATTTCTAAGATATTTAAGGAACAGATTCCAATTTATAAGAATAAAAGCCATTTTACAATTGATAAATGGTTAAGGGATATGACCAGGCAATTTTCTAAGGAAGAAAGCCAAACTATCAATAGCCACATAAAAAAATACTCTAAATCACTGATAATTAAAGAAATGCTAATTTAAGTAACTTAGAGATTCTACTTCACACCCATTAGATTGGCAGAAACGAGAAGAGAGGAAAATGATAAATAATGGAGAGACTATGGAAAAACAGGCATATTAATGCACAGTTAGTGGAGATATAGAATAGTCTGGCTATTTTAGAAAACAATTTGAACTATGTCCCCTAAAGCTTTTAAACTGTGCACACTTTTTTGATCCAGCAATACCACTTCTGGTTCTATACATCAAAAAGAGAGCAATGAAAGAGGAAAAGGACCTGTATGTACAAACATGCTTATAGCAGCTCTTTGGTGGCAAAGAATTGGCAACTGAGGGGACACCCATTAAGTGGAGGAAAGCTAAACAAATTGTAGCCTATAAATGCTGTGGAATTCTATTGTGCTGTTAGAAATGATGAAAGTGATAGTTTTGGAAAAATCTGAGAAGACTTGTATGAACTGATGAAGAGTAAAATGAGAATTAGAACAACTTAAAAGTAACAACAGACTGACCCATCTCTCAGGAGAGATCAGTATTGTCACAGTTACATTAGAGAGAAATCTGGGAGCACATCTTAATACGGAGTGTCTACTTTGGTTTTATTTTTTTAATTTTAGCAACCTGATGATATCTACATTGCATGCAACCCACTCGTATCTGGAATCACTTGTTATTTAGTTTCAGTGTGGGATACTTTGAAAAATCATAGTTATTTCTATATGACTCAAGCCTCCATGCCAGAACATGAAATGGTCAAGTCAGTCTTAGGGTTGGATAACCAGTCTCTCCTGTGCTAAGAGACCATATGGCAACCATAAGTAAAATCAGTATTTCCATGTATATAATAGGACAAAAAAGGATTGCATGTGAAACTGTAAATATCCACTACATACAGCACTAAAAATATATAATGAATTCAATACATAAGGTGTTTTGCTTATCTGTAATATTTTCTTGCCTTTGTTCTTTTCTGTGCATTTAAAAAAAAACAAATGCTTCAATGATTCTCTTCCTTTTCTTCCCTTTTTTTGTCTAACCCTATCTATCCTTAGTTACCATCTTCCCCAACCCAGACAGAAATTGTTTTTTTTTAAAGGAAGGGAGAAAGAAGGAAAGACATAAAGAAGAAAAACAAGTCCTTTGTGACAAATATTTATAATCAAGCAAAACAAATTCTCACATTGGCCATGCTCAAAAATTCTATGTTTTGAGCCCATTACCACTCTGTGAGGAGATTGGTAGCATATTTCATCATCAGTCCTCTGGAATTATGGTTGGTCATTGCATTAATCAGAATTCTTAAGTTTTTCAAAGCTGTTTCCTTTACAGTGTTGTTACTGTTGCAATTACTCTCCTAATTCTGCTTGATTCACTTTACATCAATTAATGCAAGCCTTCCCTGATTTAAACCAACCCTTCTTAAATGTTCAATAATATTCCATTATCTTCTTTACTAGTGCACAAAGAGCTGCTATAAATATTTTTGTATATATGTGTCTTTTCACACTTTCTTTGGTTTCTTTGGGGTATAGACCTACTAGCTGTATTACGATTACTCACAGTTTAGTGACATTGGGGGCATAATTCCAAACTGTTTTACATAATTGCTGGATCAATTCACATCTCCGGTAACAGTGCATTAGTGTGCCATTTTTTCATATGCTCTGCAACAATTTTCCTTTTAATTTTTTTTTATCATCTGATAGATATGAGATGAAACCTCAGAGTTGTTTTCATTTTAATCTCTCTAACAATTAGTGATTTGGAGCATTTGAAAAATATGGCTGTTGATAGCTTGGATTTCTTTGAAAAATATTTGTTCATATCTTTTGATCATTTATCTATAGCACATGGTTTTTGTCTTTCTATATTTGAATTAATTCCAAATATATCTTGGATATATGACCTTTGTCGGAGAAACTTCCTAGAAAAATTCCTCCCTCCACCCCAATTGTTTCCCTTCTCATTTTAATTTCATCTTCAAAACATTTTAAGATTTTATTTAAATTGTTTATTTTGTTTTCAGTAATCCTCTCTATCACCTGTTTGATCATGAACTCTTCACCTAGTTGTAGTCATAAAAAGTATATTTTTCCTTGCTCTTCCAATTTGTTTATGACTTTTTATATCAATTTAGAGCTTAAATTGGTTAAATACAGTATGAGAGATGCTCTATTCCTAATTTCTTTCATATTGCTTTCCAGTTTTTCTGGAATTCTTTGTCAAATAGTAGCCTCATTAATTTTTAAACTTCCAAGCCATCAAAAGATTCTCATCTAAAGTGCTCAACTTGTGATGCATTCATGGGAAATAGAGACCTTGGAATTTCACCAAGTAAGTGGTGTTCTTTGGTTCCAACCATCATAGGTAGATAAACCCAGAATATTTCTCCCTTAGTAATACCTAATACATTTATAGTAAAAGGCTAAGGGTATTTAATACATAAGCAAGTACAACCTATTGTGGAAGGACAATATGATTTTTGTAGGCAGAAATCATACCTGTTCTATTTTTAAGCCACAAATTTTGTTAAAGGATCCAGTTTTTAAACACCTTTTAATTAAATTATTTACCTGTGCTTGCAGCCAGTTAGTCACAGAGCTGTGACTAGAATGTAGTTCTTTTGACTCTTTTTTTGTTCAGTCATTTCAGTATTGTCCAACTTTCCGTGACCGCATTTGAGATTTTCTTGACATAGATGCTGGAGTGGTTTGCCATTTCCATCTCCAGCTCATTTTGCAGATGAGGAAACAGAGGCAAACAGGGTTAATTGACTTGTCCAGGGTCACACAGCTAGGCTGGATTTAAACTTAGAAGCCCAGATCTCTTGACTAATCAAATGTTATTTCTACCATACCTAGTTTCTTTGTTACATAATCATCAATTCATTAATAAGCATTTTGGTTACTATTCCTATAACTGGTCATGTGATTGGACATAGTTTTGGTTTAGGAATATCCTGAGGGGTTGATAGACCTAAATCATATACAGGCAAATTTAGGTTCTATGTAAGGAAAAACTATATAATAAATAGAGCTAGAGACTAGATGCCTCAGGAGGTAGCCAGTACCCCCTACCTAATGACCTTCAAAGCAAAGTAGGTTGCTCACTTCTTGGATATGGCATAGAGGGGATTCTTTGTTACATCTGGGTTGGACTAGATGGTATCTGAGGCTATTTGAAGCTCTGAGATTCTGTGATTTGTGGAGTCTTGGAAGGGTAGAGTTTTTTACCTCACAAGTCAAAATATATTCTCAGGGCCGTGTCCCCTAAATGTATGACTACTCTCCAATTGACTTGGAATTAATAAACTAGTGTTACCAACACCTCCTATTATGCCCTCCATGTCCACAGTACCTCAAGAGTATCTCTAAGTGTATTTCACTAAGTGTAAGGGAACTCTACTCCTTCTTGTACATCTAGTTTGTCGAGCCCTGCTGAGGGGTACAGTGCCCTTCCCTGACAACCAAGGGGATCAGTCTGAGAGATTCCCCACACTCCCTCTGTCTTCCCACTCTCCTAGAGCATAATATGCAAAGCTTCTTTAGCTCCCTGCAAGTAGCTAACATATAATATTCTAGGCTAGAGTCATTCAATAATGGAAACTTTGTGCAGTGACAGGTGAGGGGAATGATTTCTTTTTCACCGTGACAGTTGGGTGATGCCAATTCCCAGCACTTTGCAGAGGTTTCATGCCCACATAGTTACCCAAGGGATCTGCTTAGCAACCAGGAACTGCTATGAGGGGAAGAAACCAAAAGTCTCCTCCTCAGCCATAGCATCCTATAGCTACAACTCTGAAATACATATTACTAAGGGAGAAAAAGGGAAGAGGCAGCCCTCTGGTGTAAAGGTTAGCCCCATTCCCAAACCCAGTTCCTGGAGATTCCTCTTATTACCCATGTGAAAAGAACACTCAGAGTTCAACACATCCCAGGGAAAGCTGTGGTTTACTTTCTTCAAACAGTCAAACAAGCAAGCATTTATTATGTGCCTACCATCACTGGAAATACAAACACAAAATTCTATGTAGCCAGTGCTGGGAGCTTTCTCCCTTCCCCTTTCCCCAAATGAATCATGCTCCCTAAGAGAATGCATATCTGAGGCCATCCTTGGGGAAGAACAGATCCAATCTCTTCCCCCTATCCTCTTCCAGCACCTTAGGTGTGGCCAGTGTTTAGTTATTTTTTCAGTCATGTCCTACTCTTCATGACTCTGTTTGGGGTTTTCTTGGCAAAAATACTGGAGTGGTTTGCCATTTACAAAAGAGGAACTGAGGAAGCAAAAAAAAAAATCACTCTAGGTGTAAGGGGACTCTACTCCTTCTTGTACATCTAGTTTGTCGAGCCCTGCTGAGGGGTACAGTGCCCTTCCCTGACAACCAAGGGGATCAGTCTGAGAGATTCCCCACACTCCCTCTGTCTTCCCACTCTCCTAGAGCATAATATGCAAAACTTCTTTAGCTCCCTGCAAGTAGCTACGTATAATTGTTAAGTGATTTGCCAGAGTCACACAACTAGTAAGTGTGTGAGGCCAGATTTGAAGAGAGAAGAGTCTTTCTGACTCTAGGCCAGGCCAAGCACTCTGGTATGGTTGGTAGCTAGCAGACATTGTCTGGAAACTTGGGTCAGTTACATAATCCCACTTAATCTTTAAGAGAGAAACTTCAACATCTGAGTGACAATAAAAGAGAAATGGTGAGACTTCGTCAACTGGAGCAAATAGGAAGTATTTTCTTGGGTGGAAGATACTCTTCACAAGAATCATAGAATTTGAGAGTTTGAGGAGACCTCAACAACCATCTAGTCCAACCACATATGAAAGAAATTTCCACTATAACATATCCAATGAGTGATTATATAGCCCCTGCTTTAAGACTTCCAAGGACGGGAAACCTTGTGTCTCTTGTGAATTTCAAGGTCTCAGCTATTCTTCTTTCTTTGTTGATAGTCTCCATTGTATCTAACTTTGACGATATAAGTAGACAATCTTCTCCCTCCCCTGTTCATTAAAACTCTATTGATTGTATTTGTAAATTATTTGGCAAATAGATTCTTGCTACTCTTTGTTAGGTGTATTCCATCTTTGACCAGTAATCTGTCAAACCTATATTGTAAGAAATCCAGGCTCCATTCTCACACATTAGTGTCTTCACCAGATGTTCACTTTCCAAACTAATTTCTTTCTTCTTGTCTTAAATGGGCAGCAGTGAATCTGTTCCTCACAGTCTTCTGTTTTTACCCCACATCTCATAATCTTTGGCAACACTTTTTGATCTCTTGTGGTATTGCCATTTGTGCCTACGTAAATCACCAGAAATGGATAGTTGTTATCTAACTTGATAAGTCTTGAGGGGTTTTCTATTATGTGTTGGATACCTGCCCTAGCAATACAACAGACTTCTCTGTTGTTGTTATCAGGTTGACAAATAGCTAACTCTGCTCTTGAAGCAGGAAATCACCATGTACTCTACTCTTCTTTTCACCTCTGTCTATAACTGGTTGATGTCTCACCTGACAGCTTCATCTCTGGTAAAGAGACAAAAAGAACTGCAGTTACCCTGCCCAGACCTGGAACTGGTGAGCAACAGGTTTCTTACCTTCCTAGCAACCTTTTGTGTGGTCAGAGACCTGCAGGAGAGGTGACAAAGAAGAGCTTCACTCTTAAGGGTTCCCTGGGCTGGTAATGTAATAGTACATTTGGAGCAAGTGTGGCCAGTTACAGGGTTTTTGTTTGCTTTTCAAGGCTTTTGGTTTTTTTTTCCCTTAGTTTTTCAAGGAAAATTTCCTTTTGAATTGCACGTTTACTAGTAGGGAGTTAGCCTCAAAAGATCAGAGGATACCAGCATATATTTTACAAGTTTCCTGGGTCCAGGAGCCAAAAAAACAATCCATCCATTCATCATCAAGCATTTGTCAAGTATTTACCATGTGCCAGTATAAAGATACAAAGGCAAAGCAAAGATAGTCCTTGTCCTCAAAAAGCTTGCATTCTAACAGAGAAGGCATGTACTAAGTAGATGCATAAGAGATATTTACACAATAGATAAAGGACAACCTTGGAGGGGAGGGATTGGTGGTGCTGTGCAGGGGGACTGAGAAAGGCTTCTTGTAGAAGGTGACTTATGAACCTTGAAGGAAATTAGCAATTCTAAGAGGCAGAGCTGATGGAGAGCATTGCAGGCTTGGGGGCCAGCCAGCACAAAGGCTCAGTCAGAGACAGGAGATGAAGCAACACATTTGAAAAACTGCAAGTAGGCTCCTGTATTGGGATTATAGAGTATATAAAGGATGGTCATGTGTAAGAAGACAGGAAGGATAACAAGAGGCTAGGTTGTGAAGAGCTTTAAACATCAAATGCCTAATGGTAGCCATCTTGGGGGAGAGGGGAAAAAAAGGGAAAAAAAAGAAATTTACGTGATAACTTTATTATATATTTAAGAAGAATAGCAGGTTGTACATAATAGATTTGCAGTTTCATGTGCAATCATTTTTTAAATTATACTATGTTATGGAAATGCTTATTTTATTCCATAAATTAAAAATAAAATAAATAAAAAATAAATAAAAATAAATGGCAAGCAAAGGAGTTTATATTTGATCCTGGAGGTACTTTAATATAAAATTCCATTTAAATTTGGGTTCAGACTAGAAGTAAATCTCATTAGAATTCTCACCTTTTACATCTAAAGTTTCACCTAAAATACTCAAAGCTATGTCTCACCGACTTAAGTACCTAAGAAGTGCCTTGCACAGAATGGGAGCTTAATAAACGATTGTTGAACTGAATTAAGCAAGCAAGACCATACCATAATTTTTTGACATTTTTAACATCTCAGAAGGCAGACTAGAGAGGTCAGTGCGAAGGCGATGTTGAATTTAGGGGGTGGGAGTGGAGGAAAGGGGAAGAGAAAGAGCATTTATTAAGTATCTGTTCCAGGCACTGTCATACACTACTTAATGTTAGTGTTCTTGTGAGGACCTAATTCCACCTCTTTGGGCCTCAGCTTCCTCATCTGTGAAATATAGACATTGGATTAGATGAGCTCCAAGGTACTTTCCAAATCTAAATCTAGGTATGGTCCATGAGATCTATTTCCTATTGATGTAATACCCTCTTGGAGCCAAGTTACCCCTGTAGCCTTCAGACATGGAGGATCTGGCAATACTTTTCTCAATCCTCATCCTTCTTGACCTCTCTACAACATTTGACTGCTAACTACCCCTCATCCCCTGGATGCTCCTCTCTGGGTTTCCATGTCTCTGTTCTCTCTTCTTTCTCCTTCAACCTGCCTGATTGTTCTTTCTCAGCCTCCCTTGTTTGATCTTAATCATACCCACTAACTATGGGTGTACTCCAAGGCTTTGTTCTGGGTCTTTTTCTCTTTTCTCTCTATTCTCGCTCTCTCTTAGGGATCTAATGAGCTTCTGTGGGTGCAGTTATCATCTCTATGCAGTTGACTGCCAGGTCTTTCTATTCAGCCCCAGTCTCTCTCCTGAGTACCATATTACAAACTTCTTATTGGACATTTTGAACTGGATGTCATATAGGACATCTCAAACTCAATGTATCCAAAAAGGGCTCATGATCTTTCCCTGCCAAACTCACTCCACTTCTGAATATCTTTATTATTGTCAAGGGCACTATCATCTTTCTAGTTACCCAGGTTCACAAGAGATCTTTCATCTCTTTTCTCTTATTCCACCTATCCAGTTAATTTCCAAAATCAGATAGAGTGTCAGGACTGGAGGCAGGAAGACTCATGTTCCTGAATTCAAATCAGGCCTCAGACACTTACTAGCTGTGTGACTCTGGGCAAATCACTTAACCATATTTTGCCTCAGTTTCCTCATCTGTAAGATGAGCTGGAGAAGGAAATGACAAACCACCCTAGTGTCTTTGCCAAGAAACCCCAAATGGGGCCAGGAAGAGTCAGACTTGACTGAAAAATGACTGAACAACAAATTGTTTCTTTCTAATTTTTCCCATCTGTTTCTTTCTCTCCATTTATACAACCATGACCCCAGTTCAGAGCCTCATCACCTTTTGCCAGGACTATTACAACAGCCTCCTTGCCCCAAAATTCTCCCCACTATAATCCATCCTCCTCTTAGCTGCCAGAGTGATTTTCCTAAAGTGTAGGTCTGACCATACTGTGCTAACATGAGACTGGGGAGGGCTAATGACTCAGCAGCATGGAGGAAATGATGAGTAATTTAATGAATCAAAGCTCTGTTTGTGCTTCTATTATGTGACATG
Source organism: Phascolarctos cinereus (assembly GCF_003287225.1). Classification (NCBI taxonomy): domain Eukaryota; kingdom Metazoa; phylum Chordata; class Mammalia; order Diprotodontia; family Phascolarctidae; genus Phascolarctos; species Phascolarctos cinereus. The sequence continues at coordinate 322,167,124 of NW_027555847.1, forward strand.
ATTATATGTTGTCTTTGGTAAGAAGAAAAATCCTATGATTATTATAACAATGTGCAAAAATATTGACAGATCTGGTTATTTCCTACTTGGACAAATATGAAATTTACAAGTACTTATGGAGTTTGAACACTTTATTCTAGATCTGTCAGCTTTTAGACCTTGGGCAAATCACTTTATGTCAGTTTCCTCACTGGTAAAATGAGATCATTGGACTGGATGATTTACAAAACCTTTTCTAGCTCTGTGGTTCTTATGGTCTAGACTACCTCTAAAAGAGAAGTAAGAGATTTTAGTTCAAAGACAAAAAGGATTCTTATTGATACCTAAAATATAAGCATTATGCTAATTGATCTCACCCTACTGATTCATAGAAATTGCAAATCACAGGTCACATAATCTAGCTTTATTCTGCCAATGGGAAAATTGAGGTCCATAGAAGGGACTTATCTAGGGTCACATAGCAAGTACCCTCATATCTGGTGCTCTTTATACCACAACAGAACGAATTCCTGACATATAAATATGTTGAACGAGCTGTCAATTAACAATCTCATGGAAGAATTTCAACATGAGACTAATAAGAAAACCTACCTTTACTTCAATGCTTAGTGAAGCTTCTTCTGTTTTTGATGGAAAGGACTTGAGATCAGTGTTTTGCAGTTGTTTCTGTTTTGCAGAAAGTATAGTTTTCCTTCCTTGGTGCTCATAGGAAGGAGGATGGAAATAGATGTTGGAGAGGAGAAAAACAGTGAATTAAAGGCAGATGCCTGAAAAGAAGAATTTTTCACTAGTTATCCTTTATATCCTAATGAAGTCCTCTTCATGTGACCAGAGAACACAGTTTTTCTCTTTAAAATCCAAAGTAGGGGCGGAGCCAAGATGGCAGAGTGTAAGCAGTGACTTGCTTGAGCTCTCCTCCAAACCCCTCCAAATACTCATAAAAAATGGCTCTAAACAAATTCTGAAGCAGCAGAACCCACAAAAAGACAGAGTGAAACAAATTTCCAGCCCAAGACAACCTGGATGATTGATCAGAAAGGTGTATCGCACCGGGCTGGGAGTGCAGCACAGCACAGCATGGGAGCGCAGGCTGCAACGAACCTGGAGCAGGCCTCAGAGGAGTGAATCACGGGCAGCTGTGGAGGTTTCCAGACTCCTCAACCCACTAATGCCAAAGACAGCTTAGAAGGTCAGTGGGAAAAGTCTGTTTCTGTGGTGCTGAGAAGGAAGGGGGGTCTCAGCTCCATTCCCCAAGAGCTGGCCCTGGGGGGGGCAGCTGCTTCCCGAGCTTCTGGCCACAGACTGAGGGGGAATCCAGTGGCTGATCAGAGAGGGATTGCAGGGATCTCTTTGCCAGTGCTGAGGCAGGAATCTCTTGCTTTGCCCGTGTTTGGATCTGGGTCACAGTTCTGGGTGGCGGTGCTGGGGTAAGGAGGAATGCTGGCATGGTGGAGCTTGTAGTGGCTGTGGAGAGGAACCCCTCCTCACAGTTACAGGACAGAAAGGAATACTTGTGGTCACAGGCCAGGAAAGGAGTAAACACCTCCCCTTATCATACCACCTTGGAAGAACTGAAAATTTACAGGTCCCTACAAGTATCTCTGAAAACAGCTGCTACAAACCCCTGAAGCTTGGGACAGTACATTCTCCACATTGGAAGCAGACTCTTACCTTAACAAAGAGTTTAAAACTCAAGTAATTGGCTGGGATCATGAGCAAGCAGCAAAAAGAGTCAGACTATATTATCTTACTTTGGTGAAAGAAGATCAAAATATACAACCAGAAGAAGACAACAAAGTCAAAGCTCCTACATCCAAAGCCTCCAAGAAAAATATGAATCAGTCCCAGGCCTTGGAAGAGCTCAAAAGGGATTTTGAGAAGCAAGTAAGGGAAGTAGGAAAAACTGGAAGAGAAATGAGAGTGATGCAAGAAAATCATGAAAAACAAGTCAACAGCTTGCTAAAGGAGACCCAAAAAAATACTGAAGAAAATAACACCTTAAAAAATAGCCTAACCCAAATGGCAAAAGAGGTCCAAAAAGCCAATGAGGAGAAAAATGCCCTAAAAAGAAAAATTGGCCAAATGGAAAAGGAAGTCCAAAAGATTACTGAAGAAAATACTTCCTTAAAAATTAGAATAGAGCAATTGGAAGCTAGTGACTTTATGAGAAATCAAGACACTGTAAAACAAATCCAAAAGAATGAAAAATTAGAAAACAATGTGAAATATCTCATTGGAAAAACAACTGACCTGGAAAATAGATCCAGGAGAGAGAATTTAAAAATTATTGGACTATCTGAAAGCCATGATCAAAAAAAGAGCCTAGACATCATCTTTCAAGAAATTATCAAGGAAAACTGCCCTGATATATTAGAACCAGAGGGCAAAATAGAAATTGAAAGAATCCACAGATCTCCTCCTGAAAGAGATCCCCAAAGGAAAACTCCTAGGAATATTGTAGCCAAATTCCAGAGTTCCCAGGTCAAGGAGAAAATATTACAAGCTGCCAGAAGGAAACAATTCAAGTACTGTGGAAACACAAGACTTAGCAGCTTCTACATTAAAGGACCGCAGGGCATGGAATATAATATTCCAGAGGGCAAAGGAGATAGGATTACAACCAAGAATCACCTACCCAGCAAAACTGAGTATAATCCTTCAGGGGAAAAAATGGTCATTCAGTGAAATAGAGGACTTTCAAGCATTCCTGATGAAAAGACCAGAGCTGAATAGAAAATTTGACTTTCAAATACAGGACTCAAGTGGAACATGAAGAGGTAAACAGGAAAGAGAAATCATAAGAGACTTATTAAGATTGAACTGTTTACATTCCTGCATGGAAAGATGATACTTATAACTCATGAGGCCTTTGTCAGTATTAGGGTAGTTGGAGGAAAAAAATTATATGTATGTATATAGATAGATAGATAAATAGAATGATAGATAAAAGGCACAGGGTGAGTTGAAGATTAAGGGGTCATATCTGGAGAATAAAATTAAGGGATGAGAGAGGATTATACTCGAGAGAAGAAAGGGAGAGGTAGAATGGGGTAAATTATCTCACAAAAAAAAACAGAAAAGAAAAGTCTCTTACAGTGGAGGGGAAACAGGGGAAGGTGAGAGGGAATGAGTAATCTTATTCTCATAGGATTTGGCTTAAGGAGGGAATAACATACACATTCAATTGGGTATGGAAATCTGTCTTACCCTACAGGAAAACAGGGGGAGAAGGGGACAAGAGAGCAGGGGGATGATAGAGAGGAGGGCAGACTGGGAAAGGGGGTAATCAGAAGTAAATACTTCTGAGGAGGGACAGGGTCAAAAGAAAGAATAGAATAAATGGGAGGGCAGAATAGGATTAAGGGAAATAGAGTTAGTTTTTCACAACATGTCTACTATGGAAGTTTTTTCATAACTTCACATGTACAACTTATATTGAGTTACTTGCTTTTTCAATGAGGGTGGGTGGGGAGGGAGGAAGAGAGAAAATTTGAAACCTAAAGTTTTAAAAACATATATTTTTAAAAAAAGTTTTCACATGCTATTGGGAAATAAGAAATACAGGAAATGGGGTACGGAAGTCTATCCTGCCCTACAGGAAAATAGAAGGGGAAGGGGATAAGAGAAGGGGGGAGAGAAAGAAAAGAGGACGGACTAGGGGAAGGGATATTCAGAATGCATGCCATCTTGGGTGGGGGAGGGTGAGAGGGGTGAAAATTTGGAACTCAAAAACTTGTGGAAATGAATGTTGAAAACTACAAATAAATTTATATTAAAAAAAATAATAAAATCCAAAGTAAAGGTTCACTTTTCTCCTTTTCCCCTGGCTATTTTGAGGAGTTAGTTATGCTGCATATTCATGGAACTCAGCTCAGAATCCTTTCCCTTATGTAGCAGATGAGTAAAGACTAACATCTCTATTTTACCCTATGGAAAATTTTTCTCTTAATCACTACATTTCCCCCTCTTACCCACTCCTCTAGAACAAATACTAAGAGGCAAACAAAAGTCAGCTGATTTTTATCTGGAGACAAAACCCATTACAAAGACACAAGTAGCAAATAAACATGGTTTTAAAAAAGCAGGAAATTTCAAATGAGTAAGAAATGCCAGTTCACAAGGCAGTGATGAGGAAGGCAGAAGGAGGAGGGGATAAATTGACTAGGTCTCACCAATGCCCCCAGAGTAAGCACATTCAAAGCAAACAACAAATATGTGCAGGTACACCATTCCTTAAGCAGATCAGATTGCCAAACAAGGCTTGAGTCTTCATGGTTTTAATTGATCCTATAATCAATCCAGAGAATCCTCCACTTGACATAAGCTATTATTATTGATGTACCTTTCTCCACAGAGCTCCCAAAGTTGGTGAATTCTCCTCTTTTGCATGACTTCCATCTACCACCATCAACTTCTCCAGCTGGAAAAACTACACTTCCCAGTAGCCCTTGCTCTCAGAGAGGGCTACACTAACTTAGAACTCAAATATCAATGGTAGGAAGTGGACCTTTGTCTCCTCTTGAGCTGTTAAAATTCCAGTGTATAATTATCATTGGTGTGGTTAGGTAGCACAGTAAATAAAGCAACGGTATGGCCTCAGACAAATGTGGCCCTGGACAAGTCACTTAACCCTATTGCCTCAGTTTCCTCATCTGTAAAATGAGCTGGAGAAGGAAATGGCAGACCACTCTAGTATCTTTGCCAAGGAAACTACAAATGGGGTCATAAAAAAATCAGACACAACCACAAAATTACTGAACAATAACAAAATGATAATTACCATCAATTGCTAATGTGTTTCAATGTATTTGTGGTCTCATTGATATGGGTATTCCTTCCAATGGTGCAGATGGCAACCCATCCATGCCTTTTCATCTCACTCTAGGGGACTTGTCCATGTCCTCCTCTAAGTCCTGATGGGAAAATCCACCCAACATTTTAGGGAGAATACTCTAGGTCTCTTAACGTTGTATGATTGCTAGTACTTTCTGTAGCTGCATAAAATTTACAAAATAAAGCATGAATTGGAGAAGAACTAAAATAGCCAGTTCACATTTTTCTGTCAAACTTTCCCCAAAGCATTTTAGTCTAAAAGATTTTGTTGTTGTTGTTGTTGATGATGCTGCTGCTGCTGCTGCTGCTGCTGCTGCTGATGCTATCAGGTAGCCAGTCACTAAGTGTTCTGTGTGAGGGTAGTGTGCAGACCATAGGGTGGGCATTACAGACAACCTAAATGGAATACATCCTTTTAGGGTTCAGGCCAAGAAGATGCAATTTGATGGCAGCAAATGTAAACTCTGACACTATTTATTTTTATTTGTACAAATGCTGGAGATATGAAAAAGACCTGGAGGCTTTAGTGAACTGCAGGGTTAATGGATTTCAATAGTTGTTTGTGGCTGCCAGAAAGGCCTTAAGCTTGTAGTAGACTGAATCTGATTCATTCAAGGACTTTAGTAGTTTAGATCTCACGTGGAAATGAAATGAAACATTGGCAGTCCTTTAACAATTAACAAAAGGTTGACTTAGCCATAGCTTAGAAAGAACACTTGAAAAGGATGTTGCAATATTTAGCACAGCCCACCTTCTCTCCATATGGAGACAGCTCTGGTCAGTGGGGCATGGTGCCATGTCTCCAAAAACCTTGGAACATCTGCCATGTGATATTCTCTGGGATGTGCCCCCCTTGTCTCCTCTGACACTGCTACCACCCTGTGCAGGCCCTCATCACCTCACAGCTGAACTGTTGCAATAGCTGCTGGTAGGTGTGTCTGGCACAAAGTCTCTCTCTACCCCAGTCTCTCTCTACCCCAGTCCATCCTCCACTAAGCCACCAAAGTGATTTTCCTAAAGCAGAGGTCCAACCATAACAGATTGCCTATCCAATAAACTCTAGTGGCTTCTTATCACCTCCAGGATCAAATATACCCCCCCTCATTTTACAAATGAGGAAACTGAGGACTGGAGAGGTTAAGTGACCAACCCAAAATCACATGGCTAGTTAGTATATAAGTCAGGATTCAAAACTGAGTCCAACACCCTATCTGCTATAGCACAGTGTCTCAAAGTTTCTGGTCTCCTGAAGGGACTTTAGAGTACATTGCATAAGGATTTTAGGCTTTTAAGCTTCCTACTGAGTGTTTCTGGTTATAGCTGTGTGGTGTATGGGTAATCAAGTCTAGAGCCTGATCTTACAATGAAAAATTTTCTAAGGTACCTTGTGCCTGGCCTAGCTGTGTGAGCAATTATTGTTGTTTTTGTTTAATTGTTTCAGTCCTGTCTGACTCTTTGTGACCCCATTTGGGGTTTTCTTGGCAAAGGTACTGGAGTGGTTTACAATTTCCTTTTCCAGCCCATTTGACAGATGAGGAAACTGAGGCCAACAGGGTTGAGGACTTGCCCAGGATCACATAGCTACTAAGTGTTTAAGGCCAGATTTGAACTCAGGAACCTGAAGATGAATGAGACACAGAATAGCCCATCTGACTACAGCTTCTAAAGGCCCATCTCAGGAAGGAAGGTGGTATAGTTGACAGAACACTGGACCTGCAGTCAGGAAGACATGACTTCAAACCCTGTCTCAGACAATACTAATTTGCGACTCGAGGCAAATCACTTAATCTCTCTCAGCCTCAGTTTCCAAAACAGTAAAATGAGGATGATAACAGTACTTACTACACAGGATTGTTTGTTCCGTGTCCAAGACTGGCTAAAGTTATGCCAAGAGACATTTGGGTATTTGCTGGTAGTACACAGGATAACCTATCGTTTTCCCTCCAGGAGTGGGGAGGGAAGGGAGATTAGCCAGCAAAGTATACCCAGCTCTGCCCAGTGCCAGGTGGTACATTGGTAACACAATTACCCCCAAAATCCAGTGAGCTGCCTTTCCCATAAAACTCTGCTTTATGGTCTTACAGAAAAATGTTCCCATCCACTGGGAAGTAGTAGTTCCCAAACACACAATAATTTCTTGTGATTTCTTAAATCATTTTTACCTTTGAAGTAATAGCTAGGGTTTACATAGTGCTTTCAGATTTGTAAAATGCTTTATAAATATTATCTCATTTATTCTTACAACAACCCTGGGAGGTAGGTTCTGTTATTATTTCCATTTTAGGGTGATGCAGTGGATAGACTGGAGTCAGGAGGACCTGAGTTCAAATCCAGCCTCAGATACTTACCAGAAGTGTGACCCTGGGCAAATCACTTAACTCTGTTGGCTTCACTTTCCTCATCTGTCAAATGAGCTGGAGAAGGAAATGGCAAACCACTCCAGTATCTTTGTCAAGGAAACCCCATATAGGATCGTGAAGAGTTGGACATGACTGAAATGCTTGAATAGCAAATATAGATGAAGAACTTGAGGCAGACAGAGATTAAGTGACATGCACAGGGTCACACAGTAAGATTCTGAGGCTGGATTTGAATTCGTTCCTGAATCCTGGTTCAGAATACTACCCACCTAGCTGGCTGACAGTAGAAAGGGGGTGGGAGGAGAAGGCAGGGATCATGGTAGATAGAAGAGAAAGTGATTTTTAGATTTGAATTTTATTCTCCATTATGGAACAGATGGTGCCTTTTCTCTCTTTCTTTTTTTTTTAAGTGAGAGATGAAGAGCCAAGAATGAGTCTACAGGCTTCTGGTTTTTTTTCCTAGATCATCTCATTCAACTCAACACAAATTTGTTTTTTCACCTGCACAAATGTTCCTATTTTGCTGATTCAGATTGCAGAGAAAATTCACCTTTCAATTGAAATTTGTACTAATGAGATCTTTGCATTAGCCTGATGTTGCCTGTCTTCCAGATCCCATCATCTCTGGGCCTGCCCACCTGTTATCCTCTCTGGACAGGGAAATGCAAGGAGGCATCATAAAACTAAGCAAGGCCAATGTTAGAAGTAAGACCATGCTGTTAGAAGAGAGGCCCTTTGTGTCTGGAAATGTTTGGTAATATCTTCAAGGTGCACATGGGAAGCACCAGCCAGGAGGAATCCAGAAAGGCTTCACTCAATGGTGGCCCTTGAGCTGAGTTTTAAATGACACCAGGAATTCAAAGAGGCAGAGGTGAAGAGGAAGGGCATTCCAGCCATGAGGCCCAGATGGCTCAAAGGCACCGAGATAAAGGATCATGTTTGGAGTCGTGGTGGGTTATGGTGGAGTCCAGTTTGGCTGGACTGCAGAGTGCATGAAGGTGCAACAAGGTTGGAAAGGTAAGTTGAGGTCAAGTTATAAAAAAAACACTACCAGCTGGGAGGATCAGGAAAGGCTTGAGCTGAGCTTTGAAGAAAACTAAGGATTCTAACAGGTAGATACAGGGAGGCAGTGAATTCTAGGCATGGCCAAAGGTAGGGAAATGGGAGATCGAAGGAACAGTGGGAAGGAACAGTCAAAGGGCAATTTCACTGGATGGTGTGTCAGTGTAAATAGCAAAGCACTGGATTTCATTAAAAATATTGATCGTTGATGAAAATTTGTATGAGTTTAAATGTCACCTCCATCAGAATTTATACAATCTGTGTTCTAATTTTATAAGCAACAAATAAGTGAAAATTTCACATTGGAGATTTATTCAAAATGGCAATTTCCATGACACATCATGAGGTCATTACAGATTCAGCCCAATCTCCTACAAAACTGAGCAAAAATACCGTTCTTTTGCTAGGGCTTTCTAGGTTACAAAGTACTATGCAATAATTTATGCAATCATTTTGGGAGGTCTGCAGGGCAGATCACCCCCATCTTGCAGATGAACAAACTGAGTCTCAGAGAAGAAAGAACATTGGGCTAGGTGATTCAGTAAGACCTGAGTTTTGGTCTAAGCTCTGCCCTTAAGTAGTGTGCCTTTGGGTAAGTAAGTTCCCCATTCTGGGCTTTAGTTTCTTCATCTGAAAAATTAGGGAGTTCAACCATATGATCTTTAAGGTCTTTGCAAGATTTAATATTATATGGAAAAATTAAGTAACTCAATCAAAGTTACAATCTAGTAAGTGGAAGAGTTGGGACCAGATCTAAGCCTTCCAGTTACAATTTTTAGGGGCTTCCTACTACATTATCCTGTGACACTGAAGTATGTATGAGATCCGGTATTGCCTTCTGAATAATTTTTTAAAAAAATTAGATTCTTTTCAGAGATATTTTGTAATCTTTAGAGCCAGAAGGGACTTTAGAGATCATCTCTTCCAATTCCATCATTTATGGGCCCTGATAAGTTAAATGACTTTCCCAGAGCTAGAATTCAAAGCTTGGAGTCCAAATCGGTCAGTCAACAAATATTTATTAAGCTTTATGCCAAGCATTGTGCCAAAAAATGGGAATACAGATACAAGAAGAAAGTCAGTCCTTGCCCTGAAGAAGCTTACATTCTAATTAGGGAAGACAACCCAAACAAGGAAGGTAGAAGGAGTTGGAGGAGACAAAGATAGCCAGGATGGGGATGAGAAAGGACAAAGAGCCTAGAAAGGGAGAGGCTACAGGAGGAGAGGGTGTATCCGATGTGTGAATTCCGAGGCTAGAGTAACACTTCAGGATCAAGTGCTAGGCCATGGTAAAGGAAGAATTCTAGAGTTAGAAGGGACTCCAGAGACCATGTAGTTAATTCCATACCCCAAAGGAGTCTATTCTAACATACCCAGAGGGTCATCCAGCCTCAGCTTGAAGACCTCCACCGAGTGGGAACTCACCCCCCCATCAAAGCAGTCTATTTCCCTTTGGAGTAGCTCTAATTGTTAGACAGGTTCTCCCAATATCAAGTTCAAATTTTTTTCTTTGTGATCTCCACCCATGGCTCTAGGTTTGTCACTCTGGCACCAAGGAGAACAAATCTAAACCTTCTTCCCTAAGACAATTCTTCAGACATTTGAAAACAGCTATTCCATGCTGCCTGAGTTCTCTTCTTCTCCAAGCTACACATTGCCAGGTCCTTCAACTGATCCTCCTGTGACATAGACTCAAGGCCCTTCACTATCCTGGTTGCCTTCCTCTGGACACTTTCCAGCTTTTTAAACTGTGGTGCCCAGACCCGAGCACAGCACTCCGGATGTGCTTTGACCAAGGTTAAATAAAAGGTTGGTGCAGCTAGGTGGCACAGCAGATAGAGCGTTGGCCCTGGAGTCAGGAAAACTCATCTTCCTGAGTTAAAATCTGGCCTCAGACATGTACTAGCTGTGTGACCTTGGGCAAGTCACTTCACTCTGTTTGCCTCAGTTTCCTCATCTGTAAAAAATGATCTGGAGAAGGAAATGGTAAACCACTCCGGTATCTCTGCCAAGAAAACCCCAAATGGAAAGAGTCAGACATGACTCAGCAACAACAAACAAAACGGTAAGTGACTTGTCCAGGGTTATATAAATAGTAAATATCTAAGGCAGAATTCAAACCTCATGTTTTTCTGACTTCAGGTCCAAGATTCTATTCACTTCATGCCCCTACATGACACCAAGCGCTTCTCTTGACTATCTCCTCCTTCACCCTGAGACCACATCAATGTTTTGGCTGCCCTGGCACGCTGCTGATTTATATGGCGTCTGCGATCCATTGGATCGTAGACCCATTAGTTCCTCTAGACCTTTGCAGATGAACCACGTCTCCCCAGTCTTTTGGGAAGATGATTTTATTTAACCTCTGGTGTAAGACTTTAAGTTTATCCCTGTTACATTCTTTTCTTATTAGACTTGGCCCCAGTGCGCCAATCTGGCAAGTTCTTTTTGTATCATTACTTGGTCACTCTGTTATTTAGTTTAGTATGAACAAAGGCAAGTACTTTTGACTTTTAATAAATGCTTTCAGGGTGTGTCTAAAGGAGAGAAAGAGACTAAGATCTGACTGGGACAGAGAGAGATTGACAGGGCACTGAAGTTGAAGTAAGGACGTAAGGGCAATTACAGGGTGCAGTGGATAGAGCGCTGAGCCTAGAGGCAGGAAGATTCATCTTCATTAGTTCCAATCTGGCCTCAGACACTTACTAGCTGTGTGATCCTGGGCAAGTCACTTCACTTTATTTGCCTCAGTTTCCTCATCTGTAAAATGAGCTGGAGAAGGAAATAGCAAACCACTCCACTATCTTTGCCAAGAAAACCCCAAATGGGGTCATGGAGTCAGACAAGACTGAACAACAACATAAGGAAACTCGGGGTGTCCTTGGATGCTCTCTGATGCTGGTGCCTGCCTTGCAGGTCACAAACTCCAAAATGGCGTCAGTGTTACAGAGAGAGACAAAAACAACCCATGAATTAAAATGCATAAACACACACACACACAAGAAAGAAATGGGTACGTATATGAATTCCAACAACGTCCAGAGCTTTGTGGTTTATGGAGTGAGGGAAGGAATCAAGTGAACAGAGGTGCTGACAGGCCTTTCAGAGGAAGCAAGATCTGTGTGGTGGTTTGAAGGAGAGGGATGTGCTGGCAGAGAGAAGGGCTGAGGTTTTCCAGGGGCTGTCGCTGAAGTCTCTGATCCCAGCTCTGCCCCAAGAGAGTGGTGGGGCACAAAACAATTGAATCTTGTGCTTCCAATCTAAGGACTGCCAGTCCTTATATATAGAATACATACAATAACTTTATAATATAATAGTATATATTGTAATATAACTTTTTCTCTTCAATATGGGTGTTGGAATGCCAAAAAAAGGAGGCTTACAGGGTCATTCAATGTACTTCCTTAAATGCCCAGGCTGCCACCAGAGAATGACTTAGTGAGAGAAGATGAAGTGTCCATGTCCAATGTCAGGATAATGTTTATCTCGCCTCGGACATTTCCTAGATGTGTGACCCTGTCACTTATCCTCTGTTTGCTTCAGTTTCTTTATCTGTAAAATGGGGATAATAATAGCACTTGTCTCTCAGGGTTGTGGTGAGGGTAAAATAAGATAATATTTGTAAAAATGCTTTTTAAACCTTAAAGTACTATGGAATTACGATCACTATCATTATTGTTATTACCATCTGCTTCGGACTACATATCAGAACGAATGGAGGGGACTGGCCTCGTAATTAGAAAGAAGTGGGTTCAGGTTCTGCTGCTGACACATACTATGTAACCCTGGGCAAGTCACTTGGTATTCAAAACAAGAGGCGGGCTCACTGGATAAAACTCTGGACCTGGAGTCTGGAAGGCATGACTTTGCATGACTGCATGACAGGCATGACTGACTGGTTTCCAGATCAATTGCAGATCTGCTTTGTTGGAGGAAGTTTTCACACCAGGAGCTCCTTTTACTGATCTGGACCAAAATATGCATGTCCCTCCCCTCCTCACCCCTAAGGGACCATATCCCATACCCCTTCAAATTCATTGGTGTATTCCTCTAAGGTCCTCCATTTTGGAGAGGGCCCCAGGCCTGCCATCTTTCATTCCTCTTCTTGTCTATGACTCTTACTTTTTTGAACTTTGCCAACATACAGCAGCTGCCTTCTCACCCTGGAACTTGTCTCTGTACCTGTGGCCTTCTCATCCTGGAACATCCCTTTGACTCTATTGCCCCCTTGTCCCGTTAGTAAAGTTCCTCTGAGGGTCTCCATTTTTTGGAAAGGATGCCCCTACTTCATTTTTCTCTTGGTTCTGCTTCTGACACAGGACTTCACCACCATGCCCTCAAGGCAGTTCTTTCACCCCTTCCCCTTCCTCTTTCCAGCTCCCTTCTATCTGGTCTTCCTCCTTTAGGATGTAGGCTCCTTGAGGCCAAGCGCTATCTTTTTTTGTTGTTTGTTTGTATTTGTATCCCCAGCACATAGTTCCTGGAACAAAGCAATTTGTTAACAAATGTGAACTGACACCAACTGAATTTGATCACCTTCCATTCCTGTCCTCCCAGGTCTCAACTGTAATACGAGTGCAGTGATCTTCCCCAAGGGTGGCAGCATTTCAATAGAAGCACTCATTTCCTCTTTACTGGATCTGGTTTGTCAATCACTTGCATAAGTTTGGGGAATGAAGGGACAACATAAGTGATATAGCATTCACCCCCTCCCTGGTTCCCTAAGCATAGGAGGTACAGGAAAGTGCTTGGGACTCTGCCAGCATCTGTGTTTTCAAAACCAAACATCTGGGAAGTGTGGGCTCAACTCACACTTGGGAATGACACAAAAAATGATGCTTGGAAGTCTTGTTTCTGGGATCCTTGGGTTTCTTGTCTGACGACTGTCCCTGCTGAGTGGGAGGTGGAAAGTTTTATGATCAAGCCCTCTGGTATTTGGGGGGAACTACTTTTTATCCTCCAAGTTGATTTATGCAATTGTGAACTTCTAAACCACCCCCTTCTTTCCATGCCTACTGTCAAAGACATCCTTCTTCTCTTGGGAAATCTATCTTTTTTTTTTTTGCCTTCAGCTGAGAGATTTTAAAATTTAAGTTCTAGAGTTTGTTGTGTGAGGCATCTCATGCTGTCTTATATTGCTTCATAAATATGATTCTGAGACACTAAATTAGATCATGATGCTCTAAAATAGAGCAGGCTTCAGGGACACAGGTCTCTCCCTGTTCCTTTCCTTCTTGTCTAGTCTCCCCTCAGTCTCCTTGGGTGGTTTACCCTTTCTCCTCCTGCCCCTTAAGTGTGGCTGTCTCTCAGCCTTTCATTCTCAGTCTTCTTTACTCCTCCCTCTACACTCCCATTCTTCATGATTTTAGCTGCTCTTGTAGCTTCAATTATCTCCTTTATACAGATGATCTCCCAGTTTAATCTCTCATTATTTCAGGCAAATCTCAAGCCTGCAATTTACAGATCAATTGCAGATCTGATTTGTTGGAGGAAGTTTTCACCTCTGGAGCTTCTCATGGTGATTTGGACCAAAATATACCACAAACACACAGACACACACACACACACACACACACACACACACACACACACACACACACACATCCTGAATGACCCTGTCCAATACCCCTGCAAATCCATTTAGAGACCAGTCTAGTCCTGATCTCTCCCTGGACCCTAATCCCATCTCTAACTGCCTGACTTTTCTATGGGGGTACCCCTCCAGGTACCTTAACATCAATGCCTCCAAATTTCAATTCATCACCTTTCCAGGAATAAAATCTCCTCCTCCTCCTAATTTATTTCAGTTGATGGTACCACCATTGTTCTTGGTCACTCAGGCTCCACACCAGGGGTTCTTAACCTAGGTTCCACCATGGATAGATTTTAGGGGAGTGTCTGTGAACTTTGATGGGCAAAAATTATATTTCTATTTCAATATAATTGGTTTCCTTTGGATCCTATTGTTTTATTTTATGCATTTTAAAACATAAGAAAAGGACCATGAATTTGGCCAGATTGTAAAAAGGTTCATGACCCCCCAAAAGGTGAAGAACTCTTGCTCCAATCCTTGGAGCCTGTTTCAATCTTCTTTATCTCCTGTAACCTATCAGTTACCAAACCGTCTTTTCTAATTGTAAAGCATCTCTTTCATCCATCTCCTCCACTCTGCTCTCACTGAGGTTTTTATTCCAAGCCCCATCACTTCTCACCTGGACTGTGGTAATCAACTCCTAATTGGTACCCGTTCTTCTCTCTCCAATTTAATAAATGTTTCATTAGTCTCCACTCTATGTAAGGAATTGTGGAAGAGGCTAGGATTACAAAGACAAAACCTAAACAACCCCTTTCTGCTCTCCAGAGCCCTGCTTGTAGCTTAGATTCCACTTCATACTGCTGCCCAAATAATTCTCTGTGTTCAACAACCTTCCAATCACAACACTCAAGAACTTTCAATGTTTCCCTCTGGCCTATAGGATAAAATGCAAACTCCTTAATCTAGAATCAAAGCCCTCCATGATCTGACTACAACTTACCTTGGGGGCCTTATTTCATACTGCTTCCCTTTCTTCCACTCAGTGGAGTGTAAGATCCTTGAGGGGAAAGAAGATTTCATTTTCTCTTTGTATTGCCTGGTATAATGCCTTGCCCAAAGTAGGAACTTAATGAATGCTTTTTGAGTTGAATGTACTCTAAGGTTCAACCCAAATGGATGATGACCCCAATCTCATTCTGGCCTTTACTGCCTCTCATACATTCCACAGATCCTACATCCCATGACTGTAACCAGACTGTAACTAGGGCAGGACAACTGAGTTTTTGATCCAGGGTAAAGAATTGAAGGGGCAGCAAGTGCATTGGATAGAGTACTGGCCCTGGAATCAGGAGGACCTGAATTCAAATCAGACACTTACTAGCCGTGTGACCATGGGCAAGTTACTTAACCCTCTTTCCTTCAGTTCCTTATCTGTAAAATGAGCTGGAGAAGGAAATGGCAAATCACTCCAGTATCTTTGCCAAGAAAACCCTGAATGGAGTTATGAGGAGGCAGACACGACTGAAACGACTTAACAACAATGGGATTGAAGTGGGTACTGACAATATGTGTACATTTTTAGTTAGCATCATAGAAACAACTGAGATCAGTACCTGGTTAGCAAGAATAAATAGTTGTCAGGAAGCTGCCAGATGGTAGGAGTCCTCCTTTCTCTCTAATGCCCTCCCTCCCTTCCCTTGTCACTTGTGGCAGCTTTCCCAACAGCAACAATGAAGTGTTCCAGGGTTCCTCCCCAACAACCAAATTTGCCTTTAAAAGTCCATTTAAATGTTCTTTCCAAGGCAAACTTCAGAAAATATGCCTAGGGAAGGCAGTATCAAATGCATATTCAAATAAACTTTTTAAGACAAGTTCAGTCACTACAATTCTGAATCCTGGATCAAAGCCCCAGTTGCCCCACCCTAGTTCCAGTCTGGTTACAGGCATGAGATGCAGGGGCTTGTGGAATGCATGGAGACAGATGCCAGAATGAGACTGAAGAACAGCTAATAGTCCAGTTTGGTTGGAACTTAGAGTTCATTCAATTCAACTCTCCTCCTTTAAGTCCCAGCTCACTTGCTACCTCCTCAGTCAAGGCTTTCCTGATTGTCCTCAACTTCAAAATGTGTCAATGTCCTTTGTTCAAATATTTCCTTTGCCCTTTTCCCAGTCTACTAAGATCATATTTATTTGTGTGCACATTTTAAGCCCCTCCATTAGATTGTAACCTACTGAAGGCTGAGACTGTATTACTTTTTCATCTTTATATTCCCAGCCCAAAGCATCACTCCCTGAACACAGTGGACATTTAATAAGTGTGTGTTGGACCTCGTTTTGTTGAATTCAGTTAGAACTGGAATGGACCTTAGGGACTGTCTTGTCTAACTCCTCCATTTTAGAGATGAGAAAACTGAGGCTAAGAGAAGTGAAAGGAGAAGGGCCCATGGTCACAGACATAGCTGGTGCCAGAGACAGGTTGAGAGCCCAGGTTTCTTGATTTCCCCTTCAAATGCCCATTCTCCTACAGCACTCTGGTCCCTCCCTAGTCACCCACAACTGTTCACATTTCCCTAGGAGGCTGTTTCCATGAAACTGCCATTTGCAAGCCTCCTCCAGCTGGATCACAGGAGAAAGCTATGTTTTCATACAGGAAGCAGATGGATCCTAGGGAGCCCCTGCCTATAATTTTCAAAGCTAGCATCAGGAGTCTTGAATCTCAAACATACTTCAGTGGGGGAAGGGGGAGGAGAAAAACCCAACTCAGGGTTCAGCAAAATTGGCCAAAGAGCCTTTACATTTGGGTCAAGAGTGAAACTGAGAAGATGCCACACGTGATGTGGGAAAGATTCAGAGGGGGAGAGACAAAAGATAAAGTCTGGATTGGAGAGAAGGTGCATCCTCAGAGTTTCACAGGTCCTAAAGGAATTGGATCAGATGTTCTGGCTGAGGCTGGGACGGAGGTCGTTGAAGTTTTGATTCTCAGAGAACCTGGGGCTCTAGTGTCTAGACCACTTTGTTCATTCTATTTTCCAAGCCTGCTTTTCAAAATGAGAGGCAACTTAATGTAGTGGATAGGGCCAGGAAGACCCAACTTTAAGTCCTATTTCTGACACATTTTGGCTTGAGACATCCCTTAAACTCTTGATGCCACAGACGATACTCTCTAAGCAGTTGTTTATCTGTAACTTGTGGAGGGATTTGCCACAGTAGAAATTCCTCATACTGATGAAACTACGGGTATGAACTGCACATTCTGCCTCCCCTCTACAAAAAAAAAAAAGAATGTTCTAAAATTAGATCAGTTGTTATCTCTTCTAAGATCAATCTAATTTTAGCTTTCTTAGGAGTTGGTTGGATTTTTTTTTTGCTTACTCCTAGGTGAGGCTTTCCCTTTGACTCCCTCCTTATTCCCCACCTTGCCAAGCAGTACCCACTTCAGTCTGTCATTTTTGAGAGCATGACAAAAACAACAAGAGGAGGTCAGTTTCATTTAATTCTACTTTATACGAATAAAACCTGATAGTGTGTTTGAACAGCAGTGCCTTCTATAGCCTCAGCTCCCCCCTTCCCCTCTTCCATCTCCTCTCTCCCACAGAATGCATCAGCATCTCAGAGACATGGAGTGCCATTAGAAAGGGTCAGAGTCCCTCTTCTAACAGCAACAGAAAAGGAATAACAATGACCCATTCTGGTTTCCAGTTTCCAGTCAAGCTCTGCCCTGTTTCAGACCTTTTCCCCTTGAAGTCCATCATTGTTACTACAATACAAGAGCTTCCGTGCAGACAGAAAACAAACAGTCCCAAACCCCTGCACCCTTGGGGAAGTTGAGGGTGTTTATGAAGCAAGACACAGTTTCATCACAGGACTGCCCTGATATGTGGTAGAGCTGCCTAATAAAAGCCCAATTTTGTAATCAGTTTTCAGGGAAAATGTACCATGTTCATTGATAGGAACTGGAGCTACCTGCTATTTAAAGATGCCTTCCCTCTCTCCTCACCCCACTCCACTTCTCTTCTCCCCTCCTCCTCTGGGCTAAATCATCTGGCCCACCCCCTCAGCCAGCTATAACTTGGAAAAGTTTCTGCCTCCTTCCTCCACCTTTGAAACACAAATGTGCCTGTCAGTCCAGCTCGTGTGTGTGTGTGTGTGTGCGCGCGTGCGTGTGTGTGTGTGTGTGTGTGTGTGTGTGTGTGTGTGTGCTTATGCATATTACTTTTAATAAGCCATCTAGTGTCTTTGGTTGTGGCTAAGGCTTATAGAAATAGCTTCAGCTAAAATGACCAGCAGGGGAGGAATAAGGCGCACCTTAGCAAGTGCAGAGCAAGGAGGCTCTCGGTTTCTTTCAGTCTCAGCTTACTGATTGACTCAGACTCAGGGCCCACACAGCTCCTGCTGAGAAAAGCTGTGACAACTGAGAGGGTGGAAGAGAGAGGAGGAGAGAGGAGAGGTGGAGAGCAGAGGGAAAAGGAGGGGAGAGGAAGAGAGAGGAGGGGAGAGGAGAGGTGGAGAGCAGAGGGGAAGGGAGGGGACAGGAAGAGAGGGAAGGAGAGAGGAGAGATGGAGAGCAGAGGGGAAGGGAGGGGAGAGGAAGAGAGAGGAGGGACAAAAGAGGGCAGAAAAAGAGAAGGAAGAAGGGAAGATAGAGTAAGAAAGTGGGAGGGAGGGGAGAGGAAGGGTGAGAAGTAGAGAGCAGAGAAGGGGAGAAGGAGGGGAGAAGAGAGCACAGAAGAAGGGAGAGAGGAGAAAAGGGAAAGAAAGGAGGGAGGAGGGAAGAGAAAAAGAGGGCAGAGGACAGGAGAGGTGGAGGTGCAGAAGGAAATCCATGGAAGAAATTGCTGAAGCACAGAGACTAATAGAAGGACAAGACAGCAAAAATGAAACCAGCATTAGCAGACGAAAGACAACCCACCCACCCTGACCCCATTAAACTCTCACTTAATTAGAATGCACAGGGAATGGAGTTGTCACTGAAATATCTGGCTGGGCAAAATGAGTAGAAAACTGTTTTCCCAACACTTGCTAGGTTTGAATTCACTGTCTTTCCTCTGGGCCATCTAATGAACATTGATAAATCTTCCTTGGATGGTTCTGAATCTTGTTTCTGGGTCGTCTTATCCAATTCTCAGTATAGAAGCTGGGCTGAATGTTCACTGAACATAGGTCACAGCTTGAACATTTCTGTTTGTTTTTTAATGGTTTTCCTTTCCTTTAAACCCAGAGTGGAAAGACATACTGATTGATTGAGGTTTTGCTTCACTCAGTAAATTCTTTGAACAGAATATGGAGTAAGTATAGAAGGAGAGGTCGTTATACACATATCAGTATCATATATATCTTGTTCCACCATAAACTCCTGCTCCAACGCTTCATTATGGCATGGAAGTCACCCTGAGCTGCCAAACACTATGCCACTAGAGTGCAAGTTCTACCAGGCACTATCCATTAATAAGCATTTATTAAGCACCTACTATATACCAGGTATATACTAGGGTTATGAGTATAAAGAATAAAATAATCTCCTCTTCACAAGAAATTTGTATTCTGATGGGGAAACAATAAGTATGTGTAAGTATTTACATCAAAAAGTGAAGACAAAGTAATAAAACACAAGGTAGTTTGGTATGTAGGGCAACTAGCAGGTAGAGGATTCAGGAAAGGAAAACCTCATGAAGAAGAGGGATTTTAAGCTTGGGGAAAGGGTCTTTATGAGATGAAGGTGAGGAGGGGGTACATTCTAGACATGTGGGATGGACAGCACAAAGGAACAGAAGGAGGAGTGGAATAAAGCCTTTGAGTACAGTCCTGGCAATAGGACCCCTAACGGGGGTGGGAAGAGGACAAGCATTTATTAAGTACTTCCTGTGTGTCAGGCACTGTGCTAAGCACTTATCAAGTATTATTTCATTTGGTTCTCACAACAATCCTGAGAGGTAGGTGCTATAATCTCCATTTTATAGTTGAGAAAACTGAGGTTAAGTGACTTGCTCAGGATCACACAGCTAGTAAGCATAGGAAGCCACATTTGAACACAGTTCTTCCTGATTCCAGGGCCAGGGATCTAGCCACTGTGCCACCCAACTGCCTATTTAGGCATCACCAATTGGCTGCCTGCTTGATCATGAATTCTTTGCCCACAGCAATCTGCAAAACAAAGAAAAATACAAAATGACTCTCAGTCCTGTGAGGCCCCTTTCTGTTTCTGCAGTAATCGTGTCATAGAGGTGGAAAAGTGGGTAAAGAATATGAAGAAATATATAGTTTTTAGACCACCTAAAGTATTCATTTAATTGTTGGTATGTGTGAGATACTTGTCTAATTCAGTTCAGTTGTTTTTCAGTTGTGTCTGACCCTTTGTGACCCCATCTGGGGTTTTCTTGGCAAAGATACTGGAGTGGTTTGCCATTTCCTTTTTCAGCTCATTTTATAGATGAGGAAACTGAGGCCAACAGGATTAAGTGACTTGTCCAGGGTCACACAGCTAGAGTTAGAGGCTGGATTTGAACGAAGATGAGTCTTCCTGACTCCAGGCTTAGTTAGCACTCTATCTACAGTGCCACCTAGCAGCCTCTCCTTGTCTGTTTATCAAGGAGTCAACACAAATCATATCAATCTTGATATTTTTGCTGTCCATCAGACCAGAAGACAAAAGGAAGTTGCAGCTAAATGGAAAGATGGTTTACTATCTCTCCTTGGCTTAGATAGAAAAATTAAGGAGTTGACAAAGCTGATTTATATCATGTGTCCTAAAGCAACAACAACTGATTATAAATGCATGTGTGTGGGGTGTGTAGTATGTATGCAAATGCATAAATGCATGTATATGTATATATATATACATATGTATGTATATAGGCACACATATTGTGTATCTGTGTATACATATGCATATATGTATATATACATATATGTGTATGTGTATATACATATATGTATATGTATATACATATATATAAAACAATACACATATATATCTCATACCTGACCATCTCTTATTATATTGCTTATGATAAGCATTTTCAAAAAGAGTGCCATAATGATAATTGTAGTTTAGGCACCAACATACGTTGCAGAGGATGAGGAGGTACAGAAATTTAATTAAAAATTTGATTTAAAAGTCTTCTAAATTAAATAGACTTATCATGTAATGTCTAGTGACTATAATATAGAGTTAAGGTGAGAAAGACTTAGAGATTACCTCAACCAGCAAGCACTTCACCTCCTTGCAAAGCTGAAAGAAATGGAAGCTAAGAGCAATACTAGAATATAGTTTGTTAGAATATACGCTCACTTGCAAATATTATGGAAAGTAGAAGATTATGAGTAATATTGCTTCATAAAACAGCAAGAAGCAATTGAGGAGAAACTGAGTCCATGGAAAGCTTAGCAAGAGACCCAATTGAGCCATATCATCTTAAATGTATATAAGGTTAAAGCTAGAAAGACAATAACAGATAGATGAAAAAGTGGAAAAGATCTACAAAGATTTCTACAACAAACTGTTCGTCAATGACAATGGAACTCATAAGTTGGACTCTAACATCACAGTCAGAAGTACTGCAAATGGAAACACAAATGACACTAAAGAAAAGAGGATTGGAAGAGAAGTTGAATTATAATAATTATTCATAAAACAGGTCTGTGTTGAAGAGAAAAACAATTTTGAGAGTACTGAGGGGTTGATTCTGGAGACAGCTGAAAGAGAGGGTGATATTTGATTATTTGAATGAAATCATGGATCTTTTTAAAACTGTAAAATATAAATTATTACTGAAACATCTCTATAACAATTATGATAACAGTTTATATAAATTTCAAGGACATATTTGATGAAAATATGAGAAGGCAACAGGCAAATTTTTGCAAAAGATATTTATAGTGGATCACATCTTTACAGTCACAAAAGACTGAAAAGTACAGAAAATATGAGATACTGTAGTACTTATTATTTTTGAATATCAAAAAGCCTTTGGTTTGGTAGAGCAAAATGCCCCCCCTCCAAAAGCTTTCCTCAAAAAAGTAATACATGTATGTGTCAAAAATTCCTTGAAAGTTATTAAACCAGTGGTGCAGCCACTGAGCATACACACACTAGGATCATCCTGGCATGTTGTAATCATATGATAAATGTTTACAATTGATCACTTCTTCCCTAAACTTCCAAACCTTGCTTTAAAGGGCTACCTGCTGGTGACACTTGGAGTTTCCAGTTGTGCAGACTCCCAGATAGACTTGTAAATACCACTTTACTCCCAAAGACCCATGCAGCCATTTGCCATTCAGAATTATATTATTCACTGCAGTATATTTGCCAAGAAAACCCCAGATGGGGTCATGAAGAGTCAGACATGACTGAAAACGACTGAATAACAACAACAAGGAAAATAAACTTGGGGTTGCTAGAGAGGCAACTCCCTTCCTATTAGAACTATGTCTTCTGAATAATTCTCAGGAATTGTTGTTGTTTTTGTTGAGTCATCTGACTTTTCATGACTCTGTTTGGAGTTGTCTTGACAAAGATACTAGAGTGCTTTGCCATTTCCTTCTCCAGCTCATTTTACAAATGAGGAAACTGAGCCAAACAGGGTGAAGTAACTTGTCCAGTTTCACACAGCTAGTAAGTGTCAGGCCAGATTTGAATTAGGAGATGAGTCTTCCTGACTACTGTCCTAGCACTCTATCCACTGTGCCATGTAGCCGCCCCAGGAATAAGAGAAGGCAAAACCAGGTCCCTTGCTCCCTCTTCCATGTTTTACAGTACCATGATGCTCCACTGGTTTCCTCTGGGACCATAAAAGCAATCCTCTTCCTTTTCCAAGAAGTTAATGCTGCCCAGGAGTGCCTATTCTCTCTGTAGAAGGCTGGCCTTAGTTTCTAGTTCTTTCACCATAAAAAGACCTGCTATAATTTTTTTTAACATATAAAGCTTTTTCTTCTTTCTTTAATAAAAAGACATCATGAGCTGATGTCTTGACTTGCACGTGAATTGGATTTAAGTGAGGCAGAGTTGCACAAAGTCATCAGCCTCACTCTCTCTTCCAGAGTCATCCAAGTCCAGTAACAAGATAAAAGTCAGGACAACTGTTGATGGCCTGGGATGCAGTGGATGATCTTGGCACCTTTGATGTCTGACCATACTCTAAGAGCTCCAAAGCACCTGCTTCAGCCACCTTCATGGCCATTAGAACAGTTCACCTGCAGGATAAGCCATCACCTATGATGTCATTGGTCCTCTTCGAAAAACAGAGGATAAACAACAATAGCAATAACACAATGATGTTTCATTGCATTCATATGCCATGATTTGTTCCCCAGTTAATGGGCAGCATCTTAGCTTCTTTCACTATTAAAAAGAGCTGATATATATATATATATATATATATATATATATATATATATATATATATATATATGTGTGTGTGTGTGTGTGTGTGTGTGTGTGTGTGTATACATATATGTGTGTGTGTATATGTGTGTGTGTATATATATGTATGTATGTATGTGTATATGTATGTATGTATGTATGTATGTGTGTATGTATGTATGTATGTATATACACACATATAAATCCTTTCCTTCTTTCTTTAATCTCTTTGGAGAATAGGCCTAGTAATGGTATGCTGGATCAAAGAGTATTCATAATTTAGTAACTTCTGAGAACAGTTTCAGATTGCTTTCTAGAATGGCTGGACAAATTCACAGCTCCACCAAGAGTAACTGAATGCCCCACATATAATCTTACAGGATGAGTCCCTTTTACGATAAGGCTTCTTGCAAAGTTCAGGAATATAACAAACAAGCAAAAATTTTGCGATGTATGTTACTTATACAAATATTCTTATCTTTACTTAAGGTGACCTATACAGAGAGGCATGCCTTGGGTGGCAATGCGGTACAGTAGTGGAGGAAAGCCCAGCCTCTGGAGTTGGAGGATCTATTCCATCGCTGACGTTGACTACATGTATGACCTTGGGCAAATCACTTAACTTCCCTCGTCCTCAATTTTTTCACCTGTAAAATGAAGGGGTTATACTAGTTGTTTTCTGAAGGCTCTTCCAGGTCTAGATCTATGATCTTATGAATAAAATATGATAAAAATCCAATGCTGCTGCTGATCACATATGTGATCAAAATTCACAGCTGACCTAATAGTCTATACTCTTCCAGATGTGCCCTGGCCCCAGTACATTTCTAGAACATATAAATGAGATTCATAAGCACTCAGAAAAGTTTTCCTACCTATACACATAGAAAAAAAGACAAGTGAATGAAAAATGATGTTTTTCATACCAGGTCAAATAAACCATGGAACTAATTTGTCAGTACAGGTGTCTGAGACAGACATCTTGGATGAACAATGAACAGGAACCAAAAATGAATACAAAAAAGAAGAGTGTCTGGATGGCCCCCAGGAAATTGCTCATTACTTTTTATGACCAGGAACTTCTCCCCAAAGACCCATGTTTTTAATATTAGTGTTCTTCCGCTGGTGTTGTATGACTACAAATCATGGAAGAACACAGTCTCTCCAAAATTACAGTTGTAGGTCAACCAAAGGGTAATACACAATGTCAGGATAGGACTGAGTTGGCTGTGTCATACTATTAGCCAATAATTGTGCAGATGAGTTGGCCTCAAGGATACCAAAAAGATATATGACCAGAAAAGGTGGGTCAGTCATGTAATAAGAGCAATTGAAAGCATGTGGTTGAGAGACAATAAGGCAGCACATAGAATAGCCCTAGAATCAGGAAGACCTGTATTCAAATCCGTCATCAGACACTTGCTAGCTGTTTGACCCTGGGCAAGTCACTTGGCCCCATCTACCTGTTTCCTCATCTATAAAATGGAGATAATAACCACACTGACTTCCCAGGGTTGTTGTGAGGATCAAATGAGATAATATTTGTAAAGTGCTTTACAAACCTTAAAATACTATATAAATACTATTTATCATCATTATTATTAAATAAGAGATAGCTCCTGTAATCCACCAGTAACTACATAATGTGAAGAGATTTGGAAGGAAGGACTCCAGCATGCTGAATGGACTCATTGTGGAAGATTTATGGAAGGACATGGATAAATGTCACACCGGACAAAAAGGTCTGGATGGGTTGCCATCTGCAGTGTTGAGGGAAGTCCCATAGCATTATTGAAGGATGAGAGAGAGAGAGAGAGAGAGAGAGAGAGAGAGAGAGAGAGAGAGAGAGAGAGTGAGAGAGAGCTTTTGTATATATACATGTATATTTAGTTTAATTATTGGAGCAAGTTGATGGCAAGATCAATATAACTAACAAGCCAAAATCATATAAATTTCTTATTGTTGTTGACTTGTCTTCAGTCACAGCTGACTCTTCATGACCATATTTGTCCAGGGTCACACAGTTAAGTGTCTGAGGCCAGATTTGAACTCAGCAAGATGAAGTCTTCCTGACTCCCAGCCCTGAACTCTATCTGCTACGCCACCTAGCTGCTCTAAATGTAAAATTAACCCTTAATTAATAAGCCATACCAGTGGAGAAGATCACTGATGCAGATAAAAACAAACAAAAAACAACAACAGAAAATCCAGTGAACTGGAGAGTATGGCCCTAAGATTACTTCTAATGACTGAGCCCCTGCTAGATATTTCCAGAACATTGCCTCAATTCTTGTGACCCTGCTATAGCTGGACATCATGGATAATCTGTAGGATTGCCAACTAGCTGGGGTTTTTGTTTGTTTGTTTGTTTTATTTTTTTAACCACAGGAGACAGTTGCTAGTAAGTATCTATGACCAGATTAATGTGGAAATAGTCTTCGGGCTATGCTGTCATCCAAACAAGTTACTCAGCTGAATGAGAATTGGTGATCCTGAAGTGGGAGTGGGTATGATGATGCCAGATAGGATAGAGTAGGTGTGGGTGAGGGAGTGGATTGAGTGTTCTAATACTGATGGATTGTGGTCCTCCCACTCAGGGAGCAACTGAGGCACGCATCACCTGGGGAGTGATCTCCAGCACTCCATCAGACTGGTGATCAGTGGAACCCTTCTGTCCTTCCTCTTCCCTAGGTTTTCTCTTGGTACCCTCCTCCATCGTGGCTTCCCCTCACCCCAAGCCGCATCCCCTACACTTTGCTCTCCCTGGTAACCTCATGTCTGTTTAATAATGATGTCAAATCTAATTTAAGCATCTCAGTAGCTGTTTCTTTTATCTTCTCTTGATTAAAGCCTACATACTCTTTTTTAAAACAACCCATAGCCTTCTAGTGTTCTGGGTTTTTTTTTAAATAACTGAGCAGGACATTGAAATAATCTGTCTTGTAGGGTTTCCAGGACTAACCATTATGAACAACAACAATTCAAAAATACAGGTGCCAGCTACATTTGTGGTTATTTTGTTGTTCAGTCAGTTTCAGTCATATCCAACTCTTTATGACCCCCTTTGGGGTTTTCTTGGCAAAGATACTGGAGTGGTTTGCCATTTCCTTCTCCAGATCATTTTACAGACAAGGAAACTGAGGCAAACAGGGGGAAGTGACTTGCCTAGTCCTGAACTAACTATCTGTAACCTTAGCTAAAAATTGGTCTTTTTTCCATGTAATAATAGCCCACATTTGTATGATGGTTTAAGGCTTACAAAATACTTTCTTCATAATAACCTCACAACATAGGTAGATAATACAAGCATCATTATTCCCATTTTATGAAGGAAGAAGCTGAGGTTCAGAGTGTTTAGGTGAAATGCTCAGTCACACAGCTAGTAAGTGGCTGAGGTCAGATTTGAACCCAGAAAAATGAGTTTTCCTGACTCCAGGCATGGCACTCTATCCACTGTGCCACCTAGCTACCCCATTGATGGTTATACTGATCAACAATAAATACACGATTTTAGATGCATTTAAAAAAGCAAACTTTTCATATTGGGACATAGTCTCAGCAATGCCCAACATCCTACAATTGCATTTTCAGGACACAAACCAATTTGATAAGATCCAATAATGATCTCTTTGCTACCCCTCTGTGAGGCTGCATACCTGAATCTCTCCAAGACCTCCTCAAACAGCTCAGCTAGTCAGTCATTCAACTCTGGCCCTGCTACTCAATCAAAGAATCATAAAATTGTAGGTTTAGAACTGGAAGAAATCTTAGAGGTCATTGAGTATTGTAGAAGAAGTAATGGAGGCCCATAAGGATCAAGCAACTTCTCTGAGGTCACAAAGTAATAATCACAGTACTAATAATAGCTACCATTTATATAGTGCTTACTACGTGCCACGTAAGTGCTTTACAACTATTACCTCATCTGATCCTCATAATGACCCTATGAGGTTGGTGTTGTTATTATTCCCATTTTACAGATGTGAAAACTGAAACTAAATGATTTTCCCAGGGTCACACAGTTAGTAAGTGTCTGAGGCCAGATTTGAACTCAGGTCTTCCTGATTCCAACTCTAGTACTCTATTATGCTTTCTAATTACCTCAACCAAGATTCAAAGCCAGGTTCCCTAACTTCTAGGCCATTACACATTCCACCTTGCCAGTGAACCTTGGGCAAATCACTTTACATCTTTGGACCTCAGTTTCCTCATCTGTTAATTGAGGAGGCTGGATCCCAAAGGTCATTGTGAGCTCTTGTGACTTCCCTTCAAGGTGACAAGGTCACCTAAGGACTCACCTCTGGGTTTAGGCTGCTTGCTTCTTCCTCAGAGAGCTCAAGATTCAAAAAGTCTCTTCCAACTTAGTTATTATCCTCAGGAAGATAATCCACCCATACAGAACTAGAGAACTGATCAAAGCGACCATTTAAATGGGGGGAGGTTTTGGAGTCACACCATCTTATCCAGTTACCTGAAGGTGTTATTTCTAGAATCAAAGGAGCAATTTTATTCAGAGAGGCTAACATCATGGTATGGTAGAAAGATCTCTATGCCTGGATTTGAATCTGACCTCAGACACTTTCTAGCTGTGTGATTGAGCATTTCAGCTAAACACTCTGAGCTTCAGCTTCTTCCTTTGTAAAATGGGAATAATGATGCCTGTATTATCTACCTACATTGTGAGGTTATTGTGAAGAAAGCATTTTGTAAGTCTTAAACCATCATAAAAATGCGGACTGTTATTACGTGGAAAAAGACCTGTCTTTAGCTGAGGTTACAGACAGTTGGTCAGTGCCATTTTACTATCAGTGTGCAAGGTTTATGCTACACTTTATGATTTGTCCATAGTCACAAAACTTGCTGCTGCTCTTTGTCCTTTATTCTCAAAGAGGACCATGACATCAGGGAGGTGATGCTATGACATGCAAGTGAATTGGATTTAAGTGAGGCAGGACTGTGCAAAGTCACCAGCCTCACTTCTTTTTCTAGAGCCATCTGGGTCCAGTGGCCAGATACGGATCAGGACAACTGGAGATGGCCCAGGATGCAGTGCGGGTCCTTGGCTTTTTCAAGCTAAGGTCTTTAATAGGTCTCAGGTTGACTGAGGCAACACCCATTAAGTGATTAAGGTTTTTAAAAATGAGGCAAAGAATGCCCTCTTTAAAAAAAAATGATCTGGGAGGGGAAGACTCTAATTAACGATGGAGGTGGGAAATGAACAGCAGGGTTTCCTGCTTCTATGTCCAGCCTCTAGCTATAAAGCCGCACTGCCTCTTGTAGGTGTAAATGCTCCAGGCCTCCCTCCCAGATGTTATCAACTTCAATAATATCTGTGAAGTGCTTAGAACAGTGCCTGGCAAGTGGTAGGCATTTGAAAATGTTTGTTCCCTTCCCCCTCCCCACTTAAGGTTGGGGAACTGGTTCTTCTAGTGGCAAATGTAATTCCATTTCCCTCATTGCCTTCTAGCAATAACTTCCTGTTCTCCTTCAGGCCTCTTCCCCATCCCCAGAGTCCTAAATGGTATAAACACGGTCCACAAAAAATAAACACGGTAACTCAGCTGAATCACATCTTCTTTGTGGTTCTGATTCATAGACGCCAAGGAGTTCAGTTTTGATGATGATGATAATGGTGAGCTCTGCCACCAGAATTTCATAATTCAATTTAATTTTTAAAAATTGATTGTATTTGCCTAAACATTTCTTACTGAAGGGATTGAGAACAACACCAAATAAGAAGACTGTTGGATATCCTCTGTAGAAGGGAAGATGTTTCATGTCCCAAAGACCTGCTTCCTTTAAACGATCTCTGGTTGCATGGAAGGAAATCAGATGTTTGGAGAAAATCAGGAGATTATACAGATCAGGGGTAGGGACATTATGTAGTGGAGCACGGGGGCTGTTAATTGGTGATCGCTTGCTCTCACTACATGACTGAGAGCATTTCATTTTCTGGCCTGTTTCATTTTCTGGTCTCTGATAAATCACTCTGATGATATCTCTCACACCACTTCTTCTGAACAATTTTTTAGTGGGGAAGGGAGGGGAGGGGAGAGCAATGTACAGCAGCCTATTCATACACACCATGTTCCTCTCCATCGCCTTTTGAGTGATTTGCAAAGGAACCTTTTTTTCTATTACTGATTCTTGGTGGCTGTAGGGTGATAGGGAAATAACCATTTATAATAATAATGTTTCACATTTATATAGTTCTTTATAGTTTCTAAAGTACTTTCAGAAACATTGTCTCATTTAGTCTTTATTACATGGGTTATTCTAGAAGGCAGTGGTTCTCAAAGTGTGATCTATAGACCCCTACGAGTTGCCAAGACCCTTCCAGGTTCTCCAGGTCAAAGCTATTTTCATAATAAACATGAAGATATTTTTTGCCTATTAAAATATTCTTCCCTTTTCCAACTCCATAGCTGTGTGAGGCTGGATTTTCTTTGCATCCTTCAACCAAAGTAACATATTGCAACTGATTAAATGTAGAAGCCGATATGAGCATCTAGCTATCTGGCACTAAAAAAAAAAAAAGCATTTGTTGAGTGTCATTGTTCGTCCTTCATTCTTAAAGAGGACCAATGATATCAGGAGAGTGAATGTGTTGACTTGCAAGTGAATTGGATTTAAGTGAGGCAGGGCTGCGCAGCATCATTAGCCTCACTCTCTCCTCCAGAGTCATAGGAGTCCAGTAGCAAGACATAAGTCAGAATGACTGGTAATGGCCCAGCTATTGAGTGACTACTGGTGCTATAATAAGCACTTTATAAATATTATTATCTCATTTGATCTTCACAACAATCCTGGGAGGTAGGTATAATTATTATCTTCATTTTACAGGTGAGGAAACTGAGGCAGATAGGTAAAGTGACTTGCCCAGGGTCACACAGCTAGTAAATATTCAAACCAAATTTGAACTCAGGTCTTCTGATTCTAGGCCCAGCAACTCTATCCACTGTGCCACCTAGCAAACTTCTAGTTGCCTTTGTCCCTTTGGCTAACATTGTAGGATTATGTGTATGGGCAAGTTGCATACTTAATATGTTTCTCAATTCATCCTAGAGGTTCTGCAAAAGAAGCCTGAACCAAGCTCAAATCCTGCTTTCTGCAAACCTACAGGAGACAGGCTGACACTTTAATTAATTAAGCAGCAAGGAAAATCTCCTCTGTGCTTGTATACAAGCTGCACCAAACTGCCAAGCCTTAGTTTGGAAAAGCACTGGGGAAGAAGGAAAGTCTTGCTGGCCTGGGTTCTGAAAAGAGCGTAAAAGGCAAATACTGCTCCAAACTATTAGGGAACAAAACAGCCTCTGAGATTCAGCATCTACTTCTTGAATCTCCTCTTCTCAATCACGACCCCCTGCATCTATATTATTACACAGGCAATCTGCTTTTTGAAAATACATAATTTGTTAAATATAGCAAAATTGTATGTAGTGCCCCTTGGATGAGAGGCCCTTACTCTTTACAGCAGGTGTAGATTTCCTCTTATTGCTTCCTGTCTGCCATGAAGATACCTTTCACTGGTTGCTGACCCAACTGACTCTGGAGTTCCCTGCTGGCCTCAAGGTGCAAGGATGATCCTTTGAGCTCCCAAGGGCCGGTGATGGGGATACGTCATCTTTTAGTCAAGTCTGTGCCTAGGAAGGGAATGCTTCACATTTCTATCTTCTTTCCCTTAGTGTAAGGCCTTGTGAGAGATCAAAGGCCAGCTGGCAGTCCTGCTTCCAGGGCATCAGAGCATAAGGGTTTTAGAGACTGGCTAAAGTGCAAGAGTCACCCACACAGAAAGAGAAACCACTGAGAAGAAAAGAAAAGAGAAGAAAAGAGCCTACTTGGCTTTTATTGGACTGTGCTCAGTGGAGATGAAACATAAAGTAGCTAATGAGCAAAGGCCTCAACAAGGCTTGCCTCTTACTGATTGCAATCACTCGATGATTATTGCTTAGCAGTTCCTTTCTTGTGAGGAAACAAAACTACTTGTTTCATTTGATTCGTTTTTGTTCTCTGAGTACTTCTTTTTTAACCTTTGCTACTGGGAAAGACCCTTCAAAGTAAAGCCAAAAATGGAATTATTCCTCAGGAATCTGAGGCGTGGGTGGAACTGGAGCAGTAGGGAGCCATGTTCCCCAACGGAGGCAACTCCAGAGCAATGAACTGGAGGCAAGGCATGAGGACAAGCAGAGAACAGAGACTGGCAAAGTTGCCAGCCCTGGGCCTCAGCCTGGTATTGCCTGGCTAGCTCCATTGCCAAAAGCAGGACAATTGTTAAGCATTCCCGTCATGGACTATTTGATGTCACCATCTCCTAAAGCCTCTTTCTGATTTTCTCTTGTGAGAACTCAGAGTGAAAATTCCAAATAACTGGTTTCCCATACCCTGAATGTCAGGGGAAGATAAAGGAGAAAAAAAGTTTGATTGTCTGGGATCCACTTAGGCTTGCCTCTTCAAATCAAGAAGTGGAGCAAGTGTAGATGGTCTCCTAGCCTTCTCACTAATTGCTATGCCATCCCAGCAGCTGCCCATCTAGTCCGGCTACTATGTCGCTCATGTCTCTGGTCTGAGCTTCCTCAGTCACCAATCCTAGTCACAGAAGACAGCATATAGAGCACAATACCAGTAACAGCTATGCCCAGCAGTGGCCACATGGCCCCCATCATTATCTTGGCTCCCAGCCCAAACTGAGTGGCCAGACTGGAAGAGGAAGAGTTTGAATCTCAAGGGTAGAGGGTTGAGGAGGGAGGAAACATCCAGGCAGTTCACCCATATAGCAATTTTTCATAGTTCTGTCCTCTTATATATTGTATTTTCTGTGCATCCACCCTCAAATCTCCCCATCTCCATCTTCTAAAGTGATTTGCACTAGAGTGAGAGAAAATAATGGTTACAATCCAAGACAAGACTCCCAATAAGAGCACTGAGGGGTGATCCACAGCATTCATGTTACCATTCACTCTCTTCAAGTCATCATCATTTTTTTCTGGGCTGGGCTCAAGGTGGAAGTATAAATAATAATTCAAATAGATAAGAGGATAATGCATGGTCCTTGTATTTTTCTGAATATTAAAACTCAAGAACAAACACTGAAGCTGAAGGTTAAATATTTTGGCCACATAATAAGAAGACAGAACTCTGGAAAAGACCCCGATGTTGGGAAAGATTGAAGGCAAAAGGGGAAGGAGATGACAGACGATGGGATGGCTGGATAGTGTCATGGAAGCAAAGAACATGAGTTTAGACAGAGTTTGGGAGACACTGGAGGATAGAAGGGGCTGGCACGCTATGGTCCATGGGTTCATGAAGAGTCAGATGCAACTGAACAAATGAACAACAACAGGAAAAGCTGTCCCATGGAGGGGTTAGTCCCGTGGGCTTAGTAAACTGAAGATAAACTTTTTCAGACTAGCCAAGGCAACGAAAACAGACCTAATAAATTTTAAAAGTCAGCCACGAGGTGAATTAGACACCTTTCCCTCTTCCTATTTTTCTTCCTTCGCTCTCGTAAAGAAATAAAATGCTCAATGGTACGAAAACATAGAACTGGGAGTGGAGGTAACAAATAACATCTTGCTTTCCTACCAGTCTTTGTCCTATTAAAAAAATGTTAAAAAAAAAAGCATCCTAGTTGCATCAAGGTTGGGACCTTTCCCATTTACAAAAAGGGGAGGGAGGAAAGCTGAGGTAACTTTGTCATTGCCACACTCATATACCAATTTTGCAATCTTGTCTGTCAGAATGTAGAGTCTCACCTCCAGATACAGACTTGAGGACTTCCAGTATTCTCTGTCTCTGGACGCCTTGAGGCTATGGTCAGTTGTAAACAATATTCTTCAGTAAATCTCATTTGAAGAAGTAAATTTTGTGTATGGGTCCTCTTTTCTTGCCTAGTGCAAATGCTGATTTACTACAAAGCTTCCTCACCTTCCCAAAACAATTATCAATTTATTTTTTCTTTTTAAAAAAATCATTATTTTTAAGATTAGTTTTTTTACATGTGTTCTGAATTCTCTTCTTCCCTCTCTCTATCCCTCCCCCACCCATTGTGAAGGCAAGAAATGTAATATCAATTATACATGTAAAATCATGCAAAACATATTGCCATATAAGCAATATTTTTTTGTTTAAGAAAAAAAAACAAGAAAAATAAAGAGTGAAAAAATTGTGGTATTGCTGAGATAAAGGGTATGCACAGTTTTATAGCCCTTTGGCCATAGTTCCAAAATACTCTCCAGAATAGTTGGATCAGTTCACAACTCCACCAACAGTGCATTACTGTCCCAATTTTCCCACATTCCCTCCAGCATTTGTCATTTTCCTTTCCTATCATATTAGCCAATCTAATAGATGTGAAGTTGTATCAATAATCACTGATTTAGTTAAGCATTTACTGTTAAATGATAAGGAGTGAGATGGGGAGAA
The DNA here is from genome assembly GCF_003287225.1 of Phascolarctos cinereus. Taxonomy (NCBI): domain Eukaryota; kingdom Metazoa; phylum Chordata; class Mammalia; order Diprotodontia; family Phascolarctidae; genus Phascolarctos; species Phascolarctos cinereus. Next base: position 322,200,698 of record NW_027555847.1, read on the forward strand.
GAAATTTATTGACTCTTCTTTTTTATTTACACCTATGGATCCCAAATAGCATTGATTTACCTGGGAAGAGCTCTGCCCTTGAATCAAACTCTTCACTAGAATGAGACATAGGAGCTATCACAACTGAAGATCACCTCTCTCAGGCTATACCTAGCTGACAAAAGCAAAGCAGAAATTTGAATCAAATATACGTATAATTCAAGAACATTTTCCAGAGGTCATACTTTTGGCTTTAGTTATTTACATATTTCAATTGAAATATATTTTATTGGGGGAGGAGAATGAGATGGAGCTAAATCATCTAAGTTATTAACTTGGTTATCTATTTCCCTTTGCATACAAAAGTGTTGTAGGTTTGGACTGGGCCAATGGGATGCACAGCAGCTGGTGTAGCACGTATATGTTTAGATGGATGTGATGTGAGAATGGCTCACCACACTTCTCCAAGGGAAAATGAGACTTCCACCTTCATGGAGATGATGAGGACAAATGAAACTGGGTGTTCACTCTTCAGTCTTGAAGAGGAGTATTGGGCTAGAATTCCATCTATCTATGCACCTCTGGTGTGAGGGCTTGCTGAGCCCCTTTCAGGGCTGCTCATCTACACTTGGTATCTACCTGATTCAATCAACTCTCACCTGTGGCTCCAATAAGCTGCAGTATGCACAGTGGCCATGCCTGGATAAAATCTTCTTGGCAGATGGGCTAAACCAGGTTGAAGGTAACCGGCAGGCCTCAAACCCATAGGTTAGTTAGGGGAGTGACTACCTCAAGCATGTAAAGACTTCTCCTGATGGAGTGGGTGGATGAGAATAATTCATTCCAAAGGCCATGAAGGCAGCTGAAGTAGGCACTGTGGAGTGCTTAGTGCTGGTCAGATATCAATGCCAAAGTCATCCACTGCTTCCCAGGCTGTTGCCAGTTGTCTTGATCTTTGTCTTGCCACTGGATTTCAATGACTCTGGAAGAGAAAGAGAGTGAGGCTGATGACTTTGTGCAACTCTGCCTCACTTAAATCCAAATCATGAGCAAGTCAAGACATCAGTGATGATGTCCTCTTAGAAAACAAAGGATGCACAACAACCTTGCTCAGGAGATGGCATTTCTCTAGATTCTGCAGAATCTTTCCCAAGTGATTTCTATCCCACACGTATTTTTTTTCCAGATTAACTACATTCTGAGGTCACATCTGGAGTTCAATCTTGTGTCAAAGTTCTTAGCAAGAAGAGCCAGTATGGCTTAATGAAAAGAAAACAGAAAGGGAGGGAGGGAGGGAGGAAAGAAGAGAGAGAAAGGAAGATGAAGAAGGGGAGGAGAAGAAAAGAAAAACAGAAAGAGAGAAGGAAGGAAGGAAAAGAAAGAAGGAAGTGAGGGAGGGAAAAGGAAAAAGAGAAGGAAAGAGAGAAAGAAGGAAGGAAGGGAAGGGAAAGGAAGGAAGAAAAAAGAAAAGAAGAAAGGAAGGAAAGAAGGAAGGAAAAGCTTTTATTTATTAAGGGCTTACCAAATACTGTGCTAATTGCTGTGAAAATAAATAGAGAGGGAGAGATAGAAAAGAAGGCAGACCAGGGGAAGGGGTATTCAGAATGCATGCCACCTTGGGGTGGGGGGAGGGGGGAGAAATTTGGAACTCCAAAACTTGTGGAAGTGAAAAAAAAATTAAAACAAAAACAAAGGAAAAAAAAAGAATAAAATATTTAAACAAAAAAAAAGAAAAAGAAAATAAAGAAAATAAATAGAAAAGGTGAGATAGTCCTCACTTTTTGATTGTGGGAACAACACAGGGTGGATGAAAAAGATTGAAGGTCCTAAGGGTGCAATGGATGGATGGATGGCAAGGCCCAGGGGGCAGAAGATATATTGAAGGCTATTTTTTGTAGCCAGAGACTAGAGCTCTGAACTTGGCATCAGGAAGATCCATATTCAAATTCTGCATGAAATACTTACTAGGTGTGTAACTCTGGGTAAGTCATTTAACCTCTCTCAGCCTCAGTTTTCCCACCATAAAATAGGGATTATAATAGCATATTATTTTCACGTGAGATCAGAGTACTGACTTCACAGGAGTATCATAAGGCTCAAATGCAATAATGTATATACATAAAACACTTTGCAAACCTTAAAAAGCTATATAAATATTAGCCATTGTTACGACTTAACCTCTCCTGGCCTCAATGTCTTCATCTACAAAATGAGGCAATTGTACTCTGTGGCCTCTCAGGTCATGTCTAGCTCTAAATAGACAACCTTGTGATTTTTCATAATACTTAGGGAGTCTATCAGTCTGAGGACTTTCAGAAATGGCTTTAATCACACCTCAAATGGGTTCTGGCCACAGACTTTGGCTCAGAATGTTGCCTATTAGTGAAGATTAGAATATGTTTTAAATAAATAGGTTTTTGTTGGCTGAATAAGATCGCAGTGATGGAATGTTAAAGACAAGGGCCAAACACATCTTGCCAATTATATATAGTTTCTAAGCCCATCTGTCCTTGGATGCCAAAGTCCACCTTGCTTTGCTTGGAGGGGATTTTGTACCCACATTTTCAGAGCAGACAGTAAATCAGTCTTTTTGCAAGACTTCCAGGAACTGAGCTTTTGTTTGCGGGGCTGCTGCTTCCAATGATGGGGGCTGCACTCCTCCTCATCTTAGTAGATGGTCCTTGGATGCTGCAAAAGCCAAAAAAAATTCATCATGGGGTAATGAAAATTGGATCATAGGATAATAAATGTAGAGATGGAAGGGACCCGAGAGGCCATCAAATCCAACCCCCTCATTTTACAGATGAGGAAACTGAGGCCCAGGTTGGTAAAACCATCCAAATTGTACTCAGCCTCTTCAAACTTAGCTATAGGCAGGTTTGTGGGAAGGGGAGAGTATGATCCCCTGGAGTTTATTGAATAAAAAGGGTGACATGGTCAGATCTGCACTCTAGGAAGGTCAATTTGACATCTGAGGGGTGGACTGGAGCTCAGAGAGACTTGAGGCAAGAAAAGGAGGACAACCAGCTAGCTATTTCAGCAGTCCAGGGGTGAGGTGATGAGGGCCTGCAGGGGTGGCAGCGTCAGAGGAAAGAAGGGGCTTATAGGAGAGATGTTATGAGGGGAGAAATGACAGGATCAGGTAACAGATTGGGTTTGGGGAGGGGGGGTGAGAGAGAGTGAGGAGTTGATGGAGACACCTTAGTTTGTGAGCTGGGTAACTGGGAACTCACAAGATATCATATGTGAAACTGATTATACATACATTATCTAGTTCAATGCTCACAATAACCCTGTGAGGGAGGTAGTGCGAATAATATCCTTATTTTATAAATGAGAAACAAATTCAGGGTTATTCAGTGACTCTAGTACATCTCGAAAGTAGGAAGTCTTCGCTGGTTAATCTTGATCCACTTTGGACATCCTTTTAAGAAGTCACCAATGTCAAGTTGATAAGCATTTATTAATCACCTACTATGTGACAGGCATTGTGCTCTAACACCCTCCCATTTTACAAATGAAGAAACTGAGGCCTAGAGAGGTTAAGTGATTTGTACAAGGTTGCATAGTGAGCATCAGAGAAAGGATATGAACCCAGGTCTCCTGCGTCCAGAGCCAATGGACCAGCCCTCTGTCTAGGCTGTTTCTCTTTTGGATAAACATCAATAAATTGTATATTGGGAAGTTCTGGGGGGAGGGGAAGGGGCAGGGAGGGGGAGAGAAAAGGAAGAAGAGAGAGAGCGAGAGGCAGACAGACAGACAGAGAGAAAGAACCAAAGAGACAGAGAGAGAACCAAAGAGAGAGAGCTGTCTCTTCGATAGAAATAGACTAGCATACCACCCAGTCTTAGCTCACATTGCTTCACGATAGGTAACTTCTTCCTTTGGTGTTGTTCCCCTCACTGCCCTCCAAATACACGACATTCATTCCCACACAGGAGCCTTGGTTCATGCTTTTCCCACTGCCTGGAACGCCCTTCCTCCCACTCAGGACCTTGCTCGTGTCCTTCACTCTCCTCAAGGCCTTCCCTGGACACTCTATCAGCCCCTGATCTCTTCTCCTACAAACTCCTACAGCAGTCCTTGTCCTCACCATCCGTTTGTCCCTAAAAAGTTTGTATTCTTACTTAACTATTCCTTATGTGTCTATCTTGTTCCCCCAACTGCACTAGTCCCCTCCAGGGACTCCTGGAGTTTAAGAACTGTAGCTTACCTTCTTTTGCTATTGACTTCAGCGAATCTGTCACTAGGAATTGTTGTACCCAGAGCAAGTTAGCCCAGCCTAACATTAGGTAGCTTCCTAATGAGTTGTTTTTTGTTAACTAAGTGATAAATTCGGTAGGTTCTATGCCGTTGCTGCAAGTGTTGTTAGGAGTATTTAAGCTAAGGTCCTCTCCATTAAGAACCCTAGGGGCAAAGCCCCGGTTGGCAGGTCCCAGTGCCCTGGTTAAAGCTATGGCCCTCAGAGCCTAGCATAGTAGTAGAGCAAGAAGAGATGTTCACTTACTGCTTTTCCTAACACTTAGTGTCAGAAAGAATAAACTGATGAAACTATTCATAGAAATCCTTCCCACTTAATATTACAGTAATGTTATGGTAGGGGCCAGGTAATCCTTCCAGGGCAAGCCGCTACCATCTGGACTGTTCTACCACCACAGTTACCCCAATGATAAACATTTAGGAAATGTCTAGACAGGGAGAGCAGCCAGACCGTGAAAGGTAGAGGGTATAGTGGGATGGTTTTTGTTTGTTTGCTTTTTTAAAGTGTCTGTGATAAGAAAAAGAGAGAGGGTTTATCTTAGATTATTTGTTTCAGGAAATCACTAGTGAAGATTATTTCATTATCCGGCTTTCCATGGAGAAGTCAGACACAGACAACAATGTCACTTGTCTAAATGCTCTTAGAAGGAACCTCTACAATTATTCCCTGATTCACCGTATGATTCAAGTACTGTGGGTCTGAGCACTTAGCTCAGATTTTTTTTTAAATTCCATTAAAGTAAGTAACAAAGCCACCAAAAAAATTGGGGAGCTAAAGCACAAAGAAAGAAGAACTTCAGGGTGAATGAAGAAGTCTGGTTGGGTTAGGAGCCATTATTATTAAACTGTGCAGCTCTCCTGGGGTTTCCTTGAATTCGGTTTTCAGAGCTCTTCCCTGGGAAAATAAAGCATTTATATTTTTTTTTTGTAAAACGCACGCTCGGGAATATTGAGGGATCGTGGATCAAAGACTTGATTTGGGACCTTAGGCATACAAGAGTAATGCCAACTGTTCTTCACCATAAATTCCTGGGTGAATTTAGAGCTTAGTACAAAACACATCTCATAAGCACCCCCGAAACAAAACAATCCAGAAATAAATGCAAAAATTGAGTACAGGACAGTCGTGGGGACATACGGAAGTCACATTCAGAAGTGGTGATGGTAAGGGGTGGGGGCTGATGGATCAGAAAAGATAGGATTCATTCATTCAACAAACATTCATTGACTACCTACTAATTTCAAAATACTCTGCCAAGTGTTGTGAGGGATGCAAAGCTGAATAAGATATATCCTTTTCCTCAAAGAGCTTACAGTCTTGTAGAAGAGGAAAAAAATAGGCTAATATAAATCATTTTAATTTTGAAGGGAACCAGACCTGTGATTTCATTAGTATGAAGAATTCTTGATTAGGGAATACCAATGCAAATTGGCACTACCCTGAAACCTCAAGTCTTGTAGCCTAAATAATCCTGAACAATTTAAAACAAATTCTGGAATGAGATTCATAATGTCAGGGCTCTTCAATGGTAAATTATCTTCTTAGATCATTTGTTCCCACTCAGAAAACTGGGAACTATTGAAATTAACTTGAGTTTGGTTTTCATGCTAACAGAACCAGGCGATTAAGAGCATTGAAACAGTAAAATATTTAATTAATACAGAAGTAAGTAGTAAAGCAAGAGAAAACACCCTTATCTTGCATTCCCAGCTAAGGACATCTCATTCATCTTCCTCTACAGCACAGTTTGGGACCTCAATTTCTCCAGAGACTCTCCACTCTGTTAGGGAAGAAATGGGCAAAGTGAGGCAGGCAATGGGTACTATTTAAATACCTACCATGTGCCAGACCCTGTGCTAAGTCCTGGGGATACAAAGAAAGGTTAAAAAAAAAAAAAAGGAAGCAGCATTATGGGGTGGTTCTGTGGATAGAACTTTGGCCTGGAGTCAGAAAGACCTGTGTTCAAATCTGGCCTCAGATACTTATTAGTTGTGTGACCCTGGGCAAGTCACTTAACCTCTGTTTGTTCCTGCTTCTTCACCTGTAAAATGAAGATAATAATAGCACCTACCTCCTTGGGTTATGAAGCTCAAATAAGATAATAATTGTAAAGCACTTAGTAGGGTGCTTGGCAGATTTTTTTTATGTTGTTGTTGAGTAGTTTTCACTGTTTCTGACTTTCCATGACCCTGTTTGGAGTTTTCTTGGCAAAGATACTGGAATAATTTGCCATTTCCTTCTCATTCATTTTACAGTTCATTTTACAGATAAGGAACTGAAGCAAACAGGGTTAAGTGATTTGCCTAGGGTCACACAGCTAGTAAGTGTCTGAGGCCAGATTTGAACTCAGGAAGATAAGTCTTCTTGGTTCCAAGCCCAGTGCTTTATCGACTGTGCCACCTAGGTCCCTCAGTAAGTATATAGTAAGGCACATAATAAGTGCTATATAAATGTTATCTGTTATTTTGAGCACCACATTTTAGAAAGGACCTTGATAAGGTAAAGACTAGACAGAGGAGGGTAACCAGGATGGTGAAAGGCTTGTGATATCATGCAATATGAGGGTTGACTGAAGAAGCTGGACATTTTTAGCCTAGACTTAGGGGGATATGATAATTGTATTCAAATATTTCAAGGGCTGTCATGTAGGAAAGGCATAGGATTTGTTCTACCTGGCCCCAAAGGGAAAAACTGGGAGTTGTGGGTAGAAATTACAGAGGAGCAAATTTGGGCTTGATATAACCCAAGTGCCTCAGGGACACGGAGAAATGCAAGACAGGAGTAGAAGTTCCACAAGACAAAACAGAACTTCTGGCATAGTAGTACCTCAAATGTGCACTGTGCCATCGTTGGGGTGGGGGAAACATTGATTTGAAGCAGAATGCTGCAGCCATGGCAAATCACAGTGGACTATGGCAGTAACAGTTCCACTGGCAAGAGTTCAGGTCTGCAGAAGTAACAGGTGGCAGGGATGTAAAGCCAAGGAGAGAGAGGGAAACCTTTGCTTTCTGGTGGGAGAAGGAAGGTGTGGTCTGGGAAGAATAATCTCACCCTGGAGCAAACTCAAGAAATTCAAAGGGTGGGTAGAGGCTCCTCCCTAAACTTCTAAACCTTGCTTTAAAGGGCCACCTGCTGGTTACACTAGGGAAAAATTCTTAACAATTAGAACTGTCCAAAAGTGGGATGGATTGCCTGGGGAGGTCTTCAAGGCCCGGTGGCCCTTTGTCAGAATGTTGTAGAGGAGATCCTTGTTTGGGTCCAGGTTGGACAAGATGGCTGCTGAGGTGCCTTCCAATACAGAGATTCCATGATTCTGTGATTCTGTTCTTTTGTAATTTATTTTCTCCCCTTCAAGGTTGCCAAAATGACAGAATTGGACCAGATGACCCCCAAGGTCCCTTCCAGCTCTAAATCTATAATTCTATGACCCGTATTTTAACTTGATTTCACCTATTATAGGGGAGAAAAGAATTGGAAATGGGGATCACAACCAGAAGGAGGTAATGATTTTCTCCCCCACCCCAACACACACACACACACACACACACACACACACACACACACAGAGTTTGAAAATCTTTCCCAATAATTTTTACTACCTAAGGCTTGGTAACACACACAACTTGGTTCATCACAAAATAGATGCCCAAATATCACGGAAATCAAAGTGTTCTGGTATAGAAAGTATTAACAGGTATTCCTCCTTCTCCTTTCATCTTCCCTGTATTGTATATCCTAGGCAGCTGTCAACCTTTCCCCACATAAGTCAACATGCATTTTTAAGAACAGGTACTATGTAGACTTGGTGGATACAAAGGAAAAATAAATTTTTTCTTACCCACAAAGAGCTCATATTCTGGGAGAAAACAGCATGTGCCCAGTAAGTAAAAATAGTATATATAGATAGATTTATATTTATATTGTATTTTTACCTATTGGGTACATGTTGTATTATATTTGTTATGTATATATATATACGCATATAAAATTTCTTTTATATATTGTGTGCATACATGTATGTATATACACACATACACATATATGAAAATTGTCAAAGGGTAGAGAGCACTACAAGCAGTTAGGTAGCACAGTGGACAAAAAGCTGGGCCTGGAGTCAGAAAGACCTGAGTTCAAATCTGACCTCAGACACTTATTAATGGTATGACCCAGGACAAGTCATTTAACTCTGTTTGCCTCAATTTTCTCATCTGTAAAATGAGCTGGAGAAGCAAACAGCAAACCACTCCAGTATCTTTGCCAAGAAAACTCCAAATGGGGTCATAGAGAGACAGACACAACTAATAACAACAGGGAGTCGCATCAACAAAGAACTCTGTCTCTGTTATGGACTGACCCAGAGTAAATTGTCCAGGAGCACATTACTGAGAGGTTCTGAGTAAGAGCATGTGAGACCTGCCTTGGAGAGAAACAGTAGCAACCGAGTTCAGGTGAGCACTTCAAGAGATGGAGAGCATACCCAGAGAGCAATGCTGCTGGTTGGGGGACATCTGGAATAACGTCATTGAGTTTCTAGCAAGAAATCAGTTAAGGGCGAAATATTACAAATGGAAAAGATCCTAAGTTTTTCAAAATTTCCACAACTTTCAAACATCTGCTCCAGTTTGTGTACAACACTGCCCCCTTCTGGGCAGATCTATTCCTGCTCTTGATTCGACTTCCATTCTCCTACCAACTTCCAACAGGGGCCTCTGGCAAGGAGCAAGGACTGTGCAGACCATTGGTAACTGGAGATAAGAACACATTCCTTAAGAACACATGCCATTTTCTAGGTGCTAATTGAGAACAATCAAATCATAACTGGAGACCTCTCTGCCCTGCGGGGGTTTAAAGAACTGGCTGAGTGCACTTAAATTAAGGAACAAGCTGTCAAAGAAAACCCTTTAACCTTTCTAATGACTTCCTGGAAATATCCCTAATGGATGCTAATTGGCCAGTCCCCTGCTGAGCTGGAGGTTTGAGGTGGGGGTGGAGCTGGGAGAGAAAGGGATGACTTTTCAAACAAAGGTGCTATTCCTGTTAAAGTGACAGGTTTGTTCAGTGGGGTAGGTCACAGTGGCACCATACATACACTCATACATGCATGCATGCATGATACATAGATACATACATGCATACATACATATTATTTGATCCTCACAACCCAGTGAATTAGACTTTACTATCACCCTATTTTACAGATGAGGAAACGTACAGAAATAAGCAAATGAGATTTTATAGATATATGTATGTGATTATATGCGTTTCTACATAATTTGTTATTGTTGTTCAGTCATTTTAAAGTCGTGTCCAATTCTTTTTGACTCTGTCTGGGGTTTTCTTAGCCGAGATACTGGAGTGCTTTGCCATTTCCTTCTCCAGCTCATTTTACAGATGAGGAAACTGAGGCAAACAGGGTGAAGTGACTTGTCCAAGGTCACACAGCTGGTAAGTGTTTGAATTTAGGGGGATGAGTCTTCCTGTCTCCAAGCCCGATGCCTTATCCTTTGTGCCACCTACCTAGCTGCCCCCTTCCTATATAATACATGTGTACATATTTATTCCCTTCCTATATAATATATGTGTACCTATTTATTCAGGGCAGCTAGGTAGGTGGCACAACGGATAAGGCGCCGGGGCTTGGAGACAGGAAGACTCATCCCCCTAAATTCAAACACTTACCAGCTGTGTGACCTTGGACAAGTCACTTCACCCTGTTTGCCTCAGTTTCCTCAACTGTAAAATGAGCTGGAGAAGGAAATGGCAAACACTCCAGTATCTCTGCCAAGAAAATCCCAAAATGGGGTCACAGAGAATTAGACATGACTGAAGTATAGATGCTGGCAGGGGTGCAGGAGCCAGCTTCACACTCTTGCTTAGGTCAGTAGAATTCCATCTCAGCCTCCCATTTCACCATCTCCAAGTGGCTGCTCTGGGGGTTGTACTGTCTGCTGGGGCAGATGAGAAGACAATGTAACCCATGCCCCCCCCCAATGAAAATTATTTTGTATTTTATCTTGACTTCTCTGTCTACCTGTTGTCCCTCCCCACTCCCCCCTCTCCACCCCTTACCCTCATTGTGTGCTTCTTGAAGGCAGGGACTATTTTGTTTTTGTATCCTTTGCCTGGCACACAGTAGGTGCTTAATAAATACTTGCTGATTTGAAATTGCCTGGCATAACATAGAACTGAATTGAATTGACCAAGGAGGGGCCTGATCACTCCCCTTCTCCATCCGTCTTGGAGCCTATGGTCTGTGGCTGGTCCTCAGGTCTCTTTCTCAGGCATTAATGTTTATGATGCAGTTTTTTGGGTTCTGTATGCCAAGAAATCTTACTGTTGCTCAGGATTTTGTATTTGTTTTTCCTTTGTAAAACAGACAGAGACTAGCTAAGTGTGTCTGTGACTCTCTTAGCTGGAGGATGGTCTGTGCGTTTGTGGAGGGGGTGGGAGGAGGGCCAGGAATCTCAACGAGGGGTAGCTGACTCTAGATTCAATCTTAGGAGTGAAGTGTTTCCTTTGTTCCCAGGAGTGGAAACTTTTGGAGAATTGACATGATAAATGGGCACAATGATCAGGCCAGAGCTGATGTGAGTTATAATTTGGATTCTGAAAATTAAATGACCAGGAGGCAGTTTTGCCAGCCAAATCCAGTGTTTTCATGACTTTTCATTTTTCACCTGAAAAGGAGGGAGAGCAGGAACAAAGCTCCAGCCGGGGTAGGTGGGTCATAACTGTGGCCTCCTCTACCCTCACCCACATTCCCACAGCCGTGGCCCCCATCTCCTCTTCCCACCCACCTCCAGCTCAACTATCACCAGCTTAGGCTTTGCCTAGTATGGTATGGTGGCAGAGACAGCCATTATTAAGCATTTATTTAGTACTTCCTAGTTCTGGGCACTGTGCTAAGTGCTGGGTTACAAAGAAAGGGAAAAAACCTGATCCCTGCCCTCTTAGAGCTTGCAATCAAATGAGAGAGATAACACATAAGTAATTAGGTACATACTCAATATATACAAAGTAGATGGAAGATTATCTCAGAGAGGGAAGGCGCTAACAGCTGGGGAGCAGGAAAGGCCTCCTGAAGACCTTAGCCCTGAAGGGAAGCATCTGTGTGGGTGTGTATCTAGGTCACAGGTTCATCAATTCAGGCAGGCGGAGAAATGAGAGTTCATCTGGTCCAACACCTTCATTTTACAAATGAGAAAACTGAAACTTAAAAGACCTGGCCAAGATCACAGGGGAATAAATAGCAGAGAAGGGATATGTGTGCATGTATGTTGGGTATGTGTACATGTATTCAGGGGAAGCATGGTACAGTGACTAGAGCACTTGGAGTCAGGAAGACTCATGAGCTCCATGAGGCTAGGGACGATCTTTTGCCAAATTTTGTATCTCCAGCACCTAGCACACTGTCGGGCACATAGTGTTGTCGTTGTTCAGCTCTTTCGTTTGTACCTGACTCTTCATGACCCCATTTGGGATTTTCTTGGCAAAGATACTAGAGTGGTTTGCTATTTCCTTCTCCAGCTTATTTTACAGATGAGGAAACTGAGGCCAATGGGGTTGAGTGACTCACCAGAGTCCCTCAGCTAGTAAGTGTCTGAGGCCAGATTTGAACTCAGGGAGATGAGTCTTCCTGACTCCAGTTCCGGTGCTCTATCCACTTCACCACCTAGGTGCCCCATCAATATATTTATGTTTATATGTAGATAGAGATAAAGCCAGATAGATAGATATAGGTAGGTAGGTAGACAGACAGACAGATAAGTAGATAGGTAGGTAGACAGATAGATAAGTAGGTAGTAGGTAGGTACTCCACACACCCGGATTAAGAACCCCTGGGCTAGGGTTTCCCTGAGCATTCAGGGGCAGGAGTTAAGCATCTCAGCACAGGGCTGTGGCCCCTGGGGACGTTCAATAAGCAGTTGATGATGAGATTCCAAATCCCATGATCCTTTGCTGACCAGGTGCAGCATCCAAGTGCGTGGCGAGCAAGCCTGAGTCAGTGTGACCAGGCGCCCAGCACCATTTCCTGTGCCACTGTCTTCAGCAGCCAGAACTCTTCCACACATGTAATTTCTTTTCTCTAGAGATGGCAGGGAATTGCTGGAAGCTGAGCTGCTCAGGGCCAGGCCTGGCAGGTCTGTGCTCTCTCAGGTATGACACAGAATCACAGAATTTCAGAGCTGAAGGAGACTTCAAAGTCCATTTCGACCAATCCAGAACCAGATGCTCCCTGAGGCGCAGCCCACAAGTGGGCCTCTAGCTTTTTCCCTCAAAGACCTCCGAGTGAGGAGAAATCTGTAGTCTCACAAGACAGCCCTTTCCACTTTCAGAGAGCACCAACCATTAGGAAGTTTTCCCAGACATCAAGCCTAAATCTATCTCTCTGCACTCCGGACCAGGTACTCCTGTTTCTGTCCTCTGGGCCCAAGCAGAACAAATCTAGGCCCCCTTTCACATCACAGACCTTGTCAGTCCATGGCAGGACCCATCATGTGCCCCCCTGAGACTTCTCTGGTTGGATATCCAGAGGCGTTCAAGTCAAACCTCCTATGGAATGATCTCAAAGCCTTAGACCATCCTGGTTAGCCCTCTCTGGACGCTCTCCAGATTAAAGGTGTCTCTTCTAAAATATGGAAAACCCAAAGCTAGTGAGGTACAACACTTGGTCTGACCAAGGCAGAGTAGAGCAGAACTATAGCTAGGGTTTCCATCCTGCTTAACAGATCTTTTCCCATTTGATCCTCATAAACAATCCTAGGAGACAAGTGCTATTATGATTTCCATTTTAAAGTTGAGGAAACTGAGGCATATAGAGGTTAAGTGACTTGCCCAGGGTTACAGAGGTAGAAAATGTCTGAGGCTGGATTTGAACTCAAACCTTAATTCACCACCTCCCCTAAGCCTCCTTCTGCTCCCAATGCCTTCCTTTACAGAAGGTAGAGATTAGACTCTCAGCTCATTCCACTTTTCATCTGCTGTTCTGCCTGGTTTCAACTCCAGGGAACAAGATGCCCTTCCCAGAGTAAGCTCATCACTTCTAACCTCACCACCATGCTGCTAACTCAAGTCTTTACATCTGCTGTTCTGCCTGGTTTCAGTTCCACAGAACAAGATGTCCTCCCACCATCTGGTGTCCCCTTTCCCTCTTGATTTCTTGCCTCCTTTTGTGTGTTGTTTCCCCCTCTAGATAGTAAGCTCCTTGAGGGCAGAAATTGTCTTTCTCGTATTAATTGTACCTCCACTGCCTAGCACAGTGCTTGAAACACAGTAGGTACTTAAGGGACAGGCTTGGATAGGCCTGCCTGAGCTGAGGGCTCTCTCCACTCTTCCAGACTATCACCTCCCTAATCCTGGACAGGGGCCAGCCGCTGACACTGCCATAGAGAACACTGCACCTGAACCTGCACTTGGGAAATTTCCTCGCCTTATTTTAAGTAGGGCCTTTTTGATTCAAAGAAATTCTTCTTTCAGCTGAGGAGACAATAGTTGGGATGAACCGTGGCGAAATCAGAAATAGGAGCAAAGAGATTGAAGTTCTCTTCTCTTTTGATAGAAAACTTTCGGATTCTATGAACATGGAGAAGCAACATGAGGAGGTGGAGACAGAATTGACCCAGAGTATTATAATAAAAGTGAAAGGAATAAGCATTTCTATGGCACCTACTATGTGCTAAGCGCTTTACAAATATCTGATTTGATCGTGCTGAACATACTGGCCATGTGACTTTAGACCAATCACGTAATCTCTCAAGGACCCAGCCAACTTCCAAAGATTATATAAATCACAGAACAGTCACTGAGCGCTGTTGGTAGAGGGGATTTGTCTCACCCAGGAGTTCCCTATACAGATGGAATCATAGGTCTGGACTCTCTCTCTCTCTCTCTCTCTCTCTCTCTCTCTCTGTATGTGTGTGTGTATATATATATGTGTGTGTGTGTGTGTGTGTGTGTGTGTGTATGTATATATATGTGTATATATATACACACACACATATATACACATACACATATACATGCATACATACACACTCACACACAACATACATACATACATGTACATATGCATATACACACATATACATGCACGTATATATGTGCGTATGTATATGTATGTGTATGAAACATATTTTGCACCCTGCGAATGTTATACTTCTTTCTCAATAAAGAGTATTCAGTTAACACCCCTCCCCCACCTACTGCTGTGCTAAGTTAGTACCATGCAGGTAAATTGACATTATGCACATGTGCCCTAAGGCACCCAGGTCTTGGGTTACTTTCTAGCAACAGCATCATGCTTCTCTTGGTCTTAGTCTCCACCAGAGATTTGGAAAAGTGTTTACAGAGGACAGCCTAGTGGGTTAGCATCAGCTCCTTATTTGCAAGCATACTGGACATTATGCATTTTCTTTCTTTCTTTTTTTTTTTTGGTGATGCAATCAGGGTTAAGTGACTTGTCCAGGGTCACACAGCTAGTGAGTGTCAAGTGTCTGAGACCAGATTCATTATGCATTTTCTTTGTTTTGTTTTGTTTTAGGCAATTTGGGGTTAAGTGACTTGCCCAAGGTCATACAGCTAGTAAGGTCAAGTGTTTGGTCTGAGGCCAAATTTGAACTCTGGCCCTCCTGACTACAGGGCCAGTACTCTATCCACTGTACCACCTAGCTGCCCCCCATTATGCATTTTCTTAAAACAAATTTTTGCAAGCATGCTGGACATTATGCATTTTCTTAAGACAATTTTTATGAAAAGAAAAGGAAAATCATAGATTATCAGAGCAGGAAGGGACCTTGGTGATAAACTAGTGTGATCCCCTGAATTTTAGAGATGAAAAAACTGAGGTTCAGAGAGGAAAAGTAATTGGTTCAAGGCAGAATAATAAGTATTTCCCAGAGTCGCTTTTAGTCCCAGGAGAATATCTTCTCGTACAATGAGTTCTTTGTGAGCCACTCCTGTGGAGTTCACTTTGCTGATCTTTGCTAGGACTCCATTTATCTGCTGTTATTCTTAGCTGGAACCTTCTCCTAAGTAATATTCTCTCTCAGCCATTAGGATGCCCACAGCCACTCTGTTAAGGTAAGTCTACTGGTTACAGCCAGAGCCATAGATAGATTTTGGCACCTGGGGCAAGGTCTGGGGGACAAAACATCTCCCAGAAGGAGATGGGATGTGGGGATGGGAGGACCCATTTAGCAGAAAGTAGGCCTGGAAGAGGAGTCCAGTAGGAAGACAGTATTCCTTTCTAAATGTTGGTACCCTGTGGCAAAGTGTAGGATTCTCTACCCTAGTTACGACTCTGGTTTCAGATCTTTCTTGCAGAGCTCAAAGTTGCAAGATCATTTATTCTTATTGAGGCTCTTCCCTTCTGCTTATGTCTCAACTGCACGTATTATTATCTCATTTTACATCTGGGGAAACTGAAGGTCAGGATGTTGAGTCACACAACTAGGAAGTACCAGAGCTGGGATTTAAACCCAATCCTCTCCTGACTCCATATCCAGCCTTCTTTCCACTATTATGACAGTGCCTCTCATTCACTGGCTCATTCATATATTTTAATGCACCTAAGCGTACAACACTATTGGGTGCCCTAAGTGATACAAAGTTTAAGATGTGGTGCCTGAAAGAACTGGAAATTGAGGGGATGCCCATTAATTGGGGAGTGGCTGAACAAGTTGTGGTATGTGATTGTGATGGAATATTATTATGCTATAAGAAATGATGAGCCGTATGGTTTCAGAAAAACCTGGAAAGACTTATATGAACTGATGCAAAGTGAAGTTAGCAGAACCAGGAGAACACAGCACACAGTAAACAGCAATACCACATGATTATCAACTGTGAATGACTTAATTATTCTCAGCAATATAATGATCCAAGTTAATCCAAAAGGACTCATGATGAAAAATGCTACCTACCCCCAGAGAAAGAACTGCTTGAGCCTGAATGCAGATCAAAGCATGCTATTTTTCACTTCCTGCATTTTTGTGGGTGTTTATTTTTCCCTCTGGGTGTATGTTTTCTTTCACAACATTAATAATATGGTAATATGCTTTACACAATTAAACATGTATAACATATCAAATTGCTTACTGTCTCAGGAAGGGAGGGAGTGAGGGAGGGAGAAAGAAAATTTGGAACTCAAAATTTAAAAAAAGGTTTAAATTCTCTTTACATGTAAAATAAAATATTATTTTAAAAATATATAGTGCCAGGGCAGCTAGGTGGCATAGTGGAGAGACCACTGGCCTTGGAGTCAGGAGGACTTGAGTTCAAATCTGGCCTCATACCCTTGACACTTACTAGCTGTGTGACCCTGGGCAAGTCACTTAGTCCCATTGCCTAGCTGAAACAAACAAACAAAATACATCGTGCCTGCCTTCAAGGCAGTGAGGTCTCAATCAATCAATCAATCAAAATTTATTAAACACCTACTCTGTGCCAGGCATTGTGCTAAGCATTGGTGATACAAAAAAAAAAAAGCTCCTCAAGGAGCTTTCAGTCTAGCAGGGGGAGACAACATGTAAAACAAATATATACAAAATGAACTACATATAGATTAAAAAGAATGCAAATGAAAGAGAGAAGGCACTGGAATTAGGAGGGGTTGGGAAAGACTACTTGTAGAAGGTAGGGCATAGTTGGGCCTTAAAGGAAGCCAGTGAGAAGAGTTGTTGGAGTTGAGGAGGGAGAGTGTTCCAGGCATGGTGGACATCCAGAGAAACTGCCCAGAGCTGAGAGATGGAGCTTCTTGTTTGTAGGACAGCCAGGAGGCCAGAATCACTATATCTCGGGTATGTTTTAGGGAATAAGGCATAAGAAGACTGGAAAGGGAGGAGGGGGCTAGGTTGTAACATAAACATAAGATAAAGTTAAATAACTCTATGAGAGGCATGTGACAGTTACTTCTAAAAAGTTTCCAAAAAGCTAGAGATCTTCATGGTCTGGAACATTCGCTTCATGGAACAGCTGGATTTGAGCTTAAGAACTGATAGAATTCTCTTGGGCAATGTGGAGAGTAGAGGGCATTCCAGGGGAGCAAGGAAAGTATTGGGAAATGTTTGGAGTTGGGAATGAATCTGGACTTACAGCAGGGAGGTTGGCCTGGATGAAATAGAAAGTTTGTATTGCCTAAAGATAGAATCTTCTCAGCAGCTGTGTTAGTGGGAAGAAAAATGGCAGCAGAGCTTTATTATTCAGAATCACTGTTGGGTAAAGAGGAATGATGCGGATGTTGCCAGGAAAGGCAGGGTGGGTTAGGGAAAGGTACCTTGAGAACTTCCAGGCTCCTCTCCATTCTGTCCCCCAGATCTATTTCACTATCAGGACAGAGCTTCCATAAGGGTACTTATTATTTCCCCTGCTGTAAAACCAATTGAAAACAGGATGGATGTAAAATAACTTTACAATCCCATCTACTTGGCTCCCTTACAGCTGAGGAAGGGCCAGCCCCAAGAGGTTAAAGTCTCATGGTCTAAAAATTCTGAGGGAGTTTCAATGGATGTAGCCTACCGATTCAGCTTCCCTTAGAAAACCTGTACAGAAAAGGGGGAAATGCCTGCAGGAGAAATGGATGAATGAAGAAGGAATTCTGTAAAGGAGACAGAAAGGAGAGGAAGAAGACAGTCTGTTCCCAGTCATTTCTGGCCCTTCCTCAAGCCAAGTCCCCTCTCCTTTGGCTATATCGAGATTTAAGATAGGACCTTGCTAGGGAAATAAAGCCCATTTCAACCCAGAGAGTTTTGGAAGAAAAATTAATTTGCCTTCCTGTGATCCATATCAGTTTAACCCACTTAGGTGTGTTTGACTTTCCATTGTTGAATTACTCACATGTTAACGATATGGATGTTTGGTCTCTATCAAGACAATCTTAAATATTTCTATATGCTAATCAGAAAACCCTTTGGCTTATCAACAATAAAGCCAAATGAATGACTTCATAGACCCAAGGTCTACTATTGACCTTTGGAGCACCCAAAGGTAATTGTGGGACCAAAGATCTCAGCTTCCCCGGCACTGGACCTAGTGAGCTAAGCGCATGGTGGTATGTGAACAACTGACTGAGGAAGATCTGCCAAAACAGATTGTTCCCGGCAGTACGTAATATTTCCTAGGGCCTTCGCCAATTTGGCTGAGATATTTTAGACATCTTGAGGGACAGCAAGCTCTGAGCCTCTTAAACCAATCAACAGACTTCTGTGTCAGGAAGTACAACATAATATCACAATGATTCCCAATATTTTTCCAATGCTTAGCATGGATAATATTTCAAGAGTGCCACAATTGTCTTGCCTCATTTTCATACCCAAGGTATAATAATCTGGAAAAGGTTCCATCACTCAAATCTTAGGCCCAACTCACCAAGTAATTATGATCTCCTCAAAGTTATTCCTGCCATCCCTGTGCCTACTACTTCATTTTTCTAGGCCCCTCGACCCATGCATTCCTCCTACATATTTCCTAGAGAGGCTCTGACAATTAATCGAAATTCCCATTTTGCTTCACACACTGGCCTTCTAGATTCATACCCATTTAAACTCCACAACAAATCCAGTGTGCAAGAGCCATGAGAATACTTTTAATTTGTACAGTTCTAACTTTTCAAAGCCCTTTAAGATCTGTTATGTCTTTGGTTTCTCCCAACAAACCTAGAAGGTTAGGTAGAGCATATATTAATTTTCCATTTTATAGATGAGGAAACTGAGTCACAGTCATAGACCCCATGATGGAATGCACTTATTCACCAAACTCCAGTGGCTCCCTATCACTTTCAGCATCAAATATAAAATCTTCCATTTGGCATTCAAAGCCCTTCATAGCCTGGTCCCTTTCTACCTTCCCAGTCTTCTTACACCTTATGTCCCACCCTCCCACCCCAATATTCTGCTGTCCAGAGTTCTTGTTCCTCTGGCCTCCTTGTTCTTCTCAAAAGATCCTCCATCTCCAGACTCTGGGCATTTTCACAGGCTGTTCCTCATACCTGGAATACTTTCTGTCCCTATCTTTGCCTCTTGGATTCCCCTCCCTTCAAGACTCCATTACAATCTTATCTTCTGAAAGAAGCCTTTCCCCACAATGCTCCTCCATCTTCTCTCAGTGGGTCATCTCCAATTTATCCGGTATACTTCTCCTTTGTCCACAGTGTTTACATGTTGCCTGCCCTCTGAGATGTGAGCTCCTTGAGAACAAGGGCCAAATTTTGCCTTTCTTTGCAACCCCAGTACCTAGCACAGTGCACATAATAGGTGCTTAATAAATGCTTATTGTCTTAATGCTTAATAAATGCTTATTGACCAACTGACCTTCCCTTCATAGATCCCTAGTTTCCTTCAAAGCACAGCTCAGGGGCCACTTCTTACATACGACTTTTACTAATTACTTCCATTTATTAGCACCCTTTCCCTTTTGAAATTGGGGAGCTAGGTGGTGCAGTGGATACAGAGCCAGGCCTAAAGACAGGAAGACTCATCTTCCTGAGTTCAAATCTGGCTTCAGACACTAGCTGTGTGACCCTGGGCAAGTCACATAACCCTGTTTGCCTCACTTCCCCATCTGTAAAAATGTCTTGACACAGCTCTCTTCTGATGCTCCTGTTTGCTTGGCTGCTCTTTCTTAGTCTCCTTTGCTGGATCTTTGTCCATGCCACACCCATGTATGTGTTAACTGTGTGGTAGAGCCCAGAAGGCTTTCTCCTTGATCCTCTTTTTTCCCCCTTCTATACTTTAAGTCAAGACATCACTCCATGATGTCATTGGTCCTCTTTGAAAATGAACGATGGCAGAGTAGCTAGATGGCAAAGTGGATAGAGCTTCTTCCCATCCCATCACCTATTTTAAAAGATATTTTAATAATGTTTTCGGTTGTTTCCTGCCCCCCCAATTTCCTATTAATTCCTACCTCCCCATAACCCCTCCCTTATAACAAAGAGAAATAGTTGAGCTAAGCAACAAATGTCAACCATTTCTTCCAGTGTGTGTAGCCTTCCACATCTGTGGTCCATCTCTATCAAGAAAGAAATGTGTCCTAAGGAGGAATTTCCAGGTATTAAGACCGATCATTGCATCAGTCTGAATTCTGCTGCTCATTGCTGTTTTTTCTTTACATTATTGTGATCATATATATTATTTAACAAAATAATTTATGTAATAAAATAATTCATATAACATGCTAAAAGATGATTTAACAAAACAATAACAATTCCAGCCTATTTTCCTCTATTGTTTCTTTATCATCTCTTTTCAAATGCGTTTTATTTTGCTGTCATTACTCATTTTTATTCATAGGGTACATATTTGTGTTCACATCCTTTTCCTTTCCTTTCATTAATGTCAATAAATCTTTTCATATTTCTTCATACTCTTCATATTTATCATTTTTATAGTAAAATAATATTCCTTTATGTTCACATACAACTTGTTTAGACATTTTCTTTCTTTCTTTTATTGCTTTTTTTTTTTTTTTGGTGAGGTAATCAGGATTAAGTGACTTGCCTGGGATCACACAACTAGTAAGTATCAAGTGTCTGAGGCTGAATTTGAACTCAGGTTCTCCAGACTCCAAGGCCAGAGCTCTACCCACTGTACCACCTAGCTGCCTCTGTTTAGACATTTTCTAATAATTGGACAAATGGGCTGTGTACCATTTCATTCTTTGCTATTATGAATACTTTTGTCCAGATTGACACTTTAACAACCTTAGGTTATAATTTTAATAGTGGGATGACTGGATAAAAGGGTATTTACAGATTCCTAATTTATTGTCTATTGCCATATTGCTTTGCAAAAAGAAAATACATTACAAACTCTGCAATCAGTGTAACAATGTACCTGTTTTTCCATAGTCCTGGCAACTTTTCATGTTAACATATATATCCAATTTAATGGATGTAAGGAGGTACCTCTGAAATTATTTGAACTTGTGTTTTTTGATGATCAGAAAACTTTAAGAGTTTTCCAGGTAGTTCTTGATGATTTATGGTTCTTCTTTTAAAACCTACTTGCTCATATCCTTGGCCATTTGTCTATTTAACAGAGTTTCTTCTAATAATAGAAAGAAAACCCAGATGCTGAGAATTAATATGATACTTCAGTTATTGAGTCAAGAACAGGATCTTTCTACTTACCCAGAGAACACTGGGGGAAAAAGTACACTCTTTCCTGGCATTATTCTGTGGTAGTGCAAAATTTGGGTCCAGTTGTCTTCTGTGGCTACTCTCTGTTCTAGCTCTTTCATGCACCCTTAATTAGTATTCAGGTGAATACTAATTAGATTAGTATCAGTAATTTTAATTAGTAATAAGTTAGTAATATTAATTAGCATTAGTATAATAGTAATTAGTATTAGATTCAGGTGAAATCAGATAACCATTAACATCAAAGATGGCCCTTAACAGGAAAGGAATCATGGAAAGGTGATAGGACATCTGGACAAAATGGAACAGGAGAGGCTAGAGCAGTCTCTGCTTTGCCTTGATGATGGTAGAGAACCTAAACTCTACAGTGAACATGAGTTACTCACATCAGTAAAGATAACGATAATAATAGTTTTGTATAGTGCTTCCCATGTGCCAGGCAAGTCAGTTACCTTTCCTGAGCCCTTTTCCATACCATATCTGAAAATGATGAATTTGGATTGTGTGATCTCAAAGGTCCCTGCCAACTCTTACTCTATGATCCTAAGATCAAAAGATATTTAAAGCATGGTTTGGACATAAAAAGGAAGCACTATTTTACATAGTAGGCAGTAAAACTATGGAACTCTTTACATAAAAATAAGTTAAACAAAAAAAGTAATGTTTCAGGAAGGACTTAGATAATATATGGATAAAAGATGAATAGCAATTCATGGAGGACAATACCTTAGAAAAAGCTAAATTACCTAATTCTCCCACAACACACAGTTATGGTTGCCACTGACAGATGCAGAAACCTGGGTTACATTGACCATGGTAACCATAGTCGGACACTATAACCTTTCTTTTGTAACCTTATGTGAGAGGCTCCCTCCCGACACAAAAGATCCAGGTGTACTGTGGAGAGTTCTTGTTTCCCTGGATCATTTCCCCCATACAGATAGCCTAGCAATATCAATACAACACTTTCCCAAGGGTAGTCATCCATTCTTCTGATAAGCACTTAGGTTCACAAACCTTAAAATGTTAAAAGTTTTATTTACATATTAATAGGATCATAGACTTAGAGCTATAAGGAACTTTACATTTCACGTAGTCTTATATCCTTCTTTTATGGAAGAGATACTAAGGTCAAAAAAGTTAAATGATTCTCCCTGGGTCACATGGGTAATTAATCAAATTAGTTAAGATTTGAAAGGCAGTACTGTCAGTCCAAATCCAACACTTTCCATTGTATCACACTGCTTTTCTTATTTATTGGCACAGAAAGGACTCTCATTCAATCCCCTAGGGACCCAAGAACTCCCCCTCCAGTGGACAACGTCACCTCTTATTTCCTCAAAAAGCAATGCAGTTTCTGTGACTTAGAGTACTGAACTGGGTGATGAATCAAGGACCCATAGGAGAAGTTATAGTTTGCTTTTCCACCACTCTGTTTCTCTTTAGAGTCCCTTTATTTGAGATACGTGATTTCTGCCCCCCAGTTCTCACTAGATATCTGCAATCACTGCTCCCTCTCCCTGTGTGTTCTTCTCATAATTTAGCTCTGTACCCTGACCTCTGCCACTTCATCTCTTGTGGTAGGTCCTTTGCTCACTTCTGCTATTCTGTCCCTGTCCTGAAGATGTTACATTCTCTAAAGACCACATGTGTCACAGTTGGTCCATATAAAAAGGCTACCCTGCCTTAGCCGAATAATGATGATGATATAGGGGTGATGATAATGATAGCTAGCACTTACATAGCACTTACTATGTGCCAAGCACTATCCTAAGTGCTTTACATTATCTTATTTGATCATCACAACAATGCTGGGAAGTAGGTGCTATTATTATTTCCATTTTACAAATAGGAAAACTGAGACAAACAGGTTCAATGACTTGCCTAGGGTCACACAAATAAGCTCTGAGGTGAGTTTTTAACTCAGGTCTTCCTGATGCTAGGTGCAGTGCTCTATTCACCATACAACTTAATGTATTTACAAGTCAAAATATACCACAAAATGGAAAACCTCCATTTTTTGAAATCTCTTGTATATTTCATAGCTCTTGGCCACTAATAAAACATAAAGTCTCTCAGGAGCTACAATAATGTTTCCTTTTTATATCATTTGAATGAATATTTATTTTGAACTCTATTCTGGCTTTGGATGAATCAGTCCACTTGCCTCCGTGCTCACCTAATTAATGGGTAGTGTGTCTCCTCCTCACATCAGCATCTGCTGCTGAGACACAAGAGTTAGGTGGGACATCCTCTTATCTTTCCACACTTGTCTTTTGATTCACCTTTGTACGTCAGGGCCACCGGGGTGGGTTATTCAAATTACCCTTCTCTACTTCATGAAATGTCAATATCTGAAAAAGAGAGGAAAGAAGCACAATGGACTATACCACCATAAGCATTCATATAAATCTGTAATCCCCTCAGGTCTTATCTCCTTTTTATGTTTTTTGGACTTTCCCATTGAATATCACTTTGATGACAGTGTCTTCTCTAGATATAAACCTGTTTATCTCAGTCTGGTTTTTGTTCCAGAATATCTACCTGTGTAGTTGAAATGAAAGAGTTAGGACATTTATTGAGATAATTGTGTCTTCAATATAATTGAGTTGAATAGAAGTCTAAACTGGTCCACCCAAAAAAAATAAATCTAGTCTAGAAACATTTCCAGTGAACATTCCAATGACTTTGAAATGCTTGAAAAACAGATGTATTGCCTTTCATGCTGAAATCACTGGGGACTACACTTTTAAGTCTGGATTTCCTTACAGATCCTTAGGTTGTAAATGACAGATGATTCCATGGAAACATCCTAAGATCATCAAGATTCTTTCAAGAAGCTTTTAACCACAGTTCATCCAATTACAAAATTCAAATGGGTGAAAAATAACAAGGAAAGGCCAATGGTAAAAATCTAATCCTGTTCAAGCTGCTACTACCATGGACCAGAACTCAGAGCTGGCACTTACATAAAGACTGGAGAAGAGGGGATACTGGAAAATGAAAATGAATCCAGGCTTGGCAGACCTGCTCCATAAATTAATCAACCTGTATTAGGAAACACAGAGAACTCGAAATCAGAAATCCTGGGTATTAGCACCAGATCTACCTCTTAGCAAATCTTTGAGCATATAGACATTGGCACTATCTATATATTGTCCATAACAGTAGTTCTCAAAGTATAGTCCTCTGACTCCAGTACAGGGGGAGGGATGGGGAGGAGTAGGCAGAATGCAAGACCCTTTCAGGGGGTACCCAGGGACAAAATGATTGCCATGATAATATTAAGATATTATTTGCCTATTAAAAGATCTCTTTTTTTTTTCAACTAAAGACTTATAGATGCCTCGAGGCAGTAAGGTGGCACATTGGATGGAATATTGGGCCTGGTTTTAGGAAGAACTGAGTTTAAATCTGTCTCCAGACACTTACTATCTGCCCTTGAAGGCTAAGACTGTCTTTCGCCTCTTTTTGTATCCTTAGGACTTGGTACAGTGCCTGGCATATAGTAGGCTCTTCATAAATGTTTATTTGTTCATTGATAGAATGTTATTTCACAAATGAGTGTAATGTGTAAGATGCTTTCTAGAGTATGTCTCATTTAGTGCTTCCTGGAAAAAACTAGTACATTTAAACAATCACAGAATTTCAGAGTTAGAAGGTGCCTCAGAAACCATCTAGTCTAAGTCTACCAAGAAAGGAATTCCCCTTACAATATGCTCATCAAGTTGTTATCTAGCCCCTGCCTGAAGACTTTTGATGAAGGGATGTCCATGACCTCCTAAGGTAAGCCATGCCCCTCTAGGACAGTTCCCATCAATCCCATATTGACTTAGGAAACCACAAATTAACATTATCTATGTTTTATTGTATTTTTATTTATTTTGTTAAATATTTCCCAATTACATTCCCATCTGGGGAGTTTCGCTGGCCAAAAGCTGTGTGTTTAATATCTCTGCCTCAGATACCTGGAGGCGGCTATCATGTTGCCCAGAATCTACTCTTCTCTAAGCTAAACAACCCCAGTACCTTCAACTAGTCTTCATATATTAAGGATTCAAAGACTTTTGGCAACTAGGTTGCCTACCCTTGGATGATCTCACAACTTAATGTCCTTCTTGTAGCTCCTAGAACTGAATATAATAGTTCAGTTGGTGTCTGTCTAGAGTAGAGTATAATACTACCACTTTCTTATTCTTGAAAGCGATGACCCTCAATGCAAAATAGCCTTCTATGGCTACCATATATCATACTTTTGATCCATATTGAATGAATGAATGAAGTGGTTGGGAAAAAAATAATTTAAGTTCTTAATATGTGCTAAATACTGAGACTACAATAAAAACCAAGACAATTCCTGCTCTCAAGGAGCTTACATTCTAATAAAAGAGACAACATACATGGAAAGTTTCAGCTGCAAGTTCAG
This sequence comes from Phascolarctos cinereus, assembly GCF_003287225.1. NCBI lineage: Eukaryota > Metazoa > Chordata > Mammalia > Diprotodontia > Phascolarctidae > Phascolarctos > Phascolarctos cinereus. Next base: position 322,226,498 of record NW_027555847.1, read on the forward strand.
ATAGAAAGTTCCTCTGGTCCTCAGGGTACAGGGACAAAGCAGATTTTAATGTTTCTTCTTTAATGTAATTTCCACTTATATCAGTCAATCAGTAAGCATTTATTAAGTACTTACTGTGTGCCAGGTACTGTGCTAAGTGCTGGAGATAGCAAGGTAAAAGACAGTCCCTGCTCTTGAGGACTCACAGTCCAATGGAGAGAGAGCATGCAAGTGACTATGAAGCCAAGAAGCTATGTGCAGGATAAATTGGAACTAATCAATGGAAGGAAGACTTGAGAATTAAGAGGGATCAGGAAAGGCTTTGTGTAGAAAATGGGATTTTTGCTGGGATTTGAAGGAAGCCAGGGAAGCCAGGAGGCAGAGACGTGGAGGGAGAGATCTCTAGGAAATGGGGGACAGCCAGAGAAAATGCCTGGAGTTGGGAGATGGAGTGTCATTCTAGGGCTAGCAAGGAGGCCAATGGCACTGGAGAGAAGAGTTCCTAGAGGGAGGGATGGAAAGGTGTATGAAGACTGGAAAGATTCGGGGGTGGGGTGTAGGTTATGAAAGGCTTTGAATGCCAAACAGAGGACTTGTACTTGATCCTGGAGGTGACAGAGACCCACTGGGATTTATTGAGTGGGGTGGGGGTGGAGATGACATAGTCACACGTGTGCTTTAGGAAGATCCCTTTGACAGCTGAATAGATGACGGACTGGCGTGAGGAGAAGCTTGAGGCAGTGGGATCAAGCAGCAGGCTACTGCAAAAGTCCAGGCATGGGGTGATGAAAGCCTGCATCAGGGTGGTGGCAGTGTCAGAAGGGAGAAAGGGGCATATTCAAGAGATCTTATGATAGTAAAATCAACAAGTTCTGGCAACAGATTGGATTTGGGGGTGAAAGAGATTGAGGACAATCATACTGAGCTTGCAATTCACTAAAACCCCCAAATCTTTTTCATTCTACTAACCATGTTTCTTCCTCCATCTCATACTTTCAGAGATGATTTCTGAATCCACATGCAAGATTCTTACATTTATCCCTATTGCATTTAATTTCATTAGATTTAGCCCAATGTTTTCTCCTGTCAAGATCTTTTTGGGTCCTCATTGTATCCTAATTGTGTCATTTCCAAATTTTCTGAGCATATAATCCATGCCTTCAACTTACTATGTCAGTATGTTATGATTAGTCATGAAAATTCATATATTCTCTCTGTAAGGCCAATAACATGCTAGTGAAGGCAGTATGTAATACATTCGTAATAACAGGTAACAGCAATTCATATCAGGGCTCTGATGCTACATCAAGGGAGTAACTGATATAGGTATGAAAGAACAGATAGTCTTTCCCAAGCAATGTTCCATAGGGGACCACATGTTTATAGTCACACAAATATTGAAAGTTGTAGAGAATACATAATCTTATTATACATATTTCATGTTAACAATATAAAATAGCTTGATTCAGGAAAGCAAAACACAGTTTTAAAGGCTTTCTTCCAACAAGGTGTCTTATGCATGCGTCAGAATCAAACAAGACTCCTTGAAAAGAAGAACAATAGAGGTACTTTTTTCAGCAACCTGTTCATAAGCGGAGAGGCACACTCACCAAAGGTGCTTGTCACTGTCTTGAAGGACACCCAGTGAACAGTCCAAATATAAGAAGGATTCCCTATGGATAGTGAGGTCTTATAGACACTGCTGTTTGTGGATGACATTGGACTGATAGCTCTGGGACCCCAAGTATTACAAAACCTTGCTAATCAAGAGTTCAGCCTAATAATCCACATAGGAAAAACCAAGTAGATAAATAATGCCTCTTGTCCAGACTACGATATGAAGTTGGAAGAACAATACAAAGACTTGGTCCATTCAATACCTTACACAAAAGCACTGTACTGTACTGACTACCTACTTTTTAGCCATCACTTGGGAGGAAATTGAGGCAAATATTCAGATCATTCAGACCGTCTTCTAGTGCCACACCTCCTCCATCCTTACTCCCAGGCTCCATATACAGCGCGCAATTTCTATTGCAATTATTTGGCTAGTTCAGAAGAAAGTAATATAGATTTGCAAAGTGTAGGGGAGGGAGGGAGGGGCACATGTGCCTGCATGCCAGTGATACGGCTGATACCTGCCATCTCTGCTATCTCAGTGCAGTATCATTTATCCTAATACTGAATCTAGACTGCAGTGGGTTAATTATACAAGACAGAGCCCAGGGGAAGTAATCCTGCTAGGAAGAGTAGATATTAGTTAAATATTCCATTTCAATAGCTCAGGAAAGAGCTGCAAGGGACAGGTTTATGCCTTCTGAGTAGTCACTCTCCACAACTGCATCAGCCAACAGTGACTTAACCAGAGAAGAAACAGGACATAATAATAAACAAAGAAGGAGAACTGGAAGGATGTGGAGCCAATTTGCCCCAGGGAGCAGTTAACAACTCACTGCATTTCAACAGAACAGACCACCTTTTGATTCCTTCTTTAGTGGTTACACCACTAGGCCTTCCTTTTGCCTTCACCGCCTCCCCTTCCCTACTGCCCTTCTCCTGAGGAATATGGTGTTTTCTGGCAACCCTGAGAGTCCCAAAAGTTCTCTGGGGAAGCAGAAGAGGATTCACAATTATTCTTATTTCATCCTAGAGTGGTCTAATGCTCCCTAAAAGTTTCTGCTCAGTCATGACAATCGGTGCTTTGCAAAAATGGGAAAAATAATAGAGGTGAGAGAAAGGGCTTTCAGATTTGAAACTCCATTTCTCCACCTCCACGCCTTCTGCCCAGGGAGTCTTCTATATCTGGAAGGCACTTCTCTTTCACCTGTAACTCTTACAATCTCTAACTGACTTCAAAACTCAATTTAGATTCTTTTCTAGAGCCCTCTAGTTAGTTACTGCTTTCTCCCTCTTGAAATGATCTTGTATTTGTTTGCCTCTGTCAGTAGTCTTCACAGACATGTAGCACTTCCAGGGCACCATCCGTCCCTCCAGGGACCTATGTGCCTTTAGTCTCTATCTCTACATTGAGACAGCAGAATACCACAAGGTGCAAAAGCAGAGGGTTTGAAGAAGCTATCACCAGATATTTAAAGGGAAAGAGTGATTCATACATATGGAAGCAACATGGGGGAGAATTATGGACCAATCCTTTCACTGGTACTGTCAAGTCAGGGTACTGGGTAGCAAAGATAGAACTTACTAGAAGGAAGGGTTGCTGGATTCTTTAGCAACCCAAGGGCTGTTTTTAATTTAATTTAATTTAATTTAATTTAATTTAATTTATTATTTAAAGGCACCTGCATGAGTACTTTGTGCTTTTTGTTGGGATAAAGAATAGCTTTCTTATATCTGATGTTATGCTAACCTAAGTATTCGCATGGTAACTAAGAGATACACAGCCCCAATTCTGATGTTCCAAAGAAAACCTTGGTGAAACACAAGCCAAAGAGTATGACTACTGAGAGAAGCTCCTAACAATTAAGCCCAATCCATGTAAGATTAGAGCTATGGGTTCTGGGCCACAGGCTGCACCTGGCAGGGGGACAGGGGGCAATCACTGGGATTTTTGGTTTTTGTTTGGGCTTAGGCTTTCTGAGCAGCTAAATTTAGAGCAGGGGCCCATAACCTTTCTTGTTGCATGAACCCCTTGGACAGGCTGATAAAATCTATGATGAACCTCTTCTCAGAATAATGTTTTTAAATGCATAAAATAAAATACATAGGATCAAAAAGGAAAACAACTATGTTAAGCTACAATTATCAAATTTAAAAAATAAGTTTATGGGCCCTCTTTTAGCAGCCCCTGGTTTAAACAGAGTCCTAAAAGCACTGAGGCACGTGCCTTAGGGGTTACTATGGATTGTGACAAAGGTGCCAGTGAAAAGCATTTACACACTTCAGTAGACTATTTGGAAAAGGATAAGATAGTGGAGAAGGAAACTGGGAAGAAAGCTTTTGCAGGACTTGAAGAGACATTTGATACTGTGAGCCCTTCCAGGTCCCCAGAGACATACCCAGAACTAAGGCTATGGGTTAGTATGTCCAAAGACATCCTAGTATTATTTTCAGGGAATATACATTTTTAAAAACTGGAGAATTCAGAGAAGTTGGAGTCCACCACATGGAAAATTGTGTCACTTTCTATCAACCCCAAGTTATTTCTGATGTGGGGGTGAGGGGAATGGTACCAACCTAACTATAACCTGATCCAACTGTGTAAGTTTCTGGGGTTGAAACCAAGAGGACCTGGGTCGGGATGACCCAAATTTGAATGTTCTGGGAGAAACCTTAGATGAGGATGTGGCCCATCAAAGTATTACTTTCTCAGATTTTACTCAGTCCGCAAGAGCCAAGCTGCAGGTTCTGGGGCATGGATTGTATCAGTAAATGTTTGAATTGAATTAAAAGGAACTAAAAGATTGTTCTTTCAGGGTTCACTTTATCCCTTAATTACTACCATCCCCCAAGCAACTCCAGGGCTAAGTCTTCACCAATAACCTTGAGAGAAGATTTGGCAGTATTCCTTCCTCCACCCTCAAAAATCCTAAAGGATTCGTCAGATGAAGTAATATGTATTTTACATCTCCTTATCACTCACTTTTTCTTTGGAAAGTGTACTAGGGAGGGAGGGAAATAGTCTCACTAATTTCCAGCTGTTCTTGGAAATGAATGTCAATGCATTTACTATAAAGGGCTGACTGAGTGTAGGTGGGGAAATCAGTCATTCCTGCAACTGAGAAAGAGAGAGCCAGGTCCTAAGATTCCTAAAGGATATGTCTGCCAAAAGCGGTTTTCAGGGGAGATGATGAATTGTGATACTCAGAAGGCCACCTGTTGTTGGGGAGCCATGTGTGTAGTCCCTGAAGTGTGTCTGAGGTGGCTAATTTGAGTTTTTTCTCCCAATTCTTGACTCTGGCTTTGGTTTTTGCTTTGTGAAGAGCCAAGGTGACCCATGGATCCCACCTCTCCAGAGGTTTTCTTTTCGGTTTTGTTTTTTGTTTTTTTTTTTTTAGTTGACATGTCTTCATTAAAACATTTCTCCTTTGAATGGTATTTTTTCTCTTGCTATCTGGAACACTACACTCTGACCCCTTTCAGATGTTTCTGTCTTCTGGTCTTGGTGCCCAGACATGTCCTAGCTAAGTAAACTCTCAAATAAATGTTTTGATGTTCTCTGGCTTTCCTTTATCCACCTGTATTCTATCAGTAATCATTGGATCCATCCACTAATTCAATGGAATGTATTGTAGGTGTCAAGGAGAGCCAAAAACTCCATTTTCCATTGGAAACCATCCAGTGGCTAGTTAGTGAGAGTTTTTCACTCTGAAGGAAAGGGTTCTGTGTGTTGTTATTGCATGAGAACGTGATGTAGGAGGTCGGCCAATACCAAACCTCCCACTGCTACCTAAATCTACACATGCACTGGACACTGGAGCAGGTATTTCTCTTCCCGCCCTCTTCCCAGACAGTCACATTACCTGAAATATCTACCATAAGAATTGTGTGACTATTGTTCAGGATCTTCTTAAAAAGAGGCCATTTAAATGGATTCATGCACTGTGTTACCTTGATTACGCAGCACATTAACCAATGAATGCATTAACAAGGACTCATTTTTCTGTCCTATGATTGTCTTTGTTGATAAAGCAAGACTAGGGATGGGATGTGGGGAGGGGTTAGGAGCAAGAGGTTTCTGGGTACTTGGTGGAAGATAAAAGCAAGCTATATAAGCAATTTGTCTCATGTTACTAACCCTTCATGCACTCTAGTCTAGTCAATCTAGCCTGCTAGCTTCACTCTATACATCTCTCCTACCTCCATGTTTTGCTCAAGTTGTCCCAGCCCCACCTCAAGCTTAGAATACTCTCCATCCTCACCTCTACCTCTTGGAATCCCTTAGAGCTCAGCTCAAGTGACATCAGACATGATATCACACACCAATAGACAGGGGGAAAGTGTCTATGCTCTGCTCAGTGTGAGCTTCTTCCTCTGGGTACATGTAAGAAAGCCAAATCACCCTGCCCCCTCAGGAAATGGAAGAAAAACAAAAAGGAGAGTATGTGATTTTTAGAGGGTTCACATGCTGGAAGGCATAGTAACTGAGCAGTGGGACGGAAAGGCAGCAGCTATTACCAATTAATGATACCCTAAGCTGTCTACAGTCAACTTAAATCAGAGCTAGCCTGGGCTTCTGGACCCATGTTCCTAAACTGACTCTTAGTCATCAGGGCTGACAATATGGAGAGCAGAGAGAGCAAGTGAGCTAGGTGATATCTCTATGGGAAAAGAAAATGCAACTCTGAGAAACTTTTACCTGGGCATCTTTCCCAGGTTAGTGTTTATATTTTCCTGTGTTATTTATATTTCTGGGGAGAGTCTCATGAAGAGGTTTTGAGACACAGAATACATAAAAGAGTTGGAGGTGATCTCTTGGTCACAAGGTCAGCAAGAGCTATGTTTTATACTTTGTCGGCCCTTCCCTCTACTCCTGGGTATGCCCATACAGGAAATTATGTGGAACCCAAGAAGTCAGTGGTCACAGGACAAAAGACATGAGAATCCATCCCTATGTTTCTCTCTCCTGTCTCTTTTCTAAAGCCATTAAAATCATAGCCCCAAATATAAAAGTATTGGGATGTATAGCCCATAGAGAGTTTACTGGAGCTCCTCTGCCAACTTTCAGAGACATCTCTGACTCAAACTTAAATGAGCTTAGCATTTTGAGATGACTGAGAAATGCCTCTTTTTGATCACTGAGAAGTGGGACTTTTGAAAGGAGGAAATGCCAGCCTTTCTTCTCTTTCATTTATTTTCGGTCAATTATGTCAGGTGTCTCCCTGGAAGAGTGAAGGAGGAGGAGGAGGTGTTGGGTCCCAGCCCACAGAGTATGGCACTTGCTAGGGCATGGAAATTAAAATACATGTCCTAGCTAAGTAAACTTGAGTCTAGATATTGTACAGCTTCTTATGGATTTTTTTTCTTTCCTGGGTATAGATGACTGAATAGCAATCCTAAGATGGGTATTTCTAGTCTTAGAAGCAATCTTCTAAGTTTGAGACATCTAAAAATCCTGGGTCCCTCAGTCAGAGCCAATTGGCAACAGGAAGAGTGTTCTGCAACTACACCCTTCTTAAAGAAAATGACCATAGGAAAGAGGAGCATCCCTTAGTCTGAGTTGCCAAAAGAAATGGACCTGGAATGAATTGTTTGGAAAGTGCAAAACTGAGATGAAGGTGAAATGTTAGTTCAATAGTTCCACAAACTGTTGTATGTTTTGATAGTTTTAGATATGAACCTCTTGGATAGGTATAGTAGTAGTTATAAATTATTACTGTTCTTTGTTTAAGTCTTTAGTGTGAGCTTGTGAGTCTTCTATTAAGCATTTCTTTTGATTGGAGGAAATAAATAGCTGTCCTATATCTGTTTTACATTGTCTATGGAGTATCTTTCTATTTTCTCCTTGTGGGGAGACAGTAGACTTGAGTCAAGAGGTTAACCCTTTCTTTAGAGACCAAGTTCCTCCAGGATTTAACTAAGCTAAGAGCTTAAAAAAACTCACCTTAGTGGAGAGGGAGAGGATGAGAGAGATAGGAGAATAGAGTGAAATAACCAGGTAACCCCAAGTTGGGATCTAGTGTAACAGTTCTCGCCCAAGCAGGGTAGGGTAATAGCATCCTTGTGCTTCAACCTGCATATGGAAAGAGGAACTTGGACTCATAACCCCAAACCAGAGATATTCATATAATTCCAGCCTGAAACCCCTCTCAGAAAAGAGCACTCAACTTCATCTGTGCTTCTGCAATCTGCTTGCTTCTCCTCCCAAACTAGAATATTGGCAGTACAGACACAGCCCCTGGCTCTCCTCTCTACAGAGACCGGACAAGCCAGAGTCCATCTATTCAGATCACTTGCAAGCCATGTCTATACATTTAGACAACTCATGTGGATGTAACCTCATCTTACACTAGGAAAAAATGAATACATCCTCCTCTTTCACTTACCTTTGTGATGAAACAGATTACTCTCTAGAATTCAGGGGTTCATTACTTGGGGTCCTTAATTTGTTTTTTTTAAAAAATATCTTGATAACTATTTCAATATAATTGTTTTCCTTTGTAATCCTATATATTTTATTTCATGCATTTAAAACATTGTTTTGGGGCAGCTAGGTGGTGCAGTGGATAGAGCTCTAGCCTTGGAGTCTGGAGGACCTGAATTCAAATCTGGCCTCAGACACATAACACTTACTAGCTGTGTGACCCTGGGAAAGTCACTTAACCGCATTGCCTCAAAACAAAACAAAAACATTGTTTTTTGAAGGGATCCATAGGCTTCACTAGACTGCCAAAAGGGTCTAGGAAACAAAAAAAGTTGGGAATGCCTATGCAAACTGTAGACAAGTAAATGACTTAGATAAATTAGAAAGTGGAGAAGTTTAAGAGAAATATGATCCATAAAAGGGCCCTTAGGATTTAACATAGATAAATGTGCATCCTGCCTGATTAGAAATATGGATCTAGGGAAATGATCCTAATGAAGAACCAGTGATGGGAATCTATAAAGTCAAAACCAGAAGGGGCCTGAAAAGGCCCTTAATCCAAACCCCATCATTTTATGGATGAATACTAGGTAGTGAGAAAAAGACTCTGAAGAACTGGAGAAAAGTCTCAGGCCTACGGAAAGACTAGACTCAGGAAACTTGATACAAATCTAGACCTAGAAAAAATTCTGTCCCATAATGAAGTAAGAAACCACATCGAATAAGAAGTCATTCCCAAGACCAACCCCTGAATCTGTACTCTGTGCCTTTGGGATGCAACTTGCTAAATGATCCTAACTTAAGTAAAGTGGTCTAATCAAGACTGTAGTCAGGGTAGTCATACAAGAACTGACCATGAGAAGAGACACAGACAAGTATCATGGCATAGTGGGTAGATGTCTCCATGGAGCAGCTTGGGAAGCAGGCTCTCCAAGCCTCCTCCAGATTGCAGTGGGCAGAATGTATCTGCAGGCTCAGATGACTGTGTCCCCATTGGCTCCTTTACAGTAGGTAGAGAGCTGTCCTTGGAGTGAGAAAAACCCAGATTCATGTCCTGCTTCTGACATATACTACTACGTGACCCTGGACAATAATTCAGTCCCCCTTGGTCTCACTTCCTCATCTCTAAAATGAAGAGAGTGGATTAGGTGACTTCTGAGGTGCCTTTCAGCCTTGAACCTCTTAATCACCACCTACTACAATCTATGGGGGGGGAGAGAGGGCCTTTATTTTTGCTAAGAGAGATCCTCCAAACCTTATTGGAATGACAGAAACTAGCAGTCACTTTTCCATTACTTCCCATTTTTCATGGCAATTAGTGTCTAGGAAGTATGGAGTGGGGAGGAAGAGAGGGTGTACCTCTGCATTTTAGTAGTTTCTCAAGCTAGGGACTCTCAGAGCCTGGAGGTGTAAGGAGTAGTTAAAATGAGCAAAATGCTTAGCAGTGGAAACATGGGTGGAATACAAAGCCAAAAATGTTTTGTATTGATCAACATGTTCAATCGGCTTGCTAGTTTTTAGAACATCCACAGAAGGCAGCTACAGAACTTGTATGGTTCTGTTGTCGTTGTTCGTCCTTCTAAAGAGGACCAATGACACCAGCAAAGTGATGTCTTGACTTGCAAGTGAATTAGATTTAAGTGAGGCATGAAGGGCCTCACACTCTTCTGCAGGGTCATCTGAGTCCAATGGCAAGACGCAGGTCAGGATGACTGGTAATAGCCCTGAGTACAGTGGGAGATCTTGGCCTTTTTAAGCTAAAGTCTTTCCCAAGTCTCCCAACACCCATTCAGTGATGAAGGCTAGTAAGAAAGGAGGCAAAAAATGGCTTCATTTGCCTTCATAAAAGAATCAGTCTGGGAACTCTCAAGGTTTCTGGCCAGAAGAGAAACAACTGCTATTTACACTCACTCTGAGCCATCAAAACCCAAACAACAAGCAAGGAAGCCTTGGGCTAGGACCTTTTATTGGCCAATCAGTGAGAGCTAGAAGGATTTGGGTTTAAAGGCATAGTTAAGGGGCAGCTAGGTGGTGCAGTGGATAGAGCACTGGCCCTGGATTCAGGAGGACCTGAGTTCAAATCTGGCCTCAGACACATAACACTTACTAGCTGTGTGACCCTGGACAAGTCACTTAACCCCATTGCCTAGCCAATAAAAAAGGCATAGTTAAGTAGTTCCATCACGTTCAATTGACTTGCTGGTTTTTAGAACATCCCCATGAGACAACTATAGAACTTGTGTGGTTCTACTCAAAGTACTAAGAGGATATCTACTCCCTTGGAATGGGCTGAGGTTCTGGCTAACATGGCAAATATTCTCTCCTTTCACATGACAACATCTGGAATCTCAATGCCTTTGGTCACTGTCTAAGACTTTGTTGTTGTTGTTCAGTTGTTTCAGTTGTGTGTGATTCTAGGTTATTCCAAAATTGATACGCTACAGTGCTATAGTAGAGAGAGTGATGGATTTGGAGTAGAGAAACTGGGTTCAAATCCCGGCCCTACCACATATTTCTTGAGCGACTTTGGGCAGGTCAGTGAATTGCTCTATACAGCTTCTTCATCTGTAAAACAAAAAGGTTAGATCAGATGACCTCCAAGGTCCCTTTTACCTCTTGCCATGTGATTCTTTGATTTCCAAGTTTATTGGTGTCTGGATCCTGGCTTTACCCATCTCATCTTTCCCTTGAACCATTTGTCAAGCTGGATCTTTTCTTTGTTTTGCTCATCACCTCTAAAAGCCACTGCTATGGTTAAGTCCAATAACAGTATTTATCCAACAAGTTTTGGTCTAAACACATTCTTCATTTCTTGTTGCTTGTCTCATCTGCATGTTTCATTCCAATGACAACCAGAGGTACTTAAAAGCTCTTTAAAAAGGTTAGGAGAAACTACTTACCAACCTGCTCCTGAGACAGGAAAGAACCAAAATCCCTACTTTCCCTTCTTGGTCACGTGCCTTGGAAAAAAAACCTTATTTAACAATATGAATTCTGACACTGAACCAATTACAAACAAAAACCGTGCCTATTAGACTCTGATTTTATTGCTTTAATACTGTTATTTTATGATTTTCCAAACATATTACCTTGATTAGCTGTAAGGACAAAATTAGAATCATCTGCAGGCTTTTACAGCAATTCATTTAATTTCCTGTTTTTCTGTCTTTTGTGGCTTCTGCAGAAGGACTGGTTTTGACACAATCACATCAACTGTTCCTCTTTGAAGATGGCCCAAGAACCTGGGAAACTGAGCTTTCGAAGCTTGGTGGGTCTGCAAGAGGAATGTCTTTTGTAAGGTTATGGCTCCTGTTCCAAGTTTTGAGCTGATCAGTAATATGAACGGGGAGGGGGAAGAGGAGCTGGAAAGGGATAAGGACACTGCTGCCGTTTTCATCTCTTTAACCAAAAATCATGATGATTTTCTTTCCATATGTTAAAGGCCAGAATGAAAGAAAGAAAACTCAGCTGTCTTTAACAAATCAAATCAACAAGCATTTATTAAGCCCCTACTGTGTTGCTAAGTTCTAGGGATACAAAAAATAGAAAAATAAACAAACAACATGGTACCTTCCCTCAAGGAGCTCACAGTCCAATGAGGGAGACAACATCTATACACAAGATAGATATAGATATATAGATATAGATAGAGATGGAGATAGAGATAGAGATAGATAGATAGAGATAGAGATACAGATACAGATACAGATACAGAAATAGATATATAGATATATAGATATAGATATAGGGTAAATGGGAGGTAATCTCAGAGTAAAGGCGCTGGGATGCTGGTTGGGTTGGATTAAGAAAGGCTTCCTGCACAAAGTCAGATTTTAGTTGATACATGAAGGAAACCAGGGAAGCCAGAAGGCAGAAACTAGGAAGGAAAGCATTCCAGGCATGAGTGACAGACAGTGAAAATGCTGGGATTCAGGAGATGGAGTGTTCTGTTTGAGGAATAGCAAGGAGGCCAGTGCCACTGGATTGCAGAGTATGTTGAGGGGAGTAAGATATAAAGATGAGAAAAGAGGTGGAGCCAAGGTGGTGGATTAGAGAGAGCAACAAAGCTCAATTCTCCCAAAATTCCCCTCCAAACAACTTTAAAATAACTCCTCGGGGGCAGCTAGTTGGCATAGTGGATAGAGCACCAGCCCTGAAGTCAGGAGAACCTGAGTTCAAATCTGGCCTCAGACCAAACACTTGACACTTACTAGCTGTGTGACCCTGGGCAAGTCACTTAACCCCAATTGCCTAAAAAAAAAAACCTCCTCAAATCAAATTTTGGAGTAGCAGAGCCAGCAAAAAGTCAGGATGAAACATTTTTCCAGCCTAAGAAAACTTAGGAGGATCATAGGAGAGTTCTATGACACCAGGGAAGAGACCTGTCCAGAGGCCATACATGTAGCAGCAGCAATAGTGACTATAGCAATAGCAACAGCAGCTTTGGGAGCTATCAACCCAGAAATGGTAAAGAGGTCAGACAACTCATCAGAAGGAGATTATAAGGGACCCATTGCTGGCACTGGGTACAACTGGCACTGATTGGCAACTATTGCCCATACACAGTTCTGAGTTACAGTTCTGGGGCAGAGAAGAGTGCTATTCGTCAGTCACAAAGGAGCAGGGGCCCTGATCACAGTTCCATGACCAAGAGAAGTGCTAGTGCTTGCAGCTTCAGGGAAGCAGAGGCCCTTCCTGGGTAAAGACTAGAGTGCAGATCAGAAGAGCAGTGACCACACCTCTTTCCAGACCACATCACCTTGGAAGCACCAACAACTTGCAGAACCCCAAAACTAGCTTTGAAAACAGCAGCACAAAAAGCCTGAATCTTGGGACAGTGCCTCTCTATGCCCAGGTGAACAGAGCCCAATTTTAACATAAAGTTCAAAGGCAATAAATAGGCTGGAAAAATAAGCAAACAACAAAAAAGAACTTGGAAATAAAAAGCTGCTACAGTGGCAGGGAAGACCAAGACACAAACCCAGAAGACAATATTGCAAAAACTGCTACAGTCAAAACCTCAAAAGTAAAAATGCTAATTGGAACAAGCCCAGCAAGAATTCCTGGGAGAGTAAAAGAAAGAGAAAAGTGTGGAAGACATAAAATTGGGAAATGAGAGTGATGCAAGAAAATTATGAAAAGAGAATTAATAGCTTAATAAAAGAGGCACAAAAAATTCACTGAAAAAAGTACTCCTTAAAAATCAGAGTTGATCAAATGGAAAAAGAGATACAAAAGCTCACTGAAGAAAACACTTTCTTAAAAATTAGAATTGGGCAACTGGAAGCTAATGACTCCACGAGACACTGAGAAATAATAAAAACAAAGTCAAAAGAATGAAAAAATAGGGAAAAAATGTGGAATATCTCACTGGAAAAACAACTGACCTAGAAAACAGATTGAAGAAAGATAATTTAAGAATTATTGGATTACCAGAAAGCCATGATCAAAACAAGAGCCTAGACATAATATTTCAAGAAATTATCAAGGAAAACTGCCCCAATATCTGAAATCCAGAGGGTAAAAGAGAAATTGAAATTATCTACCAACTATGTCCTGAAAAAGATCCCAAAATAAAAACTCCCAGGAATATTATAGCCAAATTCCAGAGTTCCCAGGGCAAGGAGAAAATATTGCACGCAGCCAGAAAGAAATAATTCAAATATCATGGAATCACAGTCAGGATCATACAACATTTAGTGGCTTCCATGTTAAAGGAGCAGAGGGATTGGAATATGATATTCAGAAGGCAAAGGAGCTAGGATTGCAACCAAGAATAATCTACCCAGCAAAACTGAGTATAATCCTTCAGAGGAAAAATAGATATTTAATGAAATAAAGGACTTCTAAGCATTCATGATGAAAAGTCCAGAGCTGAATAGAAAATTTGACACACAAACTTAAGATCAAAAGAAGCATAGAAAAGTAAACATAAAAGAGAAATCATAAGAGACTCAATAAGGTTAAACTGCTACATTCCTGTATGAGAAGATGATTCACATAACTCCTAAGAACTTTATCATTATTAGGGCAATTTAAAGGCGTTTATGTAGATAAAGGGCATGGGTGTGAATGGATTATGTTCTAATGATCTCCAAAAAAATGAAGGAGTGAAAAAGAGGGATGCACTGACAAAGAGAAAGGCAGAGAAAGCACATGGAAAATTATCTCACATAAAAAGGGGTGCAAGGAAGAGCTTTTACAATGGAGCAGTAAATGAGGGGAAGTGGCAGAAAGCACTTGAATCTTACTTTAACTGAAATTGGCTCAAAGAGGGCTTAACATACACAGTCAGGTATAGAAATCTTTCTTAGCCAACAAGGAAGTAGAAAAAGAAGGGGATAAGACAAGAGGGTGCTGACAGAAGGAAGGTAGATTAAGGGAAGCCCTAGTTAGAAGTAAAACAGACTTTTGAGGAGGGACAGGATAAAAAGAGAAAGAAAAAAAGAAAATGGGATAGAGTGAAATACATAGTTAGTAATCATACCATGAATGTGAATGGGATGGATTCACCCATAAAATGGAAGTAGCAGAGTGATTAGAAAACAGAATCCAACAATATGTTGTTTATGAGAGACACATTTGAAACAGAAAGATACACACAGAGTGAAAACACAGGGTTGGAGCAAAATCTAATATGCTTTAGCTGAAGTAAAAAAGGCAGGGGTAGCTATAATGACCTCAGACAAAGCAAAAGCAAAATAGACTAATTAAGAGAGAGAATCAGGAAAATTACATTTTGCTAAAAGGTACCAAAAACAATGAAATAATATCAAAAAATTTTAGAGCAAGTTTCTCTTATAAAGGCCTTATTTCTCAAAAATGTAGAGAATCCAGTTAAATTTATAAAAATAAGAACCATTCCTCAATTGATAAATGATCAAAAAATATGGACAGGTGTCAGAAGAAGAAATCAAAGTTCTCTATAGACATATGAAAAAAATTCTTTAAATCACTATTGATTAGTGAAATTCAAATTAAAACAACTCTGAGGTACCACCTCACACCTATGAGAAATGACAAATGCTAGAGGGGATGAGGGAAAATAATTCCACTAATAAATTGTTGGTGGAGCAGTGAACTAGCCCAACCATTGTGCAGAACAGTTTGGAATTATACCCAAAGGCGTACAAAACTGTAGATACCCTTTGACCTAGAAATGCCACTATTAGGTCTGTATCCCAAAGAGAAGAAAGGAAAAGGATAAGGACTTATATGTACAAAAATAAGTATAACAGATCTTTTTGTGGTGGCAAATAATTGGAAATTGCTCATCAATTGGGGAATGGCTGAATAAGTTGTGGCATATGATTGTGGTATAGTACTATTGTACTATAAGAAATGATGAAGGGGAACGGTTTCAGAAAAACATGGCAAGACCTATACGAACTGATGCAAAGTGATGTGAAAAGAATCGGGAGATCATTGTACATAATAGCAACAATGTTGTAATGATGATCAACTATAAAAGACTTGACCAATACAATAATCCAAGATAATTCCAAAGAACTCCTGATGAAAAAAAAAAGCTATTTACCTCCAGAAAAAGAACTGATGAACTCTGAGTAAAAATTGAATTTTCTCACCTTCTTTTTTTTTGCTTCTTTTTGCAACATGGCTAATACATAAATATGTTTTGCATGATTTTCCTTGTATAACTGATATCATATTTCTTATCTTCTTGATGGGTGGTAGAGGGGGTAGGAGGAAGGGAAATAATTTGGAACTTAAAATCTAAAAAGAAAAGAAGTGGGAGAAGAGGAGGAAGTAATAGTGGAAAGCATTTGAAAGGAGGAGAGAAGAGGGAGCTTTCAGTCAGTGGCCTCAAGTTTTTTTTCAGTGAAATTTGAGGCAAAGTCATCTTCTGAGAGAGTGGAGGAAAGGGGAAAATGGGAGGGCTGAGGAGGAATGAAAAGTTCTGGAAGAGCCATCATGCCTTGCTGCAGTGAGAACTCTGTTGAGATTGTGTAAAATAAACTTGCAGTGGACCCAGTCAGTACAATTTTGTGATTTTCTCCATTTCTGTTCAGTAGCAAGAGAATGTGAATGAAGGCAGTAGATGGTAGGAGTGATCTCTTACCTTGGTTGGGGTTTGGCAGGACAAGATGGTCTATAGGATAAATGGGGCAAGAAGGTACTTGAGAAAAGAGGATGATATAGAACAGAGGTGCATGAAGCCCACAACATTCCAGAGTATCACTGGAACCAGATTGAACTGTAGGTGAGAAATATTTGACAAAATGAAATCGCAATAAAATGTAGATAGTGTGAATATGTGATTTTCCAAGTCAATGTGCAGCTTATAGGGACCCTTACATATAGTTTAGAGCCACCTCTTTCTATTTCAGCTTGACACCACTAGTATAGAGTGGCGCTGGATCACCAAAGGGTCAAGATCAGGAAAAGAGGAAAGTGTAGCCAATGCAGGGAAGGACTGAGAAGGATTAAAGGGTGGCAGAACCAAAGGTCACAGTGAGCATGATGAACCATGTTTGGAGTTGTGACACAGAGGGGAAAATGGAATGACAAAAGGTTATGACTGGATAGAAAAATTTCTGAATTCATGAATATGACAGTAGAACACTTGTAGGTATGGCTATTTCTGTGTGTACCTGAGGTGAAGCAAAAGAGTAAATCATGGGAAATGAGTAAATTGGGGAACTGGGAAGTGAAGGAGTTCAAGGAAGTATCTCTGTGTGTATTGCAGTTGCCTCATATGAGGGCAGAGATATTCAACAAATACTGTTGGTGGCTAATAATCTTAGCTAAGAAATGCAAGGCTTGTGGATAGAACACCGGACCTGGAGTCAGGAGGACCTGAGTTCAAATCTGGTATCATACCAGACACTTGATTCTTACTAGCTGTGTGACCGTGGGCAAGTCACTTAACCCCAATTGCCTCATATAAAAAAAGGGAAAAAAAGAAATGAAAGGCTTACATAAGTGAATGAGGTAGTCTTAAAAATAGGTAAGCATCTTCTACCACCTGAAACTGAAGCTGAACCCATAGAATGAAAAGATTCATAGTCAGCCAAATTTTCTATTTCAGTAGGTCCAAAAGGATCAGTGTGGATTCCATTGTAATCAACAATGAGGCTTCTGTTGCTGTTTGTCCTTCATTCTTGAAAAGGACCATGACATCAGGAAGGTGATGCCATGACTCACAAGTGAATTAGATTTAAGTGAGAGGGGACTGTGCAAAGTCACCAGCCTCACTTTCTCCTCCAGAGCTATCTGGGTCCAGTGGTAAGATACAGATCAGGATAACTGGAGACAGCCTGCACAGTAAGGCAGTTGTAGATTGCTTAAGTTATGCTGATTACAACTAAACAGCAGAAACCAGCTGTCCTGCCCCCCCCCTTTTCTTTTTGTCCTTTTCCCCAAGTTCCCAAGAGACAGAGGAATCCCAGGGAGAGTCACTCTCAGCAACAGGGAACACTATGTCTCCATTTTCAAAGGGAAAAGCTTCCAAAAGTGAAGCTTTAATTATCTCATTATTCAACACATTATATTACATTGTCTGCAAGAGACAATGGCCCTGCCTAGATTTGGAGCACGAAAGTCTTTGATTTCTTAGTGATCCTCATCCATGCTTAAAGAAGTACAGCCACTCTATTCCACCTGCTCCATGGAGAAAAAAAAATTTAAGAATATATAATGATAGGGTAGATATTATAAAGTCTAGTTTTGAGACTATATGATTAAATTTTATCTTGGTGAAAAGGAAATGCTCTATTTTGCCCATTGCAAATATCTTGGTTCTTGCCAAATACCCTACCCAATCTTAAAAGTTAAAGCATCTCAATATTGTACAGCAAGGGCAGGAAAAAGACATAGGTGATGGAGAAGGCAGACATTTGGGTTACAACTTTGCTTTACTTAAACCCTATGGGTTAGATTCAAAGTTGACTTCATCGGTGGGGTAAAATTCTCACGTAGTACTTTTTCTGGCCTTCTCCTTCCATTAGATTGTGGCCTAACAACTCCAAGAAAACACAAGTGCTCCATCAGCCAGCACCACACCATCCATACATGGAACCATCAGTTACAGCAAATGGAGAAATTCTGAATGCTGTGGATAAGTTCACTTGCCTTGGTATTGTACATTCCAGGGATGTACACATTGATAATGAAGTTGCCATTGCCAGAGCTAGCTCAGTGTTTGAGAGGCTCCGAAGGAACGTGTGGGAGAGAAGAGAGGTATTAGGTTGACTACCAAACTGAAGGTCTACAGAGCTGTTGTGCTGACCTCAGTGTTGTATGCCTGCAAAACCTGGACAGTCTACCAGCCCCATGCCAGGAAATTTAATTGCCTCCATTTGAATTGTCTTAGGAAGATTCTGAAGATCACCTGGCAGGATGAGATACCAGACCAGGTCATTTCTCAAACTAAACTGCCAAGCATTCATACTCTGCTTCAGAGAGGGCAACTCTGATGGGCTGGCCACGTTGTTTGAATGCAAAACATATGCTTGCCAAAAAGACTATTTTATGGAGAACTCACACAGAGCGAGCGTTCACACGGTAGTCAGAAGAATTGATACAAGGACACTCTCAAGGTCTCTCTTGAGAAAGGAATTTATAATTTTCATATTAATTGATATATGTGTAATAAATATACCAATAATTTAGTTTTCTCAAGAGCTGTCTCTCTGGCTTGGGAGTCAGAGCTCACAATGTAGCTTAAACTTATTGATCAAAACTCTGACAATGCTCATAATCACTGGACCTTAAGTGAATCAAATCAAAGATGGCAGAATTTGTTCCCGGCACAGAACTCTGTTTCTGTACTTTAGGAGAAGCAAACACAACCCCCAAAGGCTTGACTCCAGAATCGTCGTATTGTGGGACTTGAAGGTTTCTCGTGGGAAATTTCTAAATGATTGCTTGTAATCCACCTTCCCCAGGTGTGATTTAAGTATATAACCTGGTTTGTACTTCAGAGAACATTCCTCACTCTGAAATTGATTAATTAAACTACCTGATTATTGGCACTCCCATCTCTAGGCCTGCTTTGTGCGGGCTCCTGAGCATTCTCAGGTTAGAGACTGACTCAGTGAAAATCCTGTTAATGCTCTTAAGAACTTTGGAATTGATCGTGTGACATGAGGGACACTGGCACAAGACCACGTGCCCTCATCAGAGAAGGTGCCATGCTCTATGAGCAAAGCAGAACTGAAGTGGTTCGAAAGAAACGTGAGATGAGCAAATTTAAAGAATCCACCCCAGATGCTCACATGGACTATTTGTGCCCGACCTATGGTAGAGCATTCAGAGCTCACATTGGTCTGATCAGTCACAGTCAGACACACTGTAACTTGACTCTAGTGTAGTGATGTCACTTTAGTCCTCTTCGAATGAAGGACAACAGCCAACCAACTTAAACCCTACCAGTTAGATTCAAAGTTGACTCTATCAGTGGGGCAAGCTTTTCTCATAGTACTTTTTCTGCCCTTCTCCTTCCATTAGATTGTGAGCTCATTGAGGGCAGGACTGTCTTTCCCTCTTTTGTATCCCCAGCACTTAGCTCAGTGCCTGGCACATAGTAGGTGCTTAATAAATGGTGATTGATTGAGTACTCACTCTCCCTTCCATCATACTTAGGAAGTTACTTGATCTTCAGAAGGACCTCAGAGGTTGTCTAGTCCAGCCCCTACTTTAACAATGTTGATAGGTCAGTAGAGCTGGAAGGGACCTTAAAATACCATGTAAGAGCTGAAGGGGACCTTAGAGATCATCTCTTTCAACCCTCTTGGTTTTGTTGTCATTCAGTCATTTCAGTTGTGTCTGACTCTTCGTGATCCCATTTGGAGTTTTCTTGGCAAAGATGATGGAGTAGTTTGCCATTTCCTTCTCCAGCTCATTTTATAGATGAGAAAACTGAAGTAAACAGGGTTAAGGGACTTGCTTAGGGTCACACAGATAGTAAGTGTCTTAGGCTGGATTTGAACTCCGGAAGAAGAGTCTTCCTGATTCCAGGCCTTGCGCTTTATCCACTGTGCCACCTAAGGAAAGTGAGTGCTAGAAAGGGGAAATATCTTGTGCCAGATTGATCAATGATCAGTATCAGAGTCAGGTTTCTAAGACTCACTTCCCTTTCCACTAGAATCATAGACTTCCAGGGTTGGAATGAACATGAGAACTCTTCTCATCCAACCCCTCCACCTGGAGGTGGAATCTTCTCTACAACATTCCATTCATCAGGGACCCAGCAGCACCTGTTTCACCATTGGTATTAGACATCACCCAAAATAAAGTGGGTCAACCAACAATCTCATTAACTAAATACAGTAGTCTCTCTGGGAAACCATTCCATACTCAGCACTGATGAGTTGCAGGCTGGATGCCTGCTGCTACACCAAGTTCAAAGATCATCTATGGATTCATCTTTCTAAAACTATAACTCACCAGCCCCAGCCAGTGCACTTACCTGTCAGTCAATCGACACAATTAGCTCAAAGTAAAGGTATGTACTCAGGAGGCATAGTAAGAACAGTGACTGTACACTATTCTCCCCATAAACGCAGGGCACACTTTCCCACACTCAGTGGGAGGAGTCAGCACAAACTAAGAGTACAACAGAAGTGAGTTAGTCATAAACCAGAACACACATGGCCATGACAATTTATGCTTCCAGTATTGTAGGATCCCCATGTCCTTTCTCTTCTTTTGGTATCCTTCCAGTGCTCCCAGGGTGCAGCATTTCTGCTGGACAGGTCACTCAGCTGGGTTCTCCTGGGTTGTTCTTCTCTAGAGCTCAATCCTCAATGATAATTCTCTCTTGAATTCAAAGATGGGTGGCTTCACTGATGCCAGAAGTTATTCCCCACATAGCTGCCTCTCCTGGTCAGATCTAATTCTTTATGAGTGTTGTATCTGCTACTAGGTGAATAAATCACTGCCAGATATCATGACCAATAGAGAGAGGAAGGGAGATCCCCTCCTCCTATCTACTGGAAGAAGTACATGGGAAAAGTCAAAGTGTAAACCTCTCTCAAGAACTGGGTTCTTCCTCCATAGAAGTGGTTTTCTTCTAGACTTCAGTAATTACACTTCCACAAAGCTCTCTTGCCTTGGCTGACTTCCAAAGTTGGTAAGGTAGCTGTTGAAAGGCCACCTGATCCTGGGCCAGCCAATGGTAACTTCAGCAAGGGAGTTACAAATTGGAAACCCATCTTAGCGCTTCATTCAATGTTAAAACTTGCTCTCTCTCTCTCTCTCTCACTTGCTCCTCATGGGGTTTTATTAACTGGTCTTAGAGAACATCAAGGGATATCCAGATCAAATCTCCTCTACTTTACGTGGGCAAATCTCTGTTCTGTTTAGTGTTATGCAGAAAACAAGTTCAAGAGGAATGAACTGAGAGGGCTCAGGCTATTGGCAGAGGGAGTGTGGGTTGTACCTTTAAACAAGGATTTAGTGCATTAAAAATAATAAAATAAAGAATTTCCTCCCCCTCCCTTATCCCAGTGAATAACATTTCGTAATGCTAGCTGGCACCTCCCTTCCTCTTTTGTCCATCATAAAAAAGGAAGAAAAGATCCAAATAAAGATGTGAGACCATGAGATTCAATCCTCACCTTTGGCAGAATGAATAACAACAAAATTAATATGGTTTAAAGTTCAACAGAATGAGCAAACATTTGTGTGTATGCCCTTAGTTTTCCTCTCCTCAGAGATTCAGAATTTATATCCAGTGGTACGGTATAGAGGTATAGGGGATATGTGCCAGCTCTGGAGTCAGGAGGACCTGAGTTTCAAATGCGGCTTCAGACACTTACCCTGGACAAGTCACTTAACAGTGTCTGCCTCAGTTACTCAAAATGTAAAATGAGCTGGAGAAGAAAATAAATGGCAAATCATTCCAGTATCTTTGCCAAGAAAATCCCAAATGGGGTCATAAAGAGTCAGACATGACTGAAAAACAACTGAATAACAACAAACCAGGGACCCCAGAGAAATTATCTATAATTCTTCTAGAATCATAGAGCCAGGAGAGACCTTAGGGATTTAGCCCAACACCTCCATTTTACAGATGAGATAACCAAGGCCCAGAGAGATTGAGTGACTTACCCAATGGCATGTGGCAATTTTCTGGCAGAGTATTACCTTAAGAACCAGATCTTTTGATTTCTAGTTGAGTGTTCTTTTCACCACATGGCTAACCAAGATCCTGTATTATATCCTTATTAAATAAAGTTTCCCACTTTCATATTGTTCTCATTAGCTCAAATTTAGCGAAAAACAAAAAAACTCTTCTCTTTTACAACAAATCCTAGGCAACCACTAAAACATGCATCTTTATCTAGACATATTTAAACAGGGTTTAAAAACTGTTTTAAGTTCCTATACTTCCAGCTGCTATAGTTCCTATATGTCCTGAAAGTGCCCAGTAAATCCCATAAACTATCGGGCATATCAGAAATTGGCTGTAGTCTTGAGCAGACAGAGAGTTAGAGCCTGAGTAACAGAAGTCCCACCACTATCAGTTTTTCCATAATAGAAATGCTCGAAGCCAGATTTCCATCCTCTTAAGTGACAAGAGAAGTGAGCCTACCCCTGCTAATGAAACCATGATGGGATGACTTGTCACCAAACAGCTGGAAGCAAGATTTTTATTGTCTTTCCAAAGGGGCAAGTCTTGTTTTAGATCCCTTGTCACCATTAAATTTGTACTGAAGGGTCTGTAATCTCCAGCAGAAAGTTAGCAACTCAAATTTTTGCTGTTTTAATAGGCTAAGAATTAAAGACACCAACACAATTTGTTGATAGGAAGATAGCATTTTTTTTAAAAAAAGGCAAGAATGTAGAACACAATAAAGGAACTAGGGTGGTGATGCACTCTTCGGTTCTTTTGTTATGATCTGCTCAGACCAGGGTATAAAAATTAAAAATAATTTCCTGACCAAAACCAGGGTAAGATTTAAACTGAGAGAGATAAGGCTCTAGGAAAGAAGAGTGAATTTATAAAGCCAGACTCAAAGATGACTTAAGACTTCTCCAGCTTGCTAGCTGGAGCTTGATTTACAAAAGAATTAAAGATGACTCCAGGGAGTATGAAGCTAAAGGCTAGCAGACATTCCCCTCTTCTGTGCAATAAGAATTTTCCTAGTGGTCAAAGAGTTTACCTCATTAGAATGTATGCTCCTGTAGGACAGGAACTGATTTTGTCTTCCTTAGCATCCTCAGTGGTTAACATAGTGTTGGACACATAGTGAACATTTCCTAAATGCTTTTTATCTGACTGTGCAAGTGGGGGAAATCTTTCTTGTCACTTATCTTACCGTGCTTGTTAATTAAATAAATGTCTTTGACTTTGAACTTATGTGTTCTCTGGTTAACTGCTTAAAGAAACACATTGATGGGGGCTCATGACACATAGCTTTACATGGATACTCACTCTAGAAATGTTGTGAATGAGGTTAGCGTTTTGTGGGCAGAGGGAGTATAGGTGAGGGGTAGACATGGGTGCTACACTAAAATGTATTATCTTGGCTAGGAGATAGCTGTCCTTTCTCACCATTATTTTCTACCAGTCAGCTATCATCATGATGCTAAGAAGGGGTACTCCAAAACTAGTTACATATCCTTCTTGCATTATATGGTCCAGTCAAACTGGCCTTCTTACTATTCTTCATATATATATAACACTTCATCTCCTATCTGCCCCATACTTTTGCAGGAGCTCTTCTCCACAGCCAGAATGTACTGCCCACTCACCAATGCCTCTTAGAATGCTTTGTTTCCTTCAGAACCCTCCTCAGGCGCCACCTTCTATACAAAACCTTTCCTAATACCCCCAGTGACTAGTGCCTCACCCCCATCATAGACTTATCTGGTATTTACTTTTTGTTTATTTGCTATAGATTTATTGATGGCCATGTTATCTACCCCAAGAGAGGAAGAGCCTGGCACCAGTTGCTTAACAAATGTTTGTTTTATTGATTGATTGATGAAAACAGCAACCTGAAGCTATAGGCTGAGATCTGGTTCACTCTGGCTCAGCTCTGGGAAGCATTATCTTGGGTGGCCATTATGAAGATAATTTGGTTTGGTCTTGGCACATTCCCAGGAAGTCCAGAGACCCAAAGGTAGGAGCAGTCATCCAGCTTCCGTGGACTCATACTGGACTAGAGCAGCTAGCTGCCCAGCCCCTTCTTGACTTCTTGGGACCCCCTTTGAATCTGTGGGTCAGAAGAGTGACCGGCTGATGTTGGGTGGAAGTAATGAAAGAAACAATGGGCGCCAAGACAGCTCTTAGCTCTTAACATCCAGAAAAACTCAATGTTCATGTGTTCTTGGAAGCTGAAACTCAGGAGGCCTAACAATCTGGAGCTGTGGGGATAATAACGATCCAGGGAGAAACGTGTTACCCAATTGCAAAAACAGCTGAAATTGAAGTTTATGCCTCTTGCCCTTGATTCCAAGCAAAAGGATCCCCTCAGTCCTACCCTCCTCTGGAATAAGAGCCAGATGTGCAGGGAAGCATGGTCTTGCCAATTGGGATGGGTCAGACATCTGGGGCTGATCAGCAGCCTCCACATCAGGTTAATCCAGCTTGCAGTTGAGTTAATTAGAAGAAAAACTGATTTCTTCTGGCATACCATCTCCTCCCCACCCCCACCCCCTCGCCCCCAATTGGCACCGGTGAGCTCGTGAAGGTCTGACCAAGGGAGTAGGCCAGAGAAAGCCTCTTGAGGCCTTGCCCATCTGACAAAGGAAAGAAGAGACGAGGGAGCAGAGCCCTTGCCAAACAGCCCTCTCAGACAGTGTCAGCAACTCCTTTGGTCCTTTGACAGTGAGCTCCATAGATATCTTTGTTGGCTAAGTCTGGTTTGACTGCTACTGGGACTGGTTCACAAAGCACGGTCTCCTCTCTTTAGTGTTTTGGCCCTGAATCCTCTTTTGGGGTAAGAAGTCCAGGTAATAATAGTAATAATAATTATCATAGCTAGCATTTTTATAGTGCTATAAGGTTTATAAAATACTTTACATATGTTATCTCATTTGATCCCCACAACAACTTTGTAAGATGCTATTATTATATATTTTACAGATAAGGAAACTGAGGCTGAGACTAAGTGACTTGACCTGGGTCACACAGCTACTAAGTGTTTGAGACAGGATTCAGACTCAAGTCTTACTGACTCTAAGTCCAACACTTTATGCCTAAGAATCTTAACCTAAAGCCCTCGCACTCCCATGAAGTCTGTAGATAGATTACAGGGAGTGTTAACTTGGACAGGAAAAAAAGTACATCCTTATTTTCACTAACCTTTATCTGAAATTTAACATTTTTCAATTATTAATTTTTTAAAAAATTATTGTAAGAAGGGGTCCATAGGTTTCACCAGGCAGCCAAAGGGTCCTTGATACAAAAATGGTTGAGACTCCTCTGTTCTATGCATCATACCACCTAGCATGCCTGTTCAGTTTTGCACATTCTGTCACCAGGCTTCTCATCCCAAACCCACGAACTGACTTGCACTAGTCATTCAAGTTAATTAATTCACATTTTTGCCTCAGTTGTTTTGTATCGTTACAGATGCTTTTAAATCCCTGCCCATGGTGAGTAGGTGATGGGAAGTGTTTGTTATTATCTATTAATTTCTTATTCATGAATTTCCAAAATATGTTCTATGGAATACCTACTAAGTTCCCAGCCCTGTGCTATGTGCTATGTGGGATACAAAAGAAATCTGTGAATTGGGCCCCGCACTCCAGGAATTAACAACAATCTTCAAAGATTCCCCTTAGGAGATAGATTGGCACATGCAAATGTATTAGCCTAGTTTTCAAGAACTCCATAAGCTAGCCCCGCTCCCTGCCTCTCTGACTCTGTCTCCCCCTATTCCTACTACATAAATTCTCCCTTTGAACACACTGGCCTAGGGAGTCAACGTGGCAGTAGTAGCTGAGAGGGAGCTGGATTTGCCATCAGGAAGACCTTGGCTGGTATCTATTTAGAGATGACTCAGGCAGGTCTGGGTCATTTCAAGTCAGGATTGGAATGAAATGAGACGATCATACACCGTATAATGTTTAACAAAAGAGGTCTACTCAACAATAGCTGGAAAAGGATATTTTATTTGTAAGGAAAGATTATGGCCCTATTCCTGGTGTCGAGCCATAATTTCTTATCCTACTCCCCTTCCGAGGTGCAGTAGTCACAAGGGTGTGTCCAGTGTGTCCAGTGGTGGTGGTGCTGGGAGTGGGGGTGGTGTCCAGCAAGCTTGAAGAGCCCCAACCACCCTTGTATTGAGCTGCTGGAAATGAGGCCAACAGTTCAAGGCTTAGTCCTCCGAACCAATCAAATCTTGAGGATAATTTCATTGAGTTTAATGAAGCTCAGGACATGCATGGTGAATTTCTAGCTTCGCATTGGGATCTATCTGCTGTCACCTATGTGGTCTACTGCAGAGGTGTCAAACATGTGACTCAAAGGTCACATGCAGCCCACAATATTCCTGAGCATGGCCCAAGCCAAATTAAAATGTCATTCCTATCTGATTCTAATGTGTTGACATATTAACAAAAAATAAGTATGTAAATATGTGGTTTTTCTAAGTCAACATGCAGCACTCAGGAATTCTTACTTACAGTTTAGTGGGCCCTGTTCCTATTTGAGTTTGATGCTACTGGTCTAATATACAGTATGCTGGACTTGGACTCAGGAAGACCTGAGTTCAAATCCAACCTAAGACAATTATTAACCATGTGACCCTGGGCAAGTCACTTAACCCCTGTTTGCCTCAGTTTCCTTATTGAAAATAGGGATAATAATGCCTTCACAAGGTTCTTGTGAGAATCAAGTGAAAAGATAAAGTGTTTTGTAAACCTTAGGTATACATACACACACGTATGTTATTAGTTATTATTATTCTCTACCAGACTAGTAATAGATGTCATGCCTACAGCCCTATCCCACCTCAGACACTTACTATCTATGTGACCCTAGGTAAATCACTTCATCTCTCAGTTTCAATTTCCTCATTGGCAAAATGAGGATAACAGCAAGTACCTCACAGGACTGTTGTAAGGTTAGAACTAAATAATATAAAGGGTTATCTAAGTGTGGGCAATTCTTCTTCTTCTGAGAACACAGTGTGTACATCATTATCACCAGGATTTCCTTCAATCCCTCCCTCTCTCCTCCCTCCTCTCCTTCCCCATACTAGATTTTTTTCTTCTCAAGGTATGGATCCTAGGCATCCTTTAAAGCCTCGACCAAGTGTTACTTCCTCCATGAAGCCTTCCCTAACTACTCTATCCTTCATGGATTTATTACAGTTTCCTCTGTAGCTTCTGAGAAAGATACTCTAAAGTATCATAGCTCTTACTGGCAGCTAGGTTGACCTGATGTATGCTACTTTGTACTGTGTTATTGTGTATCGTTTTATAAATAGACCTGCCTCCCCAACTGGATTATAAACCATAAAATTCAGGAACTCTCTTAAGAAATGAATCTTTGTGCACCTATTATAGCAATGGAGGCAGAGGATGATAAGAATGGGGAAACTCTTTTTTAAGTCACTTTTAAAAAAAATTATTTTCAGTTCCAAATTCTCTCTGTCCCTTTACCCCCTCCCCCACCCATTAAGAAGACAAGAAATATGATAGCCATTGTATATATGACATCATACAAAACATACTTCTACATTAATCATGTTGCAGAGGAAAAAAAGCAAGAAAAATAAAGAAAGGTAAAAGAAATATGCTTCAAATCTGCATTCAGAGTCTATCAGCTTTCTCTGGAGGTAGATAGCATTCTTCATCATGAGTACTTTGGAATTGTCATTGGTCATTGT
Organism: Phascolarctos cinereus; assembly: GCF_003287225.1. NCBI lineage: Eukaryota > Metazoa > Chordata > Mammalia > Diprotodontia > Phascolarctidae > Phascolarctos > Phascolarctos cinereus. Next base: position 322,254,326 of record NW_027555847.1, read on the forward strand.
ATTGATCAGAGTACCTAAGGCTTTTCCAGTTGATTACCATTTCAATATTGCTACACCCTATAAGATGCTCTGTTTACTGCTCTTTGCATCAGTTCAAATAAATCTTCCCAGGTTTTTCTAAAACTAATCTGAATAAGGAAAAATCAAGAGCCATTTGTGCTGATTAGGCAAAAAGGAAGTCATTGGGGCAGCTAGGTGGCACAGTGGATAGAGATCGGCCCTGGAGGCAGGAGGACCCGAGTTCAAAACCAGTCTCAGACCAGACACTTGACACTTACTAGCTGTGTGACCCTGGGCAAGTCACTTAACCCCAACTGCCTAAAAACAAAAACAAAAAAAGGAAGTCATCCCAGCTCTAAATCTATGATTCTATGAGCCAAGCAGCCCAGCAACAGTAAGAGAAGCATCCTCTTTTACCAGAAGGGCAAGTCTGTGGGGTTTTTCCATCTTGTGTTAGGAAGGAGCCCTAAGAAACTGTTGAATGTATTAACCAATAATTATTGTCAGAAAGAGCAGCTTAGCTGCAAACTAGATACTAAATCTTTGTGGTGGGCAAACATTCTGCCACAGCATTTACATGGCCCATCCTAAATGACCCCCACCTGCCTGGTCAATCTGTTCAGCTGACAGAGAAGGCAGGCTGAGGTTCTGCAGCACACTCACAATGGCAAGGCCATCAGCATGCAAAGTTACTCAGCATATGATGTTCTACCAGGGAGGTCTTGAGGGAAATCATTGAGAACCACTTGCCCTTAACATTTTTCAGACCAAAATGAGGTCTTTCCACATTTTATGAAGCTAAATCCTGGTTCTCAACCACAGTATGGCAGTGAGTCATAACGACCAGATTGCTGGATTTCGAATCAGAACAACCTGGGTTTAAATCTGGCTTTTGAAATTTATCATTGCATGACCTCTCCGAGCCTCAGTTTCCCCATCTTTAAAACAGTCATGATACCTATAGTATTTACCCCACAGACTTGTTGTGAGGCTTAAATTAGATAATATGCTGTAAAGTATTATATAATACTTTGAAAACCTTGCAATGCTGTGCAAATGTCAGTTATTATTATTTAGTACTTGACCAACTTGAAGTTTCTTTTCTGAGAAAAATTTGGGCCCAAAACATCTGTACCTTGCACCTGCTTCTAGCCCACTTCTGTGCAGAAAGAGGGCTGCACCTCAGCTCCATGAGACAGCAAGCCAAGCTACTGGTTTTCACAATAGGATGCCACCTTTTTTACATTGGATTTTTATTTATTTTGTTAAACATTTCCCAATTACGTCTTAGTCTGGTTGCAGGGCGCTCAGAGTTTTGCTAGCCCTTTGGAGCTTGACACTTCTGATCTAGGCCAACCTCTTCCACCTGTTTTTACAGATGAGGAAATTGGATTTAAGAAAGAAGATACCTTGCTTGAGATCACATGGTATTAGATAGCAGAGCTAGCATTTGAATGCAAGCCTTTTGACTCCAAAATCTAGTGGTCTTTTCACAACAATTTACATATCTGAGTCCCCAGTGACAAGTTCCTACTTTATACCAGTTTTCCAGTGACTTTACTTACCTAGCATGTCTTACCCTGCTCTGTCTCTCAAAGATGAAGTCCTTAATCTCTCCTACTAGGACTTTCCTGATGTACTTCTTGCATTATCTGCTGTTGGAATCTTCACTGACTGCCTGTACCAATCACTGATCTGACCCTTGCTTGTGATAACTGCTGTGACCCAGATTTTGAACAGAGCATGGCTTGGTAACTAGAATGGAGTGAGGAAGATCTGGGTTCAAGTCTTGTCTCATACTTCCTAGTTGAGTCTCAGTTTCTTCATTTATACAATGTACATAATGATACTTTTCATACCTGTTAGGGGTCCGTAAGGATGTAGAGGGCCACAGACAGTTCACTAAGACTCACTGATGACCTGTGACCTCCTCTCGTGTTGGCTTGTGGGCTCCATTATCTGGTTCGGCTCTCCAACCTTAAAGTCCCCAACTTCCTTAGTAACAGCGTGCTCAGACACTTGTGCTTTGTTGATTCGTCCTCGGCTAAACAATGTTGCTAGCTCAAGCACAGCTAGCTCTAGCGCAAACATGTATCAAGTATTGGGACAGTCCGGGAACAAGAAGTACGTGGTGTTTTCACAGGAACAGCACGGGAGAAGGACACAGCCAGGATAATGTTGTAAAGACATGTGCTTGTCGATACTTTGGTATTCGCATAAGAAAAATTCTCGGTGTTGCCTATTGGTAAAATTATGTAAACTCTGTTGCTTTGTCCGCTGTTACATTGGGGTATGTTCCCATGAGTCAAAGACATAAAACGCTGTGCTGTGCCTTGAATAAACGGAGTTGCTTCCATCCTGCCTCCCGCCTCTCATTGTTAATCTGGGTATCAAGACGCGCGCATTCACACAAACCTGCTTTACTGTGAAGCTCAAATGAGATAAGATACATGAAGTTCTGCATAAACTTTAAAGGGCTGTATGTGCAGGTCATTATTATTATTTTAGCTTCAATTCATTTTTGTAAGACCTTAATGAGGGCTCAGCCTTGAAAGCACATGAGGATCCAAGTGATATACATATTCCACCTAACTTTGTAAAACCACTTTGGCTAAAGTTTCTTGTGAACATTATTTAGGAACCGTTGCACTTCATCAGGGAATTCAGTTACACTCTATTAACAACATTTTTGTGAGACATTGATCAGGGCAACCTTATACTTGGAATCTGGTCCCTTTCTTTAAAGTGATTACAGTCTAGCTGGGAAGATAAGACTCGTCTTTGAACAGAGGACAATCAATGGTGCTGGCACAATCAGGTTTACTGGAAGAAGTCAGAGGAGGGCTCAGCGTAGCCTCAGGGGAAAAGCAGCTCCTGAAGGAGAAAACTATTGAATTGAACCCCTATTCATTATGCTTGATTAACTAGAGGAAGAAACAGGAGCAATCACAAGAAATTTCGAAACATGTTGATTCCTCTTTTCAACATTCATGGCAATTCTGGGGCAGCCTCTTAGGAATCTGGCTTTTCAGTTGAGTGGTGCATGACACTGCAAGACAATTGCTGCTCCAGCTCAGCATACCTCTTGAGCAGTGACCCAATAGACCTGAGCTGCTCCAGCAAGTCGGTGCTGCAGCTAATCTGGGCTCCGGGGCTAATTTCATAACATCAGCAAAGGAAACATTTTACCCTACTGCAAGGCCATGAATTGCTTTATGAGCACATCCCAAACAAGCTGAATTGGCGGTTTCAATAGTGTATACTGGGGCAGCGAACACATCAGACAAAACCTGTAAGACGTCTTCGTTACGTGAAGCTCCTCCAGCAGCCAGAATATTGGTACTTGGCACAATTCTATAGCCTACCTTTTCAGCGTGAATCCTTTTGGCCATGAGCTGTCTTTCAATCAAAGCTCGGATCTCCATCTTTTGGGGAAAGTTTAATACCTTCTCATTGTCTGTATTAGACCTGTGGCGGCCATTGGTCTCTGGAGTAATTTCCATCACCTCAAAATAAAAACCCAGATTTCCACAATTTCCAATTTCAGTGGATCGTACAGCTGCGGAGAACTCATCCCAGGAGCCTGAGGCAGATTCATCTCGGACCTTTTCTCTCATCAGAGACCCATTCTTAAAGTACAAAAGGGCCATGTACTCTTGAAAATTTACAGGGTTGCAGAAGATGTGGCCTTCCAAAGCAGGGGTTGGCTCCTTGATCCAGAGAAACAGCATATCGCTGGTGCCAAGGCCGACTGCAATGTCACCTTCTTCCATTCTCATTCCAGCTAATGATGCTGGATTATCTCCAGTGAAGGCTATCACTTTACATTCGGGGTTGAACCCATAAACGCTGAACGTGATAGGAAGAAATAGGTCCCAGTACTGAACTCGAGGGTACTGCTGGGCCAAGTTTCTCCTCTAACTAAGGTGCGCATGCGTCTAGGCAGGACTGGGACCAGGACTTTTTACGTATGTGCAATAAATTCATCCCAGAACCATCGCTGTAATCGATAGGTGTATATTATCCAAGAAAAAGGGAAACTGCAAAACTGCTAACCAAAGCGATTCTCTCGGTTTGAGAGAAGGCATCGGGGCCCTCCTTGAAAATCTTTGCTCCTGGTTTCCTGTAAAACGCTCATAGGCCCGGGACCCGGTGATATCGCCGAGATTCTGGGCTCCTATAACAGCCTTCTCGGCATTCCACTGTGGTGCTAGAGTCCATCCAGACTGGGCAGTCAGAGAGTGAGAAAGAGGACTTTAATTGCTGGTGTAAAGGAAGATCAGGTGATAAATTCCCCAAAGTTTGGCAGGCTCCTCTTTTCCAGCATACACTTCCACGCTGCTGGCCAGCCCCAGACAAAGCTCTGACTCGAGAAAAGTTGAAACCAGAAGACTTCATCTTCTCCAAAATTGTATCCAAGGCCTTGACCCACATTAAAACAGGAAAAGTCACTGTGAGTTTGTCACTATGAACATGCGCTCCTCCCTGGGTCCCGAATTCTGGAAGCTCTTTATCAAAATTAACGCTCTCCTCATAAATGACATTCAGTTTTTCATCAACAGTAATTACCTTCACCTGCTGGGTACTGAAATCCCATCCTAGGTAGGCACCCTCTGACGTGGCAGAGGAGGCGAGAGCACTGACCGGCTGAGAGCTGGCGGGCGTCGGAGATGTGTTGCCTATTTTAATATACAACAAGTACAGATCCCTCTTTAACTTACTTGCTTATCTCCCAATTTGCTTTAACATAGGAGGTGACAAGGTAGAGGTAGAGCTATGGCTCTGATCTTGAAAACAGAAATCCTGGTTCCTGTGTCAGACATTTATTAGCTAAGTGATCCAGGCCAAGCCTCCTAACACTTTGTTCATCTTTTCACTTTTTTTTTCACTCTTTTCACTATCTCCCTAACAAGAAAGTGTTTTGCAAACATTGGTGCTGATATAATCAATAGTCAGTAAACACTTACTAAGTGCTAAGTGCCAGGCATTATACTAAGCACTAGGGATACAAACTGAGAAAAAGGAAGTCAGTCCCTGCCCTCAAGGACTTTGCAATCTGATGGGGAAAGACAATAGTCAAAAGGAAGCTGAAGAGGGAAGAGGGCTGCCAGAAGGTGTTCAGCCCAGGAGCATGATGGTTGTGGAGTCTAAACCAAGCAGAATAGCTAGTGGGAAATGAAGGGCTATAGCTGAAACGTCCTGACTTCTCCATAAATGGAGGTTTTGGGAAGAGTTCTTTGTTCTGCCCTCCAGCCCCCCAATCAAAGGGGAGAGGTAACTGGAGGTACCAAGGAGGTGTTGAGTTCCAAAACTGAAGCAGTCTCCATGATGATGAGATTTCAGATGATGGGCTTATCCTGAAGAAACGTTATACTCACCGAGTCAAAACCAAGCACAGCAACTGATGGGAAAGGTGCTTATGAGTCTGTAAATTATTATAGTGGCTATGATTAAGTTGGAGATTTGAAAAGAATTCAACCTAGAATTGACTTTGACCCAGCAAACTGTTAGAAGCTCCTTTGAGATATTTGATATTTATGAGAGACAGCCTAGTTGGCTAGTCAGACAAAAAAGCTCATTTGCAATCTAGGCCTTGTCAAGGGGGGTGCCACCTATCTTGGGGGAAAGAACATTGATTCTAGAGTCAGAAGGCCTGTCCTTGACACCATCTCTGCTATTTACCACCTGTCTCACCAGTCACAACCTTTCTGGAGCTATCACCTGTCAATGGGCAATCACAATTTCACTAAAACTTATGTGAAAACTAGGTTTATTACAAGACAAATGAACATGCATGTGGAACCCAGGAGTTCACAATCCATATAGAAGTTTGTATATTTATGACAGCAAGACCAAGGAAGGAGGAGATGGCAGAATCTCCACTTAAAGGGGAGTGGCATGGGAGGGGAAAGGTGGTAAAGGTGAGAAAATGACAAGGAGGGCAAGGGAAGGAGGAAGGCACTAGATGTGATGGTCTCGTTATTTACAAGGGACCATCTGTACAAGCCTAGTGCAGACTGTCTGACACCTGTGTTGTCTCTCAAGGACACACAGGAGTCCAGTGTGGGATGCAAACAACAAATTATGCCAGCTGGGGGCTTCTTCCTTGACACATTCAGGGCCTCCTGCATACTCTGGGTTCAGTGTTTCAGGAAAATACAGCAACTCAAAAAGAGAAGTTCAGGGCACCACTTAACAATCCTTAACACACCTCATTTGTAAGTGTTGGACTAAATGGTCACTAAGAGTAAATCTTGCTTTAAGGTTTGCCTTTATAAATATCTCATTTTAGGCTCAGATTCTTTAAGAATCTGGCCAAGGGCTCCAATTCTTAAGATCTGACCCCCTTGCATTAGCGATACAAATGCTTAGATCCTTGAGAGTCTGGCCAATATGGCAGATGTTTTAATAAATCTTGTGTTTGGCTGAAAGAAAGGTTGGGTGGAATTTCTTTGGGCCTGAGGACTCATCTGCTGTGATTTTGGGGTTCCAGCACCTCTAAACATCAACACCTTTGATTCTTCTACTCCCAAGGCAACTCAGAGCAATCACTTGTGCCTCTGCCGGTCTGATGCACTGAAAAGTTCCCCTGCTCATTTGGTAGATACTACTTATAGGTCAACACCTCACCCCATACAATGTTTTGTACAAACAAAACCAATGCAACCCATATTAGAAGGAAAACAGAAAACTGGGAAACAAACTTTATAATCAAGTGTCTCTGATAAAAGCTTCATTTCTCAAATACAGAGAATTGAGTGAAATTTATAAAAATATAAGTCATTCCTCAGTTGATAAGTGGTCAAAGGATTGAATGGGCAGTTTTCAAATGAAGAAATCAAAGTTATCTATAGTCATATAAAATGATCTAAATCATTATTAGAGAAATACAAATTAAAACAACTCTAAGATAACACTTCGTACCTATAAGATAAGCTAATATGGCAGAAAAGGAAAATGACAGATGTTGGAGATGATGTACGAAAATTGGGACACTAATGCACTATTAGTCGAGTTGCGAACTGATCCAACCAAAAAAAAAATAACACCAAATATCTCATTTCAGCCTCACAACAACCTTAGGAGGGAAATGCTATTATTATCCTCATTTTACAGATCAGGAAACCAAGGCAGACAAAGGCTAATTGACTTTCCTGGGTTCACACAGGTAATGTCTAAGGGGAAAGTGAATTCATATCTTTTTTTTACTTCAGCTCTATCCACTGTGCCACCTAAATGAACTTCTCTGCTAGCTCCAAATCCCAAATCTAGCTTCTCAAAGCTCTATCTCTGACTTGCTAGGTCCTCAAAAAAGCAAAGGATGGGTATTACATAAGCTCAGCTCCCTGAAGAAGAAAGAGCTTCACTAAGCTAAGATTTAATGTTATGTTCTTGGCTATTATAAAGGATCAACATAAGAAATCTCTGTTTCAAGGTGGAGTTGATGTCATTTTCAAAATGGCAGCTGAAGACATTGCCCATAATGCTCTTCAGGCACCCTTATATAAGCTCCCACTGAATTTGTTATCCGGTAAATTCAGGGCCAGGATAAAGTTGTCTCTCCAAACCAACTTGTACATTTAAATTCACTAGACAATGAGAACTACATAACCCTTGTTTCCCTTTCAGCCTTACTGCCAGGAAGCCCAGAGCAAAATTCATTGCTCAACTAACTTATTCCAGGTGGCTCCTACATCTATTTCTCTGGTACTTTTAACTGTTTTTTGTTCTGATTTTATTTTAATTGCCCAATTTTATTTGTGTTTTAGCTTTGTAAGCTGCCTCAAATGCTTTTTTGGAAGTAGGTCAGTTATAAATCACAATAAATAAGTAAACTGACATTGTAATAGGAAGACGCTAAGCAGGCTGGGGCAAGAACCAGCGAATGGACCTTGGGCAGCATTCACTATATAAATGGAAAGTAATGCTTAGGTAAACAGAGTTTAAAATGGAGTTAAGTGGTGACAAGAGAACTTAATTTGTGCTTAGGAGTCCATATTTCTTTTAACTTTTGCTCCACCTGAGGCATTGTATAGTTCTGCCTCCACAGCCTCACAACTGATCTCTTCTCTCTATTCACAGCTTTACTACCTCGATCTCTTCTTATCCTGACTGCTATGCTTAGCATCCTAATTTGTCTCACTGCTTGAAGTCTTTCCCCTTTCCAATCCATCCCTGAGAGCTGACAAAATAATCTTCCTCAGGCATAGCCCAACTGTGTCACTCCTCTGATCATAGACCTCACAGGACTCCCATTGACTAAAAGATAAACACAAATTTCTTATCCTGGCCTTTAAGGCTCCCCACAAGCTGTCTCTCACCTACTTTTCCACCCTTGTTCTATACTTATTGCCTTCCTGATCACAATTTCTGAAATAAACTGGACTATTAGCCATTTCCCATACTTGATAGGCCATCTCCCATCTTTCTGTATGAATTCACACATCTCTTCTTATTCCTAGAGTACACTGCCTCTTCATTGCTACCTCTCAGAATCCTTTTATTTCTTCAGGGATGAGCTCCAGTCACCAACCATTCCTTGTATTTATAGTACTCATTAATTTTTCTTGCATTATAATTATTTGTGTATCTCTATAGTCTATCCTCCTGCCCCCAGAAAGAATGTCAGCTCCTTGAGCATAGAGTCCTTTTGTATTTGGTTTTCATCTTTGTATCTCAAGCACTTAACATAGTGCGTTGTGACAATTTAAATAAAACAAAACACAGCCCAGCTCTGTGATTTGAGGGCCTCTCGAGTTACCTTGGCTCTGACCTTATCCTCAAGATAAACCAGCTAGTATGAGGCACTACTTTCCATCCTTTGCAGGAAAGTTTCTTGGCCCATGCTTCCCTTGGCCAAAGTATCCCATGAGAAAATAATGAGATTTGTGAGGGAGAAAAGCTAACCCTCTCCCCATAAAATCCTTAACTTCAACATCAAGCTGCCAGGAAGTAATGGTGATGGAGAATCAAGGCTTCCCACTCATCAGTTAGGAGAAATGAGTGCTATGTACAAGGGTAATGCCTCACAGGACTATCAATAATCCCCTTCCTCCTTCTGCCAGGAATAGAAGGCCATCCCACCCAAGGTTCTGGGGTTTTTCCTAGTTGTAACATTGATTGTCCTTTCCCTCCATCCATTCCCACTCCAGATGTCTCAAGTTAGAGCTTAAGCCTTTCATCAGGAGAGTTTAAACATGTCTAATGAAGGCCTATTGCCTTTAGTATTACTGGTCTGTTGTTTATCTTTTGTTTTTGAAGAGAACCAATGACATCATGGGGTGATGTCTTGACTCATGTGAGAATTGGATTGAAGTGAGACAAGAGTTACACAAAGTTGTCAGACTCATTCTCTCTCTTCCAGAGTCATTGAAGTCCAGTGACAAGACAAAAGTCTACACAAATGGCTGGCAATGGGCCAGGATGCAGTGGATGACCTTGGCATCTTTGATGTCTGACCAAACCCTAAGGGCTCCACAGCACCCGATTCAGCAGCCTTCATGCCCATTGGAACAAATTGTTCCCATCCACCCATTCCACATGCTTGGGATAGATATCCCCCTAACTCACCAAGGAGTTTGAGGTTTATTGGTGACCTTCAACCTGGTTTGGCCTGTCTGCTGAGATGGGTGTAGCCGATACCCATGCTACAGATTCTTGGAGCCCCACGTGCGAGTAGGGTGGTAGGTGGACACCAAAGGTGGATAAGCAGCCCTGGAAAGAGCTAAGCAGCCCTTACATCAGAAGTGTTAGGCCTTATGAACACCCCATTTATCCCATTACTAGTCTATCTTGTAAATGACCCCTCCCACCCAGATACTGAATCACTTTTGAATTAACTTGAATTTAGAAGGACAAAGTAGAGGTGAAACTTATTTCACGTACTATTTTATTTAAAGAATGATAGTTATGATAGTTACAGAAAAAAAAAACACTTGACCTTTGAGCAAGAGAGCCCACTGATGGGTGTATATGTTAAGAAGAACAAGAATCTCCCATAGAGACCAAAATATTTGTCATGAGAATGATCAGAAGAGACCTTGAGCGTTTTGGTGACCACCTCTCTTCCCTTTCCCCCTATCAACTTGATGAGATTATAAAGTAGGCCTTGCTATAGGCATCCTTCCACAGAAGAAGACCTATATCCTAGCACCTTACTAACTGGGAGATTAGGGCTGCTATCTGATGACTGGTGAGACTGAAGCTTAGGAGGATGGAGGAGCTATCCCCTCCTGCAGTCTATAAGAAAGAGCTATGAACCAGCTAACTCTTCTCTTTTCTTTCTTTCTGTCTATCTTTATTCCTTCCTTTGGCAATCAGGGTTAAGTGACTTGCATAGGGTCACACAGCTAGCAAATGACTGAGTCCAAATTTGAACTCAGGTCCTCTTGACTCCAGGGCTGGTGTTCTATCCACCTAACTGTCTCTGGCCCTTTTCTTTTCCCATACTTCCTTTGAGGGAAGAGAGCTTTCCCTTCCCCACTCTCAGAAAATGTTGCCTTGCAGGAGGAGCACATGGCAAGTGTCCTACCCTTGGCCAGGTGGACCTGAGGAGTTCTGGGTGCTATGTTCTTCAGGGCTGAGTTCTTCACAGTAGGCCTAAAGCAGCCAGGGGCTTTGCAATCCCCAAAGTGCCCAAGCACTGGCCCAGCACACATAGACCACTGGAAGCACTCAAGGTAGCTCCACGCATGCCCCATTACACAAAGGAAAGCTTAATGAATTGGGGAAAGAGAAAAGAATATACGGAAATGACTATAACTTAAAAACAAAAGGCATCAATGATAAAAAAAAAAAAAGAAGAACAAGCGTAGGTGAGTGGATCATGTGATCTATTTCTGCTTTTCTAAGTTATTCATAGCTGAAAACAATTAGATCCACCACTTATACTGTATCCGATGGTGGCTTACTCAAAGCATGGCTCCACAGAGCAATGCATTCTAAAGTGGATAGAGAGCTGGACACAGAGTTAGGAAGTCCCAGGTTTGAATCGTATGTGTGACACTGTATGAACTACGAGTCATTCAGTTTCTCTCAGCCTCAGTTTCCTTTTTTGTAAATTGGGGGAAATAACTGTAGTTCACTCACTGCTGCATAATAATACTTACATCAACATGTCCTCTCTTTCAATACCCTTCCAATTCCCTTGCCCTTCTCTGGACGGGACTTTAACTTATACTTTACTGAGGCCATTCTTTGTGAGGTCCCTGATCTGCATTTCCATTCTCTCTTTCCTTGCTCTAGTCTCCGACAGAAAGGCTGCCCTTCTCAATAAGGCCAGTCCCTCTACTTTTGACCTTGACCTCATCTCTCTGGAAGCTTGTCCTTTCAATTATCCCATCCACCTCCTATCTACTGGTTGCCTGCAAATATACCCAGTGGAGAGACCCTTAAAAAACCATCACTTGACTTTGCTTTAGAAACAGCGAGGTGGCACAGTAGATAGAATTCTGGGACTGGGGTCAGGAAGATTTGAGTTCAAATCCAGCCTCATACATTTACTAGCTATGATTGTTGGCAAGTCACTTAATCTGTCTGTCTCAGTCTCTCCATCTATTAAATGGGGCTAATAATAGCACTTCTCTACCAGGGTTGATATGAGGATCAAAATGAGATTAAATTTGTAAAGCGCTTAGCGCAGTGCCTGGCACACTGTAGGTATCCAATAAATGCTTATTCCCTTCCCTCCTACTATTCCCTCAACCTATTGCTCCCTCTCTCTCTTCCCTTTAATAGCCAAACTCTTAATAAAAAAAAAATAAACAATCTATGCCCATTGCTTCCATTTTCTCTCCTTACATTTGTTTACGAACAGTTCCAATCTCACTTTCAACCTCACCCCTCAAATGAAACTACCCACTCAGTCACCAAAGTTATGTTAATTGCTAAATCTAAAAGGCTTTTCTTAATTAGACATCCTTCTTTGACCTCTCTCAAGCATTTGACACGATTAACCATTCTCTCCTCTCTGGGTTTTCGTGAGACTGCTCTCTTCTGACTCTCCTCCTACCCCATCTAACCAGTCTCCTTTGCTGGCTCATCATGTATGCCCATCCCCCATGTGCAGGAGCAACCCAGACCCCTCTACTGGGCCTTCCTTTCCCTCTCTACACTAGCTTTTTGGTGATCTCACTGTCTTCCATATGTTCTGTTATCCCTTACACAGTTGACTCCAAGATCTCTTCATGGGAGGAAAGGGGAAGGGAATAAGCATTTACTGGGTGACTAGTCTGTACCAGGCACTGTACTAAGCACTTTACAAATATTATCTCATTTGATCCTCAAAACAACCCTGGGAAGTAGATGCTTTTTATTATCCCCATAAGGAAATCAGACTTGTAGAGGTTAAACGACTTGTCTGAAGTCGCAAAAAGTTACTAAGAATCAAGTGTCCCAAGCAGAATCTGAACTCAAGTCTTCCTGCCTCCAACTACGACATTCTCTCCTGAACATCACTTGGGAGTCAGAAGGGCATTAGCAACTAGGAGGATAAGGTTAGGCCTCACATCAAAATGGACTAATTGCTTTTCCCCAAACTTAACATCAAATCTTCTACCTGGATGATTTCAGAAAAACCTAGAAAGACTTACATGAACTGATGCAAAGTAAAGTGAGCAGAACCAGGAGAACACTGTATACAGTAACAACAATATTGTATGATGAAGAATTGTGAATGACTTGGCTATTCTCCACAATACAATGATCCAAGACAATCCCAAAGGACTCATGATGAAAAATGCTGTCTGCCTCCAGAGAAAGAACTGATGTTGTCTGATACAAACTGAAGCCTATGATCTTTCATCTCTCTCTCTCTCTCTCTCTCTCTCTCTCTCTCTCTCTCTCTCTCTCTCTCTCTCTCTCTCTCTCTCTCTCTCTCTCTCTCTCCGTCTCCCTGTCTCTCTCTGCCTTTCTCTGTCTCCTCTCTTTCTCAATTCATGTCTTCTTGAACAAAATGAATAATATGAAAATGTTTTACATTACACGTGTATAACTCAGATTGCTTACTATCTCAGGGAGGGGGAAGTAAGGGAGGGATAGAGTTTGGAACTCAAAACTTTTTAAAAAAATGTTAAAAATTATCTTAACATGTAATTGGGAGGAGTGAATAGAATATTATTTTAAAAATCTTCTGCCTTCTTCCCTTTATACAGCCCGTTCCCTGCACCCAGTTTATACTCTCTTCCTCCTTTCCAGCTCTTAGAATACCTAGCTTCCCAGTTATGTGTTTCTTCCTACAGGAAGGCTTCCCAGATACCCCTAGTTAGTGTTCTTTTTCTCTCTTCAAATGTTCATGTATAGACTTATCTGGGCATATATCATATCCCCCAGGAAAAAAGAAGTTCCTTGAAGGTTGGGACTTTTTTTGTCTTGTGTTTATATCCCCAGCACCTAGCACAATGCTATTCTGAACATAATAGCTGTTAAATGAAGTATTCTCGGCCTTCTCTTCTTTGCAACAGTGGGGGATTATGGGTATGGAGCCCTGCGAATACTGTCAAACTGAGTTGAATTATCGGTTGATTTTACTGAAAGGCTTCTTTTTCCTCATTCTTTTATTTTTAATTTTTTGTTACAAAGGATGGTTGATGGATGGGAAAGGAATATTTTCAGAAATGAAGTTATTGTATAAAACAAAAGTAGGATAAAAATGGAAAATGGAAAAAATGCCTTTTTGGATTAACTTGAGTTCACAGGGTTGTTTTGAGGTTCAAATCAGATAATGTATGCAAAACACTTTGTAAATGAAATAAATGAACAACAATAGCAAATTATAATAATTATAAATTATATCATATTGTATAATTATAAATAAAATTATAATATGATAATAATAATAAAAAATGAAATGCACCCCCCCCCCGCTTGATCACTCACCCAACTCACCCTACAGCTGGCCCATGCCTAGCACATGGTAGATGCTTAGTAAATGTTTGTGGAGCCAAGCTTTCTAGGCCTCAGTTTCCAGCTCCATCCCTCTGCCTTTCAGTCAGGCCTCTGTCTCCTGCCTGAGCAGGATTGTCTCACAGTAACTTGGAAACTGATGAAAAATCTAGGAAAGTAAAATCACCTGGGCTTCATGCTTGAAGTCCTGCAAAGAAATAAATTAGGGCTTAAAATTCCTTGAGAGGGAGGGATGCCTGGCAATTATCATATCTTATTTTGGAAGCTGTTAGTGGGAGGATTAGAGTTGTTTCCATTTTTAAATGATGTGAACCTTTGATGTTAATTGTGGCCTAAAAACCACCTCTTTAGTCATGATTTTGGTCTCAAGGGCTTTGTTAAATCAAGCCCCCAAGACTGCAGAGGAGGCACTGTGTTCTTCCAACTGGACAGAAGGGACTTTCCAGTTGCCAAACCTGTGTGAGCCTCCTTGGGTTACAAAGAGGCATCAGATTGACCATATTCTCCTTCTTAATTCCCAGGGTCCACCCGGGCAGTTATGCAAAGTAACACGTACACAGCTTTAACCACTTAGTCACAGGAACTGAGGTGGAAGATTTAACAGCTTCTTTCAATTTAAACGATAGGGCATCTGCTCCCTCGGCAAATATTTACTAAGAGCCTACTGTGTGCCAAGCTCAGTCTTGGGTGGTGAGGAGGGATGGCACAAAAGGCTGGTCCTCCCCACTTCACAGCTTGCATTAGACAGAAAGGAGAGTCTAATGCTCGTGCTGTTTCTTCAGGAATGAAGTCTGTATAGTTAGCTGCCTCTGTTCATAAGAAAGGGGTTGCCCTTTGAGAGGTAACTGGAAATACAATTATCTTGTATGCATTGTAAACATTCTGACTGCTCGTTATGGACATAAACATAAGCAGAAAGGGGGTTGACAGAACTTAAGTGATTGGCAACTATGGGAACATTTCAAAGTCATTGTTCTCACCAAAGGCACTTTCTTTCCTGTCAGATTTTAAATGCATGGGCTGAATTTTTTAAAATTAAGTTATGAAGAAGTAAATATAGGCTTGATGTCAGGAAAAAATTTTCCTAACCATCAGAGTTGTTCAAGGCTGGAATGGGGGCCTGAAAGTAACAGAGGTCTTCAAGCACAGATTGGATGGTCACCTGTGGAGTGACTGCACACTATGGTGTGACACCTCCAGCTGGGGGCCATAGTGGACAGAGGGCAGGACTTGGAATCAATAATACCTGATTACACATTTAGTTGTGTGACCTTGAGCCATTCGTATCCTCTCTTAGCCTCAACTTCCCTATCTGTAAATGGGATAACGACACCTGCCTTATAGGATTTTTGGTTGCTTGTTAAGTCATTTCAGTAGCGTCCAACTTGTAACCCCATTTTAGGGTTTCTTGGCAGAGACACTAGAATAGTTTGCCATTTTCTTCTCCAGCTCATTTTATAGATGAGGAAACTGAGGCAAATGGGTTTAAGTGACTTGCCCAGGTCACATAGCTAGTAAGTGACTGAGGCCAGATTTGAACCCATAAAGATGAGTCCTCCTGACTCTAGGCCCAGTGCTCTACCCACTGTACCACTTAACTGCCCCTTTATAGTGTTACTTAAATGCTATAGAAATGCCAGTTGATAATATTATCCTTTTCCAGGCATGACTTATATGTCTAAATTGAGATTCTTTCCAGCTCTGAAATTCTGTGATTTTCTGATTTAGCTGCTCCTACACACTACATGAATTGGAAGGAAAGAGCAGGATTAAGAAAGATAATAGTTAGCAGGTAGGAGAATATCAGAATTATAGGTGGGAAAAATGAAAGCTGATTCCTTCACCCTCATTCACCTCAAGGCTTTTCCCTATCAAAAACAAAACTCATATTATTCTTTTAACATTATGGCACAAGGCCATTTAAATATTACCCTTCTAGAGATACTAGCATTTCATTGAGCCTTAAACTAAGAGAATGAAGCCAATGGAATTTCAGGCCACTGAATGAAGAAGAATGGAAAAGAGGGAAGGGTTTGCCCATTACTCCTGAAATCACCCTCTTCCTCAGTGGCTCAGCATGATAGGAAAGAGAACCACTCCCTGCCCTTCCAAAAAAGACTCAAAGTCTTGTTCTCATGAGGCCACCTGCCTATGTCCTGACATCTAGAAAAGTATCTTAACCCAGTAGGCCCTGAGGAAGTTTTAGGACCAGAGGCACACAATAAGATGTGGAAATCCAGGCTTTCCCCAGGGATTTCTTTCCACTGAGTGATCTCAGGCTCCTCAACCCTGTAATAAATGCAGAGCTTCAATCCTATTCAATATGCATTTATTAAACACCTATTATGTGCAAAACATGGTGCCAGGGGTCGGGCACATTAAGGCAAGACAGGAAATTACTAGATTTCTGTTCTGGGCAAAGAGAGCTGCAGCAAATGTCAGGAAAATTGTCTTCCACAACAAAACCAAAAACTACCTACCCTTGAGGAGTTTACATTCCACTGGGGCCTGGTGGGGAAGGGTGTGGAGAATCGTGATGCAGCACATAAACAGATAAATACACTAACAGATTTAAATCTGGAAGGGAACTTACAGTTCTTTAAGCCCAGTGCCCTAGATTCACTCTTGAGGGAACTGAAGCCTAGAGAATTTAAGTGACTTAGCTGATAGGGGTCAGTTCTTCCTTATTCTGGCTCCTTGCCTCTGTCCACACCACTAGGATACATAATTATTTGAGGAAGGAAAAACTATTAACAACTAGGGGATAAGAAAAGTCCTGTCATATGAGATGGTATAGGAGCCCAGCCTTAAAGGAAGTCAAGTCAACAGCATTAAGTAAGCACCTACTATGTGTCAGGCACTATGTTAAGCAGAGGGGATACAAAGAATAACAAAAAATAGTCAAACCAACAAACATTTATTAAGCACCTACTTTGTGTCAGGCACTATGCTAAGTACAGGTGATACAAGAATGACAAAACACAGTCACTATTTTCAAAGTGGAGAAGACAACATGCAAATAACTGTGTACAAATATGATATATACAGGGTACAGGGGCAGCTAGGTGGCACATTGGCTAGAGAGTGCCAGGCCTCAAGCCAGGAGGACCTGAGTTCAAATTTGACCTCAGATACTTAGTATGACCCTGGGCAGGTCACTTAACCCTGTTTGCCTCAGTTTCCTCATCTGTCAAATGAGCTGGAAAAGGAAATGGCAAACCATTCCAGTATCTTTGCCAAGAAAACCCCAAATAGGATCATGAAGAGTCAGACATGATTGAAAAAGATTAAAGAACAGCAATAACAAATCTCAGAGGGAAGGCACTAAGATTAAAACAAACTAGGAAACACTTCTTATAGAAGGTGGGATTTTAGCAGAGACTTGAAGGAGGCCAGGGAAGCCAGGAGGCAGAAATGAGGAGAGAGAAAGAATTCTGGACATGAGGGACAGCCAGTGAAAATATACGAGATCTAAAGATAGAGGGTCATGTTTAAGGAACAGGAAGGAGGACAGTATTACTGTGTCAAAGTGTATGTGGAGGGTAGGGGGTGGGGTAAGAGGCATAAGAACTGGAAATATAGGAAAGGGCAGGTTATGGAGGGTCTTAAAGGCCTAACAGGATTTTTTATTTGATCTTGGAGAATATTAAGGAGGTACTGGAATTTGCTGAACCCTGTTGGGTCAGACCTGCACTTTAAGAAGGTCAGTTTGGCAGGTGAGTGGAGGATGAACTGAAATGAGGAGGGGTTTAGGCAGAGAGCCCAAACAGTAGGTTATTGAAATAGTCTAGGTGTGACTTTATGAGTACCACACTGATAGCTGTGTCAGAGGAGAGAAGGGGTGTAACAAGAAAGGTCACAAAGGTAAAAATGGCAGGACTTAGCAACAGATTGGCTATGAGAGATGAGAGAGAATGAAGAGCCAAGGATGACCCCTAGGTTGTGAACCTGAGTATCTGGGAGGCAGTAGTACCTTTAGCAATAATAGAGAAGTTAGGAAGATGGAAGAGTTTTGAAGAAAAGATAATGAACTCAGTTCTGGACATGTTGAGTTTAAGATGTCTATGAGACATCTGGGTTTAGAATGTCCAATAGGCAGTTAGAGATGTGAGAGTGAAGGTTAGGAAAAGGATTAGGGCTTGACAGACAGAAATGACAATCATCAGCATAGAGATGGCAGATGAATCCATGGGAACTAATGATATCATCAAGTGAAATAATATACAGGGAAAAGAAAAGATGGCCCAGGACAGCACCTGGTCATGACCTGGATGAAGATCCAGCAAAGGAGACTGAGAAAGAGCAATCAGCCAGGTAGAAGGATGACCAGGAAAACACAGTGTCGTGCAAACCTAGAGATAAGAAAGAGCCAGGAAAAGAGGGTGATTGACAGTGTCAAAGGCTAAGTCAGGTGAATAAGGATGAAGACTGAGAAAAGGCCATTAGATTTGATGTTTGAGAGACCATTAGTAATATTGGGGAGAGCGGGATAATGAGATAGGAAGCTAGACTGTTGAGAATTAAGAAACGAGTGAGAAGGAAGAAGGTACAATGATTATAGATAGCCTTCTTAAGGAATTTAGCCACAAAATGGAGGAGAAATATAGGGCCATAGCTAGCAGGGATAGATGGATCAAGTGAGGGGTTTTTGACCATAGGGAAGACATGAAAATATTTGTGAATGGTAGGGAAGCCCCCAAAAGACAGAAACTGAAGATAAGTCAGAGAATGAGGATGATAGAGGTAACAATCTGCTAGGGAAGACAGAATGGAATAGGATCATTTGTGCACACAGAGGCTTTTGACAAGCCTTACCAAGGAGAAGGACTACTCCTTCAAGACACACATAAAGGAGAAGATAGTAGGAGAAGGCATGTGAATGATGAGAGATGAGAATGGGGGAAAAGAGGGAGGTCTCAGCCAATGGCTTCATTTTTTTTTTCAGTGAAATATAAGGCAAGATTTTCAGCCATAAGGATGGAGAGAAGGAAGGCCACGGAAGGCTTAAGGAGGGATGAAAATGTTTGGTAAAGCCTCAGTCTTGAGTGAGATAGTGATTACGGAGGTGTGAAAGGATGGCATTACTGTCATTAGGACCCAGTTGAGATTAATTTTTGGAGGACCTGATCAGCATAATTTCGTGACTTTCTCCAGCTTCATTCAGCAGCCTGTGAGTAGGAACAAAGGCATCTGATAGTGTGAGCAATCCAAAACTGAGGTTTGGCAGGGCCAGTGATAGGATTAGCAGGAAGAGACAGTGCTCTGTCTGAGTGCTGAGCTGATCAAGAGGAGGAAGGGAAGAGAGTATAGTCAGTGCAGAGATGGCCTGGGAAAAAACTGAGAAACAGATGGATTGGAAGTTGCAGTAAGGATAAATAACAGAATTTAGAGTTACAAGATAAAGGAAGAAGTGTAATGATGACAGATCATGATCAGATTAAGGAATTTCAGACTTCATAAACATGGAATTAGAATAGTTAAGGGTGATGGCAAGATCAAGAGTGTGACCAACTCTCTGTATAGCTGTGGTAGAGTGGAGAAGTAGATCACAGAAAATGAGAAAATTGAGGAATTGGGAGATGGATGTGTTTGAAAGAATACCAGTATGTATGCTGAAATCCTCTAGCATGAGGACAGAAGTTGGGGAGCAGAAAATGTCTGAGCCAGACACTGAGGAAGTCCTGGAGATCAATGGTCACCAGAATTTTGATTAGATGATAAATATGGATCAAATAAGCTTCAAAGGAGGAGAGGTTACGGAGTGATAGTGGTATAGGAAGAGCCTGGAAGTAGCAAAGGGGAGCAGGGAGTATTACAACTCCCCCACCATGACTAGTGAATCAGGAGTATGAGTAAAATACAACCAGACCTAGAAATGATGGTCAGGGATACTGTGTCATCCAGGAAGGCTGGGCTCAGTGAGAGCCAGAAGACGGAATGAACAAGAAAGAAAAAGGTTTAAGATAAAAGCTTGTGGGTTATCTATAGAGAGAACAGTGAAAGGAGTAGGAAATTTTAAGTAGAATGTTGGGGGTTCTGGGTTGAGGGGGAGGAGAATAATGGTGTGGTCAGAGGAGGATCAAGAACAGGGTTTGAACAATGTTGGCAGAGGGTTCAGAATCACAGGGATAGGTAGAATATAATAGAGTAAGAGTATGAGAATGAGAAATGAGTGTAGGTAGGTGTTTATTGATTGCACGAGTTTGGTGTTGGGGTAGAGTTGTCCAAGGGTTTGGGGCAGCTGTGTATGGCCAAAAGGAGCAGAGGAGAATAGAGGGTGCTCAGCTGGGCACAAGGCAACTGCTGTGGAGTTGTAAGAAGTCAGATAGGGTGCTTGGAATGTATCAGAGAGGCTGGGAAGCTGCCCTTTTTCCTAGGAAAGCACAGGGGAAGCAACGTATATAACATTGTAGGAGGCTGGAGAGCATGATCTCTAAAGTGAGGAAAGGAGAACATAGCAGGCGTAGGGGAAAGTCAGACCAAAAATACCGAAAAAAGAAGTTGGCATATGGAGCGGGGAGGGCTTGTAGGAGTAGGCTCATTTGTCTAGAGTGTATGGAGAGGAGTGTATGGAGGATGGAAAAAACAGGCTAGAGAATAGTGTCAAATATAAATGGGGGCCACTACATCATGCATAAGGATCCCTGAGGGTTGCATATTAATTTTAAAATGTAATAGTATCTACATTTTGTATTTTAATTTATTTTATTAGTTATTTCCCGGTTATATTTTAATGTGGTCGGGCCACACTCAGTAGTGTTGTGGGCCCCATGTGGCCCTGTTACCTCTGGACTACAGCCCAATTGTGAAGGGTTTGAAATGTCAAAATGAAGAATTTTTATCTTATTTGAGACTCAAGGGTTCTTAACTAGAGGTCTATGAACTATACATATATATGTGTGTATGTATATATACATGTATGTACATATATATGTGTATTTTGATAACTGTATTTCACTATAAAGGGTTTCCTTTTTAATACTATATATTTTATTTTGTGGATTTAAAACCATTCTGAGAGGATCCATAGGCTTTACCAGATTTCACTGGCCAAAGAAGTCCATGACCACCCAAAAAGGGTTAAGAACCCCTGATCTAGAAGCAATTGGGAGCCACTCTCAGGCAATGATGTGGTGAGCTTTCTGCTTTGGCAAAATTATTTTGATATTTGAATGGAGTTTGGACTAGAGTCATGAGACCAACTAGGAGGCCATTAAAATGGTCCAGGCCAAAAATAAGGGTCTAAACTCAGGTTGGTGGCTATTTGAGTGGAGAAGGGTGAACAGATTGAGACATGTTATGTATATAGAATGACAAGACTTTGCAACGGTTTGGATATGGGAGTAAAAGTAACAATGATGCTGGGGGATGGAATCTGGTCTCCCTTGCCTCTACCAGCTTTGCCCTTACAGCTCTTTCAAGGTCCCCTAAAACATATTGAGCTGACTATTTATTTCCTTGCTGTTGTCACGGAGGAAAATATTCTCTTTATATTCCCTTCCCCATCCTACCTTAAGGGGAACTTGGATGTCATGAGGCAAATTCCTTCGTATCTCAACACCCCACTAGTCTGGGCCAGAATTTTTGTGCCTTGATGAGCCAATAAGAGCATGGTCTTTTGATGGCAGTGCTGCTCCTGTCCCCCTTGGGCTCGTACCAGCTGCACACCACTCTAGCAAGGGCATGGGTGGATGGATGGATCATGGCAAGGAGAAACAACCTACCATCTGGAGACTGCTCTAAAGATGAAAAGTGCTCCAATGAATAATGTTATTCTACAAGGGCTCATTTTCTCCAACCTAAAATGGGTGTTTAAGCTCTCATCATCTCATCTTAAAATCATTAGTCACAAGACCATGAGACCTTCATTCTTTTGATGGGCAGCCGTATGGCATTCTGCAGGGTGTGAGCTTATTCAACATTTAGCCGGCTGATTCAGCTCCAGGGAGATAGACTGGCAGCCCCATGATAGACTCCAGTAGCATAAGGACAGACTGCACTGTTCTGCCAGAGACCTGAGTAAAGTGAAGGAGTGTCTTATGGATGGAGCTGGCTAGCTGGGTGACCTTGGGCCAACCACCTGACCCATCTAGGCCTCAATTTATTCATCTATAAAGGGTTGGGCATCTAGTGAGGCTGTAGAGAGCCTGTAGGATCTTTTCTAGCTCTCAAGACCATGCCCCTACTTCAGGATGCTAAAATAACGTAGATCCACTAATGCAGCCATCTTTTATCTGACCTATCTAAGAAGGAAGGAAAAATTTATTAAGTATTTACTATGTGCCAGACACTGTGCTAAGTGCTTTATAATTATTATCTCATTTGATTCACCCAACAACCCTGGGAAGTAGGTTCTATTATTGTTCCTATTTTCCCACCTCAAGATAGAGTAGGTAGAGCACTGGACCAGGAAAATAGGAATTTAAGTATGGTCTCAGGTATTTACTAGCTGTATGACCCTAGGAAAGTCACTTAACCTCTGTCTGCCTCAGTTTGTTGTTGTTGTTGTTGAGTCATTTCAGTCATATTTGACTCTCTGTGCCCCCATGTAGGGTTTTCTTGGCAAAGATACTGGAGTGGTTTGCCATTTCCTTCTCCAGCTCATTTTACAGATGAGGAAACTGAGACAATCAGAGGTTAACACTTGCCCAAGGTTACACAGCTACTAAGTGTCTGAGGCTGGATTTGAACTCAGGTCTTCCTAACTGCCTGACCTTTCCATGGAGAGAAAACCAACCAGATAATTGTCAGATTTGCAGGCCACAAGTGAATCAAAATGAAGAACAGGAAGAGGGAAAGCTGAATGATTTTGACGTCCCATAAATCAAAGCTTGAGGAACAGGATCTGGCCTCCCCTCTTCCGCCCAATCTATCTAATTCGATATAGTGTGACCCAAAGAATCATGAGTTTGTCAGATCATAGACCTAGAGCTAAAAGAAAACATCTGGTCCCACCCTGTCATTTTACAGATAATGAAAAGAAGACCCCAGGAGGTTAAGTAACTTGGCCAAGATCACACAGATAGGATCTGAGACAAGATTTAGACTCAGGTTCTGTGACTGACAAATGTGAGCTACTTGGGAGCAGGGACTATCTTACTTTTCTATTTGTAGCAGTGTTTAGCACAGTGCTTTGCATGTACTTAATAAATGCACTTTTCCCCCTTGGGGGAGATCCAGGACCCTCTCTCTTGGTTGAGCTGAGTTATGTTGCTCCCAAAGGGAGAGCACCTTCGCTCTATGTTTTCTGATGTATATTCTTCTATGTATTCCTTCTCTGATTTCTGTTTTGCTACGGTTTAGATAAGTGGGCTGCTTTGCTATTTGCTATGTGTGTTCACTGTGGAACTGGTACTAGGTAGGAAAGGGGTCAAGCCTTGGATGTAGAGTTTGGAGTCCTTCTTCCTCTCCAGAATGACAAAGCAATCAGAAGTTATGTGGAAGCTGATCATACTTCCCAGATGAACAGTATTTAAGGGAGCAGGTAAGATCTATTTCTAGCCCAGTACCCCTCTCTCTGAGGAGTGCAGAGTGGTGGCTTTTGGCCCCAACCTCCTGCTTCCCCTCCAGGCAGGAATGAGTCTTTCACCCTCAACTAAGTGTGGCAATAAACGGAGGAGTGTGCAATGAAGAAACATGAGCCAGGCAAGTCAGTGAAAGACTGAGCCATTTATTATTCTGAGGGTCTGGTTTATATAGTGAAAGCTAACAATCATCCCCGAGGCATTCCCACGATTCCCACGAGACTAATCCCAGCCCTTATGCGCATCCCCAATTGTTCACACCTGCTTGCCATCAAGGTTCAAGGGGCAGAGTGTTCTAACACCTTCCAGGCACTGGGAAATTGGTGAACCAAATATTCTGAATAAGTGAGCCCTTAAGGATAGGAAAAGGAAAGAGTCAAGCTCTGACCTAAATTCCTTATCCCATATTAGATTCTCCAGCTCTGGCCCTCAACATGAGTCTACCTTGGAGAAGGGTGGGGGAAAAAGAGACTACGGACGTCTATTCTGCCTCCCTTTGAGACACACAAGGACAGCATCCTCACCACATGTGTGGGGCCCACTCTAAATAGGAAATTTGAAGAACTATAGCATTGTGTTTCTGGAGAGGTGCTCCCATTCCCACACTCAAATCAATCCAATCCAGGCAGTAAATCTATCTTTCCATAGTTCCTGACACCTGTGCTCTCAGAATAGCAGCAGTTCTCCCTGTTACCAGCCCCCTGCCACTCCCCACCCCCATGAAAGATTAGTGGCAATCTTTTGTGAAAAAAGGTGATAGATACTCTACGGTTTTGGTAGCAAAAAAATCATTATCATATCCCCATTTCACTGATGATGAAACTGAGGCCCTCAAGTATAATCAGAACCCACTGACACAAAAGATTAAATCAGGCTGTCAACTTCCTAAGGACAGGCAACTTCAGCTTAAATCCATCTAGCCTATGACATCACTAAAGTGTGAACAGATGTCCAAAGCTGTAGAGAGTACCGAAGGGAATAAAGAGACATTTTTCATTAAAGTGACCTCTCATCTGTGGCCCTTTAAACCCTATAAACTGCATGGCATGGTGCAAAGACTGCAGGATTTAAAGTTAGAGGTCCTCTGTTCAAATCTCAACTCTATTATTTATTCCCTATGTGACCGATAATAACTGGCTTCCCTGGCCTCTCCCCTCCAAAAGGAGAGGCTGGACCAAACTAGAGGTTCTTAACCTGGGATCCATGGAGAGATTCCAGCGGGACTTGTATGGGAAAAATATTACATCTTTATTTGAATTAATCTGTAACTGGAATTTAGTGTTTCCTTCAATTATCTGAAGATGTTATTCTGAGAGGGGTGTCCATAGTAGGGTAAACCAGACTGCCAAAGTGTTTTTGTTGATCAGTCATTTTTAGTTGTGTCTGACTCTTTGTGACCCCATTTAGGGTTTTCTTGGCCAAGATCCTGGAGGGATTTGTCATTTCCCTTTCCAGCTCATTTTACGGGTGAGGAAACTGAGGCAAACAAGGTAAAGTGATTTGTCCAGGGTCACAGAGCTAGTAAATGTCCGAGGCCAGATTTGAACTCAGGAAGATGAGTTTTCCTGACTACAGGCCAAAGGATACCAGGACACAAGAAAGGTAATGGACCCCTGGTATAAAGAATGGAGCTGCGTCTCTGGCTCCTCTCTTAGAACACCCCTAGTACATAAAAGAGGAAGTTCTCTACCTGTTAGCCATTTCTGTTCTGCTTACCATGGAGAACCTTAGACACTGGGGTAGGAGGTGCCCTCAGGAACATCCTTAGTAGGCCTATCAGGCAATCTATTATCACCTACAGGATGCCCAGCTGTGTTTTAATGAAATTATGGAGTCTGAGAGCTGGAGGGGGCCTTCAAGGCCACTGATGGCCAACCTGTGCCTGCACACAAATTACCTCTGCAACATTCTTAACATGTACCTGTTTAGCCTTTGCTAGAAGATCTCTAGTGAGGATGAATTCTCTGCCTCCTGGGCAGCTTGTTCCTTTTCTTTGGGTAGCTCTAATAGGAAATGTTTCCTTTTGGTTGCTCAGTCATTTTCAACTGTGTCCAACTTACTGTGATCCCATTTGGGGTTTTCTTGGCAAAGATATTGGAGTGGTTTGCCATTTCTTTCTCTAGCTCATTTTAAAGATGGGGAAACTGAGGCAAGCAGAGTTAAGTGGCTTTCCCAGGGTCACACAGCTAGTAGTGTCTGAGGCCAGATTTGAACTCAGGAAGATGAATCTTCCTGACTGCAAGCCCAGCGCTCTATCCACTGTATCGCTTGGCTGCCTCAATGTTTTCTTACTTCATACCTACATCTAACATCTTGCAACTTTTATCTTTTCTTCTTCATTCTGCTCTCTAGGGCCAAGAAGAATTCAAATCCCTCTTCCGGGTGAAAGTCTTTCATATACTAGAAGGCAGCTTCCTGTTACCCTACATCTTTTCTTTCACAGGCTAAAATGAGAAGTTCCTTCAGCCAGTGCTCTTGGGAGATCTCAAGGTCCTGTTACCATCCTGATCACCCTTTTCTGGACACTCTCTATCTTATGAATATAATTCCCAAAAGGTGGTGTACAGAATTAAATTCCATTCTCTTAATGAAGTCTGACTGGGGAAGAGTGCGACCATCAATCACTCTGAACATGGCCTACGACTGCATTGGCATCCCTGGCGGCCGTGTTGCACCGATGTCTCATAGTAAGCTTGCAGTGTGCTAAAACCCTAGCCTTGCAGAGATCTTTTTTGATATCCTGACTCTGTCATTCGGAGGTTAGCTATCCCTCCCAACTTTGTGACCATGCAAATTTGTTAGTCATACCATCTGTGACTCTAGCCAAGCCATTGATAAAAACATTAAACTCTTTAAGGAAGAAAACAAGTATTTATTAAGCATCTACAATGTGCAAGGTACTTTACTAAATATTCCACAAATACTATTTCATTTGATTCTCACAATAACTTTAGGATGTAGGTGCTATTATCATCCCCATTTTATAGTTGAAGAAAAAAAGGCAGTCAGAGGTTAAGTGAGTTGGACAGCACACACAGATACTATGTATCTGAGATTGAATGTGAACTCAGACCTTCCTGACTCCAGAATTAGTGCTCTACCCACTGTGACATAGTTTCAAGGCCAAGCACAGATCCCTAGGATACTACATTATAGATCTTGTTCTATGCTGGGTGGTTGGTTATTCGTCTATAGTTCTCGAAAAGGTCACTGTCATCATGAAGGTGATGGCTTGACTGACTTTGACAATGACTATTCCTTGTATCCAGCCATTCAGTCAGTTCTGAATATGCCTAATGCACTGTTCTCTAGACCAGAAGTGTCAAACTCACAGCTATAACACTCCCTTGTACTTGGAACCAGATTAAAATACAATTGGGAAACATTTAACAAAACAAATAAAAATACAATTGATTTCTTCTTGGCTCTAGAGGGCAGAATGAAGAAGAAAAGATGAAAGTTGCAAGATTGTTGATATATGGTTTTCTAAGTCAATATATGGATGCAGGAATCCATATGTATGGTTTAGTGGCCCCTGTTTCTGTTTTGAGTTTGACACCACTGGACTATATAACATTCTATCCAATTCAGGGTATGGACCTTTGTCAGAGGAGACACTTCCCATGGAGCTGGATATATGCTATAGCTCCTTGCCGGGAGAACACTGAATGTCTCTGGTCTCTAGTGACATTGACTACAACAGGATACAGCAGCAGGAGAGTGTGCTACGGTCAAAGGGAGAGATGTGAGGACCAATGACAGGGACACTACAGGCATATCTTCTTTTATTGCTCTCTGCTTTATTGAGCCTCGCAGATACTGCATTTTTTACAAATCAAAGGTTTGTGGGAACCCTGAGTGGGAATCTGTGATCAGTGATCTTTGATGTTATTATTGTAATTATATATCTGGGAGGACTTTCAAGGTTTTAAAGAACTGTGGGCTTACAACCACTCAACAGATATCTTACCTAGTTGTTTCGTAGAGTTAGTTTACTTACCAATTCTATGCTGAGTAAATGTTGCATATGGTAACTAAGCATGTTAGGTAGAGATGAATCCATTATGCCAAGGTCTCATGACTAGTGTTCACTGAAGAGCCACTTCAAAAAGGAGAAAGAGTTTTAATTGGGGTGGGGGGCTCAGAGCTAAGTTCTAATGTGGAAGATCCAAAAACCTGCATACTCCTTGACAAAGTATTTTTTTTGCTATCCCACAGAGAGAAGTGGAACTACAAGATAGAAGTTTGCTAATTCTGGTAACCATAAAGAGTTTATAACCCCTTAGTACTTCTGCCTGGAGGGGTATGTAGAAACCATCAGGGTGATCTTGGGACAGGACCCAGCTCCTAATCCAGATAGCAGTAATTAACATTACCTGGTAGCTAAATCTCCATTATTCATTATTCTTTTTTCTGATCTACCCCAAACAGAGCTCCCATACCTTCTTCAATCCTCTTCTTTTGCCTAATATAACTTTAAAATACCTTTGTGATTGTCCTTAGCTTTCCTACTCAATTTCAGTGCTCTTGAAACTATTATTTTGTCCTTTTGTAGGCATTCTGCTTTGACAGTGAGGTGGCTCAGTAGATATCTTCCTGAGTTCAATGTGGCCTCAGACACTTAGTAGCTGTGTGACTGTGGGCAAGTTACTCAACCCTGATTGCCTCAGTTTCCTCATCTGTAAAATGAGCTGGAGAAGGAAAGAGCAAACCACTCCAGCATCTCTGCCAAGAAAACCCTAAATGGGATCACAAAGAGTCAGACCAACTGAACAACAACAGGGATTCATCCTCCATCATCTTTACCTGTCTTAAAAAACAACAGCTCATTGGATGAGTTTCCCATACATCAACATATGATCTTTTTAGATAGGCTTCCACCACCTTTTCTTCCTCACAGGAGTTTTTTCTCTGTGTCCACAGAATTTCATTATGAAACATCTCATTCATCATTTCATGATGAAAAGACAAGAACTTCTTATCCCCACTGGACTGATTTCTCTCATAGAATTTGAGTAAGTGGAATCCTACCTAGCTTCTCTGAACCCTTTGAAATCAGCTGTCCTAAAATATGGAATGTGTGTCTGTTGGGGTGCTTGGGTGCTTATGTTTGGGTGCTTGTACTTGCACACCAATTTCTCTCTAGCCTCAGAAACACTGTCCCTGACAGTTTCTCCCCAGCCCAAGGACACTGTGCTAGCAATTACTCATGAGTGGGCCCGAGCAAGACCCATATCTCTCTCCCTGGTGCAGTTCCAAACAGCACCTGAAGGATTTATTAGTTTGAGCTGGCTTTGCATTGGGTCATAAAGACATTTTACCCACTGAACTATCTATACTAGGGCCCTACCTCATTGTCTACATCCTAGGCTCCTCATTAACTGTTTTCTAGACTTAAGACACATGTATACTCCCTACATCTTGTCTAACAAGGCATTGATTGGTGGCAGACTGGACAACTCTTAGTTATCCCTGAACTCTAGTTGACTTAGTGACGTAGCAGGCCTAAAACCACACCTCCATGTGGCCCTCCTTGTGGGCTTTTCCCAGTGAACTCTGCATGTTTCTTTAAGAACTAACCACTCCTTAACCATTCCCTAATCCCGCCCTGAATCACCTAGTTAGCATATTTGACACATGTCTTATCATATTTTATACTAGATAAACTTTAGCTATACTGTTTTAAGATTGCGGTTTCCTTAAGAATCCTTGTCCACTGAAAAGCGTAACAATAAACTTTTTGCAACTTGGCTTAAGATTGCTTGAGTTTGTGAATTCATTCCAGATGACCCATTTTGTACTTTGGTTTTTTTGAGGGGTCCCAACCTCTCAACCCTCATCATGTCCAGCTTCTCTCCTCCCCTTCATAAATTCTAAGACAGAGTAGTTAGTCACTTCCCCCCAAAGGGTTCCCATCATTTCCACCCCAGCAACCAGTTCCTCTTTGTTTTTGAGAATCATCTCCAGAATAGCAATTTCCCTCATGAGTTCCTCTACCTTTCAAAAGATGAAATCATCATGAAGGCAAGCCAGGAAATTATTAGATACTCTACTTTGGGCAGAAAAGAGAACTCTTGCAGATGTCTGGATAATTGTCTCATGTGAATTTCTGGGCATTTCCACTGCTTCTTCCCACATGGTAGCCACTTCTATTGTAGTTAGGTTGATGGATATAAGTAGGTAGTTTTCTCCTCCCTTCCTTTTCAATTTGACTCCTTTGATCAGATTTTCAAGACTTTAGGAAAGCATATTTTTTTACCAGCCCTTGTTAGAGGCACTCCACCATTGGCTAAGAGTCCATCATTCCTATATCTTAATCCATGGTCCAGAAACCCAAATTGCATTCTCAGATACCATCTTTTAAACTGGCTCTTTGCTTTTATTGTTGCATAGGCCAAACCCTCTTCAAGT
This sequence comes from Phascolarctos cinereus, assembly GCF_003287225.1. NCBI lineage: Eukaryota > Metazoa > Chordata > Mammalia > Diprotodontia > Phascolarctidae > Phascolarctos > Phascolarctos cinereus. The sequence continues at coordinate 322,284,163 of NW_027555847.1, forward strand.
AGTACTGTTTATATGACTTTTTGTGGCTAATATACCCAGTAAATTTTCTCAATTAACAGAGATTTCTAGGAATATTTCAAGACTCCAGCCAATGCTCATTTATCTCAAATAACACTTTCTAAATTAAAATGCCAGCGTAATTGTTTTTAAAGGGGGGACAGTTTCTTGGAGTTTGTAGAAATGGGATGCAACCTATGTTTGCTATTATGTTGACTGTTCTAATATATAAATCCTAGAAATTTTCCTCCCTGGGCCAAACACTATTTTCATTTCATTCTACCTATTTAAATATTTAAAGATCAGATTACCAAAGGGAGTAAGGAGAAAAAGGAAATAGAAAAGGAGTGAATTCCATTTGAGAAATATTTATGGAACCAAGAAAACTAAATGTTGTTTAGTCAGTTACTCTTCGTGACCCCATTTGGGGTTTTCTTGGCAAACATACTGGAGTGGTTTGCCATTTCCTTCTCCAGCTCATTTTATAGATGAGGGAACTGAGGCAAACCAGGGTAAGTGACTTGCCCAGGGTCAATTTTGAATGGAGGAAGATGAGTTTTCCTGACTCCAGAAGCAGTGCTTTCTTCACTGCCCCACCTAGTTGCTCCAAGAAAGCTAAATACAAACCAGAATATAATTAAGTGCCAGAAGAGATGCTGCAGACAATGTGCTACAGGAAGCCAGGAAAAGATGATTGTGGGCCAGAGTGTAACAGAGAAGGTAAGATCTGTGAAGAACAAGTAAGATTTGTATGTTTTGGGAGAAAAGGAAAGCACTCCATTTGAGGACAGGAGACAGAAATGAGTTGAATGTATTTCAATTACGGGTTTGATGGATTTAAAGCTGAAAAGGACCTACAAAGTTATGCAGTCCAAGACTCTCGTTTCATAGTTGGGGAAACTGAGGCCTGGAAAAGTTAAGCAAGTTAAGTGACTTTCCCAAGATCAAGTCACAGAGCCTGAATTTGAACTTGTCTTTTTTTTTTTTGCCAAAAGCAATGCTCTGTCTACTGTGCCACGTTAATTAAACACCAGTAAGCCAGAGAATTAACTGAAATGAGTAATTTCCATTGATCTCATTTCTGGAAGAAAAGCATATGGCTCCACTACATACTTGGCTTTATCTGTAGGTATGTGTCAAATATACATTAATCTAATTCTGCAACTGGGTTTCATTAAATACACGCCTTATTGGGATATAAAATGTTGGGTGGACAAACATTACCTTTTAGCCCTGTATCACACCCAAGTGTGAGTCAAAATTCTCTTTTATAAGACAAGCTTCCCCTCTCAATCCCTAAGGGAAGAGAGGCCCATTACTCAAACCCATATTTCAACTTATGAAATTTTCAGACCCCAGTAGCTCGTCAACAAAAGGCCAACTTAAATTGCTCGGGGAAATTAGTGCCACGTTGGAGACTGCAGCCTTTGCCCATTTCAATCTGTGCTGTTTCTCTAGCTAATAAATAGCAATGCACAGACATTCTGAAACTGTTTAGAAGGAAGTCTACTGAGTTGGAATGCTTAGGTAGAAAAATACATTCCTGCCCTGCTACACCCAGCTCCTCTTCCCCCATCATGAAGCTCCCAGGAGAGCCCTTCCAAGGTCTATTTCAGCAGGGAGAATGGGAAGAAAGGTGGTGGGCAGATCCTAGCTCATAGGTATGATGAGCCTGTGTACAAAATACGTGGGTATAGGAAAGTAAAAGATTGGGGTAGCCATAGCAATTACACTGACCTGCTACAGTTTGCCTTATAATGCTTTAGCTCGGCCTGTGTAAATATTTACACTACAAAAAATAAAAAAATTAACGAAAAAAAACACCCTACAAACATTTATTAGGTGGCTACTATGTGACAGGCATTGCACTAAGTGCTTTACAAATACTTTCTCATTTGATCCTCACAATAACCCTGAGAAGTAGGTGCTATTATTATCCCTGATTTACAGATGATGAAATAGAGACAGGCAGAAGTTAAATGACATGCTCAGGGTCATGAAGCTAGTGAAACTGTACTTGAAATTAGGTCTTCCTGAGTCCAGACCCAGCATTCTCTTCACTGCCCGACTAGCTGCCTCTGGGAACCTCCTGACCACATCAGTGAAGTCAGGAAAAAGGCCACTTTTCTGACAATAACCATGAAGATGAAGGACCCCAGCATGAGCTACAGCTTCCTTCGGGTGGTCATCACTGCTTCCCGAGTTATAAGTCAGCACCGAGGGAGGACTGTTATTTCCTAGAAAGAGAAAAGGAAGATAGATAGATAGATAGATAGATAGATAGATAGATAGATAGATAGATAGATAGATAGAAGATAGATAGATAGATAGATAGATAGATAGATAGATAGATAGATAGACAGACAGACAGACAGATAGATAGATAGATAGACAGACAGACAGACAGACAGATATGCACATAGATATATACACATATAGATATACACACATATATAGATATATAGATATGATAGAGATACATAGTGTGTGTATATATGCATATGAAGGTAGTTCCTTCCCAGAGAGAGTTAACTGCCCCTAAAAGGAATTGAAATCTAAAGCAGAGAGTACCTAGGTAACATCTGTAAAATGTATGCTATACATAGTCTCCACAGACCAGTAAAACGAGATTGAGGGTAACCAATAGGCCTCAAACCCATCAGTGAGTTACAGGGGTTTCTACCTCAAGCATGCGACTACTTCCCCCAGTGGAATGGGCAGATGAGAACAATTTGTTCCCAACAGCCACGAAGGGGCTAAAGCAGGTGCTGTGGAGTTCTTAGAGCTTGGTCAGACGTCGAAGATGCCACTGCATCCCAGGATATAGCCAGTCATCTTGACTTTTGTCCATTCTGGAGAACAATTTGGAACTATGCCCAAAAGGCTACAAAACTGTGCATACCCTTTGACCCAGAAATACCGCCAAGGTCATCCACTGTATCCCAAGTTAACAGTCTTCTTGACTTTTGTTTTGCCCCTGGACTTAGACTCTGGAAGAGAGAGTGGCTGATGACTTTGTGCAGTTCTGTCTCACCTGAATCCAATTCATTGGCAAGTCAAGACATCACCCATCACATCATGATGTCATTGGTCCTCTTCAAAATACAGACAAATAACAACAAAAACATATGTATGTATATAAAATATATATTAGAACTAAATAATATATAAATACATTGTGCTAATTATATCATAATTAATATAATATATGATATGCATGACATATCATAATATGATATATTATATTATGTTGAACCCCAAATTGTAATTAAATATAATTATATAATATTCTAATAAACAATATAATATTACATAATGCAAATATGTACACATATATACACATATTTTACAGAAGTTACCTAGGTATTGTTTTATATTCCATATCCTTTAAGGGGCAGTTAACTATCTCTGGGATGGAAGCACCTCCTTCTTTTCTCCCTCTCCTTTCTAATTTCAATGGTGAGATTAATCTCATCTTGCCAACTTCTTGCTTGAGTTGGTTTTATTATAGAGCCAGGAAAATCTGAGCTGGGATCCCACCTCAGACACTTAGCAGCTGTGTGATCTCAGATGAGCCACATAACCTCTCTGGTCTCTATAAAATGATGGGGCTGGACTTGATGTTCTCTTAAGGTCCTTTTCAGATCTAAATCAATGATCCTATGTGTTGATGACCTCCTCCCTATATTCTCCTCTGGACCAAAGTCTCAGTCTTCACTTAATGGATCTCACACGCTCATTCAGACTTGTCTCACTTAAACAATAGGGGAAAGAAGGGGAACCGAAACGCCATCCCAGGCAATGTTCATAGGATACATTAGTCTAGAGGTAAAAGCAGAGGTGTGTTTGAGCCAGTGCCTACGAGCTTTGAGAGTTCAATTGTTAAATTTTTAGTTTGAGCAATTACCCCTTGGAAATCAGAAAATACTGCATATCAAAGCTTGGCTTATTGTTTTATTGATTATATAGACTTAGAAAGTGATGGAGAAAATGTTCGTATACAGATTAGAAGTGTCAGCATTTTTGGAAAACCAGATATTAAACATTTACCAAAAACATCCAGGGCTGGAAGGGACCCTGGAGACCATCTATTCCAACCTCTTCACCTTACATATAAGGCAACTGAGGCCCAGAGAGGTTACGTGACTTTTTGCTCAGTTGTTTTTCAGTCATGTCTGACTCTTCATAACTCCATTTGGCAATGACCATGAAAGGGGACTGAAATAGGCACTGTGGAGCACTTGGTCAGCCATAGAAGACACCAAGGTCATCCACTGCATCCCAGGTTATCGCCAGTCATCCTGATTTTTGTCTTACTACAGGACTTCGGTAATTCTGGAAGAAAGAATGAAGCTGACCACTTTGTGCAACTTTGCCTCACTTAAATTCAATTCACACTCAAGTCATCACTCCATGATGTCATTGTCTTTTTGGCAAAGATACCAGAGTGGTTTGCCATTTCCTTCTCAAGCTCATTTTACAGATGAATAGCTGAGGCAAACAGGGTTAAGTGACTTGTGGTCACACAGCTAGTAAGTGTCTGAGGCCACATTTGAACTCCAGAAGATGGTCTAAGCCCAGCACTGTATCCACTGAACCACCTAGCTGCCCATTAATTGACTTGCCTACTAGTAATTAGCAGAGCTGGGATTTGAACCTAGGTCCTCCTGACTCTAGGTCCAGCCTTTTGTGTACTACCTGATACCAGATGGCCCTTTAAGGTCTATTGGCAGGATTGAGTTAGGCATTAGACCGAACTGGGCCTATGTGGGTATGGGCAAGGAACTGGGAATATGTATTACTTAGCAATGTGGAACATCATTAAATGTACATCTACCTATGACAGCATCACCATTAACATATTTTTGCCTCCACTGCTCAAAAGAATGTGGTTATAGGAGAGGGAAAACAACTGGGTTTCCACCTGTACCCCCAACCTGATAGTGCTTACACACTTCCTATTTGCACCTGGAGCAACTGCCTTCCCATCTACCCTGCCTCCATGACTTTGCCACCAAATAAGAATGAATGACCTTTGGAATAATCTAACCTTCATCCCATGACCCTCCTTGTCTCTATTAGGGTTGCCTAAGAGCCAGGAGTTGTTTCAGGTAGCTCTAACCCGTGCTCTTTGGGAAGGCAATCAATCAATCAACCAGTATTTATTACAGACCACTCTCCATTGGACTGAGTGTTTCCAATCACACATGGATACACAAGACAGCCCAGACAGACAAGAATTTGTCTCCTCTCCTGAATGTCTTCCCATAAGAATCCAAATGCCAGTGGGGCAGGTACCCTGGCTGTAGACATCCCACCATACCCAGCATCCCCCAGCTTCCTTCTAACTCTCCTCACACTATACCTTGCCCCTCTGGCTGCAGCCTCCTTGCCACTGAACTCTCTCAGTGTTCCAGATATACCTTCTGTCTTTCCATGTAGGCAGCTCAGTTAATGTGCCAACCATGTTTCAAAAAGGTGAAAACTCATGGTATTTTATTGGCCTAGCACTATGACCTTGGAAAAGTGTTGCCTTGTGCCAAGTCATACACTGGTGATTGAAATCATTCTTCTCCTGTCACCAGCAATACCTGGCATACTCTGCTGGCCCACATTTCAGTTTCGGGATTGAGGTTTCTTTGGAAACCCACAAAGGAACTTTTATTCATTATGAATAATTCTGGATTCCCTGGCTACCCTGGGAGAACTCGCCTCCTATTTGCCTTTGTGTCACCTGGCTCCAATTTTAGCTTTTTTTCCCCAGAATTAGAAAAATATATTTTATAGGGGAATCTCCTACAGATCCTTCTAAAAAACATTAGCTCCTTGGCCTTTTTTTCCAAATAAATCTAGTTGTACTTCTCAGACACATGGAATTCACAGAAACTTTTTGGAGATGTCTTCAAACTTCTACTGTAAAAAGAGAATGAAGCCAATAGTCATTCATATGGTATATAAACTTTAGGGAGGGAATAAGCATTTATTAAGTGCCTATTATGGCCAGCCCTGTGCTAAGCACTTTAAAAGACTTCAGGAAAGAACCAACAGAAGCCCTTAATTCTCCCCAGGACTCTTCTGTTTTCTGTCCCTTCTTGGGTCATGTTACCTGACACAGACCCTTTTCTGAAGGGTGGGTTATATAAAGGAGAGGTTGGTGTTAACATTGTCTGAGTCCCTTGCCCTACCCCAACCTCCAGCTGCACTTAATGCTCTCCTCTGCTCCATTTCTTTGGTATAGGGAGGTGAGTCCGCATCTGGGACAAGATTGCTGCAGCTGCCTCCCATGACTGTAGCCATGGTGGGCGCCATAATAATGGACTGACGCTTGCAGCATGTCATGATGGCTAGAGTACGAATTCATGCTAGAGCATGAATTCAAATCCTGTTTCTAACATTTACGAAGTATGTGACCATTCCTTTGAGATGACTTCCCATTTACACTATCCATTATCTTGTATGTAGAATTTTTTTATAGATTGTCTCTCCCATTAGAATGTGAGTTCCTTCAAAGAAGGGACTGTTTTGGCCTTTCTTTGTATCCTCAGTGCTTAGCAGAGTATCTGGCCCATAACAAGCACTTAATAAATGCTTGTTGACCACAGACAGTCAATTCCCAAGACCCCTCTGGGCTTCAGTTTCCTCATCTTTAAAATGGCAGTAACAGTGTCTATGGCCCTTGCTTCTGTTCTGAGACCTATAAAAAGCTGGTCCAACCACCCACAGGACCCATTGTACTAGGAGCAGAGATGAGGCTTCATCCAGCAGCAATAATACATTTGCGTGAACTTGGTGGGACCACTGCCATGTAGAAATAGCGTTAAGTCTGAATATTCTCTTTCCATGAACTGAGATGATATTGATTGATTAGTTGTTTATCCCTCATTCTCAAAGAGGACCATGACAACAGGGAGGTGATGCCATGACATGCAAGTGAACTGGATTTAAGTGAGGGAGGGCTGTGCAAAGTCACCAGCCTCACTTTCTCCTCTGGAGCCATCTGGCTCCAGCGGCCAGATACAGATCGGGATGACTGGAGATGGCCCAGAATGCAGTGGGAGGCCTTGGCCTTTTTAAGTTAAGGTATTTCTCAGGTCTCAGTTTGAGTGTATCCCCAAAGTGTGCATGGTGGGAAATAATAGGAATGTTTATACTTCTGCTTTTATTATGTCATCAAAATAAATATCCCTTGTAAAAGCTAATCAACGTTAATTATTGAAATGGAACTGGGGCTGTAGTCACTGGTGGCTGAGTTGGGGGGAACAACACTGGAATGGGGGTTTGAGCTGATAGCATTAGAGAAAGACATTCCAGCCCCTCAGGGGGCTTAAATTCCTGAGGTGGGCAAATGGAGCCAGCCTTACTTGGGAAGAATAAGGCCAGAGAAATACTCATTGCATTTTAAAATTCCCCTTTTTTATGTACAAAGAACAAAAAGAGGATTACATATGTACAGCTTGGTTTCTTAAAAGGATGTATTAAATTTAACACAATAGTACAAACACTGACCTACTTGTCTGTGTCCCCTTCTGAACTTCCTTCATCTCTCTTCAATATATTTTAATCTTTTCTTTTTCCTTTCTTTTCTTTTTTTTTTTTGGCATCGCAATCACTCCTCCCACTCACCCCCAGAACTTTTTCTTCCCTGTAACAAGTGAGCAGTGTTCTTTCCATTGTATATAACTCGATTCTTCCTTCCTTTCCCTTTCCACCCATTCCCTTTCCTCCTTTTCATTACTCAATGAAATATGAGATGCCCCTTCTACTTGGTCTCGCATGTACCCAAAGCATGTGTGCTTCCCATCTAATAGATCCAAAGAAGTGAGCACAATCAAGGAAACCTAAACTGCTCTGCTCAAGCAATGTGGTGATTAAAGTGATGCTTTTTTTAGGTAGACAAATGGATACCATAGTACAGTGTCACTTTCTCCAACTGGAGAAAGGACTTGCTAAAGCTGGACTTCTTCACCTGAAATCCATGAACTTGGTTTTGTTGGTTTTTTAAATATGCTGATAACTATATTTCAATATAGCTGGTCTCCTTTGTAACCTTGCGTATTTTATTATTTAAATTTTAAAACATTGATAATTAATTCATTAAAAATTTATAAACATTATTCTGAGAAGGGGTCCCTAGGTTTTGCTAGACTGCCAAAGGGATCCATGACACAAAAAAGGTGAAGAACTCCCATTCTATAGTATAGACCAGGGGTGGGGAGCCTGCTGCCCCAACATCACGTGTGGCCCTCTGGGTCCTCAGATGCGGGCCCTTTGACTGGGTCCAAATTTCCCAGAACAAATCCTTTTATTAAGGGGATTTGTTCTGTGGAGTTTGGATTGGGGGTGGGCAGCACACTTGAGGACCTTGAGGGCCACGTGTGGCCTCAAGGCTGCAGACTTCCCCACGCCTGGTATAGATGGTATTGTCAGGCTGATGCTCCTGTGGGGGATGGTGGGCAAAGAACAAATGCACAATCTCCTTGGTAACTACATTCCCCACAAGCCTGTGTAGAGTACAGCAGGTACAGACCCTGGTTGGAAGGGGTTGCCTAGGAGTCTGAGTGCGAACTCTCACAAGATTTGAATGGATCATAAGAAGGGAAAGAAGAGAAAAACTGATGTGGAGCCAGGAGGCCGTAGCTGAGTCAAACTCCTTGCCAATGCCAACAGGAGGTTTTCCTTCTTCCATGCTGGAAAGAAATAGCTACAGACATACTCCCAGCTGGGATGTTCCCATCATCTCGAGAAGCCACATTTGCAAGATTTCAGTCTTCACAGAGCTGGTGCCAGGATGTAACACCTTTCAGACCCAGAGACTCCAGGGTTTGTTTTCTGAGCAAATTGCTAATACCCCTTTACCCATCTCTAGGTGGTTATACGTGTGTGGATGTAACCTCCCAGGCAGTGCTGAGACAATGGGTCACAAACTGGTCTTTTCCTTTTCTACCAATTTACTGGTTCTACTAGGGTGATATATTGGCTTAGGAAACAGAACTGAGGATTCACATCCCACATTTCCTGAAAGTTTAGGAATTTATACTTTAGGAAACGTTAGTGAGAGTATTTGATGATTGATTCTTTTTTCTTGTCTTAAGTAAATGTCTTTTTGCACTGCTCTGATATCATGTGATGAAATCTGGCTGGTCAGGGTGTTGAGGTGTGGATGCCAAGGGTTCTGGAACCCCAAAATCATGACACGCACATCCTGCCTGACTGAATTCAATCCAAGTCTTCTTTCAGCCAAGGACAAGATTTATTACAGATGAACGGTACAGGCCAGACTCTTAAGGAATCTGAACATTAGTGATGCTTATAAGGACAAGCGGGCATGAGGAAATCTCAGCGCTTAAATGGGGGCCAAGATGGATCTTATGTACAGCCAAGTAATTTGGGGTGATCAGAGGTGGGACTGGGAAGAGGATCTTGAAGCTGGGGTGACTAGGGGAAGAGTTAGGGAGAATCCCAATGGGAGTGTCTGGGAGGTTGAATGGGGTCATCTGGGAATAGACAATGGAGGGCTAGGCTTTATTAGGGTAACAAAGACCTGGAAGGTAGGGCTTAGATAAGGAAGAGGTTGAATTGAGTCTGGCTGGATAAGATCAAGGATGGGAAATATAACCCAAGACTATAGACAATAGAGGACTAGGCTTCATTAGGGTTTCAAAGGGGTATGGGGCCTAGGCGATAAGAAGAGCCAGTTGATAGGAATAATAATCAGAAGACTGCTAGACGTCCTTGACCAGGTAAAGGTTCAAAGAAAATTTAAAGGTTTTCTGGGAACTGTAAACAAATGGGACCCAAATTCTTTTTGGGGTGAGGGGCAAAGGTCTCGGCTTGGGCCCATGCCCCATCAAGGGGAGGTGTTTGTAAGCAATGGTTGAAAATCGATGGTGAAATCAGACAGGTTCTCGGACCCCAAAAGGGTCAGTGGGGTGCTACATTAAGTGATTAGTTTGTCACTTAACACCCTTCACAGTTTGGCTCCAGCCTATCTTTCCAAACTTATTAAGCATCCTGCCTCTTCACACAGTCCACAATCTAAGCCTAACCAGCTTACGTCCCATCTTTCACACCTGTACTTTTTGATCAGGCTGTTCCCTATATCTGCAAATTACTCTTTTCCCTTAGATTCCCTAGCTTCATTCAAAGTTCAGGAAGCTCTGCTCCCTCCATGAGGTCTTTTCAGATTCACAACACTATCCTCTCTCCAAAAATACCATGGATTTACTTCATATATATCATATAATGGTTATAAGAAACATTGCCTTGTAATATATTATATATATATATATATATATATATATATATATATATACACACACACACATATGTATGTATATATGTGTACATATAGTGTGTGTGTGTGTGTGTGTGTGTGTGTGTGTGTGTGTGTCATCAACTACTGGTAAGAAACATGATATATAAGTTCCTTGAGCACAAAAATATCTTTATCTTTATATTGAAATCAAGTCAACAAGCATTTATTAAGTGCCTACTATATGCAGGCACACAATAACAAAAGCTTGCTGGTTAATTGCAAACACTCTGAAAGGAATCTCTTCACCTATGTTCCCAGTGCCTGGGAAATTTTAGTACTTGTCTCAAGATACTTCACCGGTGCTTGTTCACAGCGTTTAGCAGATGAAGCCAAACCTTTGAGGTGGGCCAGGAAGAGGAAGATTCTTTTAGACCTTCCATGGGCAAAGCTAAACTCTTTCTTTGAAAAATGGAGCAAATAGCTTGGGCTGAAGAAGAGGCAGAGAGCTTTCTGAATTCCTTTTTTCTCCATCAATGTAACATATTTCTTCTGAATTGCTGACATTAAGCATTTCACCTGACTCATTTAAAGACACTGTTACCGTGATTTTTTTTTAACCCAACAACTAGCAGAAGGGTAGTCAGCAGCATAGTCAAAGGCTGCACATTTTGCAAAATGCTACGTTTTCTTTCCAGATTAAGTTTACAACTCGGGAAAACACTGAGAACAGATGGCTTACGCTCTGAATTTGAAAAGCAGCTTTGATAGGCCCTGGCTTTCTGCATAGTCCACGTTTATGAGATTAAGCGAACTCATCTCCCCATGGTGCTGTTTGCAAGTATCCTAATGGTGGTGGTGAAGAAGCTGACAAATAGCTCTATGGAGCAAACGCTTTATGGGCCCAACTCACGACATAACACCATACTCAGGATCCTAGCTAAAAAGCTGACAATGATTTCTTGGAGATACATCCTCTAAATAGTTTGCTTTGCAAGTGCTCCACATATGTCATAGTATAGTTGCTTGGGAAAGTCCCATACACTTTCTAGCACTCAGTTTGCTCAGCTGTTAAATAAGAGAGTTGGACTCTGAGGTGCCTTCCAAGACTAATTCTATATAATTCTATGAACTTACTGTTTGTTTGATGGGCAAGTTGCTTAATTAATCAAAACCTCAGTTTCTCTCATCTATAATTGCAGCTAGGTGGTGCAGTGGATAGAGTGCTAGGCCTAGAGCTAGGAAGACTCATCTTTCTGAGTTCAAATCTGACCTCAGATACTTACTAGCTGTGTGAATCTGGGCAAGTCACTTCACCCTGTTTGCCTCAGTTCCCCATCTGTCAAATGATCTGTAGAAGGAAATGGCAAACCACCCCAGCATCTTTGTCAAGAAAAACCCAAATGGGGTCACGAAGTGTTGGACACAACTGAAACAACTGAACAACAACCTCACAAGGTTATTGTGAGGTCCAAATGATACAATCTCTGTAAAACACTTTTCAAACCCTAAACAGAATTTTTATGTCATTATCTAGGGAATTTCTAGTGAGGAAATTCTATTTAACAATGACAATTGGCATCTATTGTAGAATTTAGTCTTAGAAAATTGCCTGGGGGTAAGTGGAATTAGTGGGGAGGCACTGAGTTGCTAAAGGACTTACCCAGGGTCATGCAGCCATTATGTATCAGAGGAAGGAGTTAACCTAGGTCTTCCTTATTCTAAGGCCAGGTCTCTAGCCACTATTCCAGACTGAGAGTTAATTACGGTCAACGTTATAAAAACCAAAGGAACAAAATAAATAAAAATACAATACAACATTAAAAAAAAAAAGAACCAAAGGAAGGCCTCCCTGGTGATTCTTTATGGAAGATCAATGACAAAACATTTGAGAATCCCACAGGATAAGAACATGTGGAGATGTAGTGATCAGCACTGATGGAGAGAATACCCAGTGACCTCCCATATGGCGATTACTAATGTATTTAAAATTCTAAGTGTTCTTATTAATACTAATACTCCAGACACCTTTCAAGAACCATACATTATAAAACAAGTACTGCTTAGCATTAGTAAGTAGCATTTCTTCACTGGGAGTCCACTATGCTAATGAAATCAATGGAGCTGGCTATAAAACAGGGATTCTTAACCCCAGGTCTATGAACTTTTAAATCACACACACACACACACACACACACACACACACACACACAATTGGTTTCCTTTGTAAACCTATATATTTTATTTTATGCATTTAAAAATTGCATGCTATTTTTTTGAGAATGGATCCACAGGCTTCCCTACACTGCTGAAGGGGGCCATGACACACAAAAAGTGAAGAACCCCTGCTGTGACAAATCCTATCCAGCCAGAAGTTTTTGACTATGGGTCCTTTGACAGATAAACTCTGTCCTCTAAGGATTAATTTATCAAAATCTGGAGAAGCTCATCGTCAGATTAGCTGCAGGCCTACAGACACTTTTTTTGCAGGGGAAGAGGGGCAGGTCATAGCAATTTTTGAAGAATTACTGAGTGGTAGAGGGGATGCATTCTGGATGAGTGGTTATGGCCTGCACTGATGAAATCACAAGTCATTAGTGTTGATTGCAAGCTTTCTTTTAGAGGTAAATGAAGGCAACAGTTCATTTCCAAGGGAAGTGTTACCCATTGTGTCAGTTTTCACAGAAACCACTTTTACTGAAAGTCTATGTAGAACAATAGAGCACAATCTCACTAATTTGTTCTGAGGGGAAACCAACTTGAATTTGATGAAAAGCATAATGGTAAAAAAATTTAATGCAGTTTTATTATTTTCAAGTAGAACACACAATAGCCCCAAATGGCCAATAAAGTATTGTTAAATAAAAGTCCTCCCAGACCTGCTCTGATGAATGAAGACTGATTTGTAATTGGAATCTCAGTGTTTCTGGAGGAAAACAAAGACTTCATTTAAAGTGATTGCTCTTTTATATATAATATAAATAATATTTATATAAATAAGCAGATTGTTCTTTTAAGTAGGTTAAATATTCCTCTATAATTTTAATTAATAAATAATTTTTCTGCTATTAGTTTCATAGAATCTTTTTTTCAAGTGACAGTAGAAAGGTAAATTTCCATCCTACTTAGTCTGTTTTATCACAAATTCCTTATTATTTTCTATCAATTCAGTTGCATTGGCACCTCATCCAAATCTTCCTTTAAATAACATAAAATATTTGCAAATGTAAGTATTCCTGACACCCTTCTAACTTCTGACACCCCTACATTCCAGATTTGAACTGCCTTTTGTTCCCCAATTCAGAACACCTAAGGATTGAATGCCCTAGAAAAACACCTTCTCTAATGCTGATATAGCAGAACAGAGAATTGATGCATTTGTTGGCAGACGTTTCCTTACAGAAGCAATGTTATTCAGTATCCCTAGGATATCTTCCCCTTTCCATGGTCTCCGTGATGCCATTTACGAATAGGACTCTCATATCTTAAGACGCAGCCCTGCCTCTACAATTGCCTGCTGGACAGCTCCGTGGGACCTTGAACCTGTTATGTCCATATCAGATCTTGCCATCTTCTCCCCAAACTTTGCCTCTCTTTCCAATGTAGAATCATAGCTCCAGAGCTGGAAGAAGACTTGAAAGTCCTCTAGTTCAATCTCATTCTTTTTTTTTTTTTTGCCATTATATTTCTTTGTGTGTACACATTTATTATCCATTCCCCCAACTGAACAATTAAAAAAACCTCTCATAACAAATATGCAATGTCCAACAAAACAAATTCCCATATTTGCCATGTTTATATGTATGTTCTGCATTTTAAGTCTTTCAGTTCTCTGGCAAGAGATAGGAAGTAACTAACTTCATTCATTTGGCATTGTGGTTTGGCACTACATTGCTCAGAATTCTAGTTATTCAGAGTTGTTTTTCTTGTCATTCAACCCCTTCATTTTACAGATGAGAAAATTAAGGCCTGAATGACTTGCTCAAGCTCCCACAGGCAGTAAGTGTCAGAGGTGAGATCTGAACCCCTTGTCCTCTCACGCCAGCACTCCTTCCTTTGTATTATACACCCTGGCCTCCACCATCCTTCCAGTCACATGATCTCAAAAACCTCAGGATCTCTCAACTGTTGCAGATGACAGCATTGTAGGGTCGTAATTGGCATAGAGAAATGCAGGTTCTGGGGTATAAAAAAGAAAGATTGCTGGTGTGTGTGGTATTGGGGTGAGTGATTGGAAGCTACTCTGAATTGGAGGGTGTGGAAATAAACTGGGTCAGTGGCTAGAGACTGGAAGCCCCTGGTGCTGGGTCACTCTTTAGCCAAGCTGTAATGGGCAATAGCCGTAAGGATAGGGCCCCCATCCTTTCTCCAAATAGATTTTACTAGTATGAAAACAAGTGATGTGAGATTAGATGCTGTCTGATACAACCTCTGTGACTTAGAGACACAGCTGAGCTAGGCTCTGGGTTTCTTTTTCTAAAAGAGATTCCCTGGGAGATGGAGGACATCAGACAACCTAAAGTCTCCAGTCTCTCCCCTCTCTAATCCATCACAGCTGTCAAAATAATCTTCCTAAAGCACCAGTCAGTAGCCTGCTGCTCGATCACAATCTTCATTGACTCTGTATGGCTTGTAGGATAAACTATAAAACCCCTAAAGCTAGGGGAAGCTAGGTGGCCCAGTGGATAAAGCACCGGCCCTGGATTCAGGAGGACCTGAGTTCAAATGTGGCCTCAGACACATAACACTTACTAGCTGTGTGATCCTGGGCAAGTCACTTAACCCCATTGCCTAGCCAAAAAAACAAACAAACAAAAACCCCTTAGGCAGTCATTTAAGAGACTGCAGAATATGGCTCTCATCTATCTTTCAAGCTTTATCTCATATAACTTCTTTTCTTAAATCTCATGTTCTGGCCAGGCTCCACTACTTACTAGCTGTTCTCTGATCTGGTTATGACTTCAGTTTTTGTGCTTCCCTAGAAGCCAGTTCATGACAGGAATACAGTCCCTGCTCACTTGCATGCATTAAAGTCTTTCTCCTCAAAGCCCAGCTCAGATACCACCTCCTCCATGAAGCCCTTCCCTATTTTCCCCAGCTCAAAAAGATCTTCCCTCCCTCAAATTTTCTTAGTCCCCCCTTTTGGATTTTTCCTTTATCCCCATCACTTTCGAACTTCTAGCATATTTCTTTGTGTATAGGTCTTAATGTTCCTATAAGATTATGACTTCATTAAGAGCAGAAACTTTTTTTTTCATTTTTAAGAGGTCTTACCAACACAATGCCTTACCCATAGCGGGTGCTTAGTAAATATTTTTTAAAATTATATGGTGAATTGAACTGTACCTAAGCACTGAGGTGCATCATGCTATCCTGGATACTGGATATATGGTCAGGAAGACATACTTATGTATATACAAGCTTCATACCACACACACACACACACACACACATACACCTCCTTTGTGTATGACCAATTTACCTTATTTATGCTAACTAGTGTGATGGAGCAGCTAGGTGGTACAGTGGATAGAGTGCCGGGGCCTACAGGACCTAAGTTCAAATCCAGTCTCAGACACTTACTAGCTGTGTGACCCTGGGCAAGTCACTTCCCACTATTTGCTTCAGTTCCTCATCTATAATATGAGCTGGAAAAGGAAATGGCAAACCACTACAGTATCTTTGCCAAGAAAATCCCAAATGGAGCCCAGTATGGCTAAAACAACTAAACAACAACAGCAAAGTGTGATAGAAACACTAATCAGACTCTATGTGTGCAATCAAACTTGATTAATCAAAATGTGCAAACAATAGCTTCTTCTGAAACCGAAGCACTAACTTATATCTCAGAAGTTCTGATTAACTTCTTTCGTAGGGGACTCGGACAAGGTTCTTTCTCTGCTCAGCTGGAGACCATATGTCTCCCTCCCTAGGGGTCATCTGGCGAGTCTCCATCAGCCAATCACCACCTCCCTTGGGAGAACACTGACTGCCAGTCACAAGTTTGGAGAAGGCAGAGGCTAGTCCCAGGTACGCCCTAGGAGCAGGCTGATGACTGGTATCTCAAGTAGATGTTTGGATTTTTAGCTGTCGGTGTTTCTAAATGGTTTGCCCCAAAATTTGACTGATAGTTTACTAGAAGATGACTGACAAAGTTGTTTGATAGTTTTTCATTGATGGTCTGTCATATCCGAGGGAATGCAAATGCTTATCAGAACACACACAAGTCGTTTACCACATCACACAAGTGCTTATTTTGTTTTTGCAAAACAATTTATAGAAAAAGCAACTTACTCAAAATGACTCAGATCATAAAATGGAGACAAAACAAAATGGAGTTAGTTACATTAAGATGACAAATTTATTCCTATGATCATATTAAGGTAGTAAGACTGGTTCTCACTTTCCTCCCCCACCCCTCCCCACCCCAAGAATGTAAGCTTCTCAAGGTCAAGGTCTGTTTTCATATCTGAAGTACCTGGCACAGAGTAGACCTTAAATAAATGCTTACAGATTGATTGATTAGTAATCCAGTTGTCCCTTTCACCGAGATTACCTGGAAATACTTGACCTTATGACCTTGCTCAATCTCACCCCTATGAAACAATGTGGTCAGTAGAAAAAGCATAAGACTGGGAGTTCAAATGGGATCATGGTCCAATTTCCACCACCAACTACCTTTATGACCTTGAACAAGGGACTCCCTGAAATGAGATGGCTGACCCAACTCTCCAAGGTCCCTCCCAGCTCTAAAATTTGATGGTGAATGATTGATTCCATGATTGGAAGGTCATAGAAGGTGAGTGAATATTTCCATGGTTCCTTTTCCCCATCAAAATGAAACAAACGTAGTCCAAGAGCTTTATTAATATATCTCAAGTTTTATATTTCCTGCACCACAAACACCCATTTTAGGGGAGCTTGGATGACATGGATCTGGCTGCAGCACCTTTGAATACTGCTGAAGAGAAGGAAGGGAGGATGTAGGAGCAGAGGGTTAAAGTAAGCTTTTAAACTTTGCCATTCTGGCTCCAAGATGTGATTTAATGACCCTATTTCACCTTAGAGAATGACTAAAGTTCTTTCCTCCTTCGAATCCTTCCTAGTCTATTCCAAACCTATCCAGCAAATCAGCTCTGAAGGATAGCCATTTTCCCATTGTGATGATTAAATCTTTCTGGGTACCTCTATGAAACTGAGGGTCCTCCCATCATGAGATCTTCCTACATTTAGTTCCAAAACCACTGCAGGCTAGGATTTAATCTTGTTAAGAGATCTCATCCATGGGAATAACATTTTAAGCTGTCTGTGGCCTAAGTTTGGCAAATGCCACCATTTTTGCCAACTTCAGAGCCCTCAGAGAAGAGCCTGTGATCACAGTACTACGGAAATGACAGTGGCCGAGGCTTGTTGGTTCTGGTCCCCCACAGAGTGAATGAGGTTTCTTCAGGAAATGGAAAGAAAGGTTTGGGGCTGAAATTCAACTCTTAGGATATGGGAGGACATGTTCTTCTGCTGCTTTGGTAACAGAAATAGGTTGTCTTAATCCTGCTACTGAGGGGAAACCAAAGCATAGCCCGAAGAAAGCCAGATACTGAGAGGAAACATGAGACAGTGGAAAGAGTGAAGGATTTGGAGCCAGAGGACCTGAGTTCAAATTCTGTCTTTGCCACTTACTGTCTTTGTGATCTTGGGTAAGACTTTTCAGCGCTTTCTCTCTCTCTCTCTCTCTCTCTCTCTCTCTCTCTCTCTCTCTCTCTCTGTCAGCCACAGGCCCTCATCTGTCAGATAAGGGGGCTAGACTACATACTTCCAAGGGTCCTCACAGCTCCAAATCTATGATTCTTGAAGTCATGAAGAACTGAGTTTGAGTCCTCCTCTGCTAGATGCTAGATATCTTGGATAAGTCACTTAACCTGCTTCCCTCTTCTGCTACAATAATTCTCCAAGACTGCAGAGGAGTCACTGTTCTGCTTCAGTGGAAGGAGTTTCCACACTGGGAGTTTCCCCACATAGCCAGCGGTGTGCTGGAGCCAGCCCAGATTGCTCAGGAGAGCTGATTGATGCATTTTCAGTGGAGCATTTATACCTCAAAAATCAACAAAAGCTCAGAATCAGGCCTTGATTTACTGTTTTGATGATTATTGAGCCTAAGAAAGTGTTTATAATATGGATTAAATCTAAAAGAGTGTCCTGCCTACATCCCCCAAGATGGTTGTTAAACATTTATCAACACACTCCTGCATATAGATGAAATCACTGGTCCACACCAAAAATAAACAAAAAATCCTATTTTTACTCTGAATGATGTTTTTCTTTAATATGGTTTTAAATCTATTTTTTTTATGCAGTTAGCGATTCAGTGCCAATTGTTAAGTTTTTTTCCTAGTGCCTTAAACTCCTAGAAGAAACTCATATTGTCTCTCCAGAGGATACTTTGAGAAGGCTACAGTAGGACAAAGAAAGAATTGAGTTGTTAAAGGAAAGTCCTAATGAACACCGAGGAGCCCCCCACCTGAGCTGTCTCACAATTGTGATGTCTAGCAAGCCTTGGGTTTTAAACAACACCTAATCTGACAGAAGGGTCTGCCAAGAAGCTGATCCATTTTTTCCAGAAGGAGTCCATCCGCTGTGTATATCTAATTGCCCAAACTTTCAGGAGGAGGCCCACAAAGCAGACCCAAGAGAGTCTCTTAAGCAGCCCGAGAAGGAGGGAGGGAGATGTTAGCAGGACTGAAAATACACTAAAATTCTGATTAAAATACCAGAGTGAAGCCTCATGCAAAACTCTCAGGAACACTCAAAGGACCCAAAATAGAATGGAAAAAAGTGTAATTGCCTGAAAGCATCAGTGTCTAATTGTTTAATGGAAATTGCATGGCCTGGATCCTGTTGGTTATTGTTGTTGTCCCATAAACATTCCCTGACAAAGTGCAGTTCTTTCCTTTCAAAGAACCCTTTACATTATGTAACCTCCCATAGGCAGTAGGAAACCCTTCTCCTGCCAGCACATTTCTCACAATTTTGACAAGCCATAGATGCCCAGAGAAATGCTGATTGTGTTTGAACCTCAGCAGGCATTGAGTTTTGCATCTCTCTGGTGCATTAATCACATAATATTGTGCCTTCCAGTTCTTGGTATATGGATCACAGCTCTCCCAACCCCGACCCTGTACTAGATTGTAAGTTCCATTAAGGCAGACACTGTATCTTATCTAAATGTTTCCTCCAGCACAGAGCTCAGTATACAGGAGACACTTGATACATGTTTGTTGAGCTGAAATGGGATTATTATAACATGGTATAGTGCAAAGGGCTAAATTGAAGTCTGAAGACCTGGGTCCCTTTGCTATTTGCTAGCTATGTGCCTTGGGCAAGCCAGCTAATCTTTCTGAAACTTGCTTTCCTCACCTATGAGAAACGAGAAAACCTAACTCAATGATCTCTAGGATGGCTTTTGGATCTAAATCTATTATTCTACCTCAGACACTTTTCCTTGATGTTAAGAAGCTGAAAGCATATAAAACTTTGTTTCTCCCCACTTTCTCTGACTGACATTCAAATGCACATTGCAAGGTTTTACCTAGCAGCTCCATGAAAAAGCCAAAACCAAAAAATCTTCATTCATCCAGGATTCACAAAATAAAAATTCACACTGATTTGGGGAGATGCTGCCCACAACTTTATTTCTGCACTCTTTTAAAATGGGGAGAGGGATCCCTTACGGAATGAATAATGTATATATGATTGCCAAAAGGGTGTTTATCTTAAAACAAGTCTTTTAAGCACTTGAACAGTTTTAAGTAATTAATATCAATTAATCAATAAACATTAATTAACTACCTACTTATGCAGCAGGTACTGTGTTAAAGCCCTGAGAGTACAAAGATAAAACAGAAAGCGTCCCTGCCCTCAAAGGGTTTGTTTTCCTTTATTTATATTTATTTTTCATTTTTTCTTGCTATCTTTTGTTTTCATATCACCTACATTTCCCAATGTATCCTTCCTCCTCCCCCCACCTCCCAGAGGTGAGTAAAGAATGTGGGCTAGGGAAAGAATTGTTCAGCAAAATAACTAACATATCAAAGAAATCTGACATGATTTGCTATGTTCTCCACCCACAGTCCTTACAAAGAAATAGAGGGAAGTACTTTCTCATATCTCTTCACTAGGGCCAACGATAGTCAATATCAGAGAAGGAAATGGCAAACCATCCCAGTATCTTTGCCAAGAAAACCCCATGGACAGTATGGTCCCTGAAGTCATGAAGAGTCAGGCATGACTGAATGTCTGAATGGCAACAATGATGGACAATGTAATAGCACAACATATAGTTTAAACAGTCTGGGTCTTGTTCTTTGTATTTTTGTTGTTCTAGTCTTTGTGCATATTGTTTTTTCTGGTTCTGCTTGCTTCACTTTGGATCGTTTACATGTCTTCATGCATCATTGACTTCTTCACATTCATCTTTCTTATAGCACAGTGATATTCCATTACATTCTTGTACCACACAATTTGTTCAGTTATTCCCTGATCAACGGGCATCTATTTTGTTTCCAGTTCTTTGTTACCAAAAAAAGGGCTGCTAGAAATACTTTGGTGTATATGGAACCTTCCTTTTATCATTGCCAAAGCTTATATTCTAATTTATATTTATTACATTATATTTGAAGGAATATTTTAAGTGTAAGACATTTTTATCTTCTTTAAATCAGGTTCCTTAAGGAACTCTTCTAGACAACCTTTTGATAGCCTGATTCAAGTTTATTGAATGCCCCTTAAAAGAAATAAGGCGGTGTAGTGTAGCTGGCAGTTCATTGAATTTAAGATACCTTCATCTGAAGCCTGGCTCAGACCTTAAGCAGTACCTTAAGCTTCTGAGCATCAAGTTCCTCATCTGTAAAATGGGGCTAATAATTCTTGCACTATCTTCTTCACAAGACTATTGTAAGGAAAGTGCTTTGTATGCCTTAAAGGGCTATGTAATGTTATTAAATAAAAATTAAATTAAAAATAAAAAGCTATTGAATACAATTGAATCTATATTCCAGCCCAGTATGATGGCACACACCTATAATCCCTGCTTCTGAAGGAGGCTGATGCTGGTGGATTACTTGAATTCAGGAGTTCTGAGCTACAATGGGATTAAGTCAAGCACCCTTATGTTAAGCCTTTATGGGAGTAGAGGGGGGAAGAGTGTAGCCATCAGGCTACCAAAGGACAATTGAACCAGGTCCAGTTGGAAAAACAACAGGTTAAAGCTTTCAACCCAATCAGTATTGGATTTGACCCATGAGTGGTTGATGCACTTCCACTCTGGGTGAAGTAGGGAGACCAAATTTACACACACACACACACACACACACACACACACACACACACACACACACACACACACACAATTTTATATTTTATTCATTCCCTTTCACAAGAAGGTGATGAGAAAGAAAGGTCTAGAGCAGGGGATGCTGGGCAATTTGGGCTCCATTGGGCAGTGGAATGAGCATTGAATTTAGAGAGGGTCAACTTAAATTTCTATCCTGACTCTGCTATTTACTACCTGTATGATGTTGGACAAGTCACTTCACCTCTGTAAGGCTCCATTTCTTCACTGATCAAATGAAAGGATTGAATTATATGGTATCAGCCTTAAATATTGTGACATTATGAACTGTGCTACTAGATTGGCAGCTCCCTGAGGGAAGGGCCCATGTCTATTTATCCCTGTATCTCCCTCAGTACCTAGTAAACACTTAATAAATGTTTTGTGAATTGAATTGATCAGGAGAGTAAGGGAGGAATGAGAGGGCAGCTTGTCAGAAAGAAAGGGATGAAGCAGTCACAAGCAACACTTTCACCTGGCCAGCCCCATTGTCTGGTTTCCTGGAGCTTACTCTACCAAGCTCCTTGGGCAGCTGGTACTCTTAATGAGAGCCAGCCCCAGGCATTCTCAGAAGCTGCCTTCTTCAGGGACTTACCCACAAAATGACCTCTCTACAACCATTGCTGAGAGGCCATGGACAAAATTCAGTTGCTTCTCACTCTTAGGTGCATCGTGACTCTTCTTGTCCTGTGTGAGGTCCTCTACAATCTCTTAACTATTAGAACTAACTAGAGGGAGTTCTAGAGCAGCTAGACGGTGCAATGGATAGAACAGGCCTGGGGTGAGGAAGACTTATCTTCCTGCGTTCAAATCTGGCCTCAGACACTAGCTGTGTGACCCTGGGCAAGTCACTTAACCCTGTTTGTCTCAGTTTCCTCATCTGGAAAACGAGCTGGAAGAGGAAATAGCACATCATTCCAGTATCTTTGCCAAGAAAACCTCATATGGGGTCATGAAGAGTTGGACATGACTGAAAAACGACTGATAAATAACAAAGAAGGACTTCCATCTTCTCTTCCACTAGCCTCAGATTCTCGGCGCACAACGAATCCAAAAGAGCTGTAACCCAGACTGAGCTTTCTGGCTGTGTCCTTGTACCCCTTATTCTCTTTTGGAATGATTATTTTCCATGTTTGTCTATTTCATGGAATATCTGTATTTCTTCTTATCCAGCCCCAGATGTGCAATTGGCTTAAGTTACTCTGTGCTGAATCATTTTCTTTCCTGTCCATGTTTCTAACCTTTCCAGCTCCCTTTGTATCATTTCTCAGTCATCTCGGCTGTTTACAATACCTCTCAATTTAATGCCATCTGCAAATGCTATTAACATACCCATGGTTATGGATGATGTTGAATAAAACGAGACTTGACAGTCATGCTGTTGCCTCAGTTTGATGCATTAACGTTTTGAGATTATTGCATTTAATTTTCTATATGATCATATTACAGGTTGGAGCTTTTTGGCTTGGTTTGGTTATAGTTTGATTTGGTTTGGTCCACACTTGTGATGTCACTGGTGTGTGGAACGTCCAGCTAGAAAATTCCTACCCATTGTTGATGTTTTTCATTCGTGTCTGACTCTTCGTGACCACATTGTGGTTTTCTTGGCAGAGATGCTGGAGTGGTTTGCCATTTCCTACTCCAGCTCACTTTGCAGATGAGGAAACTAAGTTAAGTGACTTGCCCAGGGTCTGATAAGTGTCTGGGGTCAGATTTGAACTCAGGAAGATGAGTCTTCCTGACTCCAGGCTCAGTATTCTATCCACTGTGCCACCTAGCTGCTCTCTTCCTACCACTGCAAGTCAGCAATATAGAGTCTTAGGAAGTGGCCTGGAGCCCTTAGACTTGTCCAGGGTTAACACGGCACAATAGGTGTCAGAGGCAGGACTGGAACCCAGGTCCTCCTGCCTCTGAGGCTGGCCTTCTCTCCATTACAACAATATACATCTCATTCTAGGCATTTGTTCTTTAAGCAAATATAATATATGAGCATCAAGTTATAAAAAGATAAGTCAGAAAGTGATTATTCCCTATACTAAAGAATTTGCCAGGTAATTCCTTTAAAAGGCCATCTCTTCTAGTCCGCTTAAAATGTGATTTGAATCACAAAAAGATTGACTTCAACCAACTTTTCAGGAACGTACTTCTTGTGGAAGGTGATATCCGAACTGACACAGTGATTGCTATTTTTTGTTTAAGGTCCACTAGTTGTTTCAGTGGGGCAATTGAGTGGCACGGTGGATAGAGTGCCTAAAGTCAGGAAAAGCTGAGTTCAAATCTGGCCTCAGACACTTACTGTTTGACCCTGGGCAAGTCATCTAACCCTCTTTGCCTCAGTTTCCTCATCTGTCAAATGAGCTGGAAAAGGAAATGACAAACCACTCCAGTATCTTTGCCAAGAAAACTCCAAATGGGGTTATGAAGAGTCAGAAACAAATGAAAAATGAACAACAACAAAAGTTGTTTCAGTAAAATTAGAATAATTTTTTGAGCAGATCCACCTGGGACTATTTTAAGAGTGAAAAAAAAATCCTCGGTTTTAATGATACAACACTTAGGTGAAACTTTTTATCTGCCCTGCTCTGCCTACCCAGCAGTTAAGTGGTTTAGTGGATAGAACTCTGGTCCTGGAATAAGGAAGATCTGAGTTCAAATTTAGCTTCAAACAATGGCAGTTGTACCTGGACAACTCACTTAACTTAAGGAAGCCAGAGGACTTCCTTAGAAACTTCTGGCTTCCTCAACTGTAAAAGGCGAATAGTAATAGCACCCAGTTCCGGGGTTGCAGTGAAAATCTAAGATAATACTTGTAAAGCACTTGTAGGTCCTTATGCTTGTTTCCTTCCTTTCTGCTTCTCATTTATTAGACCTGAGTTTTCAACTCTTCCCTCTTCTTTCTATCAGTCAGAAGGCTGGCAAGTCTAGTTGCTTCATCCTTCAAAGAAATTCTAAAGGTGTCCTTCCTTACCCCATTCCTATAAGTCCTCATCACTTTGTGTTTGGATTAAACTACCTTACTCCTTAGTAACCTTCCTATTTTTAGCTTCTCTCTTCAACAATTGGTTGGAATTACCCAAAACCCCAAAGAGACCCTTCATGCCTTGCCACAGTGATGAGTTTGTTTTCCTCCCACCCTCTGGACTGGCTAATCACTGCTTTCTACATCAAGTGACTCATTCTCATTTCAGGGCCTTGCACCCCACTCACATCATCTATAGCTTTTCTCTTTGGTTTCTCCATCAACTCCTATCACTCTCTTCAATGTTTCCCTTCCTCCTCCCTTCTCACTACTATCTTCATCCACTCCTCTCTCCAAAGCTATCCCATATGTTGTAATAACCTCTTTTTTTAAACCAACCATCATCCTCAAGAAGCATCATAGTGTAGTGGAAAGACTCTGGGCCTGAAGTCATAACCTGTCAAATACTGCTACTTATTACCAGTGTAACCCTAAATACTGAGGCATTTATCTCAGTTTCCCCCTCTGTAAAATGAGTGGGTTGGACTAGAAAATGTCTAATTTCATTCCAGCCCTAAATCCTCTGATCTCTCAACAAATATTTACAGAGCACCTGCTGTATACAGAACCCTGTGCTAAGATCTGAAGGCACAGGGGTATAAGACATGGCCCCTGATCTTAAGGGTAAGAGACCATATTGGATAGACAGGAGATACCTGTATATAAAGATAAATACTCAATGAGTAACTTCGATAGAATTAGCTCTTCTCAGCAACGTAAGGATCTAAGACAATTCCAAAAGACCCATGATGGAAAACGTTATCCACATCCAGAGAAAGAACTATGGAGTTTGAATATAAATGGAAGCATACTATTTACTATTTGCTCTCTCTTTTTTTGTTTTGTTCTGTTTCTTATTTCTCATGGTTCCTCCCATTTGTTCTAATTCTTCTTTACAACATGACTAATGTAAAAATATGTTTAACAGGAATGTATAAGTACAGCCTATATCAGATTGCACACCGTCTTGGGGAGAGGGGGGAGATGGAGGGAGAGAAAATTTAAAATTCAAAAGCTTATGGAAGTGAATGTTGAAAACTAAAAATAAATACACTAATTTAAAAAAAAGAGAGAGAAATACTGTGGGGAAAAAACTGGCTCATCGGGAACCCTTGGGGAACCAGTCATTCTAGAGGTATGAAATTCCTTTCCAGATAGATAAGGATTGACATTCTGGGCATTTTAAACATTATCTCTTCACATCCTGAAATACATTTATCCAAGCCTTGTAAGCTTACTCAGCAGTTCCTTTCATCTTTTAAAAATTGCTATTGATTTATTTTGTTTTTTACATCACCTTAATTTTCAAAGATCCTTCTCCTCTCCCTTCACTAGGGAACTATCTCTTATAACAAAAAAGAAAGAAAAGGAAAAAAGTAGTTCGGCAAAACTAACCAAGTTTTGTATTATATGCAACGTTCCCCATCCATAGTCCCCCTTGTCTGAAAAGGAGGGAGAAAGGTGTACTTCCTTCTCCTTTTGGGGCTAAGTTTGATCACTATAATTACATGGTGTTGAGAAGGGATTCTCTTCTTTGGGGCCAAGTTTAGTCATTATTATTACACAGCATTCAAGTTTGACTTAGTGTTTTTTTTTTTCATTTACATTGTTATAATCATAAGTATTGTTTTCCTGATTCTTACTTTATTTTGCATCAAGCAATCAACAGGTATTTCTTAAGGACCTATTATGTGCCAGGCACTATGTTGGCTCTGGGGATATAAGTACAAAGACTGAGAATATTTCTGCTTAAAAGAAAAAAAGGAAGGAAACGAGCATTTGTTAAATGCTACTATGTGCCCAGCATTGTGTTCAGTACTTTACAAATATTATCTCATTTGATCCTCACAACAACCCCAGGAGGTAGGTGCTATTATTATCTCCATTTTACAGTTGAGGAAACTGAGTCAGACAGAACTTAAGTGACTTACCCGCCCAGGGTCATACAGCCAGTAATCTTCTGAGGACAGATTTAAACTCAGGCCTTCCAAACTCCAGGACCTGTGCTCTTACATTCTAATAGGAGAGACAAGTGCATATGCAATTATATATGGTATAAATATAAAGAGAATTAATATAAATAAGCACAATGTAATTTGGAAGGTAGTGGGCTGACAGTGGCTAGATCAAGACTGGTTTCATGTTGAAAGTTGTACTGAAGCTGTGCCTTAAAAAAGAGAGGAATCATATGAGGTGGAGGTGAAGGACTGAACTCCAGGTATGGGGGATGGCCAATGCAAGGTGCACAAAGATGAGACATGTAGTGTCATGAGCGAGAGGGACCAAAAGGAGGACAGTTTAGTGAAATCACTGAGTATGAGGTGGTGAGCAATGTCCAATAAGGCTGGAAAACAGATTGGAATCTGTGAAGAGATCTAAAAGCCGAATAGAAGAGCTTATATTTTATTCTGCAGGTAATAAGGAGCCAAGAAAGTTGATTGAGTAAAGGAGTAACACAACCAGATCTGTGCTGAGGGAAAAACACTTTGGCAGCAGTGGGGAGGGTGGTCTGGAGTGGGTAGACATTTGAAGCAGGGAGACCAAGGAGAAGACTATTGCAATCATCTAGGCTAGAAGTGATGAGACTTCAACTCAGTTGCTAGTTGTGTGAGGACAGCAGGATGTAAGAGATTTTTGTGGAGGTGGAAACAGTAAAATTTGTCAACTGATTGCATATTGGGGATGAAGGAGAGTGAGAAGGAACCCAGTGTGGGGGAGAAGAGGTCATCTAAGATTTAAGTAGAAGAGATGGCCTTGGGAAGGAGCAGGGCTACCTTATTGTCAGAAACCAGGGGGAAAGAGGAGAGTGGGAGATGATGTCGAGGGGCTTTGAGATAAAGAGAATGTAAGAGTAGAAAGCTCCCCTCAAATTGCCCCAATTTTCTCAACAAAATAAGAGGCAAGGTCCTCATTTGAGAGAGGATGAAAGGGAAGGCCTGGGAGACTTGACGAGGGAAGAGGTGGTTTGAAATAGCTTCTGTGAAGATTGAGATAGAGAATCAGGACTACCGTGAGATCCAAATGAAGTCGGATTACTGAATTTGTAATATACCTAGTCAGTATGGTTGTGTGGCTTTTCCCAGCTCCCATCAGCAGCCAGTGAGAAAAAGAAGAGGAGGCAGATGGGGAGAATTATCCAGGGCTGATGTCTGGTAACACATGAGTAGGGATAGGACAAGGGATGGTGAGTGGTGGGTGCCCCTTCCCCAGTAATTCATATGTCTTCTCATCCTTTTTCATACTTATAGTTTCTTAAAATATAGTAATTGATCATTTTTTCATTTACCACCATTTATCTAGCTCATGGGTGGGGAACCTGCAGCCTTGAGGCCACATGTGTCCCTCTAGGTCCTCAAGTGCAGCCCTTTAACTGAATTCAAACTTCACAGAACAAATCCCCTTAATAAAAGGATTTGTTTTGTAAAATTTGGACTCAGTCAAAAGGACCTAGAGGGCCAAGGATTTGTTCTTTGCCTGTTGTACCTATTTTGTTTCCTGATGGTAGTTATAAAAGACCTGAGTAACATTCAACCTTCTACTAGAAACTGCCTATCCATCCTCAGTTCACAACAAAGTTTCCAGAGGTTCAGCCACTGGTTGGAGTTCTGAGGGCACAGGATTTCCAGGTGACAGCTCAGAATAGCTGATTCCACCACCCCATAAAGTGTAAATCTCTCCTCCCTTTCCTCCCCACCACTTACAAAAGCACCTATAATAGAAGGAGTGCAGGTAGTGGTATAGTAGATAGAATGCTAGGCCTGGAGTCAGGAAGAGTTGAGTTCAAATCTGCCTACTTAGGAGCTAGGTGACCCTGGGCAAGTCACTTAAATTCTGGTGTTGTTGTTTTTTTTTCAGTTTCTTCAACTGTCAAATGAGCTGGACAAGGAAATGGCAAACCACTCCAGCATCTTTGCCAAGAAAACTCCAAATGGGGTCACAAAGAGTTTGAAATGACTAAAGAACAACAACAAAAATAGAGGGAGTAGTACAAATCACCTCTGCAATTTTTGCATGTTTCCAGCACTGCTTCAGTTTGCCCTTGCATCCCAAACCAATTGGCACAAGACTGAAGTCAACCCTACACAAGAGAATGGCATAGGCCTGGTCCCTGATACTGAGGTTCTTTCGTTTGTACTCTCGATCCTTAGCACTGTGCCTGGGACATGTTGTTCACTCGTGTCTGACTCTCTGTGAAAATCTTTGGGATTTTCTCGGCAAAGATACTAGAGTGGTTTGCCATTTCTGTCTCTAGCTCATTTGACAGATGAGGAAACTGAGGCAAACAGGGTTAAGTGACTTGCCCAGGGTCACACAGATAGTATCTGAGGCCCAATTTGAACTTGTTTTCCTAACTCCAAACCTGGTGCTCTGTCCACTGTTCTACCTAGCTGGCTCATGGTAAGTGCTCAAGAAACATTTGTTGACTTTCTCAATCTACGTTCCTTCACTTTTAGGAAAATCCATTAGGCCTTATTGATGTAATGTTAGAATAACATAGGCCTATATTAATCTGTAGCTGAGGCATTCAGCCCACGCAGTTTCAATATTCTCATCACCTCCTAAAAATATTTAGAGTCTTTTCCTCAGCCAGTGGCAGCTGTATATCTCTGTGAACTACAAGCGCTTAGCGGTTGCTGGCTTTCCAGCCTTTCTGCTTCTCACTATGGTGCCTTCAAGGCAGGGTCCAATGTCATAATTTATGCTCATGGACATGGAACTTGGTCTTGTTCCTCAGCCTATTTGTTCCCCAACCTGTTTTTGATGTTCTATAAGGAGAAAAGAAAATGCCTTTCACATGCAATTTGGGATTAAGACATTGTCTATCCTGGCAGACTCTGAAATGACTATGAGGCAGTTTATGAGCCCTCGAGCATCATCATCGGCACCACTATAAAACCTTTACTGTTTTAAGACATTCAGAGAAAGGAATTTGAGACAGAGAGTTAGAAAGCCTGGTTTCTAGCACTGCCTCTGCTGTGTCACTATGGGGAAATTATTGCCCCTCTCTGAGCCTCTGTTACCTTGTTGTGGTGATGGGCAGTTCAGTCATTTTTCAGTCGTGCCTGACTTAATGACCCCATTTGGGTGTTTTCTTGGCAAAGATACTGGAGTGGTTTGCCATTTCCTTCTTCAGCTCATTTTTATAGATGAGGAAACTGAGGCAAACAGGGTTAGGTGACTTGTCCAGGGTCACATTTAGCTAGTAAGTGTTCAAGGCCAGATTTTAACTTAGGTCGTCCTGACTCCAGACTTGTTGCTCTATTCACTGCACCACCTAGCTGCCCCAATGGTTGCAAAATGGTGTACAGATATCTTATTTGGTCATTACAATAACTCTGGGAGATAGGTGGTATTATGAGTCCCATTTTACAGAAATGAGCTCTGGGGCACTGGAGGCTTTCCTTAAATTCATAAGAGCCTAGGCTTTAGAGCTAGAATATACCTCTAATATGGACCATCTAGCCCAGGGGTGGGAAACTTATGGCCTCGAGGACACATAGGCCCCAGGTTCCCCACCCCTGACCTAGCCCAACCCCTTCATTTTGCAAACAAGGAAACTTGCCAAGGCTGCACAGATAAGACAATGGACAATTTAACGGCACCTACTGGTAAGTTTTATCAAAAAAAAAAACCACCCAACAACTTTTTAAAAAAGTTAGAGTCAAGAGTTCAACTTTTATTAAGAAGGATCTTCAAACTAGAAAGAGTAGGGAAAAAATAGTTAAAAGGAAATGAAAACCTGAGATAGATGGGGAGATTCAAAGAGAGCACCTATCTGCCTTATATGAGTTCAAGCCTCTAGGCCCAAACAAATGATTTCCCAGGGCATTGAAGGAAATTTCAGATGTGATCAGAGATAGGGATCAGGAGAGAAACCAGAAGATGGTGGGGTGGGAGGAGGGCGCATATATTGTCCTGCTTTTCAAATAGAGTGAAAAAAAAAAAGAGGCAAATTCCAGACATTATGAAGATAAATGAGTTTGCTATAAACAACCAGCAAAATTCCAAACTCAATGCTTAAGTAGGAGGTTTGCCCTCACCTGGGGAAGCAGCCATCACAAAGAGCCAGCACAGGTTCACCTAATATAGGGGTCAGTCATTCAACAGGGCAGGAAAAATAAAAGAGAGAGAAAATGCCAATACAATCTTAAGCTGCAGTAATAGAAAAATAGCATACAAAAGGAAAAAGGTAACCAACCTGCTGTCTTCTTCACTAGTCGGGAGCATCTGCAGGGTTGTGTTCTTTTCTGCATGCCCCATGGACACATTGGTACACCCTCAAGGTGCCAGGGTGATGGGAAAGCATTCCATTCAGCAAACGTTTCTTAGGTGCCCTCTGTGCCAAACACCATGCTGGGGGCCAGGTCTGCAATGATGAAAGCAAAAGTCCCTGCCGCTGAAGGAGTGTGAAGTCAACTGAAATGATGTCACATGAGGAATGACTGAAGAACTGAAGATATTTGACTTAGTAAAGAAAAGACCCAGAGGGGACTTGGTGATTGTCTTCAGACATCTGAAGAATCATAGGGGATCATGAGAAAGAGATCAGAAGTCATAGGGAAATAAGTTAGATCAGTTTGATCTAAGAAAAAACAGTTAGAGCCCTTGGCTAATGGTAATAATAGCTAGGATTTGTATAGTTCTTTAAGGTTTGCAAAGTGCTTTTCAAATGATATCTCATTTGACCATCACAATAACCCTAGGAGTTGGGGGCTATTGTTATTCTTCTTTTACAGATGAGGAAACTGAGGCAAAGAGCAGTAAAGTGACTTGCCTAGGGTCACACAGCTAGCAAGTATCTGAGGCAGGATTTGAAGTCAGATCTATCCTGACTCCATGTCCAGTACTCTATCCACTACACCACCTAGCAGCCTCTAGAAATACTTTGTGAGACACGGAGTTCACACTTTGAGTGTAAATAAAGGTTGGATGAACATCTACGAGTTGTATTAGAGAGGGGATACCTGGATGGAGACCCATAACCTGGGTCCTTAGATTATGACAACTTTGGGATAGGACACTGTACGAGATCACTCCAAAGGGCGCTTGCAACTGTAATACGTGGTTGGTTCTTAGGGTGTCTTGTGTTCTTTTCTCTTTAGTCCTTTTCCTTCTCTGTCTATTAAAACCTTTCCTCCCTTCATGGGAAATATTAAGACAGCACAGGTAATTATGACATAAGCTGCAGGCTGCAATGCGGGTCCATAGATAGATTTCTAGAATATATTTCAAAAGAAATTGAAATGACATTTTTTCCCAATCATGTTTTCCAACTTCTTTCCACCCCAAAAGACATTCATTCTTCCTCCTGTTTCACTAACCTCACAAGGTTTCTTAATGAGGCCAAATTTGATTTATGTCATGGAACATTTTTCCAGTGTTCTTGTCTGATGACCCAATCTTAGGCTGCTTGAATTTTAATCTGCTACAAATGGGAAGTTACATGATAGTTGTTCTCCCAGTTGAAAAATATTCTTTTTGCATTACAAAGTTTGGCTTTTTTATAAGTCAGAATCTTTTCTGATGATGCATAGTTGGCCACCTTTCTTAATCACAGATGTCTAAAGCATCCCATCAGATTGTGACTGACACATCACAAAATAGGACCATAACTTTCTTTTCTCCCTCAAACTCCAGTCAGTTAAATAAAAAATCTTATATGAGCATATCAGGCAAAAGGTGAATGGGAATGAATGGGGAAACAAAGAATCCTGATGCAGGCTTAAAAGGAAAGACTTAAGTATTGAAATTTAGTAACAAAACAAGGTTAATTGGTGCTTTTGATGTGTAATTAGAAACCAGAGCCACCAGTAAGACATGTCAAGTTAGAAGTATTTTGTGTGTCAAAACTCTAGCTCACAAGACCCCATTCATATATTTATTTTTCCTGGTCAGTCAGAGAAACACTGAGTTCAAATAAAGACATTTAATGAAATTGTGTAGTGATAAAAGCAATAACAGCCCCCACCCCTAAACAAACAAACAAACCTGAACTCACTCTGCCATAAATGCATGTACTATTACTGGGAAGAGTGGATATGCCTGGGGATTACACGTGGGATATATACATGTGAGGTCAGGATCATCACTCTACTCTTTATTAGACCTGTCCCCAAACGGATGCTATATCTCTGCTACTCCCTACATAGTTCCACTATTCCCTGCTAGTTGTTACTCTCTAGTCCAGCTGATTCCAGTTTTTCAACTATCTGTAGAACCAACTAATATCTAGTTTTACCATCTTTTATGGGATACAGGAGTTTGTAAGTTTCTCTCCTAACAGAGGAGGACCACAACACTCTTAGTCAGGTCTTCTAGTCACCACTATCATTGATCAGGGAAGGTATGGTTAGTAAGCTAGTGAAAGGGAATGCTACAGCTCTTTTAATCATTTTTTTGGCTCCTCACTAGGACTCTGTTACAGTCTTCAGTCATCTCATAATCTTCTGGGAAACCTGCTATTCTGTCTACTTTCCACCAGGAGAGGGAGCCATGGGAAATGGTTAATAAGCCTCTCCATGAGAAGGGAGGATTATAGCTCTTTTAGCCAGCGGTCATAAACCACTTCCCCTCAGCCAGGCTATACCAGAAAGTAACATTTCCAGACTAAGATGAAGGCTGATTTTTTGTACTACTTTCTCACCTATGGCATTCTCTGATTCCCTGCTAACTTTGGTTTATGTTCAGAAGCCTTTTAATTAATTGATCTTATTTGATTGTTTTTAATGTATAAAAATCTGTCTCCCCCTGTTTTCAGGGTCCAGTGACAAAATTCAGGAAGGTTACTGGTCCCAATTTGTTGGGCAATTGCCATGCACTGCTTAATAAATCAATATGCTCAGAAGATCAAACCTTTAATTTCCTCAGTCATTTCAGCTTTCACCTGCTATGCCTCAGAACTAGGGGGACCATTTCCACTCTATCACCTTGGTCCCTGTGAGGAAAGTTAGCTCAGAGTTTAAGTGGTAGCTACAAACATTTGTCCTACCACCAAGTTCACGTCCAGTTGTGGCACAGCTGATGGACAAATTACTCTCTTTCTTGCAGGACCTGGTGTCTGAGGCTGCATCAAGCTAGTTGCTCCAGAGGGCTGGTGCCTTTCTGAGTTCAACTGCTGAACCCCAAGTGGTAGACCCCTGAGCTCCTGGGATCTCACAAGACCTTATACTAAAGGAAAGAAAGCACACACAGGAGGTAACCCTGTCCCAAACACAGACTCACCTAGGAGACCCAGGGAAGACAACTCTCTATGGTGTTTAAGTAACTTAGACAGTCATTGTTTCGGGAAGTGAAGAGAAGAAAATGGCCTATTGATTCCTTTTGTAGGCGCACTTGGTTCCAGCTCAGCAAGTCAAGTCAATCAGCATTTATTAAGCACTTAATATACTTAATTGT
Organism: Phascolarctos cinereus; assembly: GCF_003287225.1. NCBI lineage: Eukaryota > Metazoa > Chordata > Mammalia > Diprotodontia > Phascolarctidae > Phascolarctos > Phascolarctos cinereus. The sequence goes on from NW_027555847.1 coordinate 322,318,210, forward strand.
TGTTGTTCAGTCATGTCCAACTCTTCCTGACCCCATGGACCATAGCATACTAATGCTGTCAATGGGGTTTTCATGGCAAAGGTACTGAGTGGTTTGCCATTTCCTTCTCCAGTGGATTAAGGCAAACCCAGGTTAAGTGATTTCTTGTTGTTGTTCAGTTGTTTCCAACTCTTCATGACCTCAGAAAGATACTGGAGAGCTTTGCAATTTCTTTCTCCAGCTCATTTTACAGATGAGGAACTGAAGAAAATCGGGGTAAGTGACTTGCCCAGGGTCATACAGCTAGTGAGTGTCTGAGGCTGGATTTGAACTCAGGAAAGTTCAAAATCCTTACTCCAAGCCCAATACTCTATCCACTGAGCCATCTAGCTGCCCAATATGCCTAATTAGTATCCAGTTAAAAGGCTTTCACATTTCCAGAAGCAGACTCACTGAACATCCACGTAAGTCACCAGACACCCTTAATGACCAGTATCCCCTACCTTTACACTTGAAAAGGTGATCAGCCTAGGTCTGTTTGGCTCCAGAAAACAGGAGAGATGAGATGTGAACTATGGAAGAATGGCTTAACAAACAGAGCTGTCCAAAGTGGTGTGGGTTTCCTCAGGAAGCAGCAGGCTCCTGCCTCTCACCAGAAGCCTTCAAGTATGGTATAGAGGGAGATTCTTTTCCAGGTATAGGTATAGGCAGCCTCTGAGGTCTTATTTATTCCTGACATTCTGTGATTCTTACAGGTTGATTACACTGTCATCACTCTTCTCTCGCTTCTTCTCTCTAAAAGTCAGTGTTACACCATCTTTGGTCTCCCCAGTTCCCATGTATATGCATTGCCGTAATAATAATAGCTAACATTTATATAGCACATATTATGCACCAGGTACTGTGCTAACAGCTTTACAATTATTATCATTTGATCCTCACAACAACCCTGAAAGATAGGTGGTATCATCAGCCCCATTTTATAGTTGAGGAAAACAAGGCAAACAGGGGTTAAGTGATTTTCCCGGGACCACACAGGCTGAATTTGAACTCGGGTCCTCTTGACTCTGGATCTGGTGCTCTATCCACTATGTCACCTAGCTGCCTCTGAGATGCCTACATGCCATATATCATCCAATGTCCCAGATCTGTTTTCTTACCATTCTGCTCCGATTGGGTTGTGCCTGAGCTGCTGTACACAATACTCTTCTTCATTTAAGGTTTTCCTACCAACAACTATTACTTTCAACAAAGGGGTAGGCATAGTGGGAATCCTGGTGTTCCACCTGTCACACACCTCTCTTCTACCAGCACCTGCTGATAAAATTCACTTCCTCCAGTAGTCCCTCCCTATGCTCCATGAATGCTTAAGCCCAGAGTAGAAAGAAACCCAGAGAACCACAGAGCAATTTGGCCTGCATTGTGGATAATGAAGAAACAGAGACCGAGCTCTGAGCTCCTCACCACCTGGTTGTCTGCTTTGAATGTGACTCCAAAAAGCTGTCTTTCCTCAAAAGAATTCCCTCACTTGGTGAGCCAGCCTCTTCCCTTTCATGTTCCCTTATAAAGGGGCAGCAGCCATCCTCAGCATTATTTTTACCCCTTTTATTTGTACTGATCTTCTTAGCTGAAGCTCAAATCTTACCTACTGGGAAATAAGGCTTAGGGTGTAGGGGGAGGTAAGAAGATGATTAAAGTGCTGTCACCCCAAACCTGACACTCCATTCACCCATGCTGGCATCAGCTCCCTTCAAAATAACCATCTCTGAGGGATACTATAAGAATCAAAGTTGTGCTAGGGTGAACATTGAAACCCAAAGGAACTCCCCCATTCCAAGGCCTGGGCAAGTTACTTAACTTTTGTGAACCTCAGTTTCCTTATCTAGAAAACGAAGAGAACTGCACCTACCTCAAAGGACTGTGGGAAGCCAGCTGGTGCACTGGATAGAGCACTGTGGTTGGAATCAGGAAGAGTCATGTTCATCGGTTGAAATCCAACCTCAGACATTTACTAGCTGTGTGACCCTGGGCAAGTCACTTTGCCCAGCTTGCCTCAGTTTACTTATCTGTTAAGTGAGCTGGAGAAGGAAATGGCAAACCACTCTAGTATCTTTGCCAAGAAAACCCCAAATAGGGTCATGAAGAGTCAGACATGACTGAACAACAACAAAGGATTATAGTCAGGATCAAATGAGATGTGTGCAAAGCACTTTGCAAACCTGAAAGCATTTTTAGTGTGGTATACTGGACAAATAAATTATATTCAAAGTGGCCACATTCTATCCCAGTCAGACCACATTTGGAATATGGCACTCGATGTTGGCCATCACATTTTCAGAAGGAAATTGACAAGCTAGAGTAGATTCAGAATGCAACCAGGATGATGAAAACCATGCCAGGCTTCAGCCTGATGGTGTTTGGCTTATGGCAGAGAAGACTTGGAGGCAGGGACATAATAATTGAAGAACTGTCACATGGACAAGGGATTAGATTTATTCTGGGAGAAGGAGAGGGCGAGGTGGAGAAGAGAGAATTAGAATGTATGAGTGGAAGTTGCAAAGAGGCAGATTTAGGCTCACTGTAAGGTGACACCCCTGGAAATCAGAAAGTTATCTAGAGGGCTGCCTTGAGAGGCTGTGGGCTTCCCCTCGCAAAGACCTTAAAGTAAAGACTGGATGACAACTTGTCAAGGATGCTCTAAGGATGGGCTGGGAGGCAATTGAGTGGTGCAATAGATACAGCACTGGACCTAGAGTCAGGAACAGTTGCCTGAGTTTGAATCTGACTTCAGATACTTTCTAGTTGGGCAAGTCACTTTACCTCTGTCTATCTCAGTTTCCTCAAGTGTAAAGTGGGGATAAAGATAAAGATAGCACCAACCTCCTAGGGTTGTTGGGAGGATAAAATGAGATAGAATTTGCAAGTGCTGGGCACAGTGCCCAGCACATAGTAGGTGCTTCATAAATTTGTATTTTGTTTCTTTTCAGGGATGGGCTGGAGTAGATGACCCTTGAGGGCCTTTTCTACTTTGATTTTGCATGAAACTATATGCCTCAAACTATACAATGTTGTCATGTGTTTTACTGGAAAAAGAGGGGACCCCCCAAAAAAGGGGAGAAAACCTCCTTCCACTGAATAATACAATGCATTTTCTACTACCAAAAGAAATCGTAATACCCAATGAGAACATTCACTTCAAGGAATAATGCTAAATTTTTACTAGAACTACTCTAGCAACTTGAGATTTTATTGAGAAAATAGTTATTTTGACATATCTAACCTCTACTCATTTTTCAGAAATTCCTTACATATTATTAGTCATAGCTCTAAGTACTTATATAGCATTTCTCAGAACACAGTAATACCTCAGACATTGCTAGTACTTTGAAACTGTGGGTGGTATTTTTGATTTTAAGTTTTGTTTTTGTTTTCTAATAAAACCAATATTTCATTAGGTTTACGCCATGTATACTAGTATGGATGTTCAAAATGTCCATTGTTGAATTCTAGGAATAGGAGAACATAAAACAATTCACTGAAATACATATAATTCTTATCTTGAGTCAGTCTTCTAGGAAATTCAAGTTATATTACAAATACTTCCCATTTCAACATCATTATAAATTAAGTAAATGAAAAATAGCTTTCTAGTCTACAAATCAGGAAACTGAAACTGGATCCAGCTCAATCCCCTACTCCGCCCTCTAGGTCTTGGTACCTCTAGGTTTCTCCAAGAGGTAGAGATGCCAAGTTTATGCAGCAAAGGATGAATGACTAGTATTTTCCCTAGCTCATGAAAATCAGAACCATGAAGTACTTTTGGCAAAGTCATATCTCTTTTTTCTTTTCTTTTTTTTTTTTGATTTTATTAATTTATTTATTTTTAGTTTTCAACATTCACTTCCACAAGATTTTGAGTTCCAACTTTTCTCCCCATCTCGTCCCTCTCCCCACCCCAAGATGGCGTGCATTCTGAATACCCTTCCCTTAATCTGCCCTCCTTTCTATCAAACTCCCCTTCTCTTATCCCCTTCCCCTTCTATTTCTTATATCTTATATCTTATTTCCCAGTTGCATGTCCATTTTCCTACAGGGTAAGATAGATTTCCATACCCAATTGAGTGTGTATGTTATTCCCTCCTTAAGCTAAATACCATGAGAATAAGATTCATTCCTTCTCACCTTCCCCCATTTCCCCTCCACTGTAAAAGCCTTTTCTTGTCTGTTTCATGTGACATAATTTACCCCATTCTACCTCTCCCTTTCTCTTTCTCCCAGTGTAATCCTCTCTCACCCCTTAATTTTCTTCTCCAGATATCACCCCTTCTTCAACTCACCCTGTGCCCTCCATCTATCTATCTAGCCATCCATACATATAATTTTTTTCCCCACCAACTACCCTAATACTGACAAATGTCTCATGAGTTACAAATATCATCTTTCCATGCAGGAATGTAATCAGTTCAACCTTAATAAGTCCCTTATGATTTCTCTTTCTTGTTTACCTCTTCATGCTTCTCTTGAGTCTTGTATTTGAAAGTCAACTTTTCTATTGAGCTCTGGTCTTTTCATCAAGAATACTTGAAAGTCTTCTATTTCACTGAATATCATTTTTCCCCTGACGGATTATACTCAATTTTGCTGGGTAGGTGATTCTTGGTTGTTATCCTATCTCCTTTGACCTCAAGAATATCATATTCCAAGCCCTCCAGTCCTTTAACGTAGAAGCTGCTAAATCTTGTGCTATCCTGATTGTGCTTCCACAATACTTGAATTGTTTCTTTCTGGCTGCTTGCAATATTTTCTCCTTGACCAGGGATCGGTGGATTCTCTCAATTTCTATTTTGCCCTCTGGTTCTAGGACATCAGGGCAGTTTTCCTAATAATTTCTTGAAAGATGATGTCTAGGCTTTTTTTTTTTATCATGGCTTTCAGATAGTCCAATAATTTTTAAATTATCTCTCCTGGATCTATTTCCAGGTCAGTTGTTTTTCCAATGAGATATTTCACATTGTTTTCTATTTTTTTATTCTTTTGGTTTTGTTTTACAATGTCTTGATTTCTCATAAAGTCACTAGCTTCCATTTTCTCCTTTCTAATTTTTAAGAAAGTATTTTCTTCAGTGAGCTTTTGGACTTCCTTTTCCATTTGGCCAATTCTGCTTTTGAAGGCAGTCTTCTCCTCATGGCTTTTTGGACCTCTTTTGCCATTTGGATTAGGCTATTTTTTAAGTTGTCATTTTCTTCAGTACTTTTTTGGGTCTCCTTTAGCAAGCTGTTGACTAGTTTTTCATGACTTTTTTGCATCACTCTCATTTCTCTTCCCAGTTTTTCCTCTACTTCTCTTACTTACTTCTCAAGATCCTTTTTGAGCTCTTCCATGTCCTGGGACCAATTCACATTTTTCTTGGAGGCTTTGGATGTAGGAGTTTTGACTTTGTTGTCTTCTTCTGGTTGTATGTTTTGATCTTCTTTGTCACCAAAGAAATTCTATGGTTTGACTCTTTTTTTGCACTGTTTGCTCATGATCCCAGCCAATTACTTGAGTTATAAACTCTTTGTTAAGGTAGTGGTCTGCTTCCAATGTGAAGAATGTACTGTTCCAAGCTTCAGGGGTTTTGTGCAGCTGTTTTCAGAGATACTTCTAGGGATCTGTCAATTTTCAGTTCTTCTAAGGTGGTATGATCAAGGGTGAAGTGTTTACTCCTTTCCTGGCCTGGGCTCTGGTCTATGAGTGACCACAAGCACTCTTTTCTGCCTTGGAACTGTGAAGAGGATTCTCTCTGTACTGCCACTACAAGCTCTACCATGCCAGTCCTCCTTGCCCCAGGACCACCACCCAGAACTGTGATCCAGGTCCAAGCACAGGCAAAGCAAGAGAATCCTGCACCAACAAAGAGATCCCTGCAATCCCCCTCTGATCAGCCATTTGTTTCCCCCTTCATCTGTGGGCTGAGTTCTGGAAGCAGCCACCACCCTGGGGCTGTGCCTGAGACTGGGGCTGGGCCTGAGCTTCTCTCTCACTGTGGTCACAGACTTTTCCTACTGACCTTCTAAGTTGTCTTTGGCATTTGTAGGTTGAGAAGTCTGGAAACCACCACAGCTGCCTGTGATTTAGTCCTCTGAGGCCTGCTCCAGGTTCTCTGAGGCCTGGTCTTTGACTGCACATCCAGGCTGAACTACGTTCCTCTCCCTGCCTGGTGTGATATACCTTTCCAATCAACCATCCAGGCTGTCATGGGCTGGAAATTTGTTTCACTCTGTCTTTTTGTGGGTTCTGCTGCTCTAGAATTTGTTTAGAGCCACTTTTTACAGTTATTTGGACGCGTCTGGGGACAGCTCAAGCAAGTCACTGCTTTTACTCCACCATATCAGCTCTGCCCCCTTTCTTTTCTTTTAAATGTATAAGCCTAATGCATTTTTGTGACCTGCAGGAGTAAAATTGATAACAAAATATCAAAAAATCCACTGATTTTCATGCAGCTATTTACAAATGAGGTATCCAATAAATGTAGTGCTGTTGTTCAGCTGTGTCTAACTCTCGGTGACCCCATTTGAGGTTTTCTTGGCAAAGATATTGAAGTGATTTGCCATTTCCTTCTCCAAAGTATAGTATTACATACTAAACAATATAAACTTTCTAACTATAAACTCAGAAGGCTAGCTATAAGAACTAGCACTGTAATTTCATTGGTACAGGGAACTCCCAGATAAGGGAATGCCCTCCACTAAGGCAAGTCACCACCCTCTACAACTTGCAGTCTTAGTACTTGGAGTAATGAGAGGAAGAGCAGCTTGTGCAGGGTCACTCAGTCAGTGTTGTGGCAGAGGTAGGAATTGAACCCTGGTCTTCAAGGCCAGTTTGTTATCTACTCTGCTATACTCTTTCTCACAAACTCAAAAAAGAAATTTAAAACACATAAATACTTGGTTTGATATAGAGGTCATTTTATATGTGTGTGTGTGTGTGTGTGTGTGTGTGTATATATGTATATATATATACATATATATATATACACACACATACATATACATATATATATATGTATATGTATGTGTGTGTATATATATATATGTATATATATATATACATATATATACATATATATATATACACACACATACATATACATATATATATATATATATATATATATATATATATATATGCACATATATACACACATATATACCAACAGAATCATAGAACTTGAGAGTTGGAAAGGGACCTCAACAACCATTTAGTTCAACCCATACAATAAAGGAATTCCCATTACAATAGATCTTGACCAGTGGTTATCCAGTGTCTGCTTGAAGACTTTCAAGGAAAGGATATCTTCCACCCCCCAAAACATCCCATTCCACTCTGGGATAGCTCTGTTAGTTTTTCCTGATAGCAAGTCTAAATTTACCTCCTTGTAACTGCCACCCCTTGCTCATGGTTCTATCCCACTCATATTTGACTGAACTTGTTATATATTTTGAATAACCTAAATTTTCATTCTGACCACATTTTCACTAATAAGGCAAACATTTTGAACAATAACCATCTATTTTATTTTGCATAGTGCAGCAACTCTGAATTGTGAATGTAACTGAGCACAGTTCCTACATAAACATAACTACATTTTACATCTCAGTTGTTGAAATTTATTTTTATAGTTTGAACTAGAATTAATATGGGTTGAGATATGCGAGGACAGATATGCCTACATACTTCAAGACATCAATGATATGTGAAACCCAATGTCTGGCGATGTTGCCCTAAAGCCAGCTTAACCTGTCTTCTTGAGTTGCCATATTTACCACCAAGATATGATGAAGTTTCTGGAGACAGCCTGGTCTCTTGAGCACATTTGGGAGATACTACAATTTTATCAATAACTCATTTACAAACCACTGTCTGGGGGCAAGTGGCTTCTACTCCTGGCTATGGTGATTTTTAGTTTCAATTTCTAAAGGAGAAATTTTCTGGCCTTGTCCCCAAATTCCTATTTGGTGCCAGCAGGCCTCCTTCTTTGTAGTCTGCACTAAATATAATAATGAACCATCCAATCATGAAGACAATTTTAATAATCTTGGATAATCCCATGTCTTCTTGACCTTGGCACCAAGCTAATCACTAGCTGGAAGATGCATCTCACTTCTCTGCATTTTTTTTAAAAGATGCTTCAGTGACCCTGCTCAACCCTGCAGGGTGGCCACAAACCTTCCTTTGTAAAAACAAAACAAAGGAACAACCAAAAAAACCCCACAATATCTGCAAAGTGTAATAAAGTTAAATACAATAAAATAAGATATGCCTGTCTGTATAAGCAAAACTAATTCCCCCTATTTTATTTCATCAACTCAATATTCCCTGTTGCTATACTTTGTTCACCCTTGTCGGTTTACAAAAACAAAGTGGTATGCACACACCCCATAAGATGATTAAGATGGTGCAAATCTGGATTCTCTGAAGCACATCCTTCCTATTCCATGGTCCCAAGGCCTTTGTACGATATATCTTCTGATGCATTACTTTTGCCTGCTTTTATGTAACTATCTCCTGAAATATGCAAAAGAAAGAAACATGCTTAGAAATATTCACATCCAATTAAGAATAAAAATTAATTTAAGAAAGATAGCTGTCTCAATCCAGTTATATGCCTTCAGTTTGCAGAAGCCCATGATGGTGATAAAAATAAAGTATTAAAAGAAGCAGAGATTACCAATAGTGAGAGCTTAGGAAATGACACCCATCAATATCCCATGAGCCAAAAGCTGAATTTTATTTTACCTTCTGACGGGGACTTTTCAGTATCTGATATTATGGAGTTTGATATTAAATCAGAAAACAACTATTTTACTATAATGTCAATTTCCTTTTTTCCTGTCTCATAAACTTAAAAAAAATTAAGTATCCTTTAGTTAAATAATTTGTAGCTGCATTTGTAAACAAATAGAAATGTTAAAAAGTAAAACAAATTAGCAAAATTATCTGAACAAATTCTACTTTTAAATTTGATATATCACACATTTTGTGAATAAACCAAATCAAATGAGCTACAAACATATCAAGCCAAAACAAACTGCCTTCACCGGCCATGTCATAACACATACATAAAAGTATACCTAAGTATACATACATATATGTATGTGTTTGTATACACACACACACACACATTTGTATATATGGGGAGATATATCTGTATCCTGAGTCCATAAGCTCTCCATCAAAAGGCAGTTAGCATATTTCACCATGAGTCATCTACCGTTATGGCTGGTGTTTTGAGACAGTCCTCCAGCATAAGGGAGTCCCACCTGGGAGAACTTCCACAACTGGGTTCATAGCATCATACACCCTGGGTGTAGATGCACCTGTCAATAGGTTAAGTCCTTGTCCAGGTACTCGGTTTATGTCTAAGGAAAGGCCTGTGGGCCAGCCAGAGACGCAGGGGAAAACAACCTTGTAATGAGTGCAGATGCTGAGAATAACATGTAAAACATGAGTCAGTTCAATGCAAAGCTTTATTGCAAGCAATGGGGAAAAACAGGAAGGAAAAAGAGGAAAGGGGGAGCTGTCATACAACTCAGGTGCACACACTAACATAGGGTATAACTCACATAAGGGCAGCACTGTTCTGGGAGCAGAGACACGGGTCCATCCAACAGAAAGGGGGTGTTCCAGCAAGGAGGTGCACTCCTGCTGGCGGGGGTGTGCTCCATAATGCTCTTCTGAGAGTGAAGTTCTTATTCTATGATTTTGGATGGCCTCCCTGGGACTGGCCAAATTGTTTATCAGGAATCAGGGCAAAATATTATTGGGGGTGGTGGTGTTAGGCAGAAAAAAACAAGCTGGCAGTAGATAAAATATTATTTGGGGGGGGTGTCATCAGGGAGAAATACAAGCTGGTGGTAAACAAAATATTGAGGAACACAGCTGTATCAACCTTTAAAAAATGTTATTGTCAGTATTTTTCCAAGAATATAGTCTATAAGCTACAGCCTCCCTTAAGGAGAAACTGTCTCGGTGATCTCAAGACCACCAGGCCTAATCTTACATCAGTTGGTCACTGCACTGAACAGAGTTCTGAAGTCTTTCAAGGTTATCTTTACAGTATTTTTGCATTGTATAAATTATTCTCATGGTTCTGCTTACTTCACTCTCAGTTTATACATGTTTTTATAGGTTTCTTGGAAATTGTCCCTTTCATCATTTGTTACAGCCCAACCGTATTCTATCACATTTATACCACTTGTTCAGTCATGCCCAATTTATTGGTAGCCCGTAATTTTTCCAGTTCTTTGCCATAGCAAAAAGCTACTATAAATAATTGGGTACAGATGAGTCTTTTCCCTATTTCTTTGACCAAAGAAGTGTTTTTTAGTATCAAATACTAAACAGGATGTTTTCAACACAGCCAAAAGCTGTAGCAGTATTATCAATCTTTACAATCCTGCCTATAAAAAATGTTTTTATATATGTGGCAAAAATTATATGTTTATCCATAGGTGGAAAAAATGCCAATTCTTCAAGCTTTCCCAAGAATGGGAACTTGTCCATCAAGCCCTGCATCAATAAGAAATCACAATTCATAGCACCTGGGAGCTAGTTAGGGCTTTCCTTTGCAACCGAGAAAACTGGAACATAAGGAGAGGAAGGGACTTGCCCACAGTCAGAGAGAAAGAGAGTAATCAGCAGAGGTAGGACTGGAACTCGGGTCTCTATATTTCTGGTCTAACAAAGCAGGTTTTCTCCCCTACCCCCTTTATTAGCTGGTTAAAATGTCAGTGCCTACTTCAGAGCAGGCACATTTTTCTTTTGCTTATAATTATACTGTGCTGCTTGCCTTCAAGGTACAGGAATTGTGATTATCTAACACCATGGATGGGTCTATAGAAATAATTTTCAAGGGGAAAATGCCCTATAGGAAAAAATTAATGTTTAAACATATTTTATTCATCACACATGCCCCAAAAACTTCACAATCCAAGATTTTCCAATTTAAAAAAAAATTTTAATTTTCCCCAGGTCTTCATATCTTTAAATACAATCAATGACCTAAAGATCTAAATTCCAAATTAACGCAGAGAAATTAAGCCACATGTTCACCTTTTATTCCCTCCTTTCATCTACCAGTTCTTCAGGATTGAACCTTGTTTGGCAACTCATTAAATGAGTACCTGTCACTGTCTATGATAATTGCATCTACTGGTCCAACGCGGACCCACAGAGTGAATCTGGAAGACAGTTCCATGATAAAATGAGAAAGACCCAGTTTAATTCAAACTGCAGGTCCTTGGTTCTGCCAAGCTAGATTTTCCCATCTCCTGTTCTCATAATAAAAGTTTTCTATTCTGGAATCCTGGATACAGATTCTTCCTTCAAGCAGCAGCTTCTAGACAACAATCGCCTAATGCTGATATAAATGATCTACTACTTCTTCAGATTGTCCTTGACAACACATTGGTTCTGCCACCTCCTTTTCAGGAGTTAGAATCAAGCATAAAAACTGAACTGATGTTGATAGTATTTCCCTATGGCAAAGTCCTTAATACTGCTGAACCACTGCATTCAATAGATTTTGCATAATGGCTGTTTTCTTCAATATCTTGAGATGCCTCTGGTAGGTTGTCAATAACATATATTTGGCAGAAACACAATTATAAACTG